>NC_062567.1:8110000-8723750 GCF_022837055.1 Prionailurus viverrinus
AACAAGAATAGAGTTTATCAACACATGCACTGTGTGTGTGCAAACACAGGAGAAATTCAGTGATGAGTAACTCAAAGGAGTGGTTAGAACTTGGGCCCATACGGCATCTTAACAGAAGAACAGTAAATCTGTAGAAAATATGAGACAAAGCAAACAGGGTTTAGGCTTTCAGGGGTGGCAAACTGTGGAAAGGTAAATATAAAAGGGAGTCAATGGAAGGCAAGGTTTATTTTAGTGAGTTTGTTATGTAGATTCCTCTGGTGCCTTCTCTGCGCTGATTAGCATCTATAGTTGTGTCCAGTGATTAAGAATCATCCTGCCCTTCTTATATTTGCTTTTATATTTTCTTCAATTGCCTTCAGCTCAAAATGATCCTTATGCCAGTGTGGCATATTTTGGAGTGGCATACCATGAACCCCTTTAGAGGATACCTAGAATATTCCTATTCTCATGCTCAATCCATTGCTAATTGTCTTGTACCCTGACACACAGACTTACTTATCAGGCCTCATGCAGGCTCAAGATCATTACATTCTAGGAATTATGCTGAGAGCCACTACCATGATTAAGACCTTGTAATAACAATATAATAATAACAATAGTGATAGCAGCTAATATGTATTATTTACATTATGCCAGGAGTTGTTCTAAAGTGTTTTATAGTTGGCTACACCAACACCTTAGGTAGGTAGTATTACAATTCCCATTTTACAGATAGGGAAACTAAGACTTAGAGTGGGACTTGGCCAAGGTCCCAAAGCTAGCAGCAGGATTTCAACACAGGCTGTCAGGCTCTAATAGCCATACATTCACTGGACAGATGTTTCTGGGGTACCTATTTTGTGCCAGGCCCTGTTTTAGGCACTTATGATACAATGGTGAGTAAAAACTACAACAATCTTTATCCTTAGGGAGCTTACATTTTAGTTAAGGGAGATAGACAAAAAATGAGAAGCAGATTGTATGGTATGTTAGGAAATTATATGCGTTATGATAAAAATAAGAGTGAAGTAAGGGGGAGCAGACATATGAGGGGTGATGAGGCCACTGGTGATTTTAAGAGGGACATCAGGGCAGACCTTTCTAATTTTCAGTTACAGTTTTAAAAATATTTTATAAGTGTTTAAAATTTAAAATATAGCTTTTTATTTTAAGGATATTATAAGTAAACTCTACACCCAACGTGGGGCTCAGATTCACAACCCTGAGATCAAGAGTCACATGCTTTACTGACTGAGCCAGCCAAGCGCCCCTAAAATTTAAAATATTTTTAAACGTGAAAGACACAGAAAATCATAAACCAAATATCCATGTTCTCCTACAATTTGACAAATGCTAAAATTTTGAAATACTAACAGAGATGACATTTTGAAATATTTGTATCGGAATTTTCAGAAGTACTACAGCATTGTAGAAATCATAAAAGCTGCTATCCCACCCATTCTATTCTTCTCCATGCCCCCCGTAACCAATTTACTGAAATTGAAATGCATCCTACCTAACCATATACTTATACTTTTACTATATATGTACATATTCATTAAAAACACATAGACTAATTTTGCATATTTTTAAAATTTGTGTGAATATCATTCCTGTCAAATCTCCCCTCAACTTTATATTCTTGGGAACTATTTATGTTCTATGAGTACATCTAGTTCATTTATTTTTAATTTCTGTGTGGCATTCCATGGTATAAATAAGTTAAGCCTACATTTTCCCCTTCTCCTCTAGTGGCCCAATACACTTTCTTTTACTTTTAATAGAAAGCTTTAGAATAAAAAACTTTTAGAAATTGAAGGAACTTTAAAGACAAGGTAGACCATGAGGAAATAGAATGGTTGTATCCTCCCAAGGTCACATAGCCAATCAATGGAAAAAATAGAATTAGAATCTGGTAGCCTGATACCCAGTACAACACTCAAGCAACTATGACAGCTTTACCTTTTTTTTACTGTTTTAATTTATTTTTAAGATACAGAGAGACAGAGCATGAGCAGGGGAGGGGCAGAGGGAGAGGGAGACACAGAATCGGAAGCAGGCTCCAGGCTCTGAGCTGTCAGCACCGAGCCTGACGCGGGGCTCGAACTCACTGACTGTGAGATCATGACCTGAGCTGAAGTCGGATGACTGAGCCACCCAGGCGCCCCGACAGCTTTACATTTTAATTCTAGTTATCTATATAGAACTGTACATAGAACCATCTCTACATCACTGTATCTATCCTATGTAGATGTAACATAAGAGTAAATAAGAGAACAAAACATTTGTTTTCCAGGAATAATGAAACTATTAAACTATATAAAACTGTAATTTTATAACAGTATTAGTAGTTTAGTAATGATTATAATAGCTCTTTTTCCACAGTCTGCTATGTATTTTTTTTTTAATTTTTTAATGTTTATTTCTTTTTGAGAGAGAGAGAGAGAGGCAGAGTAAGAGCAGGGGAGGGGTAGAGAGAGAAAGAGACACAGGATCTGAAGCAGGCTCCAGGCTCCGAGCTGACAGCACAGAGCCCGACGCGGGGCTCGAACTCACGAACCGTGAGAGCATGACCTGAGCCGAAGTCGGACGCTTAACCGAACGAGCCACCCAGGCGCCCCTGCTATGTATTTTTTAAATTGAATGTTGTAATTTTTAATTCAGGCAATAGCAATATGAATCAGATATTAATTCTAGGAAATAAGTCTGACTCAGTGTGGATGAAGTATGGCAAGGTCAGGAACGACCCAAGGCCAGAAGACCATTTAGGAAGCCATTGCGGTACTCCTGGAGACAGGTGCTGATGGCCCAGACTAGGCAGTAATGATGGAGAATAGAAGGATTTGAGAACTATTTCGGATATACTGTACTTGGGGTCCAGAGACGGGATCTATATCATCTTTATTCCCAGTTGCTGCCTAGGTTTTTGCACATTTCCCTGCTGATTTGAATCCACACGTTAGGGGGGGCTCCTGGGTGGGTCAGTTGGTTGAGCCTCCCACTCCTGGTTGCCGTTCATGTCATGATCTCACAGTTTGAGCCCCAAGTCAGGCTCTGCACTGTTAGCACGGAGCCTGCTTGGGATTTCTCTCTTTCTGCCCTAACCCTGTTTGCCTGCGCATGTGCGCTCTCTGACTCTCTCTCTCTCTCCCTCAAAAAATAAACATTTAAAAATAAATAAATGAATCCATGCCTTATGGACATGCCATACCTTCTTCCTCTCCTCAGCGTCAACTGCCACCTTCCTACTTGTTCCTCTTCATTCACCAGAGGCTTCAACGCAAGACGAAGACCTCAGTTCTGGCCATTTCCAACCTGATATTAATGTTCCAATGGCAACTTGCCTAAAGATCTGACCTCTCAGAAGATCTTGACCTTCACACCTCTGATGACATTTTCCACACTCTACTTTAGCCATTTTATCATTGTCAAAATTTGCATCACTTCAATCATCACATCAAACACCCCATTTTCTTGCTAAGATCTTCTGTTCTAGCTCAGATTCTCAGGCACCCCCAGTTTACCTATTCTTCAACCTTGTTGGAATCGCCAGCCCACTGGCACCTCCCTCCTTTTATCAGTCCATTCTTATATTTCTAGTCTTTTTATTTTCAGCATAGAGTCCATTTTTTTGTTTTTAATTTCATTCTCTGGTATCTTTTTTTAAAATAATTTTTAATGTTTATTTTTGAGAGAGAGAGAGAGAGAGGGAAAGACAGGGTGCAAGTGGGGAGGGGCAGAGAGAGAGGGAGACACAGAATCCAAAGCAGCCCCCAGGCTCTGAGCTGTCAGCACAGAGCCTGATGCGGGGCTCGAACTCAGGAACCACAAGATCATGACCTGAGCCGCAGTCAGCCACTTAACTAGCTGACCCACACAGGCACCCCTCTCTAACTAGTATCTTAGACGTCTTTGTCTCTTGGCCTATTATATCTGCTTGGAAAAACGATAGCCCTGAATGGATCTGGTCATCATCCTTCCCACCTTCTCTGTACCAAGCCAAATGAGCACTAATGGAGAAAATCACAAAAGAGCAGAAATTGTTATCACTTTCTATTCATGGTCACCAACCTCAACGGGGTGGCCCCCAAAACTTTAGGACAATCTACATTTCACTCCTCTCCTCAATAACGGTTTTGTACTGTTTCTACCATTCTCAACTCTGACTTGCCTTGCCACTCTCCAGCACCTTCTTGGATAATTCTTTGGGGGTAAATTATAGCCTCATACTTTACATAGAAGAAATCCCCTCAGAATCCCACCACTGAATCTATTACTCCAATTGCTTTTGTACCAATCTTCTCTTATTTCCACCTAAATCAATGGAAGACATGTCTCTCCTCCTTTCCAGCATCCTCTGTGCTTGGATCACATCCTTTCCCACCTCTGCATGGACTTCAGTCTATTGGATTATCCCTCCCTTCTGTATTTTTGATTTAGTACTTTGTAATATCTTTCAAACATGTTCTGGACTCTTTTGTGTTAAAATTATAAAGAAAAAAATCATAATCGCCATAATCAGCTTCATCCCTGAAGATTCTGGTCTGGTGTCCTTTCCCCTTGCAGGTTTCCCTGGCACACCTGTTTGTACTCCATGCTGATTGTCTATGCCGCAGGGTACTTGCACAGGCAGGTGTCCAAGCATCTCTCATACTGTGTGTTGAGTTCACTCTGCAGCTGGACTGGGAACTGATTAAGGGCAGACACTGTTTCTTACGAATCTTTGTAACCTAGCGAAGTGCTCTGTGGGCACAGTGGTTGAGTGAGCGAGGTGGAGAGATATCTTGTAATGTTCTAGGAGTATGGTGGGGGGCGGGGGGTACAGCTGCACCTCTGACTGGAATGGTGGATGACTGGCTAGGGAAGGATTCAGATCCCTTTCATTGCCCCCCACCCTCCATTGGCAGGTAAGTGGTGGAATAAATTAGTTGGGGAAATTGTCAGAGATAGACCAACCGAGAATCTCAAATATCTCCACACTGCCTGATTTCTCTTCACTTTTATTTTATCCCTTTCTTGCAGGCTCCTTCTCTCCTATTTTCTACTTTCTTCCTCAATGTTTTTTTTTTTAACTTATTTAAAAATTTTTTAATGTTTATTTTTTGAGAGAGAGAGAGACAGAGTGCGAGTGGGGGAGGGGCAGAGAGAGAGGGAGACACAGAATCCGAAGCAGGCTCCAGACTCTGAGCTGTCAGCACAGAGCCCCGCTCTGGTTCCCAGCCTCAACTCACCAACTGCGAGATCGTAACCTGAGCCGGCCGGGAGTTGGAAGCTTAACCGACTGAGCCACACAGTCCCCCCCCCCCCCCCCCGCCTCAGTGTTTCTTAAGAAAAAAAATAAAAGGAGCGATATTGATTTTCTGGCTCCTTCAGATGGCCTTTCCTTCTTGAGTCCCTTGGTCTCGGTCCCACGACTTTTTTGCACCCTGTCGCTGATTTTTCCCTTCGGTACGAGAACCTGTCTCGTTCTGTGTGGTCGTGTTCGCGGGCTTCCAGCAGAGGGGTGGTGGGTGAATACTCCTGGCTGGGGTCTGCAGGATATATAAAGAGTTTTGTACCGGGAAGCAGATGACGACGCCAGGCTCTGCACTCCCGGCTTCCCTCCGCTGCCAGAAGCGCACGCCTGGCGCCAGAGCCCAGCAGGTGGCTCCACCCCTCCGGCAGCTTACCTGGATTGGCTACCAGGGGCAGGCCCCTGGCCAATCAGGCGCGGGGGCGTTGTCCCGGGCGGGGCTTCCGCTTCCCGCCTCCCGCCTCCCGCTTCCCGCTCCTCCCCCTGCTCCGGTTCCAGGCAGCCCAGGATTGACCCCTCGTATCCAGGCGACTGCTGCCCCTTGTCTTCCGCCCCGAGTCCAGGCGAGACATGGCCACGGCCACTGTGGCAGCAGCAAGACGAGGCTTCTGCCGAGCCCCTCCGCTCCTATTCCGGCGCGGCTACCAGACAGAGAAGGGTGTCTATGGCTATCGGCCGAGGAAGCCCGAGAGCCGGGAGCCCCGGGGCGGCCTGGCGCGCCCCTCAGGTCGGGGATAGGGCCGTGCCGTGCACGTAGGGGCTGGGGAAGCAGGGGACTTCTCTGACAGGCCTGAGGTGGGATGCTGTTGTGGGAGAGGCTGGACTTCTGGGGGTCTGCACTGTGCGCTCAGGCCCGTAGGGAGTAAGGGGAGATGAGGGGGCCAAGGAAGGCAGGTTGGGCAGGGGGAGGTTGTCAGTGTGAGGGTCACCCTCTGTCCAGCCTTAGTAGGTGGGGAAACGTGAAGTCGGGGTCTCGGCATTGGATCCACGCGTGGGTGATCTTCCCATCGCTCGTGTTCAAACTGGTTTTGTGAGGTCTTGTCTTTTCTGTTCCTTGGATGTAAACTTGTGGGAACTTAGCTCTTGCACAGGCGGAGCTGCGGGAAAAGAAGAGCTCTAAGATCTCCCAGCTCGTTGAGCTTACTCAAGCATACATTTCCAGGGCCATCTCTAAGGCTCTTGTGAGCAGAATGTGTGGGGATCACGACTGTACAGCTAGGGTGAAGAGGGCAGTTAGCTGGTGGTTGGACCACAGCATGGTAATAATTATTTGTCTCCTTGGCCTAACTAGCCTCTTACTTTAATATCAGTTTAAGATTCTTTGCTGAGTTCAGAACCATGTCACTGATGGTTTTAATGGGTTAGGAGACCTGAATATTAGTTTTGGGGACCTCTCTTTGTATGCTCATGTACAAAAAATCTATTTGCATATTTGGTTTGTGCCGCAAAGTTGTGATGCATTTAATCTTCACAGAACAGATGAATACAGGTTGATTATTAGAAGAAGATCATTTGGCATCTTTGATCCAGTTACTAGATTGACAATGAAGATCCTCTTCATCATATAAGTACCTGAACTTTGACTCTTATATTACACACTGGGACCTCAATAGTTTGCTCTTGACCTCAGGTGACTTTGATAGTAAACCTGATTTCTCTCTCTTAGATGCAGTGGGGTTCCTTTAGGTTCATTTTGGCCAAATAGATTGTTAATCCTTGGGGATAAGACTATTGGTATCTTATTTCACTTTGCAAATCGAGTGTGAAGAATTTTCTATATCAGTTATTCTCACAGTTAAGTGTGTGTTCAAATCATTTTGAATTGATTTTTAAAATACCATTTCCTAAGCCTCCCCCCACCCCGGGGTTCTAATTCAGTGGTCTGAGATAGATTTCAAGAATATGGATTTTTATCAGGCACCCCTGGTGATTCTTCAGCAGAAAGGCTATAGCCATCTATGGCCAAATACTGTTATAGTCATAACTCACAAGTGTAGGACATATTTGACAATCTCTTCTTCATTTAGGATCATATTAGTGTGTGTTCAGTGCATAATTATTGTGATCTTGTTTAAGGTTTTCCCTCACAATTGGGCCTCTATTTGATTCTTATTTATTTATTTAGAAAGAGAGAGAGAGACAGAGAGCAAGTTGGGGAGGGTCAGAAAGAGAGAGGGAGAGAGATATCCCAAACAGGCTCCCTGCTGTCAGCACAGAGCCCAACGCAGGGCTCAAACCCACAAACCATGAGATCATGACCTGAACCTGAACCAAGAGTTGGTCACTTAACTGACTTAGCGACCCAGGTACCCCTCTATTTGATTCTTCAGCCTGGCAGCTGAAAACTAAGCCTTGCCTTGGAAAACCTAGGCCAGTGGTTTTTACCTGGAAGACTGTATCCAAATCATTTTGGGAGCTCTGGGCTGGTGTGGCTTGAAAAAATATCTCTGGGGTTGATTTTATATGTAATCCCTTCCCTCTTCCCTCATCACCAAATTGACTTTTCCCGCTCCCCCCGCCGATCCAGACTAGTAATGATTTTGCTATACTGTGAGGTGCTTGGTGACTTTGAAAGTTCAGTATTGAGTTAGGACTGAACGCCAAGGGTGTGCTCATGTGGTATTGGGAGGAAAGAGTGAAATCAATGCTGGGAAATAATTGTTGCACAGTTGCAGAATCTAGCTTAAGAAATTCTGTTGCTGGGGCACTTGGGTGGCTCAGTTAAGCACCTGATTTTGGCTCAGGTCATGATCTCACAGTCTGTGAGTTTGAGCCCCACTTCGGCCTCTGTGCTGACAGCCCAGAGCCTGAAACCTGCTTTATATTCTCTCTCTCTGTTTCTCTCTCTCTCTCTCTCTCTCTCTCTGTCCCACCCTCCCACCCCACTCATGCTGTCTCTCTCTCTCTCAAAAATAAATCAAAACATAAAAAAAAGAAAAGAAATTCTGTTGCTAAGGGCAATCTTTTATTCTTATTTTTTTTTTAATTCATTTGTTTATTTTGAGAGAGAGAATGAGAGAGGGAGGGAGAGAGGCAGAGAGTGAGGGACAGAGAAAATCTCAAGCAGGCTCTGAGCTGTCAGCATAGAGCCTGACCCAGGGTTCAGTCTCATGAACTGTGAGATCATGGCCTGAGCCGAAATCAAGAGTTGGACACTCAACTGACTGAGCCACCCAGGTGCCCCTTCATTCTTCCCATTTAAAAAAAAAAAAAAAAATTACCATTTGATTTAATTTATTTTTTAAATTTACACCCAAGTTAATTAGTATATAGTGCAACAATGATTTCAGGAATATATTTCTTTTTTTTTTTTTAATTTTTTTTTTTAACGTTTATTTATTTTTGAGACAGAGAGAGCATGAACAGGGGAGGGTCACAGAGAGGGAGACACAGAATCCAAAACAGGCTCCAGGCTCCGATCTGTCAGCACAGAGCTCGACACGGGGCTCGAACTCACAGACCACGAGATCGTGACCTGAGCCGAAGTCGGCCGCTCAACCGACTGAGCCACCCAGGCGCCCCAGGAGTATATTTCTTAATGCCCCTTACCCATTTAGCCCATCCCCCCTTCCCACAATTCTTCCTATTTTTTAACTACTGTGCATAAAACGGAAAGGCAAATGGTCCACTTTATACCTTTTTCAAAATGACCATTGCGTGCAGATCTGTAGCAGTTTTTTCTTCTGTTTCAGAAGGTACCAGTTATTTTGTAGATCACTGTCTCCTACTAGCCTAGGTGGGAGAAAGGGGGCAAGGAGAGTTGCTGTCACTTCTGGTAGTATCTCACTGTCAGGACTTGGTCAGTATGTATCTGCAAAGGAGATTGGAAAGCATAATTTTTATTCAGGTTGGCCATGTATCAGCTAAGAATTATCTGGGGAAAATACTGAAAAATAATTAGTAATCACCACATTCCACCCCTTTGGCCACTCAAATAACCTAAGCTTTTTCTTTTTTTTTTTTTTTTTCCCTTTTATAGAATGGATTCTGTCTCCTCTATTCAGTTTTTGAGTCCAGTTCAAAGTCTGTTATCTCCCGAGAATGTGCAGTCCTCTCTGTCAGGACTGGTTGTGTCTGCTCATGCTTTAGACTTTCATGAACTGCCATGCACCCCCTACTGACACATTCCATATACAAAGAAAACTCCCATCTGGAAAAGAAAGGAATGAGGAACTCTAGTAGTTACTATTCAAACCAGTTATCAAATCCTGCTGGAGAGGAATGATAAGAGCTCCTTTCTGCAGCGATGTAGCAAGTTCACAACATTCCCCTGGCTTTGCCGTGTGGGTCTTTCTTTATCCATCGTCTTCTGTGGCCGTCTCTGCCTTGGACATTGGGGAGTATGCCCTCCTTGGAGGCTGCTCACCGTCCACAGCCTACCTTATTTTGGTAAGGTTAGGAACCTGAGAGTTACTTTAGGGGGTTATCAACGACACGGTTGTTTTTACTTAATTTTTTTATTTTTAATGGCCGAAGTTGGGATTTCTTTGGCAGTACAGTTTTCTCACGAAATTCATAGGCTTGCAGTCTTTTTGCTTGTGGTCATTTTATGACCAAATTGCCCCCAGACAAAGATCTCCTCTAGAGCTAGTTTTTAAGCCCGAAAACTCCAGTCTTTTATTTACTTCTTCTGTGCTCCACCCACTCAGCTTCCTAAACGTAGAGGTGCTTACCTTGAGACCATCAAAAATGATAGGCTTGAGTGGGAAGGTAATACCCTTGATTGGAACTTGGAGGCTCAGTGTCCCTCATTGCCTAACGGGAAATGCTTACTGGAAGGTCCTTGAAGAAGGGTTTGTCTGTTTTCCCTCTTGGTAAGACAGCTTCTTCAGAACCACTTTTTATAATTGCCTCTAGTTTTCCAAACCTGCTAGGATCTGCCTTCTAGCAGAGCTGAATTTCCCTCCATCTCTTCTTGCCAACTAGCTCGCTCTAGCTTGACCTCATCTCCCTCCCAGGGCTTTCCTGAAAGTGACAAGAAACAACAATCACATGCTACTGAGCGACAGCTCCGTGGACATACAGTCTGCCTTGCAGGACATCACTGGTGACAGTTTCACCACGCATTTTGTCAGATAGCATAACACAGTGCTCATTAGCTTTTTAGTCTGAAACATCTGGGTTCTTGGTATCTACCGCCTGACTGCTAAGCCAAGGTCATATGTATTTTAGGCTGTTATGGTAGCAACCCACCTCGAGTACCAAATGGTACTTCATATAGAGACCATACCCTATAGATAGGGTAAGTTCAGGGGCTGTGTTGGACACGTGGAGGAACGGTGACCTAAGTGAGAAGAGTAAAGGTCTGAGCTGGTATGACAGTTTTGCTCTGCAAGGTCCAAAGGGGTTCAAGCTCCTTCTATGTTGTTTCTTCACCATCCTGTGGGTGTTGCTGTCTACTCCGGTCCAGGATGGCTCATCACTGCATCCACACTGTGCAGCAGGATGGAGGAAAGCGAGAAGGGAAAGAAGACACATCTCCCTTTAAGGGCAAGACCCCAAAGTTGCACAGATCATGGCTACTACCTTCTTATTCATCAGAACTTAGTCACATGGGCAACTGGCTGCCTGGAAGGCTGGGACATATATCTTTATTCTGCATGGCTGTATATTTGATTATTACCATGAAAGAGAAGAGAAGTTGTAGTTGTAGTAGGCTCTGCTACAGACATATTGTAAAAATGTGGGGCAAACAACCCACTTTCAACCTTTCACCTCATACTTCATATCAAATCTTGAGCACTGTGTTTCTCAAAGCCTTGCTTTCTGTTTTCACTGTTGGGATCCTAGCGTAGGCCTTTAATTCTGGTCTGCTGCTGCTGCTGCAAGAAATATTAATCCAGGTGCTCCTAGCCAAGTCTACGGATCCCTGAGGAAAAGTTTTAGAGGGTCTGTGGCTTTTGCACAACTGTGTGTGTCTATTTTTAGGCAAAGGGCCTGTAGCTTTCATTGAATTCCCATGACTTCAAAAAGATAAAACTGCTAGCCTCACTGCTATGAAAATTTGTGGCCTAGTGTATTGCTACAATTTCTCTAAAACATTGGTTTCATTGAGTTATTTTCTTTTTAAAAAAATTTTTTTAATGTTTTTATTTATTTATTTATTTATTTATTTATTTATTTATTTATTTATTTATTTTTAACGTTTATTTTTGAGAGAGACAGAGACAGAATGCGAGAGGGTTAGGGGCAGATAGAGAGGGAGACACAGAATCTGAAGCAGGCTCCAGGCTCTGTCAGCACAGAGCCCGATGCGGGGCTCGAAGTCACAAGCTGTGAGATCATGACCTAAGCCAAAGTTGGACGCTCAACCAACTGAGCCACCCAGGCGCCCCTCATTGAGTTGTTTTCTTAACTCAAGTCTCCAAAGGCTCTATTTTGCCTCTCAGAATAAAATCCCAGATTCGCTAGCTTGATATTGAATGCCCTTCATGTTTCATGACCCATTCTGCCTTCTTTCTTACCTTTCTCTGACATAAATTCCCCCATGTTCCAGCCGTTATGCAAGGCTCTCCCCGCTCATTCTGTATGCCCTTCCACTTCATACCCATTCTCCATGGCTCATCTCCATTCCCATCTCCTCTGTAACATCTGTCTAGACAACTCCAGGCTATCCTAATCTGATCTCCCTCAACTCTCAGTCCGAGAGACCCCTTGGACTCTACTGAACTTTTTATGACTGTGTGCAGTTTCATATAGAGACCATCCTCTCATGCTGTAAGATCCTGCTTGGTAAGCTCCTTGTCTTGCATTCCTCTCAGCTCTATATTTAACCGAATACTTATTAAGTGAATTATTCCTACTAAGAAATGGAAATACAATTCTGTATATGCAATTTATTTGTGACATTTGGCGCGTTTGAATTTTGCGTGTATAACCATAACACCAATTATCAAGAAAGGAAGCACTGTATACATTGGGTAATATACTATATTACTATGCTTTAGAAGAACTAATAATTTCTTTTTTGCTCATGAACACAATGAAGACTTGCTGGGTTTTTCCTTAAATTCCATTTAAGTGGGTGCTTATGGTCAGTTCCGTTAATTAGGAGTACATGGTTTAATTGGCTCAAGTCTTTTTCCTTTTTTTAGTTTTTCAAAAAAATTTTTAAATGTTTATTTAGTTTTGAGAGAGAGAGAGAGCGAGCATGAGTAGGGGAGGGGCAGGGAGAGAGGGAGACACAGAATCTGAAGCAGGCGCCAGGCTATGAGCTGTCAGCACAGAGCCCAACATGGGGCTTGAACCCACGGACCGTGAGATCATGACCGGCTCAAGCCTTTTTCATGACGCCTGTCAGTTGTCCTAAAAGGTACCATCTTGGATGAGAGAAATGATTGGGTTGGTTGGTGGATCATGTCCACAACTCTTTGGGATTGGCAAAGTCAATCGAAGGACAATCTGTCCTGAAAATGGACACATGGCATCCTCCCACATCCAGGGTGACATAGTGAGATGGGATACGATCAAAGTTATGGTGCCTCCCTCCTCCTCTTTGCCTTTCCTTCATCAGCCTTCTTTTTACAAATATTTATCTTGGCTGAAAATCAATGCCTGCATGGGGCGACTACATCATTCACTAAGACATCCATTACATTAAGGCTTTAAAGAGATATTGAATTTGCTTCTAGTAACCTCTTAAATGACAGTGGTTTCACTAGTTAAAATTTGACCTGTGGTGAGTGTTCTTTGTTGCTGGCTATTAGTAACAACTTGTACTTTAACCTCTGTAAACCTCAATTCGGGTAAACTTCAGTTTATTCATCAACAATCCCAATTGAAAATGGAGGAGTGCCGATTCAGGAGTATCAATGTCATTATGGAGGATCAGATTACAAAAATATGGCAGAATTTAGGGACCAGCAGGAGATGGGCGCCATAGGATTTCAAGCAGCATTTAGCCATTACTGACCTTGGCACTGAGCTTTAGTAGTTGAAGTGAGGTTGTGGGTATGTTGCAAATTAGAAATAATAGGAGACTTTACTGGACTCATGAGAAAAGCAGTTGAAGAAAATCTTAATGCATTAGAGATTTTTAAAAAAATCTAGATAATTCTGGGGTACAATGCAGACCAGAAAAGGCTAATGACATTAGCCCTTGTACTTTTTTTATTTTTCAAATGTCTCACTGATTTCCAGTTCTCTCATCCTTTTTGCTGTAGGCTCTGGACTTCCCTTTTCAATTTTTGTTATAATATAATGGATAAAACATTGGACTGAAGTCAAATATGCTTGAAGGTAGCTTCTTTACTACCTCTGTCACATTTTGCAGGTCACTTAACCTCTTTGCGCCTCAGTTTACTCTTCTGCAGATGAGGAGACCTATTTCAGAGTTGTTGCAAGAGTTGGGTAAGATGACGTGTGTGAAACACTGAGCAAAAGTTAGTACTTGCTATCATTCACTATCAATCTGTGATCCTTACTTATCTATCTTGGCAGTGATTTAAGAAAGGATTAGGAAAAAACCCAGAAAGGACCAGAACAAGGTTTTTGTTTGTTTGGTTTTTTTTTAAAGAATGAAATAAATTTTATTTTGTTTTATTTTATTTTATTTTATTTTATTTTATTTTATTTTATTTTATTTTATTTTTTAAATGCTTATTTATTTTGAAAGAGAGAAAGAGCACGCGTGTGTGCACAAGTGGGGGAGGGGCAGAAAGAGGGAGAGAGAGAATCCCAAGCAGGCTCTGCTCTGTCAGCTCAGAGCTGGATGCAGGGCTTAATCCCACAAGCCCTGAGACCATGGCCTGAGCCAAAATCAAGAGTCAGACGCTTAACTGACTGAGCCACCCCAGGCACCCTGAAATAAATTTATTTTTATAAAGATACTGTATTTGAGGTGGAAAGATAAGGTATGATATAAAATAAACTCAGTTGCACAGCCTAGGTTTATCTGAATTTGTTGTACAGAATATAATAGTCTGGTACAAAGTCTTGCCTTAATTTCTTTGTTTTTTAAATGTTTATTTATTTTGAGAGAGGGAGAGAGAGCTCGGAAGAAGGGGAAAGGGAGAGAGAGAGAAGGAGAGAGAGAATCCCAAACATTCTACACTCAGCTCCAGAGCTCAATGCAGGACTCTATCCCATGAACCTGTGAGATCATGACCTGAGCTGAAACCAAGAGTCTGATGCTTAACCAATGGAGCCACCCAGGTGCCCCTGAAGTCTTTGTTTTAATGTGGTTATTTCCAAAGTTCCTAAGCTGAAATTGGGTGGGGGGTGGGGGCGGTCATCACATTTTAATGGGGTTTGAAGAGACTTCAGTTATGAAATTCTCTTTCTTGGAATCTTCAGTCATTTTATAGATATCCAACATTCCCACTTGCTATAAGCATATGCTGCCTTGAATGTAAGAAACCCATGGATATGATCTAGATATTTTTGGGGGGAGGCTGTTTATGACCAGATGATGAAAAAGAACTGTATTGACTTTTAGATTAAGTACTAAGTTTAGTTTATGTGTCAGTGTACTTCATGCTGGTTAATACGAACCCTTTTTTCCTGAAAATAAAACACTCTTCAGTGCCCTGACTGTGCTTGCTTACAGAGAGAATAAAGTAATTGATGTAGATATCCTTATCATAATTTTTTTTTTACCCCTGTATCGGCAAAGGTTCTTTTGATCACAAGCAACAGAAACCAACTGTGGCCACCTAAGGGGAAGCGGGGACTTTATTTGAAAAGATACAAGGATATCTTCCAGAGCTGAAGGATGTGTGCAGTAACCAAGCCTCAGCGGGGGAGAAAACCAGCACTAACTCTGGGAATATTGGCAGAAGCTGTGTGTGGGCCCACAGGGCACAGCTGTTAATGTACTCAGCTCCTGTGCTACCCATAATGCGTGTCAGGAGTCCTCGAGACCACCCCTACATTTAGAGATTCGCCAGAACCTCATGGCGCTCGGCTTATAGCTGTACTCATGGCTCAGATCCATCACAGTGATGTAATAAGGATACACAGCTGCACTGTCACGGAAAACAGCACAGGCACCGTTGTGCAGGAGTCCTTGTGCTCTCTCTCCCGTGAGGGGTGATACAGAAACACTCCTGTTCATGCAACATAAATACAGCAATATATGTGCCGTGTCACCCAGGGGAGTCCATTTGAGATTCGTCACCCGAGGTTTTTATTGGCAGACGTCCATGTAAACACCCTCTGCCTGTGCCAAAATTCCAGACTCCCAGAAGGAAAGCAGGTGTTCAGTGTTAACCATGTTGTTTGCACAAACAGGAGGCATAGTGGACCACCCGTGTCTCCCTATCCCAAGTCATACATTCTGGAAAGAGTGAATCTGACCCACTTCGACTCAGGTGTCTTTGGAATCCATTAATTGGGAGGGAGGCAGAATGGAATGAGGTAGACGTGGTCTTAGGAACCCACTCCCTGGAATGGGAGAGTGCAGTTCTTGGGAAAGAGGGGCTCAGGGGCATCTGGATGGCTCAGTTGGTTAAGCATCCGACTCTTAATTTTGGCTCAGATCATGATCTCATGGTCATGGGATTGAGCCCCGCGTGGGACTCTGTGCTGGGCATGGAGCCTGCTTAAGATTCTGTCTCCCTCTCTCTGCCCCTCCCCAGCTCGTGTGTTCTCTCTGTCTCTCTGTCTGTCTGTCTGTCTCTCTCTCTAAAAAGGAAAGAAAAAAAAAAGAGGAGCTCAAAGTGAGGTGGAAGATGTATTCACTGCAGCTCTTGTACTGCATGTTTGAGGGCTCTGGCTCTGGAAAACTTGCATCACAAGGATTCTGTGACTCTCTTACAATATGCTGAATCTCAGGACTTCATTCAGTTAATGACAAATGTTTCTTGAGCATTTGCTATGTGCCAGTCTCTTGAGCCAGAAGCATGCCTTCAATATTTTCCATTTTGTTTTGTAAAGGAGTGTGTATATGTGTTGTTGTTTTCCCTATTCTCTCTGGCTTCTTAGGGATTTAAACATCAAATTAAATTCTTCTGAACTTCTATAGATATCCTGAGTATCAAGTTATTTGGTTGGTAGTATACCTAGCATGAAGATATTCATTTTTCTTTTATAGTAATCCTTTGACTTATTTATACAGTGATATGAAATTCTTTTTATGAACAATATATGTATTCAATGTGTTCTCATCCTTTGAAATCTTATAATATCACTGTTTGCTACAAAATATAGATGAAGCAATCATATCTGGTGGATTTTTTTAGTATTTATTTATTTTTGAGAGAGAGAGAGAGAGAGAGTGTGTGCGTGTGCAAGCAGGGGAGGGGCTGAGAGAGAGGGAGACACAGAATCCAAAGCAGGCTCCAGGCTCTGAGCTGTCAGCACAGAGCCTGATGCAGGGCTCAAACTCATGCAGGACTCAAACTCATGAGCCACGATATCATGATCTGACCCAAAGTCAGACACTTAACCAACTGAGCCACCCAGGCACCCCTGATGGATTTGAAACTAGAATGTAGTCAGTTAATTAAAAAAAAAAAAAAAAAAGTTCTTTAAAGCAAGGAGGATGGTAAAGAAATGAGAGATGCTTCATGTATTTTGACAAATGTATTTCTTGTTGGATTTGTTTTTGCAAATCTTTAAAATTAAGAGCACTATGGAAGCAATCTGAATGCAGCATCTCTCTAGATTTTTATGATTTCTCCCCCCACATTTTCTTTCTCCCACAGCACCAGCCTTAGGAACAAATATAACTGATTTTTACAAGCATAAAGCCCACTGGTGAGGACAGGTACACTGGAGTGCCCTACGAGTGCAGTAGGCAGCAAGTCAGGATAACATTTGAAGAGCTGTGCTATACATGTTTGCCATTGAAAACTTAGCAAATAAGCGAAAGAAAAAACGAGGAATTTTGTACAGGATAATCACTAAATTTTTGGTCCATTTCCTTTATGTATATGGGATATATGTACACACATTCACATATATAAAGTATATAGATACTCATATTATGCTATATAGACTAGGTAATGAAATATACATTACCTACTATACATATATACATTGTAACAAAGAGCAGGCTCATACTATTTATACTGTTGTTTTTTTCATCTATATACACTGACACTTTTCCGTGAAGCTTCTCCTACAACATTGTTTTGTAATGGCTACTGATATTAGATGGAGATTAGTTGATAACCCTAGGGCGTGTCCCCCTGGGGGCTGGAGATTTTCAGAGTTAGAGGACTAATGTGGGGGGAGGGGGGATGTCCCTGAGGAATGAAACTCCACCTTCAGTACTTGAGGGGTCAGTGTGGTGATGAGCAGCTTCACCTCCCGTTGTCCTCTGGGAGAAAGCAGGTTCCAGTTAGGATAGGGGTATAAGGAATGTTTATGGAGGAGGGTAAGAATGCGGAGAGGTTGATTAATCATGGAGCAGAATCCCAGAGGTCACAGTGGAAGGATCTGGGAGGCAGAGAGGGAAGGAATATGGGATTGGGTCTGGAAAAAAGAAACCAGAGCAAAGGCAGGAAGAGGGTCTGAGAGAAAATAGATTGCCAGGATGGATGTGGGATGTGCCCAGAGGTGTGGAGGGGTGTGGACCTCTCTCTCTCTGGCTCTGCCAGAATAGTAGCTTCCACATGTCCCTGGGAGCGAGCAGCCTGCTTTTGTGCCAACTCCCATGCCATTGCTCTTAGAATGGCATGAGAAGCCTGGGGAACAGTTAGAAATTGGAGCAATAATCTCTGAGTTGATGTGGGTTCACTAAGAGAATGTTTTCAATAGGGCTGCTAATTTGAGGATGGTGATGATAACCGTGCATATCTACTATTAGACTTGCCCCACTAGAGATGTAGTTTTGTACATGTTCCTGGAAGCTGTGGAAGGTGCAGGAGATCACCCAGAGAGAAAACAGCTTGAGAAAAAGGCTGCGGGCAGATCTGCAGACCACTAATATTTTAGAGATGGACAAAGAAGAGGAGCTCCTTCCCCGAAATGACTGAAGTTGTGTAGCCAGTGAGTTAGGAGAAAAGCCAGGATTTGGTGATGCCGCAGAGCCCAGGGAAGAATGTGGCGTTTTTTGTTTGTTTTTTTGCTGTTTTGTTGTTTTCTGGTGGGGAGGAGGAATATGTTTTTAAGGAGTGACCAGCGGGGACAATGCTTTAGACGTGGTCTTTCTGGATTTTAGTCACAAATGTGAAGGTTTCCTACTTTATAACACAGCAATTGAGAACTTCAGTAAGATTCAGAATAGAACCCTATGGCAATTTATATGACTTATCTCCAGACTGGAATCGATTCATTTCCTGGGATTGTTTGATTAGCTTACCAATTTATTAGACATAGCATGGATTGTCCTAACTGTTGCATCAGTGCCAACACATCCTTTACGTATTCAGTACCTCTCTGTTCTTTCCTGTCAGCCCGTGACAAGACACATACTTTGCCGTACTCTGAATACAAAGCACCTATGTAGCTTACTGCATGGCAATAAATGTTCATAAAATGGTCATTAAATGTTTCAAAATATGCTGAACTTTTCTCTGGGTTCTAAGAATAAACACATAAGGTGAAAAAATGTTCAGAAAATGTTCAGAAATGGTGGATCTGCTCATCGTCAGGGATTTGTGCTGTTTGTAAGGCTGCCTTGATGAACTGAAGGTTAGCGGAGTGTGGGCATGAAGGATTTTTTTTTTTCTTCAAATTTTGGAATAACTTTCATATGGAAGAGGGAAGAAAAGCAGTTTGGGCTCAAAATAGAATCATCATATTGGGTTCACTAAAAGATAATGCAACTCCTCCAAGCAGAGACTGAGGAACCACTCATTTAGAGCTTTATAAAGGGTTTGTTTCCTGTTTTGTTTTGTTTTGTTTTGCATTATGTGAGTGACAAGATCATTAAAAAATTTTTTTAAGTTTACTTATTGATTTTGAGAGAGAGAGAGAACATGAGTGTGAGTGTGCGAGCAGGGGGAGGGCAGAGAGAGAGGGAGAGAGAGAGAATCCCAGGCAGACGCCACACTGTCAGTGCAGAGCCGAACTCCAGGCTCAAATCCACGAACCATGAGATCATGATAACTGACGGGGCCACCCAGGTGCCCCTGTGAAAAGATCATTTTTAAGATCTTTTTCTAGGGGCACCTGGGTGGCTCAGTCGGTTGAGCATCCGACTTCGGCTCAGGTCATGATCTCACGGTCTGTGAGTTCGAGCCCCACATCGGGCTCTGTGCTGATGGCTCAGAGCCTGGAGCCTGCTTCCGATTCTGTGTCTCCCTCTCTCTCTGCCCCTTCCCTGCTCATGCTCTGTCTCTCTCTGTCTCAAAAATAAATAAAAAACATTAAGAAAAAAAAAGATCTTTTTCTAGTATAAATTTCACGAGTCTATGAAATAACTCTGTACATTGGGTCTTTAAGCAATAGGGAAGGAGATGTAACTTTGATTTTGTAGTTCTACCTATGTCTATTTTTTAAGTAAAATATTTAAAAATCTCAAATAATAATTAAGAGGACTCTAATTATCCAGAATCTCAGCATTTTAACAGTTCTTTTCAGTGCTATTTCTCTAAAGCCATAGTTAGTTATTTTTACAAATGTGCACCCATAGTTTTATCTCCTTTTTTTTTTTTTTTCCTTCACTGACTTTAGCAATCATGAGATAAATTTAAAGAAATAGGTGTGTTTTCCTGAGGGCGCCTGGGTGGCTCAGTCGGCTGAGCATCCAACTTCGGCTCAAGTCATGATCTCGCGGTTTGTGGGTTCAAGCCCCACATCGGGCTCTGTGCTGACAGCTCAGAGCTGGCAGCCTGCTTTGGATTCTGTGTCTCCCTCTCTCTCTCTCTGCCCCTCCCCAACTCGTGCTCTCTCTCTCTCTCAAAAATAAACATTAAAAAAAAGTTAAGTGTGTTTCCCTGGATTCTGATAGTCTATAAACCTGAGATGTGGTAGGTAGAAGGAATGCATTAAAAGTGTCCAAGGCCACAAAGGCTTCTTTGAAAAACTGGTTTTTTTTTTAGTTTGGGGGCATGTTCTAAATTGTTTGTATTGTTTTATTTTCCCCTTGAATTAGTTGATCATGGCCTTGCCAGATTGGTGACCGTATACTGTGAACATGGTCATAAAGCTGCCAAAATCAACCCCCTCTTCACTGGACAAGCCTTGCCGGAGAATGTGCCCGAAGTCCAAGCTCTTGTGCAGACCCTACAGGGACCTTTTAATACCACAGGTAAAGCCCATCAACACTAGACTCTACATGTAACGGTTAGCTGCCAAGATGCAGTATGGCTCCTTTCTCTGTTCTTGAAGAACTCACATGCCCACTGGAGCTGAGGCTTCCACGGAGCGTGAGTTGACCGTGAGGGGCACATTCAAGTCCTAAGAGGACTGGTCTTGAGGTTCTAGAATAGTCTTTCAATAGGGTTCATTTCCTCTAAGTTTAAAAACATTTACCAAAGAAGACATACATATGGCCAACAGGTGGGATGCGTGGGTGGCTCAGTTGGTTAAGACTTCGGCCCAGGTCATGATCCCATGGTTCGTGTGTTTGAGCCCCTCACGGGGCTCCATGCTGATGGCTCAGAGCCTGGAGCCTACTTCAGATTTTGTCTCCCTCTCCCTCTCCCTCTGCCCCTCCCCCACTTGTACTCTGTCTCTCTCTCTGTCTGTCTCTCTCTCAAAAAAGAAATAAAAACATTAAAACAAACAAACAACTAAATGGCCAACAAGTACATGAAAAGGTATTCACCATCACCGAGCATCAGAGAAATGCAAATCAAAGCTGCAATTAGGTATCACTTCACATCTGCCAGAATGGCTGGGACACAAGATAACAAGTGTTGGTGAGGATGTAGAGAAAACCTCATGCACTGTTGGTGGGAATGCAAGTAGGTGTAGCTACTGTGGAAAATAGTACGGATACTCCTCAAAAAATTAAAAATAGAAATCCTATGTGATCTAGGAATCCCACTTCTGAGTATTTATCCAAAGAAATTGAAATCAGGGTCTTAAAGAGTTATCTGTACTTTTATGTACTGTGGCATTATTACCATAGCAAAAAATATGAAAACACTTAAATGTCTATCAATGGATAAATGAATAAAGAAAATGCAGTATGAGAGCACCTGGCTGGCTCAGTTGCTAGAGCATGTGACTCTTGATCTTGGAGTTGTGAGTTCAAGCCCCACATTGGGCATAGGCCCTACTTAAAAAAAAAAAAGATAAAAAAAAAAAAAGAATGTGGTATATGGAACAGAATATTGCTCAGCCTTAAAAAATAAAGAAATCCTGGGGCGCCTGGGTGGCTCAATCGGTTAAGCATCCGACTTCGGCTCAGGTTATGATCTCGTGGTCTGTGAGTTCGAGCCCCGCGTCAGGCTCTGTGCTGATGGCTCGGAGCCTGGAGCCTGCTTCGGATTCTGTGTCTCCCTCTCTCTCTGACCCTCCCCCGTTCATGCTCTGTCTCTCTCTGTCTCAAAAATAAATAAACGTTAAAAAAAAAATTTTTTTTTTAAAAAAAAAGAAGGAAATCCTTCCATTTGTGACAACATGGATGAACCTCGAGGCATTACACTAAGTGAAATAAAACCAGTCACAAAAGGACAGGCACTGCATGATTGATCCCACTATATGAGGAATCTAAGATCGTCAAACTTATGCTCGCTTCATCAGCACAAATACTAAAATCGGAACGACACAGAGAGGATCAGCATGGTGCCTGCACAAGGATGACACGCAAATTCGTGAAGCCTTCCATATTTAAGAAAAATGATAAAATGGTCAAACTTAGATAGTGGTTTGCAGGGTCTGGGAAGAAGCGGAAATAGGGAAATGGTGGTCAAAAGGTACAGAGTTTCAATTATGAAAGATAAATAAATTCTAGGGGCTCTAGTTAATACTGTATTGCATACTTAAAACTTTGCTAAGAGAACAGATCTTACGTTCAGCATTCTTACTACAAAAGAAAACTATTTTTTAAATGTAATAAGGGTCGCTTGGGTGGCTCAGTCAGTTAAGTGTCCGTCTCTTGGTTTCGTCTCAGATCATCATCTCATGGTTTGTGAGTTCAAGCCCCACATCCGGACTCTGTGCCAATGGCATGGGATTCTGTCTCCCTCTCTCTCTGCCCCTCCCCTGCTTGCTCTCTACCTCTCTCTCTCTCAAAAACAAATAAACATTTCTAAAAAAAAAAACAACCAAAAACTTTAAAAAAATGAATAAAAAATTGCAAGCCCTGAAATAATAATTTTTAAAAAGCTGGACACCCATTATGGACCAGACACTTTACATCTGTTTTGTCAATGCATTCCCATACCTACTCCCTAAGAAGTTACTGCCATCTTTATTTTGCAGACAGGGAAACAGAAACTCAGAGAACTTAAGTAACTCGTAGCTAGGAAGTGGCAGAGGTAAGGTGACAATCCAGCTCTCCCTTCCTGTTTTATTTCCCAGCTTGGGAACTTAAAAAAAAATGGGGGCTAGATAACCAGGCAGCATCCTGGGCTCCTATCTCATGCCATTTTTTTATTTTACTTATTTATTTTATTTTATTTTATTATTACTATTTTTTAAAGATTGTATGTTTAAGTAATCTCTATACCCAACACGGGGCTCAAACTCACAACCCCGAGATTGAGAGTCACGTACTTTTCCAACTAAACCACTCAGATGACCCCTGTAATGTCATTTTTTTTTGAAGTTATTTTTGGGCAATGTCAAATTCTGGTATATACATCAATTAGTACTGTTCTGGTAATTTATTGCAGTGTAATAAACCACTACAAAATGCAGTAACTTCTAAGGGTACAACAATTTTATTATCTCGCAGTTCTAGAATCTGCCTGGACTCAGCTAGGCAATTCTCACTTGGGGGGCTTGGAGACAAAATCTATTCCATCATAATTTAAATGGCCCTTCAGGAATGGAAAGTTTAGTGTTTTATTTAAAAAAAAATTTTTTTTTTAATGTTTATTTATTTTTGAGACAGAGAGAGACAGAGCATGAACAGGGGAGGGGCAGAGAGAGAGGGAGACACAGAATCGGAAGCAGGCTCCAGGCTCCGAGCCATCAGCCCAGAGCCCGACGCAGGGCTCGAACTCACGGACTGCGAGATCGTGACCTGAGTCGAAGTCGGACGCTTAACTGACTGAGCCACCCAGGCGCCCCTTAAGTAATTTCTGTGCCCAACGTGGGGCTCGAACTCATAACCCCGAGATCAAGAGTTTCACACTGTACCGCTTGAGCCAGCCAGGCGCCCTCCACTCTAACCATTTTAAAGTATACAATTCAGTGACATTTCATATAGCCACAATGTTATGCAATCATCAGTTTAGTTCCAGAACATTTTCATCACCCCAAAAGGAAATCTTGTGCCTAGTAAACTTACTTACTCACTCCCCATTCTGCCTTCTCCTCAACCCCTGGCAACCACTAATCTACTTTCTGTTTCTATAGATTTGCCTATTCTTGACATGCTGTATAAATGAAGTCACAGTATGTGGCCTTTTGGGTCTGGCTTTTTACATTTAGTGTAATGTTTCCAAGTTTCATCCATACTGCAGCATAAACTGGTACTTTATTCCTTTATGTGGCTGAGCACTATTCTGTCATATGGTGTGGGGAAATAGGTTCAAGAATTCCTTATACTTACGTAAATGGGTTAAGAAAGCTTAGGTCAGAAAGCTGCCACCACTGGGTGAAAGCGCCCAAGGTTAGTTAGCAAGGTATTATAATGGGATCACAAGTAACTTGTTATATCACCTGCAGGAAACTACTTTCCATCTGGTACCAATATACCAGATTTGTTTTGATCACAAACACCACTTGTCCCCCCCTTCCCAGGCAGACCCTTTGCTTCTTACACACACAAGTTATTTTTTTTTAAACGTTTATTTATTTTTGAGAGTGAGAGACAGAGCATGAGTAGGGGAGGGGCAGAGAGAGAGAGAGGGAGAGAGAGAGAGAGAGAGAGAGAGAGAGAGAGAGAGAGAGAGAATCTGAAGCAGGCTCCAGACTCCGAGCTGTCAGCACAGAGCCCGACATGGGGCTTGAACTCACAAGCTGTGAGATCATGACCTGAGCCGCTCAACTGGCTGAGCCACCCAGGCACCCCCACACACAAGTTATTGATTACTATCTGATTATTTCCTCATGTACAACACATGTGTAAGATCTTGAGAGCTCAATAAATACGAGATGAAACATGTGTTCAGGGCTCTTGTCTCCTTCTGGACATTAGCCTCTCTCGTATTCAATTCTGTGTCCACTCTCTTGCTGGACAAGAGAGAACTCCAGAGTCATAGTCTGCAACAGTATGGGTATATCACATTTTGTTTATCCCATCAGTGGACATTAGGTTATTTCCTATCTCATTTAATCTTTTTTTTCAAAAATTTTTAACATTTATTCATTTTTGAGAGACAGAGCATGAAGGGGGGAGAGGGGTAGAGAAAGAGGGAGACACAGAATCCAAAACAGGCTTCAGGCTCTGAGCTGTCAGCACCGAGCCTAACACAGGGTCAAACCCACGAACTGCAAGATCATGACCTGAGCCAAAGTCAGACGCTTAACTGACTGAGCCACCCAGGCACCCTCCTACCTTATTTAATTTTAACAACTACCTCCTGAGGTGTTCCTGTTTTATAGATTAAAATGTGGGGCAGAGAAGCCAAGTGATATGCAAAACAATTTTTATAACTTGAATGGTCAATCAGTATCAAAGAGCTAAAGTTATTGTAAGAAACCATAAGCAATAATAAAGTAAATGTTGGTTTGTTAAAAGTCATGTTGTAGGTTAAGGCAAATGACTGATCATTGATTTGGTGCTGAACTATTGATACACTTAACAGTGCTCTCCTTTGGTTGACCAAGGTTCAGGTAGATTTCCCTTTACCTTAAAATGTTGCTTTGCTATCAATATTAATAACATTTAGGCCAACTGTTCAATGGTAGACATTACTTTGTAGGTATTAATATAAGAGTTAAACATTTGGGGAGATGTTTCAGATAAAGGTAGAATATCTGATCTGTAGCTATAAAGCAGTTGAGTGTTAACTTTCCATTTTTAGTTTGAAATTACAATAGAATCAAAATTTGGCATAAAGTGGCATGGCTCTGTCCTTGTGGAGAAAGACTGGTATTCTCTCTCCTAGTCTGACTATTTTGTGGCCTTTGACCATATTTTTAGTTTTGTCTTTAGAAAAATCTAGGTAGCCATTGATGATGACCCAACTTATCCAAAACAAAATGCTCTGAATTGAAATAATTATTTTGGTATGTTCTATAATTAATTACATGGTTGATTGCTTTTTAAAACGATCCCTATGATTTCATTTTTGTAGGATTGTTGAACATGGAGAAGGAGGAGGCCTCTCTTGAGGAAATATTAGCCTATCTCAACCAGATCTACTGTGGGCAAATTTCTATTGAAACCTCCCAACTTGAGAGCCAGGAGGAGAAAGACTGGTTTGCCAAACGGTTTCAGGAACTGAAAAAAGAGACCTTTACCACAGAAGAGCGAAAACATCTGTCAAAACTAATGCTAGAATCTCAGGTATAAAAGTACCAGCTAACATCAATGGAATAGGATGGCTCTTTTTCTACAAAGATATATCAATATTGAAGAGAGGGAATTAAATCATTTACTTACCCCTATTTACCTCATTGCATCAACACACTAGCTAATAGAACACACACCACTTTGTTCTAAGTAGGAAAAAGTAGAACCCCAAACAACTGAGTCAAAATATATACTTTTTATATAATTGCCTATTCACTCTGTAAAAGACTAAAAAGCCCTTAAGACCTTGCTTCTCTTTTTATGACCTGGAGTGATCAAAAAAAGAACGATGCATGGAAGAGACTCTTGGTGCAGATTAATAGACCTGAGTCTGTCAAGGCTATGATCAGGACTCAGGCGTGTCAAGATGACAAGGAAACTATTCCCAGTAATTTGGATAGTTGGGTCATTTGCGGCCTTGACAAAATAGTACTGTAGAGCCTGGTACTAAAACTCAAGGGCTAGGAGGGGCAGACCCCTAAGGCCCAGCCCCTACTCTAGAGGAACACATTCTAAGAGGATCCCTCTTGGGGTAAGTTATTCCACCACTCGGGTGGTTTTCTCTGCAATCTGACTGCTGCCTGCTGTCCTTTAGGCTTTCCAGCCACGTTCTGGATTAGTTACATCTGTCTCTGGGGTGTGTTGTGAAGGGGCACGGCTGCGGTCACTCGAAGCAGTGTGGGGTCTTCCTACAATACACACGAATGTGTCTGATTTTGACCGAAGTAGTTGGTTATCTTCCCGCCACAAATGTGTCTGACATGATACATGTGTCTTTCCATAGGAGTTTGACCACTTTTTGGCCACCAAGTTTGCTACAGTGAAGCGGTATGGAGGCGAAGGAGCTGAAAGCATGATGGGCTTTTTCCATGAGTTGCTGAAAATGGCAGCCTACAGTGGGATAACTGATGTTATTATTGGCATGCCCCATAGAGGGAGGCTTAATTTATTGACAGGCCTTCTGCAATTCCCTCCGGAGGTAAGGTACTTTCTATGATGTACAATTGACTGTAACAGGATAGAACCGACGATGCTGGTAATTCCTTCTAGAAGCCTGAGTAAACATCTCAGCCATTGGTCCAGGAGGTAGCTTAATTAATTGATGGAACCTAACACTGCTGATAGATATGGTATTTGGGTTGATTTTCTGTGTAGTCTTATATGGATTCTTTCTTCTCTCAGGGAAAGTAAAAGTTTGTTTTCTCAAGGATGATATTAATAGATAATTTCTTTGAAATTATCTCTGTTCTTTGAAGCACGCTTTACCAATTTAATAAAAATTGCTCAAACATTAAGATCTGTGCAATTATTTACAATTTCACCTTCCAAGGAGTCAATTTTACCTTCCATTTATTTGCAGAGTTTATACTTAACATATTGTACTAAAACTAATAATACATTAGTATTATTGCCATCCTGGGAGACCACTCACATGAGTGGTTCTGTAGGTAATTGGATCTTGGTGTTCTTTTTTCGCCTAACTCAGCTGCTCTATCGGTCTCTAAACAGACTTGTGAGTCAGGATTGCAGATTTGATGGCCAGGAACATCAGAATGACTTGTAATTTAATAAGATTGTGGCCATTGTGTGTGGATCAACCTCAGCACTGATCTGGGCCAGAAGAGTAAAAGTAATTATAAGTGTTAAAGGGACTGTGAAAGTTAATGGAGTGAATGGAGCCCATGGAAGGATGTGTCATCATTACATCATTGGAAAGTATACGTGACGCCATGTTTGGGGCCCAGCTTTACCACTACTACTCATACCTCAGTTTTTCTGATGCTGAGAGATTGATAATCTGCTTTTAAAAGACGGAGACTTTAGAAAAGGCAGACGATGACAAAATAAAGTGATTGACAGATGTGCTTAAACACATGCAGAAATCCCTAAGCCAAAAATTGCATTCCCAAAAACATCACAAAAAAATGACTCCAAGATGCTGAATTATAAATGAGTGCATTTGTGAGAAACACATATGTACCCACACTGTGTGAGTATGGGTGTTCCTGTTTGTAAATTGGTCAGTAAGAAGCTTTTGGGTCACTCAAACCATTTGGATAATTGAGAATAACATGTTGTCTTTGGTAACTGTCTTGGCTTGAGACCCAGCTTTGTTACTTAGCAGCCAAGGACCTTTAACAATTTAGTTAATTTCTCTTGTTTGTGCATTTTTTAAAATGTAAAATCATAAAGGGGCACCCGGGTGGCTCAGTCGGTTGAACGTCCGACTTCAGCTCAGGTCATGGTTTCACGGTCCAGGAGTTTGAGCCCTGCATTGGGCTCTGTGCTGACAGCTCGGAGCCTGGAGCCTGCTTCAGATTCTGTGTCTCCTCTCTCTGCACCTGCCCTGCTCACACTCTGTCTGTCTCTCTCTCAAAAATAAATAAATATTAAATGTAAAATCATAAATATTTAATTTTTTTCTTTTCAAATTTTTTCTTGAATTATTCCATGGATCACTTTTTTCTGTCTGTAGATGTTCAGCTTTGTTCTCTAAAACTTCTAGTTGATTTCTTGGGTGTTCAGAATAATTTCATATTTATCTAGCTATTCCAGGGAGGAGGCAAACTTGGGGTCACCCTCCTCCTCTGCCATCTTAACTCCTAGCTTGTGCATTTTTAAAATGGGTAGTAACATGTATCTTGTGGTAGACTATGAAAATGAAGTCAGAGAATGTATGCAAAGAAGTCCTTTGAGAATCAGACAGTAGAGGTTTTTTTAGGTGTGATTTGAGCTGATCAGTGCATGTTATCTTGTGTCTAAATGGGATTAAGTTCTATTCTGCCATTTTCCTGTGTACCTTTAACAAGATTCATACAAAATTCTTTTGGAAAATATATTCTAACAGGTGTATTCAAGAGAAAATTATTTTGCTTATGGCAAGGTAGAGGTGACTTACTATCTAACATTTTACTGCCTAACTTATCATCTACATGTCTAACTTATCATCTACACGTCTGTCATGTTAGGCTCTTCTGAAAGTGTTGTTACTTCAGGGGTGCCTGGGTGGCTCAGTCGGTTAGGTGTTTGGCTCTTGATCTCGGCTCAGGTCATGTGTGATCTCACAGTTTGTGAGATCGGGTGAGGAGCCCGCTTGGGATTCTCTCTCTCTCCCTCTCTCTGCCCTTCCCCTGCTCTCTCTCTCTCTCTCTCTTTCTCTCTAAATAAATAAATAGGGGCATCTGGGTGGCTCAGTTGGTTGGGTGCCTGACTTCACCTCAGGTCATGATCTCACGGTTCCTGAGTTCAAACCCCATGTTCGGCTTTCTGCTGTCAGTGCAGAGCCTGCTTCTGATCCTCTGTCCCCCTCTCTCTGCCCCTCCTCTGCTTGTGCTCGCTCAAAAATAAGTAAAAAGAATTAAAAAAAATAAAGCAAACCAAAGCAAAAACTGTTGGTACTTCATTTGATTATGAAGATCTTCAAATAGTTCTGTGCATTTGAGCAGTTAAAAGTTTGCTTAATACATGGTAATAATACACAAGCATGTACAGAAAATGTTTTTTAAATTATTTTTTAATTGTATGATTTAAACTAGCCATCTCTTCCCTGCTGTCCATTGTTATAAAAGACATTTTTTTCTTATATGTTTATTCATAATAGCTGATGTTCCGTAAAATGCGAGGCTTAAGTGAATTTCCAGAAGATGTTTCAGCCACCGGTGATGTCCTATCTCACTTGACCTCCTCGGTTGACCTGGACTTCGGCGCGCACCATCCCCTCCATGTGACGATGCTGCCAAACCCCTCGCACCTGGAAGCTGTCAACCCCGTGGCTGTTGGGAAGACTCGGGGAAGGCAGCAGTCTAGACAGGACGGGGACTACGCTCCAGACAGTTCGGCTCAGCCTGGGGACAAAGTCATTTGCTTACAGGTACTTGTAGCTTCAGGAAGTGAGGCCAGAGGGTGGGGAGACCGGGAAGAAGGGAAGCCCAGGTTGGTAGTTCTGAAAGGGGATGGTAGACATCCAAGATGAAATTGAGATGAACTTTTGGTAAAAGAAGATTCCGGGCTTGTTTTTAAAATTAACAGCAGATATGAGGTCTCATCTCAAGGCAACTGACTTTAGACTGAGATTTCACTGTGTTTATTTCTCTCTTATGAGTTATTTCGGGGGGTATTGACTAGTATCCCTGATGCTTTTCAGAGGACAAATGTCAGAACTTCTCTGAAAATATGGCCCTCTAGGAAACTACATAGTATCCATATATGTATCAAGGCTGTAAGAGTCTGGATTTAGTTTGTTAGCTTGCTTGTTTGTTTTAAAATGAAGGTCTTTGGCATTAAGGCAACCCGTACATCTCATTAGTGTGGCTCTTGTTTCAGTTTTTTGTAACCTGACAGCCTAGATGTTCAGACTGTGGATCACATTTTTTTTTCCCCTATGAGTATTCATTTAAATATGAACCTTTAACTACCGGGCAGTAATTAATTCTCGGTATCAGTGGCTGAGTCTCTAAACCCTATAGAAATAGGTACATCTGTAAAGCAGGAGAATATTTGGCTGCATATACAAATAACAACTTTATCTTATTCATGTTAATTTTTCATGGGCCAGAAACTTGTAGTAAGTAAATTGAGGGTATGCAGCATTGCATTTGACAATGACATAGTTTTTCAAAATGGAAATCCTACATTGTTAGCCATTCTCTACCTTTTGCTCGACTTAATTCACGATACTGTAAAATATTTTAGTCATTCACATTAGCAAGTCTTAACATGGACTTCAGAAACAAGAGATGAAAATGACACTTTTTTTATTTTTGAGAAAGAGAGAGAGAGAGAGTGGGGGAGGAGCACAGAGAGAAGGAGACAGAATTCAAAGCAGGCTCCAGGCTCCAAGCTGTCATCATAGAACCCAACGCGGGGCTCAAACTCACAAACCGCGAGATTATAACCTGAGCCAAAATCAGACACTTAAGTGACTGAGCCATGCTGGCACCCCAACATTTTCTTCAAAGTGATAGGAAACTTCCCTCTTTTGTCTATTTTGTGTTCCCAAATCACTTGCCCTGCTGTGTCTGTACTTGTCCTGCTGTGCTGATTTCTTGTGGGAACTCTAAATTTGGAACCTATAAAATCATGGTGGGTGAGATTCTGGATGCTACTTTTTCTGCCTGACCTCTTCTGTTTATTTTGGTCCCAAACCTGGTGAAAGTAGATTGTCATCTGTGATCTGTGTGTGTCCAAACCCCCTTGCCATCTTTGGCTATGTAGCTTCCACCTCATCCAGCATTTGTTTGTGTTTATGGACCCTCACTCCCAAAAAGCTATACGCAGCATAGTGGAGTGGTTTCTCTTCTGATTTAAGAAGAAAATAAAATTAACAGATGATACCTGTGTGCCTTAGTGCCGTGAATCTGAAGACCAGGATAAAATGATGCAAGTTATGAGCAGATGTTATGTTACTTAAAAAAAAAATTTTTTTTTTTTGAGAGAGAGAGAGAGTACATGTGTGCATGCATGGGTGAGCAGGGGAGGGGCAGAGAGAGGGGGAGAGAGAATCTTAAGCAGGCTCCATGGCCAGCTTGGGACTAGATCTCACAACTGTGAGATCATGACTTGAGCCAGAATCAAGGTGACTGAGCCACCTTGATTTTTTTCTTTGAGTATAGTTGACACCAGATGTTATGTTCTTATTGATGTCTCTAGTGTAACATTTTTGTAAAGGAGCAGAAGAAGTACACATCTTCCTTGCTTTACTGAAATTCTTTCCTTTTTTCTTTTTTTCTGAGAGAGAGAGAGAGAGAGAGCGAGAGCGCATGCACAGGTGAGCAGGGGAGGGGCAGAGGGAGAGAGAGAGAAAAAAAGAGAGAGAGGGAGTCCCAAGCAGGCACCACGCTCAGCTGGGAGCCCAACTCAGGGATCCATCTCAAGACCATGAGATCACATCCTGAGCCAAAATCAAGAGTCGGACACTTAGCTGACTGAGCCACCCAGGCACCCCGATGAACTCCTCTTATATCATTACCCCCAAGAAATCCCACGGGCAAGAAGGAGTGCTCAGATGCCAGGAGCCCCTGGCCCTCGTGGCTAAGGGTTGGACTTGACAGTGTAGCATGGTATAGAAGAGGCAAAGACTGTGGAACCAAGAAGATGAGTTCAAATCCTGGCTTTGCTGCTTTCTGGCTTGGTGTGCTTGGTTCTGTTATGGTAGTTCTCTGAATCTCATAGAAAAATGGGAGTGTGTTATATTCCTCATCGTGTTCTGAGAATTAAATGAGAACATGGACATAACAACTTCCTTGATCCAGGAGAAAGGCTTGGAGGGATGGAGACATAAGTAGAAAAAACACAGAAGGCCCGGGGTGTAGTCCAATGTGAAGTATACACTCTTTGTGAGCCTTGGTTTCCTCCTCTGTAAAAAAGGACAGTAGTGACTTCCTTACCCGGCCCCCACCTGGTTGTTGAGGGGATTAATGCTGTGGAGATAATAGAAGGGTGTGTTATTAGTAGGTATAGATAACTCCAAAATGGGAGTCATCCCTATACACCCTAGCCAAACGAAGGCGAGACCTGGAAATTTCACTAAAGCCAAGGAGTGCTTCCTTTCTTAGCCAAAATATTCTACTTACATTAAAAAAAATGACTATTTTAAGGACATTGTCAATGTCCTTTTAAAAAATGTACTTCGAGGTATTCTTCATTTATATTTAGGTCTTTTACTTCTATTCTTATTAGAGCCCAGTGGTTACCTTCAGTTAGGACATATCATATTATTTTATTTATTATTACTAATTATTTTATTTTAGAGAGAGTGAGAGAGACAGTGCGAGCAGGAGAGAGGGGCAGAAGGAGAGAGAGAGAGAATCTTAAGCATCCTACACACTCAGTGAGGAACCTGACCCTGGGATCATGAGCGGAGCCAAAATCAAGAGTTGGATGCTAGGGGTGCCTGGGTGGCTCAGTCAGTTAAGCGTCTGATTCTTGGTTTGGGGCTCAGGTCATGATCTCATAGTTTTTGTGAGTTTGAGCCCTGCATCAGGCTCCGTGCTAACAGTATGGAGCCTGCTTGGGATTCTCTTTCTCTGCCCTTCCCCCACTCATGCACGGGCGCGCGTGCTCTCTCTCTCTCAAAATAAATAAATAAACTTTAAAAAAGTAACAAAAAAAAAACAAAAAACAGTTGGACGCTCGAGCGACTGAGCCACCCGGGCCCCGCAGGTTACTTATTCTTAAATGTTTGTTTATTTTTTAGAGAGAGAGAGAGAGACAGAGTACAAGCGGAGAAGGGGCAGAAGAAGAGGGAGACACAGAATCTGAAGCAGGCTGCAAGCTGTCAGTGCAGAGCCTGATGCAGGGCTTGAACTCGCAAACTGTGAGATCATGACCTGAGCCAAAGTCAGACACTTAACCGATTGAGCCACCCAGGCGCCACTTTTATTCTTTAGTTCAGCATTTTGACTGTTTATGATACTAGACTTTTATTTAATTTTTTATTGCAATATATTTGACAACAGCATTATGTCAATTTAAGGTGTATAACATGTTGATGTCACAGATAATCACCTTGTAGCCTGAAGTCAGTAGAACTCATATCTTCTTCTAAGATCTTCTAAGATCTATAATTCCCTTGTTATTTGCTTTCAACTTCTGTGAAAATGATCTCCCCTTTTATCTACTACTTTCCATCTATCAGGTTTTGTGATGATGTCGTGATCTAACAGACTTCAGATGTGCTGGGAGAATAGCACATTTCAGATGTTGTGTGATAGTATTTTGTTGTTTCCTCAAATTACCTGTGATATACTTTCCCCCATGCCTCCTGTCTTTGCTGTCGTATCTCCCTCCCCCCACCTCTTTGTGTTCATGGTGTGGCCAACACAGCCAGTGGGGATTAGGTGATGTGAGCTGTGCACCGTCTCTTTTCAGGGGCAGGATGATTGGGGAAGAGAGAGAGAGTTCAAAGCTATGCACTATTCCTCATGTCTTGCAAGCTGTTTTCATGAAAACTGTACTGGAGCTGATTTTCCTTCAATACTGCTGGTAGTCCTTCCTTCTGTGGTGCTGCTGTATGTTCTAGAATGTTGATAGGTATATTAGAAGTGATGCATGCAAGTGACAATGTGGGGGTGAAAGAATAGATCAATTGGCAGTGGCCACAAGAGGTAAAGGGGCTTTGAAACCAACTTGAGATCAGCCTAACCATCCTAGAAAGTCCTGTATGCAACCAGCAGATTTTTAGGAGGGCAGGAGAGCAGTGAGAACGTGGTTGTTTTTATTCCTGTTATTATTTGAAAACAATTTATTCCAAACTGGATACATAAATTTCTCCACCTCTTATGTTCATTTTCTTGTTTTCTCCTCTATGATTTAGGTTCACGGTGATGCTTCTTTCTGTGGTCAGGGGATTGTTCCCGAAACATTTACGCTGTCTAATCTCCCACATTTCAGAATTGGTGGGAGTGTCCATCTGATTGTCAATAACCAGCTGGGTTACACCACTCCTGCAGAAAGAGGAAGGTCTTCCTTATACTGCAGTGATATCGGTATGTGACGTAGGGAGGCATCTCTAGAGAAACATCTAGTTCACTAGGAACAGTAAGCCTCCCTGGTTACCCCGTTTTAAATTTGGGGTCAGATATGGTTAGTAGTCACCAACAGTGGTATCCATATTCCTTTAAAATCTGAGTGTGACCTTTGAATCCGAAGAGGTGGAACAAGAGGGAAACACAAAGGGTGCCATCTCAAATTGCCCAGATATCCAGTTGAATGCTGTCATGGAAACCAAAGATCAACACAATTAGTACAACACCAGGGTACTCATCTTTAGGAGATTCAGATCCAGGGTGCCTTAGTCAAGGCCTTAGTCAAGAATGATATTGAATTTGGCTAAGGGGTCTTGGTTAGAAATCAGATACAAAGAAGCAAAGTTGACTTGTTCTACCCTGGAAATTAGCAATATTAAGAGAAAGGCAGGGCTTTTTTTTTTTTAACCCATCCCCCAATTCACAGAGTTACCTGAATTGTTAGATGGTAGGAACTATTGCGTTTTTGCACCCAGCCCCTGGCCCGGATGCCTTTTGGGGCTATCTATGTGAATGTTTTGTGATTAGTTTGACAAAGATACTGGAAGCACATTCTAGGGCTTTTCTTTGAAGAAAATCTATTTTTTTTAGGATTCGTCCTTTAATGACCCTTTTATCTCAGGAGAAAAGATACAGTAACAATGACAATAACAAAATAAATAGTAGTTATTACATACCAGGCACTCTTCAGCACTTTATATGCAGTAACTCAGGGAATCTTTACAACATCACCAGGAGGTATAGGAGCTATTATCCCAGTTTTGTAGATGAGAAAACTGAGATTCATAACTTTACTAAGGTCACAGAGTGAGTCACAGAGCTAGGACATGACCTCTTTCCTATCAGCTGGACTCCAAAGTGTGGGTTCTTAACAGCCCAGCCAAATCATCTCTGAGTATGTGGGCTGCCTCCCCACGCAGGCAAGAGGACTTGGAGGTGGGCTAATGTCCATTGGGGTTGGCTAGCCAGCTTCATCTGTCTTCTCTGCCTCAGGGAAGCTTGTGGGCTGTGCCATCATCCATGTCAATGGAGACAGCCCAGAAGAAGTGGTTCGGGCCACACAACTGGCTTTTGAATACCAGCGCCAGTTCCGGAAGGATGTGATTGTTGACTTGTTATGCTACAGGCAGTGGGGCCACAATGAGCTGGATGAGCCCTTCTTCACAAATCCAGTCATGTACAAAATCATCAGGTATACTTATAAATCTTTGTTGAAGATCCCCTTACTCCCATAGGGCTTGCATTTTTTAAAATTATTTTTATTAGACACTCTGAAGTAGGGCGACCAACTCCCTGGGTTGCCTGGGACATGAAACTTTGAGGACTGAAACTGGGGTAGTCCTGAGCAAACTGGGATGATCATCCTACGGATCCCGGGAAAGCTCCCCAGAGTCTTCAAACTCCACACGTTTACTCTATGAATAAATGAAGGCAATTTACCAATCTCACTGAGGTAGGAAGACTGGGGCAGAGCCCTTAGCCTGAAGCTACTTAGTTTGTCACTGAAAGGATCCGAAATAGATCCTCTGTGATTCACGTGGTGCCTCAGCAAGAGGCAACATGATGGATTTTAAGGAACCTAGAGAACTCTGCTGTCCAATATGGAAGCCACTACCATACATGGCTACTGAACACTTGAAATGTGGCCATTCCTGCTGGAGATGGGTTGTGAGTGTAATGAACACACCAGATTCCAAAGACCTTGAAAAAAGAATGTAAACTATCTCAATAAGAATTTTTATGGGGCGCCTGGGTGGCTCAGTCGGTTAAGCGTCCGACGTCGGCTCAGGTCATGATCTCACGGTCCGTGAGTTTGAGCCCTGAGTCGGGCTCTGTGCTGACAGCTCAGAGCCTGGAGCCTGCTTCAGATTCTGTGTCTCCCTCTCTCTCTGACCCTCTCCCATTCATGCTCTGTCTCTCTCTGTCTCAAAAATAAATAAACATTAAAAAAAATTTTTTTTAAATAAAAAAAAGAATTTTTATGTTGATAAAGTATTAAAGTGACTATATTTTGAAGAAACTGAATTAAATATGTCATTAAAATTCATTCCACCTGTTTAATTTTAACCTTTTCTAACATGACCACTAAGAGATTTTTTAATTACATGTTGGCTGGCTCTGCATTTCTCTTGGATAGCATTGAGACAGAAAGTTAATGAGATGGAGGGGAATGTGTTACTTTGGAATTTCCTTTTTTTGATACTAGAAAGTACAATAGAACCCCCTCCCCCACTTTATTTCCTCATAGATATAAATTAAAGTAGAGAAAGAAATTTGGTGACACTTCATAGGTCTTTCTGGTCAGAGGTAGCACCCTGCTCTTGGAAGAACAAATCTGGGTTCTCTGTTTAGCTTTGAATTTAGCTGCTGAGTGACCAGATGTGGCTCAAGGCCCCATAAAAAGAAAAAAAAAAAATCTATCCAGTCCATCTGTCACTTTCGTCATGATTAAATATGATAAAATATGTGAGCAAGATTTGTTGTTTAAAGTATTACTTGAGCATAGATTGGCATTATTATTGTTGTAAAACCGAGATACTGATTATTATAGTTTCCGGATTATTAATGCCACCTGAAACAGATGTTGGTGACTTTGAGTTCAATACTGTTTGAAATAAAGTGGTAAGACAATGTAGGTCAGTCTTGTAAATAACTTTCCAGAATGTACCAATTCATAGAAAAACTCTAATTATTTCTACCTTGATGTAGATAAAAGCTTATAAAGATGAATCTTATTTTTTTGCTTGCCTGCAAGAAGTTGTTACTCACCATTGTCTTAAAAAAAAAATAATGCATTGGAGTGAAAGGTACATAACATAAAATGGGTCATTTTTTAAATTTTATTTATTTTAATTTTTCTAATGTTCATTTATTTTTTGAAAGACAGAGACAGAGCATGAGCAGGGGAGGGGCAGAGAGAGGGAGACACAGAATCCGAAGCAGATTCCAGGCTCCATGCTGTCAGCACAGAGCCTGACACGGGGCTCAAATTCATCGAGCTGGATCATGACCCTAGCTGAAGTCGAACACTTAGCTGAAGTCGACTAAGCCACCCAGGCACCCCTAAAATGGATCATTTTATTTTTATTTTATTTATTTGTTTATTTTACATTTTTTTATTTTTGAGAGACAGAGCACAAGTGGGGGAGGGGCAGAGACTAGGGGAGACACAGAATCTGAAGCAGGTTCCAGGCTCTGAGCTGTCAGCCCAGAGCCTGACGTGGGGCTTGAACTCACGAACCGTGAGATCATGACCTGAGCTGAAGTCGGATGCTTAACCGATCGAGCCACCCAGGTGGCCCATAAAATGGATCATTTTAAAGTGAACAATTCAGAGTTCAATGTACAAATTTAGTACATTGACAACGTAGTACAACCACCCCTTCTATCCAGTTCCTGAATATTTCCTGTGTGCCTTTTTATAGTGACGTGGCCCTGTGATACCTTGGACAACTAGTGTATCTGTCACGCTTTGGTTTTTACAAACCCGATTGACTTTTCTCTCCTCTCTCTTGGACAGAGCCCGGAAGAGCATCCCAGACACCTATGCAGAGCACCTTATTGCCAACGGACTCATGACCGAGGAAGAGGTGTCGGATATCAAAACCTCCTACTATGCAAAGTTAAATGACCATTTAACTAACATGGCCCACTATAGCCCCTCGGCCACCAACCTGCAGGCTCACTGGCAGGGCCTGGTCCAGCCGGAGGCTTCCATTACAACCTGGAACACTGGTGTGCCCCTAGACCTCCTGCGATTTATTGGTGGGAAGTCTGTGGAAGTGCCGGAGGGACTCCACATGCACAGTCACCTTCTGAAGATGTACGTTCAGGTAGGGAGCATTATAATTTCCAGTTGTTGTTTGTTTGTCTTGTGCAGCAAAGAAATTGGTGTTGATCTGGTCTTTTCGGTTGAGCTAATGAATTTGACATTTATTGCATGCCACTAGGTTCTAGTGATGTTTTGGTAGTGATGCTCTCTTAAGTCAGATTTGTCTACTTGTGTTCTTTTCTCTCTTCTTTCCTTTGTATACACAAACAGGTTCTGGTACTGATAGTCCATTTGTCTACTTCTCATTTTCCTCGATTTACTTACTCATTCATACATGTTTAATACATGTACATGCACTACATGCACATTATCAAAAATACAGGACAGAAATACCTGTTTTGATTTCTCTGATTAGTGAGCAGAAAACACTTTCATTTTGGGGGCCAGCTTGAATAAAAATAAGTACACATCAACAAACATACCCCCAAAGGCAACCATTTGCCCTTACACACGTTGATGTTTCTTACATATTGTCTCACGTTAAAGATAGATTGAAACTTTGGTTTGCCTGGGACTCAGGAATTTCCTGGAACATGGGATTCTGCATGCTCAAAGTGAGGGAGCAAAAGTCAAAGGCCTTCGTCTTTCTTAAACTTGGATAGAGGCACTTTGTCCTCTGAATGATTTTGAGATGCTTACTTCATTTCCAGTTTTTTTATTTATTTTAAATGCTTATTTATTTATTTTGAGAGAGAGAGAGAGAGAGAGAGAGAGAGAGAGAGAGAGAGAGCCAGCAGGGGAGCGTCAGAGAGAGAGTGAGAGAGAGAGAATCCCAAGCAGGCTTCTTGCTGTCAGTGCAGGGCCCCACTTGGGACTTGACCTCACAACCGTGAGATCATGACCTGAGCTGACATCAAGAGTCGGACGCTTAACCGACTGAGCCACCCAGGCACCCCTAGGCTTTTATTATAGGTACAGAGATTCTTAAAATAATCTGTGTACTTACCATCCAGGTGAAGAAATTGAATATTACAAGCACAGTTCTCTGCGTGCCCTCCCTGGTGCCGTCTCCTCTCCATTGTGCACAGGCTTAACCACTAACCTGAGTGCCTGCTAGTTTTGCCTGTTTGAAAACCTATAATTGCTATCTTACTCTCATCTTTCCCTTCTGCACTTTCTGTTTTAATATAACGTTATAATTTTGATCCATACTGTTGTTGCATTACATTTTGTGAACGCAGTGTGGAAAAGGGTATAGACTGTTAAAAGTGTCTTTTTTTCCCCTCTGCTTCTGTTTTTTGCAGTCCAGACTGGAGAAAGTGATGGATGGAACAAAATTAGACTGGGCTACGGCAGAAGCTCTTGCCTTGGGCTCATTACTTGCTCAGGGTAAGACATCTCTGTTTAGTTGCACAGCTGGTAGGGATTGCTTTATATGACACTTGATGTATGTGACCCCTGCAGTTCTGAGTAAAACTATCTCCAATTGTTTTCAGTAACTAGAGAGGTTCTAAAATGTGTTAGCTTTTCTTCTTTGACAATATTATTTAATCTTCAGGATAAGTCGTGTTGGTGACCTTCATCAAAGAATAGACTATAGAACATTTCTTGCTAGGAAACAAAGGGCCCTGTGCCGGATGAATTGGAAAGATATTTTCCTCCAAACATTGTAGGGCAAGCAATGACTCTCCATTCTTGTGTGATCTTGCCTTACACAGACTTTTGAATATAGGGCAGATATATTTTATTTTTTTATAATTTTTTTTTAATGTTTATTATTTTTGAGAGAGAGAGAGACAGTGTGAGCAGGGGAGGGGCAGAGAGAGAAAGGGAGACACAGAATCCGAAGCAGGCTTCAGGCTCCCAGCTTTCAGCACAGAGCCCCACTTGAGGCTCGAATCCATGAACTGTGAGGTCATGACCCAAGCTGAAGTTGGACACTTAACTGACTGAGCCACCCAGGTGCCCCAGAACAGGTATATTTTAATGTGGTTAATCTATTGCTAAGGGAAATTCTCAGGATGAACTGATGTGTAAGAATTCAGCATCACCATGTGTTGTTAATACTTAGGTTATTCACGGGAATCTGTTTTTTTTTTTTTTGTTTTTTCCTCCTTGCTTGCTTAAGGTTTTAATGTCCGTCTGAGTGGGCAAGATGTTGGCCGTGGAACTTTTAGTCAGAGGCACGCCATGGTTGTTTGCCAGAACACCGATGACACCTATATCCCTCTGAACCATATGGACCCAAATCAGAAAGGGTTTCTAGAGGTAGGATGTCTTAGTGTCTATTGTAAAAACCAGGTGCTGATAATTATAGTTACAGGATTCTTAAAGCAGCTAGAAACAAATGTCAGCAACTTTGGGTTCAATCTTTAAAAAAAAAATTTAGGGGCACCTGGGTGGCTCGGTTGGTTGGGTGTCTGACTTCAGCTCAGATCATTATCTCGCAGTTCAGGAGTTCGAGCCCGCATCAGGCTCTGTGCTGACAGCTCAGAGCCTGGAGCCTGCTTCAGATTCTGTGACTCCCATTCTCTTTCTGCCCCTCCCCTCTCTCTCTCAAAAATAAATAAAAACATTAAAAAATTTTTTAAAATTCCAGTATAGTTAACACAGTGTTTTATTAGTTTCAGGTGTACAATATAGGGATTCAGCACTTTCATACATCACCCAGTGCTCATCTAGTGTATCTTTTTTTATTATTAAATATAATTTATTGTCAAATTGGTGTCCATACAATACCCAGTGATCATGCCAACAGGTGCCCTCCTCGATGCCCATCACCCACTTTCCTCTCTCCCCTACCCCCCATCAACCCTCAGTTCTCAGTTTTTAAGAATCTCTTATGGTTTGCCTCCTTCCCTCTCTGTAACTTTTGTTTCCCCCTTCCCCTCCCCCATGGTCTTGTGTTAAGTTTCTCAGGATCCACATATGAATGAAAACATATGGTATCGGTCTTTCTCTGCCTGACTTATTTCACTTAGCATAATACCCTCCCTGTTCCATCACATTGTTACAAATGGCCAGATTTCATTCTTTCTCATTGCCAAGTAGTATTCCGTTGTATATATAAACCACATCTTCTTTATCCATTCGTCAGTTGACGGACATTTAGGCTCTTTCCATAATTTGGTTTTTGTTGAAAGTGCTGCTAGAAACTTTGGGGTACAAGTGCCCCTATGCATCAGCACTCCTGGATCCCTTGGGTAAATTCCTAGCAGTGCTATTCCAGAGCAGCTGTACCAGTTTGCATTCCCACCAACAGTGCAAGAGGGTTCCTGTTTCTCCACGTCCTCGCCAGCGTCTATAGTCTCCTGATTTGTTCATTGTGGCCACTCTGACTGGAGTGAGGTGGTATCTGAGTGTGGTTTTGATTTGTATTTCCCTGATGAGGAGTGACGTTGAGCATCTTTTCATGTGCCTGTTGGCCATCTGGATGTCTTCTTTAGAGAAGTGTCTATTCATGTGTTCTGCCCATTTCTTCACTGGATTATTTGTTTCTCGGGTGTGGAGTTTGATGAGCTCTTTATAGATTTTGGATAACAGCCCTTTGTCCGATATGTCATTTGCAAATATCTTTTCCCATTCCCTTGGTTGCCTTTTAGTTTTGTTGATTGTTTCCTTTGCTGTGCAGAAGCATTTTATCTTAATGAGGTCCCAGTAGTTCATTTTTGCTCTTAATTCCCTTGCCTTTGGAGATGTGTCGAGTAAGAAAATGCTGCAGCTGAGGTCAGAGAGGTTTTTTCCTGCTTTCTCCTCTAGGGTTTTGATGGTTTCCTGTCTCACATTCAGGTCCTTCATCCATTTTGAGTTTGTTTTTGTGAATGGTGTAAGAAAGTGGTCTAGTTTCATCCTTCTGCATGTTGCTGTCCCGTTCTCCCAGCACCATTTGTTAAAGAGACTGTCTTTTTTCCATTGGATATTCTTTTGCAAATCAATTAATATGATACATGACATTAATAAAAGAAAAAATAAGAACCGTGTGATTCTGTCTATAGATGCAGAAAAAGCATTTGACAAAATACAGCATCCTTTCTTAATAAAAACCCTTGAGAAAGTCGGGATAGAAAGAAAATACTTAAACATCATAAAAGCCGTTTATGAAAAGCCGACAGCTAATATCATCCTCAATGGGGAAAAACTGAGAGCTTTCCCCCTGAGATCAGGAACACGACAGGGATGTCCACTCTCACCGCTGTTGTTTAACATGGTGTTGGAAGTGCTAGCATCAGTGATCAGACAACAAAAGGAATCAAAGGCATCAAAATTGGCAAAGATGAAGTCAAACTTTCGCTGTTTGCAGACGACATGATACTCTACATGCAAAACCTGACAGACTCCACCAAAAGTCTGTTAGAACTGATACATGAATTCAGCAAAGTCGCAGGATACAAAATCAATGCACAGAAATCAGTTGCATTCTTATACACCAGTAATGAAGCAACAGAAAGACAAATAAAGAAACTGATCCCATTCACAATTTCACCAAGAATCATAAAATACCTAGGAATAAACCTAACCAAAGATGTAAAAGATCTGTATACTGAAAACTATAGAAAACTTATGAAGGAAATTGAAGAAAAGAAATGGGAAAACATTCCATGCTCACGGATTAGAAGAATAAATATTGTTAAAATGTCAATACTACCCAAAGCAATCTACACATTCAATGCAATCCCAATCAAAATCGCACCAGCATTCTTCTTGAAGCTAGAACAAGCAATCCTAAAATTTGTATGGAACCACAAACGACCCCGAATAGCCAAAGAAATATTGAAGAAGGAAACCAAAGCAGGAGGCATCACAATCCCAGACTTTAGCCTCTACTACAAAGCTGTAATCATCAAGACAGCATGGTATTGGCACAAAAACAGACACATAGACCAATGGAATAGAATAGAGACTCCAGAAGTGGACCCACAAATGTATGGCCAACTAATCTTAGATCAGTGTACTCTTAATTCCCTTCACCTACTTCACGCATCCCCCACTGGTAAAACCATGCCCCACTGGTAAAACCAGTTTTTACCACTTGTAAAAACTGGTTACCACTAGTTTCTTCTTTAATAGTCTGTTTTTGTGTGTGTCTTTTTCTATTTGTTCATTTCTTTTGTTTCTTTTAAAAAATTTTTTTTTTATAATTTAACTTTATTTTTTATTTTTTAAAATTTACAACCAAATTAGTTAGTATACAGTGAAGCAATGATTTCAGGAGTAGATGCCTTAATGCCCCTTACCCATTTAGCCCATCCCCTCTCCCACAACCCCTCCAACAACCCTCAGTTTTTTTCTCTATTAAAACCATGTCCTTTATATGAAGGACCCTGGGAGGAACTGCTGCTTGCTCTTGGTACTGCTCCTGGTACTGACTGAGTTGACTGAGCAGTGGTTTGTCTCTATGGTGTGTGTACCGTGAATTCTGCAACTGAGCCACATTCTTCTGTCAGTAATGGCTCCCAGGAAGAGGTGGAGGCCACTGACCTCTGGTGACTGTAAGGCACCAGGCTGTCTTTCCCCTTTATTCTGTGTCTCAATCTTTATCTTCTTTCTATGTACATTTACATCATCACATCGTACATCATATATATTTATGAGCCATCTCAAGTATGTTTTGGAATAAATAAAAGGATTAATAAATCCAAGAAATGAAAGTAGATATGGGTATACATGAGTACAAATGACAATGAATGCTTAGGAGAAGGTGCAGAGAATCTACTTGGGAAGTCAGGAAAACCTTGGGAGGGGAAGCCAGATTTGAACTGGGTCTGGAAGGACATAAGGAGTTGCCTAGTCTGATGCCTATAGAGAGAACATTCCAGGTGGACACCATAATACCTACAAAGCCTGTGAAGTGAGAAGACAGGAACTACAAATAGCTTCCTGTGACTGGAGGTTAAGTTGCAAAGTGGAAACAGTAGTCAGGAAGAGGAGACTGGCCAGACTCCCCACCTTGTGAAAGACTCGGAATGTTATGTAAGTAGGAAACCATGGAGGAATTTTGAACAGGTGATCAGATTTTTGTATCAGAAAGAACCCTTCCCGTGGTACTTTGGAAGCTGAAGATGGATGAGAACTTCAGATGGTGTATCCACCCAGCTTTATTGAGGTATAATAGGACAATTTCTTTTTTTCTTTAAAACAATTTTTTAATGTTTATTTATTTTTAAGAGACAGCGTGAGTGGGGAAGGGCAGAGGGAGAGGGACACAGAGAATCCAAAGCAGGCTCTGTGCTGTCAGCACAAATCCTGACATGGGACTCGAACCCACAAACCATGAGATCATGATCCGAGCCAAAGTTAGACACTCAACCGACTGAGCCACCCAGGTGCCCCATAATAGGACAATTTCTAAGGAGGCTTCTCAATAGTCTAGGCAGGAAATCACATGGACCTGAATTAGGGCAATAGCAGTGCAGACAGAAGATGGGACCAGATTTGAGAACATTTACCAAACAACAGCTATGGGACTTAGCGGTAGATGGAGGGAGTGAGGAAGACTAGTCTCGCTTATCTCCTGGCTTCCTGACTTGGACAATTGCTATATGATGGTGATACTCACCCAAATATAAAGAGGGGGAACAGGTTTGGTAAGGAAAGCTGATGGATTCAGTTTTGAACATTTGACTTTGAGGTGGCTGAATAACATACAAGTTTCTGTCCATTACAGAAAGGCAATTAGATATGTATGTCTGGACTTAATGAAGGAATCTGATCTTGAGATACAGGTTTGGACATCATCAGGGTGAAGTTATTGAAACCACAAGGGTGGGAGAATCTCCCTGGGAGAGAGCAGAATGGGAAGAGAGCCAAGGGATAGGGTCCTGGGAAAAACAGCTTCTAAGGGGCTGGCAGGGGAAAAGTATTTCCCTAGAGAGCATCCAGAGGAGGAGAACAAGGAGTCACTGTGTCATGACCTGAAGAAGAAGTCAAATATGAGGAAGAATAACATGGCCATTGGATTTAGCCACTGGAAAGTCAAGAGTTGACTTCACATACAGCTATTTTAGTGGAGCAGTGAGAACAGAAGCTAGACGCTACTAGCTTAAAGGGTAAAATTCCCACAAATGGTGAGATCATGACCTGAGCTGCAATCAAGACTCAGACACAACGACTAAGCCACCCAGGTGCCCCTATTTTATTATTTTTTAAATTGAAGTATAGTTGACACACAAAGTTGTGTTAGTTTCAGGTGTACAACATAGTGGTTTGACAGGACTATTTGTGTTATGCATTGCTCACAAGTGTAGCTACCGTCTGTCACCTAACAACGCTATTACAATATCATTGATGATGCTCCCTATGCTGTACCTTTCATCCCTGTGACTTACTCATTCCATGGCTGGAAGTCTGTACTTCCCACACTCTTCCACCCATTTTGCCCATTCCCCGCTCCTCCTCCCTCCACAATCACCAGTTTGTTCTCTGTGTTTATGGGTCTGTTTCCACTTTTGTTTGTCTTTTTGTTTCTCTTAAGCACAATCATATAGTTTTTGTCCATCGCTGTCTGACTTGTTTCACTTAGCATCGTACCCTCTAGATCCACCCATGTGGTCATACGACTGAGTAGAATCACGTTGCGTTTAATTGTCCTCTTTTGCCTCCTCAGAGATCTAATTTTGTGTTCTGCTTTTCTTTTTTGTCTTAACACGCTGTGACGGTTCTTTTGATTTATTATGCAGATAGGATATTAGAATAATGGATTCTAACCAAAGGTAGGCCCTTCTTTTGGTAACTTTCCCCCCTTTGCTTTGTGATATGTTTTTTAAAAGCTTGTATGACACAGTTTTACTCTAACCAATCAAGGTAGATCATCTAAGAAGTTAATTTTGCTTATCCTTAAAGATCGCCTTTACTGCCCACGTTGCATTCTTCTCCCCCTTTCCTTGTGCCACCTTCCCCCACATGTGTCACTCACAGGGGGCAGTAGATGTCCTTTCTCAAGAAATGAGGAGGTAATTGGAAAGAAAGCTCCCCTCTGTGCCCTTCCTCCTTTTTGAGAGGTTTGTGATGCTTTACCTTGACTGATCTATGTCCCCAGCTTTCCTTGCAATGACAGTGTTTCTGTTCTCTTCCTTTGTATTAATTAGATCAGCAACAGCCCGCTGTCAGAAGAGGCTGTCCTGGGATTTGAATATGGGATGAGCATCGAAAGCCCCAGGTTACTGCCCATCTGGGAGGCTCAGTTTGGCGATTTCTTCAATGGTGCTCAGATCATCTTTGACACGTTCATCTCTGGAGGTGGGTGTCAGCATATGCATGTGGAATGGTGCATAGCACCAGCCTCGTGGGGAGACATGAATGAGACGGGGCCATAACTGCTGTACCACAGCCCCTCAGGAGAGTTAGGGGCTGCACTGCCATCTCCTGGGGCATGGCAGCTATTGGATGGTTACAGAAGCTGCTGGAGGGCTAGGGGCCACTCGGTCACTGTACAGGCAGCACTTTCTCCAGGGCAGTGTGCTTGGCTGTAGGGAGAAGGGCATGTACCTGCCAGCTCCTAGGTAGTTTGACTTTGCGGTCTGCACTTGGGGCATGTTGCATAACTGTGACATGAATACCAAGCAGGCAGTGGGGACATAGTAGAGATTTGTGGTCAGAGTGAACGGCAGCCTTGAAAATCCACTTCCCTCGGGGCGCCTGGGTGGCTCAGTCAGTTGAGCTTTTGACCTCGGCTCAGGTCATGATCTTGCGGTTTATAAGTTCGAGACCCATGTCACAGCTCAGAGCCTGGAGCCTGCTTCGGATTCTCTCCCTCTGCCCCTCCCCCGCTCATGCTCTGTCTCTGTCTCTCTGTCGCAAAATTAAATAAAAATATTAAAAAGAAAAAGAAAGAAAGAAAGAAAGAAAGAAAGAAAGAAAGAAAGAAAGAAAAGAAAATCCACTTCCCTTAACCCAAGGATGTTCAACTATCTGAAAGCTGGTAGTGGGACATCTTTATTTTTTTGTTTTGTGTTTAAAAAAATTTTTTTTAAGTTTATTTATTTTGAAAGAGACAGAGACAGTGTGAGTGGAGGAGGGGTGGGGGGGGAGAGAGAGAATCCTAGGTAGGCTCTGCACTGTCAACACAGAGCCCGACCTAGGGCTCGAACTCACGAAACCATGACATCATGACCTGAGCCAAAGAGTCAGAGGCTTAACTGACTGAGCTGCCTGGGCACCCCTTGTTTTGTTTTGTTTTGTTTTGTTTTGTTTTGTTTTGTTTTGTTTTGTTTTGTTTTATGAGAGGACACATGTGAGCAAGGGGCAGAGAGAGAGGGAGAGAATCCCATGAAGGGCAGAGAGGGAGAAAGAGAGGGAGAATCCCATGAGGGGCAGAGAGGGAGAGAGAGAGAGAAGCAGGTCTCACCGGAATCAGGGCTCCAGCTCACCCACTGGAAGAGGGGCTGGAACTCACAAACCCTGAGATCATGACCGGAGCCAAAGTTCAATGCTTAACTGACTGAGCCAACGAGGTGCTCCCTTATTGTTTTTAATAATCATTTACAAAAGCAGAACCTACTTATTATAAAAATCAGAGTATGTAAGGTACAAGTGTGAGTCCCCATCACCCCATTTTCGGGGGGTAACCAACCCCCTTGGATTGTTTGCACTCCAGTCGTCCCTCTGGCCGTGTTTCTCTGTGACCTTGTGGTTGTAGGGAAGAAAAGTGCCTTGAGGAGACTGGACTTTGACATGTCCAGAGACTATCCAGAAGTGTCCACACTTGCAGCCTGAGGACAGTGGGCTGTGTTGTAATTGGTGCTGTGGGGGGAAGACAAGAGCCACCAGTGCTCAGTAGGAGTCGTGTCTGCAGAGGAAGCAGAGCGGCCCATGCTGTCCTTGAAACCGGTACATTCACCTCGTGATTTGTCTCTGATCTGCCACAGCCCGTTCAGTGAGTGTGTCATATAGGGTTTCAGCCGGTAAGATGGACATTGTCCTCCTAAGCACGTAACACTGCTGGAAAGCACACAGAATGGAAAACGACTCTAGGGGATCAGACGGCAAAGTAACGTTTGTGTCACTACTCACGTCACATCAGACGGTTCTGTTCCTGCTTCGGAGAGTTCTCACTCCCTGTCACGTGCTTTCCCAGGGGAGGCCAAGTGGCTCCTTCAGAGCGGCATTGTTATCCTGCTTCCCCATGGGTATGATGGGGCTGGACCCGACCACTCCTCTTGTCGCATAGAGCGTTTCTTGCAGGTATGTCCGCTCCCTGCTTCCTAGGTGCTTTGAAAGAGACCTACCTCCGGTGAATACTTAATATATACCTTAAACTGTAAGGCCTTGTAGTATCTGAATGAAACGGGTTTAAGGCACTGCCAGTATTCTTTATCAACATGATGCCTTGGGTATATTAGTGTCGTGGTTTTATGGCAAAAAAGTGGTTCTTGTATGGAAAAGATCAGTGGTTTCTAAACCATGCTGATAATGAAAATCATCTACAGAGCTTTTTGTAAATAGAGATCCAGGGACCAACACCAGATCAGATTCTTCAGAGTGTGGCCTAGCCTGTATTTTTACCTAAAAAATTATTTTTGAGTAACTATAGTATTTTTTATAAAGTGATTCATGATCATTAAAAAATGTTTCAATAATCATGCAGAAATAACCACAGTTAATATTTGGTAAGGATCATTACCTATGTCTTTTTATGCATATGACTTCCTAGTATTAAGAAAATTTTCAAACATACAGAAAAGTTATAAAATTTTACAGTGAACATTCATATGCCAATCCCTTAGATTCTACCACTAATATTTTATTATACTGTACTTGTTTTTATCACATTTACTCATCTTTCATTCTTCTATCTATAAATCTGTATTATCTGCTGATGCATTTCAGGGTAAATGGAGACGTGTGTCCACGTACAGGTCACAGATGTGTAATCTGTACACATTATCCTAAGTGCACGAATATCATTAATTATTTTAGCATATGTGCAGATAAATGTATAGCTAGATGACAGTTTAGTCTACTGTAGAACAGTAGATAGATGGATAGTTATGTTGATAGGTAATAATACAGAAAAATGATTTTATAAAAAGTAGATTACAGAAATAAATAAACTGAAGGTTAGTTAAAGACTACATGTCAAATACAAAACTACAGTTTTGGGAAGAAATATAGGACAAGTATGCGGAAGACATCGTTTGGGAGTCATGAGTATACAGATGCGTTTCCCTTAGGACAGCCGTGTCCTTATGATTGAATTAGATGATCAGAACATTTGCTTGTTTCTTTCATTTCTCTCCCAGATGTGTGACAGTGTAGAAGAGGGGGTGGATGGAGACACAGTGAACATGTTCGTGGTACACCCAACTACTCCTGCACAGTATTTCCACTTGCTCAGGAGACAGATGGTCCGGAATTTCCGAAAACCCCTCATTGTTGCTTCTCCGAAGATGTTACTCAGGTTCCCTGTAAGTAGAAACAACTGGTTAGGAAGCCTTTCTCCTTCTGTCGTTTTTATATGCATTTGCCTCTGTTTTCTGTATCTAATGTTATTTATTTAAAACGTCTTGGCCTTTTTAAAATTTTGATTCCAGTTAGTTAACATACAGTGTTACTTTAGTTTCAGGTGTACAATATAGTGATTCAGCACTTCCATATACATCACCTGGTGCTCATCATGACAAGTGTGTTCCTTAATCCCCATCACCTATTTAACCCCCCCCCCCCCACCTCCCTTTGTGTCTCATTGTATTTAAACAGAAACATCTAGGGGCGCCTGGGTGGCTCAGTCGGTTAAGTGTCCAACTTTGGCTCAGGTCATGATCTCACAGATCATGAATTCGAACCCCGTGTTGGGCTCTGTGCTGACAGCTCAGAGCCTGGAGCCTTCCTCAGATTCTGTCTCCCTCTCTCTCTGCCCCTCTCCTGCTCGCACTGTCTCACTCTGGCTCTCAAAAATAAACATTAAAACAAATATTTAGAAACATCTTTTAATTTTAATTTTTTTAATTACAAAAATTTTTTAATGTTTATTCATTTTGGAGATAGAAAGAGAGACAGAGCAAAGGGGGGGGAGGGGCAGAGAGAGAGGGAGACCCAAAATCCGCAGCAGGCTCCAGGCTCTGAGCTGTCAGCACAGAGCCCGACGCAGGGGCTCAAATTCGCTAACCGTGAGATCGTGACCTGAGCTGAAGTCAGACGCTTAACTGACTAAGCCACCCAGGAGCCCCTGACACAGATATTTTGAAATGGCAACGTGAAAGGGGCCAAGTCATAATACACATTAATTTATTTCTAAGAAATATGTACACCTGGGATTCTTCACCCAACTTTCATTGTACTTGCAAGATTGTCACCTGCTCCCTCAATTATTCCTCTAAAAGAGTATAATCATATTAAATATAATATATGTATGTTACTAAGTATTGAATGAACTATCGGAAATTTTATTGAGAATTTCTTTTGCTGTTTGTAACTGAGAGTTAGATTTAATTCTGGCCCTAGTTGTTGTCCACTCCTCTCCCCATGTCTAATCTATAACTTACGAAATAAGTGAGGCCTTGCTCTGGAGCCTTTAAAATATCAATAGCTTTCCTACAGATTTTCAAGCAAAATGTACTCTTATTAAGTAGTTAACTATCTTCCTTAAACATATAAGTCCTTTTAGTAATTGAAAGTGAGTACCACCGTTATTGAAGTCTGATTTCTTCCTGAAAATTAGCTACTGTACCAGTAGGTACAAGTGATCTAGCAGAATAGAAGTCCACTCTTTGTTTCCATGGCCCATTTGGAGATGACTTACCATGTGACAAACACAACTCGGGGCTCTAGGGAGTTTGCCTGTCAAGTGGTACCTAAATTCTACCCCAATTTCCCACCCAGCTCTCAACTCCAGCTCCTTTTTTTTTTCTTAGTGAGCTCTTTACCCAATGCGGGGCTTGAACAGAGATCAAGAGTCACATGCTCTACTGACTGAGCCAGCCAGGTGCCCCTCCAGCCCCTTTTGATTCCCACCATAGGAAGTGTGAGCTGACCAAGGGCTCTGGTTCAGGTTGGAAAAAGATTGATTCTATTGTGCATTATTGAGCAACAAGAATAAATAAATAATATATATTTATATATAATGTATCTATTTATAACTCATGTAATATATAAATATAATACATTTTATTTTATAATATATATTCATTTTTATTTTATTCTCTTCGCTAATATTATTTTTTTAGGTTACATCACAGTGTCTTGCGTCAGCGAGGCTGCCTATCAGTGGCTCAGTCAAAGTGTCACCTTCCCAGTTGGGACTAGACTATAGGGAAATGAACTAGATGAGGAAATGGAATCCACTCCCCAACCTTACCCTCATTAATGGTCTATTCTGAGTTCTTTGCAACAAGTACTTATTTAAATTGAACTCCTTAATACCATTTCTTTTCATCACAGAAATGTTTGTGTATTGTTCCTGGTTTGTTCTGTGACTCATTAGGTTTCACTTGTAAATTATGGTTAAAATCCTAAAGACAGAAATCATTGCCCTGGCTGAGCTGTTTTCATTCACAGATTCCATGAACTGCCCCCTCCAATTCCAAGAAATTAAAGCATACTTTTGATGGATATTAAAGTGTGATTGAACTGAAATGTTGATTCTTAAAATGTTATTGTGGCATCAGACAATAGGCAATTTTAAGTCACTTTGAACAAATAATTTTATTCTGAAATATACAGAATCGATATTTTTGGGAAAGATATTGTGCTTATTAGTACACATGTTTACATACAATGCTAGGAGGGAAATTTGTTGTTATTTCTTGGTAAAGATCCCTTATAAGTAAGGCACCTTCGGCTCCTTGCCTTCAGCTGCTAGATTTGTGGCCTTTTTCCCTCTCCTTAGGCAGCCGTATCAAGTCTTCACGAAATGGCACCAGGAACAACATTCAAGCCGGTCATTGGTGATTCATCTGTGGATCCCAAAAAGTAATTTGATGTGTATCTCTGTTCTCATACTCTGCGGTAGAATTTTAATTAGTGGGGAAACTAGTTCATGTTAAGGAGCCCAAAGTGACCCAAATCTCCAGTATCCTGATAGAAGAAAGTCCTTTGCATCCATGGGGTAGGAGTTAGAATATGTGCGGAAGAGGCATACATTGCTGGATAAGACTTGCCAGGGCACAGCATGAGACTGAACCCAACCACAGAGACCCCCACTCCTTCAGTAATGAAGCATTTTCATCTGCGCGGTTTCCTCCTTTTCTGATACAATTCTTTCAGACATTTCTCCTCTACCACATTGTCCCTTTTCTACCCAACAGTGTTAAGAGTCTAGTGTTCTGCTGTGGCAAACATTTCTATGCCCTACTGAAGCAAAGAGAATCCTTGGAGGCCAAGAAGGGTGACTTTGCCATCATCCGATTAGAAGAACTCTGTCCTTTCCCAGTGGATTCGTTACAGCAAGAGATGAGCAAATACAAACATGTTAAAGGTATGGCACTGGTCTTGTTGGGATTCTTCTGGATTCAGATACCTGAAACCTATTCCAGCTATCTCATGTGAAAAGAGGTTTGGGGGCAGAGAGAGTCATTAGGAAACAACCTTGGAGTCTAGAAATATGAAAAAAAAAAATACTGCTAGAGCCAATGTCTCCTTGTCTTTTCTGGTATCCCTTTCAGTCTCCCCTTCTCTCACTTAAGACATGTCATTTCTTGAGAGGCTGGAGGTAATCTCTGCTATAATATTACTTTGGATAAATTGATGTAACTGTAAAAGGCAAGGCTTTTTTTTGGCTGCAATAATTGGACTGGAATAACTGGACATCTCTATGCATTGGGTACAGAAATTAACTCAAGATCACAGACCTAAATGTAAAACGTAAAACTCTAAAACTTCTAGGAGAAAACCTTCGTGGCCTTCCATTAGGCAAAAAGTTCTTAGATGTAACACTAAAAGAACATCAGATAACAGAAAAATTGGACTTTATCAAAGCGGAAAGCTTTTGCACTGCTGAAAGGTGTTGCAGAGCAAATGGAAAGACGAGACGCGGACTGGGAGAAAGTATTTGCAAATACATATGTGACAAAGGACTATCCAGATTGTTCAGAGAGTGTCCAAAACTCAACAGCAAGAAAAACAAATAATCCGAGTTTTTAAAATGTGCAAAAGAGGGGCGCCTGGGTGGCGCAGTCGGTTAAGCGTCCGACTTCAGCCAGGTCACGATCTTGCGGTCCGTGAGTTCGAGCCCCGCGTCGGGCTCTGGGCTGATGGCTCAGAGCCTGGAGCCTGTTTCCGATTCTGTGTCTCCTTCTCTCTCTGCCCCTCCCCCGTTCATGCTCTGTCTCTCTCTGTCCCAAAAATAAATAAACGTTGAAAAAAAAATTTTTTTTTTAAAAAATGTGCAAAAGATTTGAACCAAAGAATGGGAGGGCAAACAACCATTAAAAAAAGATGCACAACTATAATCAGTGATAAGGGAGATGCAAGTGAAACCCAAATGAGATACAACCACACACCTATTAGAATGGCTCAAATTAAAACAATAAGTTGGCAGTATCCAAGGCTGATGAGGAAGCAAAGCACCCGGAACCTGCATTCACTGCAGGAAGGAATGGAAACTGGTGTAGTCGCTCTGGAAACATGTGTCAGTTCCTTACAATGTTACACACAGAGTTACCGTACAGCCCAGCGGTTCACTTGGAGGTATTTGTCCAAGAGGAATGAAAACATGTTCACAGAAAAATGTCTATAGCAGCTTCATCCATAATTGCGCCAAACTACCAGCACATCCTTCAGCCTGCGGATGGATACATAATCCATGTTACATTCTTACAATACCTACTGCTCAGGAATAAGAGCGTGACCTATGGCTACAGGCAAAATCACAAATGGATTTTGCCAGTTCAAGGGAGCCAGAACCAAAGGCTACATAATATGATTCCATTTATCTGATGTTCTGGAAAAGGCATAAACTTTAGGGAGAGAGGAAAGATCAGTGGTTGCCAGAGGTTGGGTGGGTGGAGGGGTTGCCTTGAAAGGGCCAGGTTGAGGGAATTTGGGGGATTGATAGAATTTTTCTGTATCACAAGTGAGGTGCTGGATACACGACTATGCGTTTGTCAAAAAAAAAAAAAAAAAAAAGCCAAGTAACACTATGCCATATTGGAAAGGCATATATTTACTTGAGGAGAGCTATCCATACATACACGCTGTATATGTACATATGTGTATAAAAATGGATATGATGTGTCTATGTGTGTAGATACATAGTGTATGTATGTATTCACTGTGTGTATACATACATACATATATATATGTATAGAGTGTGTGTGTGTGTGTGTGTGTGTGTGTTATTGTACATTTACCTGGAATACTGAAATGAACTTTCTTCTGTTACAGATTTTATTTGGAGTCAGGAGGAGCCTCAGAACATGGGTCCATGGTGCTTTGTTTCTCCCAGGTTTGAAAAGCAACTGGCCTGCAAGGTAATGGCTTTCTGTCTTGTAATGTTTTGTGTATGTGTGTTATTTCTCCTGGAGTGCCAAGAAATGCGTTTGTCCCCTGTGAGCCTGATGCAGGCTGGAACCCATGAACCGTGAACCCATGATCTGAGCCAAAGTTGGGTGTTTAACCAACTGAGCCACCCAAACGCCCCTCCAGTTGTTTTAAAGATAAACAACAACATAAAATCTAATTTTAGGCTCTTTTCTCAGAATAAAATGTTGCATGTTTATCAAGAAAGACACATATGTGTACATGCTAGTATCATGTAAGAAAAAAATGATTATCCTTCAAACAGTAAAAGCTCTTCCCTGTCATCTACTTTTCCCACTAGTCCATTCAGAAGCCTTGTCCCAAAGCTCAGTATCCAGCCCTGGGGAGCAGGGTGATGAGCGGGTTTATTTTACAATGTGGGAGAAAAGGTGCCCAGTAACACTTGTCCCAGGCTCATCTGCATAGCTGGCACCCATCAAAGGCCAAATTCTTCCTGATCATGTTGTAGGAAGGGAAGAACAATGAGAAGAGCAAATGTACTTCTCTTTATCTTCCTATTCTGCTTCGATCAGGACTCAGTTTACACATTTGTTACTAGTTTGCTGGGCCCAAGTCATTTTCACCTATAGATAGTTCTAATTTAGGAAAATCTGCAGGTTAAACCAACTAATAATTACTGAAGAACAGGACCTAATTCAAGAATTCATCTCACCTCATGGTGCCTGGAATTTAGTTTTTAGTCGTGATAAATATCTCCTTCCAGTCTATTCTAGGTAACTCATTATTTTGCCCAAAAGGTGATTTGTGGTTAAACAAGCTAAGAGAAATGCATGGACTGCCTTGGGAGAAGGAAGCAGGGCTCTCATCAGGTTCAAATGCCATCTTATTTCTTTTCTGCTCCAATGACAGCTCCGTCTCGCGAGCCGACCCCCTTTGCCAGCACCCGCTGTAGGAATTGGCACCCTTCACCTGCAGCAGCATGAAGATGTCCTCACCAAGACCTTTGCTTGATGGTGTCCTTCGAATCACTACTACTTCCTTTAAGAAAACTTCCGTGAAAAGAAAGGCTTGCTTCTGTACTCTCCCCTTCCATTAGGTAACATGAAAAGCCTATGTTCCTCTAAGATGTTGGGATTCATGGGGGCAGTTTAATCAGAGTATGTGGAATAGCCAAGGGCGTGAATTATCCATGAATACATGAATCTGACCAGTCCATTGTAGCCTTAAAGGTACAGCAGTGTTTTGTTTTGGTTCTGAGTTGTAGAGCTAATTCAATGAACCAGATTTTTTCGGGCCACTCTTTCTCATTAGCTAACTAGTTCGTTAGGTGGAAAAGTTCGTTAGGAAAAGTTTGTTAGCTGGAATTTGCAGCTCCATCCAGATGACCTCAACATTACTTCTCCGTTTGCTTGATGCGTGTCACTTCATTAATTCTGCCATTGTGACTATCAGTATTTTCTTTTGACGTAATATCTAGTGCTGCTTTCCAGCCACTGTGAAGAATGTTTCACCAAATGCTGCAGCAAAACCATATTAGTCCTGATTCGTGTTTTTCAGGATAGTTGTTTTCACCTGTTGTCCTTATATATCGGTCCCATTCAATACAAGTCTCTGGATGTATAATCTTTTTGCACAGTATTATTAAGGAGTTTTAGCTACAATGAAATTGATTTGTGGGCTACATAGTATCTTTCCCCCCCTAAATTGTTATCTTGATATTTTTAATTGACTTTGGGTATCTGATGTGGGGATTTCAGCTCCTGGTCAGTCAGTCTTACTTCTGAAAGGTATGACAACGTGATGTGATGTTCATTCACAGTGTTTAAGGAGCTTTTTAACTTTGATGCTGGAGACTTCCCAGCACCAGGTACTTGGGGATTTACAGAGATCACCAACCCAGTCTGTTACTTCTGAAACTTTGTGGACACATAACTAAACGGCAGCAAATGGTGTAGCTTTACGTGGCTCGGTGCTGCAGAGACTCGGCCATCTACCATTCTTGTGCCATGACATTTTTCTCAGAGGTGATGGAGGACATGCTGGGGCACTTTTCCTGGCAGCTGGTAATGTCTTTCAGAATCGATGTGTAGGTTATTCTGGCCACAGGAGTGGATTCATGATTCACATCTTAAACGTATGCGTTAGTGTATTGATTTAATATTTCTGTAAAACTCACATCCTTTTTTTTATCCCTATGCACCTTAATGCTTCCTTCCTGTGTCAGGCCTTATAAATCACGTAACTTTGTGCCATGCATGTAAATCGGTAAAATTACAAAGGTCCCTTTAGTGAGAATGGTTTTCAATGTGGTATACTGAAGTGGAAACACATAAAAGCACTGTCATGTTTTTCAGATCTCTTGGCTAAACATTTCAAAGTTTAAGCACATAATGAGATGGAAAACTGGTTTGTTTTTTTCATTTTTTTTAAGTTCAGTTTAGATTTCTCCAAATTTCTAACTTTTCATCTCTGGTATCGTATTATACTTCTCCACCTCGAGCCATCAAATGTGTCTTCTGAAAAAGAAGATGTCTCCTGTATCTTAACCTTCTTACTCTCAATCATGATTGCAACACGGGTCAGCATCTTGAATCACCTTGTAGGAAGGGACCATTTAAAGAATTCCAAATCAAATGCTCTCATGAGAAAGTATGGGATAAAAATATAATCACAAAGTAAAATAAAAATATTTTATTATATTTCTCAGAGAAATTCGATAATGTGATATTTGTATCCTGTTTATATCTATGCTAATTAAGTTCATGTTCAATGAAGAGCAGACTTAAATGGGGTATTCAGTGAATAGAAATTTTAACAACCAGGAAAAAAATGTTCATTTTGTCTCAGGTGACATATTCATTGTAAAATAAATTTTTCTTCCTTAAGAACCATTTTTCCTCTGTCTCCTTCTCTCTCTGCCCCTCCCCTACTCGCTCTCTCTATCTCTCAAAAATAAATAAAACATTAAAAAAGAGGTGGGGGGGGCGCCTGAGTGGCTCAGTTGGTTGAGTGTCCGACTTCAGCTCAGGTCATGATCTCATGATTTGTGAGTTCGAACCCTGCATTGATCTCTCTGCTGTCGACGTGGAGCCGGCTTCAGATCCTCTGTCTCCCTCTGTCTCTGCCCCTTCCATACTTGCTCCGTCTCTCTCTCAAACATAAATAAACCGTTTTAAAAAAGAACCATTTTGCTCAGTTTTCTGTCTGCATACTATGAGGAAAATATTCTAAAGCATAACCTCTTTTAGCCTGACTGTAATTACCTCTGAAGTTTTATTATTTAAAAATTCCTTGACTGACAATAGAAATCGTATCCCTTCTACAAAACTGAGGAACTACAGTTGAAAGAAATTAGGGATTATACAGGAAGGAAGTCACAGATAAGAGTCAAGACTTTTAGATCCTGGGGTTCCAAAAGCTTCCCCTCCATTTCTCTTGGATTTACTTGGGTATTTGGTTTTCATCTTCAGCTTCTCATAAGTTTCAGGCTAAAACCGTCATATTTTCAGGGCATTTGGACAACATGCTTAAATCCTCAATATTTATAACCCATGATGACACCAATAAACAACTCCTAAATTACTCTATGGAAGTTGTAGTTCATTGTCATGGTTGTATTTAAATCTGATAAAACAGTCTAAAGCACACTGTCATTTCCCCAAATGACATTTGCAAAATCAGTTAATTTTAGAAAGCTTTTAGTAAAAGTGTGTTACTCTAGAGCTGTTTCCCTGTGTCTTCTCTGATTCATATGGAGAACAGGCTACAAATGAACAAAAATAAGAAATGACCCTGTAAGAGTAGAATGGTATTTCCTCAATAGTTTATTGGACATCTGCATATATGGCATTGTTCTGGACATTAGAAATACACAGGAACAAAAGAGAACATGGTTTGCCATTTGTCCTCAGTTGGACTAACCATCTATTTGAGAAGACAAAGTATTTTACACGTAGGGAGAAATGTTCTTGTTGGATGTACTAAGACAGTGTGGGATGTCAAGGTAGAGTGAGATTCCTGACAGCTGTAGATTAGGTGGCATATTGTGGTTATACAAGAAAAAGTCCTGAGTAGCACGTAGTAGCAGAAAGACTGAGGGATGTTGAAAGGGTAATTCACAGCAGTGATCTAGAGTGTTAAAGTTTATTCCAGGCTCTTACTTGAAAGATGGAGTTGTAGCAGAAATAGAAAGTAAAGAGAAGGGCAAACAACTTTCCTTCTGTCAATTAGACTTTCAATTTCACACATCTTTACTGAAAGGAAATTATATTCATGAAACTACCTCATAATCTAGGGTCAAAACTGTATGTAAGTCAACCATTTGCAAGTCACTGTAGATGATGCCATCTAGCAGTTTATGGATAATAGGGAAGATTAGACAAGTATGAAAATGATTAATACAAAGTAGAGTGAGGTAAGAATTATGTCATAGGATGTGAGGTTATAACTAGGGCAAACTGGATTTTCCCGAAGTGGCTAGAGCAGTATTTTGCTCCATCTGCCCTTCCAGAACCTTGCCACAACCACACCTAGTGGTAGAGTCAAACTTCCACCTCTCTTGAGATTGAGCAGGACTTTGTGGATGCCTCTATGAATATGATACACTGAAAGTGATGTTGCGTCACTAACAAGGTCCCCCTTGGCACCCAGCGGCCATGTTGTGAGGAAGCCCAGGCAATGTGAAGAAGGACTGTGGAAATACTGGAACTGACAGCTTCAGCTGAGGTCTTAGCGCACAGCCAGCTGCAAATGCTGGACTTGTGAGAGAGCCTTCTGATTATTCAAATCCCCAGCCTTGGAGCTATCCCAGATGACCCCAATTAGAGCAGAGACCTGTGCATCCCCAGCCTAAATTGCCGTGTGTGTGTGTGTGTGTGTGTGTGTGTGTGTGTTCAAAGATAAATAATGCCCCACTCGGGTTACAATGGTCAGGACAGCTTTTAACCAGTAGTATACTATTGAAGTAGAAAAGAGAGTCCAAAAGGGCTAGTATCCAAGAGCTCACCAAACTCCACACTCAAAAAACAAATAATCCAGTGAAGAAATGGGCAGAAAACATGAATAGACACTTCTCTAAAGAAGACATCTGGATGGCCAACAGGCACATGAAAAGATGCTCAACGTCGCTCCTCATCAGGGAATCAAAACCACACTCAGATATCACTTCATGCCAGTCAGAGTGGCCAAAATGAACAAATCAGGAGACTATAGATGCTGGAGAGGATGTGGAGAAACGGGAACCCTCTTGCACTGTTGGTGGGAATGCAAACTGGTGCAGCCACTCTGGAAAACAGTGTGGAGTTTCCTCAAAAAATTAAAAATAGTCCTACCCAATGACCCAGCAGTAGCACTGCTAGGAATTTACCCAAGGGATACAGGAGTACTGATGCATAGGGGCACTTGTACCCCAATGTTTATAGCAGCACTCTCCACAATAGCCAAAATGTGGAAAAGGCCTAAATGTCCATCCACTGATGAATGGATAAAGAAATTGTGGTTTTTATATATACAATGGAGTACCATGTGGCAATGAGAAAGAATGAAATATGGCCCTTTGTAGCAACGTGGATGGAACTGGAGAGGGTTATACTAAGTGAGATAAGCCATACAGAGAAAGACAGATACCATATATTTTCACTCTTATGTGGATCCTGAGAAACTGAACAGAAACCCATGGGGGAGGGGAAGGAAAAAAAAAAGAAAAAAAAAGAGGTTAGAGTGGGAGAGAGAGCCAAAGCATAAGAGACTCTTAAAAACTGAGAACAAACTGAGGGTTGATGGGGGGTGGGAGGGAGGGGAGGGTAGGTGATGGGCATTGAAGAGGGCATTTTTGGGATGAGCACTGGGTGTTGCATGGAAACTAATTTGACAATAAATTTCATATAATAAAAAAAAAAAAAGAGAGTCCAGAGTGAACTGAACTCAACTTTAATTTGTACAGAGGCAACTGGAGTTTTAAAGGGAAATTAAAGGAACAGGGAGGGGGTGGGTGGGGCTCAGTAGAGTCAGGGAAGTGAAAAATTACAGAGAGCTGGAAGGAGGAAGGATTGGTCCATGTGACAGACACCCTTGTGGGTTTGTTAGCTGGTGCCTATGGAAGTTAGGCTCCTACCCTCCTCAGAGTCTGGGAGACAGAAACCCTTATCTTCAGGTGTTGGTAAATTCTTCTGGCAGTTTTGAGTTTTCCAAGGCAGATTCTCTAAGGGAGAGCTAATGTCATCTTAGGGATGGAGCTGTCAGAAATTTTGTTTCTGTTTTAGTCTCTCTAGTCCAAGGTAAAGCCTAGTGGAGAAAGGGCTCATAGGAGGCTGGATGGAGTTTGGTCAAGGGGAAAAATCTCTCTCTCTCTCTCTCTCTCTCTCTCTCTCTCACACACACACACACACACACACACACACACACACACACACACACACACAAATCATTTGTTTCCTTCTTGGACACAGATCTAAGCATTAGAACAGATCACTGGATTTGGTGATTATGGGTCATTAGTGGCCTTTGAAATAGCTTGTTTTATTAGAAGTTAGAGCAGAAGTTACACTGCAGGGGGTTAAAATTGAGTTAGGAAATACATTTGAACGGCTTCTGTGTGTCAATCTTGTCCTTTAATTTTCACACCTTTAGTTCGCAGCTATTATCCTTATTTTACTGATGTAGCTCAGAAAGGTTAATTGCCTGAAGGCATTAAGAAGGAGAGGAGGGATTAAACTGTGGGGCTGGCTGATTTCTAGGATTGCTTTCCTTTACACCACGCTGTCCGGGAAGGGTAAAGAGGACAAAATCCTGATCTCTGTATGCCAGAGAAGCTGAAGAAGGATCACGTGTAATAGTGGAAAGTTCATAAGCTATTAACCATAGCCAAAGTGTCACAGATTTTTGAAAGCTTCCAAGAAGTTCCGATAAGGCGGGAGCAAAATAAAAAAGGCTGTTAGGGTCAACACTGGTTCTCCGGACGGCTTAGCTCCACGTCTCAGGGCCGCGACCCTCGGGCGGCCGCTTCGGCCGGGTCTTGACCCGTCGCGCGGGGCGCCCGGGAGGCCTGGGCCGGACCAGGCGGTCGAGGAAACCGCCACTGCTTGACACCAAGCTCGCAGACGAGCTCAGGCAGGAAAGGCTCTAGCCGCCATGGTCTCGCCCAAGCTCCCGAAGCCCGCAGCAACGCGGGAGCACGCCCACAGGAGCGCCGGCGGTAGCCATGGCAACGCGCTGGGGCGTCCGCCGCGCTGCCTGCCAACTGCCTGGGCCTCATCGGGGGGCGGGGCCGGGCGGGGGCCGGCGCGCGGGTCACGTGGTCCAGGGCGGAGTCTGCGCGAGGCCGGCCGGAGCGCGTCGGGAGCGGGCGGGGAGACCCAAGCCGCGGGACCCGAGCGAAGGCAGTGCCGAGGCCGCTGTGCCCCGCCGGGTCGCCTCAGCCGCCGCCATGGGCAGTGAGTAGCGTCGGCGCGGCTCTCGCCGGGGTGCGGGCCCCGACGGGCTGCGGACGGTGGGGCGGGCGTCCGCCCGGGGTGGCCCAGCCTGGGGGCCGGAGAGGCACGGGCCGCGCCGGGCCGCTGCGGCGGGCGCGGGCCGGGGGCCTCCGCCGGGGCTCCTCCGGCGGTGCGGCCTTGCCCCGGCTGCCTGCGGGGGCCCGCACCCGGAGGCCCGGGGTTTGCGCTCGCTGGGTGGTGAGGAGCGGGGGACGGCGAGGGGCGGCCAGTGGTTTTGGGGGCGGGGAGTTAGGGAACCGAGTGAAACCTGGACCACTTTTGATTTTTCAGGAGCTTAGGAAGCTCGTATTTTTATTTCCAAATCACCCTTCCTTGGCGTGTTAGTTGGGATGAATAAAGCGCCCTGGCTTGTTTGGTTTTTTAGAAAGTGATGCATGGCATATATATATATGTTAGGGGAGGAAAGAAGCGCGATTGGTAGCATAGCGTTTTCCCTAAAATTTTCATTTCAGTCATTTTGTAGCGTTTACTGAAAACTCACTGTGTGTCAGGCTGTGTAAACCTCAGGGTAGGGACAAGGCCTTGAATTATGGGCATCTTTGAGGGCCATCTCCTAAACACTCAACACCACATGTATTCACATAGATACTTACATAGCTGTTCAGATGTTTGTTGGATGAGTGGGTGAGTGCAAACGGGAGCCGTGCCCCCATTGGCCAACTAGTGGACATTTAGAAAGGAAGTAGAGGAGACCCCTGACCTTGAATTTACAGTATAATCGGTGAAATTCTGCAACACAAGAATGGACAAGTGGCTGACAAAAGCATTGTTTGAACTCTCCAACACAAATGATCATAAAAAGCCGAGAAATCTGGGAGGGGATTTGGATTGAGGTGGGGCAGAAAAGGGATAAAGGAGTCTAGGAAGTTCCCGATGTGATTAATATTTGTTTTGCATAGAGAATACTTCTTCCATAATTCATATTTGCTTTCCAAATAGTCCAGAATCGTACTTGGGCAGTGAATATCTTCCCATGAGAATGTCTGAATTCTTTTGTTCAAACATCAGTGGCTGCCATCATTTTGAGAGTTTCATGAGATTATCGAGTCAACTTTTGGTTAACTGTGAGAGCGTAGTTACTCAGGTCCGTGTTAAAACAATTTCGTGATGTTAGTATACAGAATCCAGTGTCTGTAGGGGAAGATGATCATAACTAATAGCTAGTTGTGCCTTCTTGTGTTTCTGCACATTACAGACGCTGGCAAAGACTGAGAGAATATCAACCTCATTCTCCCGTTCTTTGGCAGGAATTGACTTAAGCTATGCGAGAAGATAGTGTCTATCCTTAAAGAACCTTGGTTTATCTTACTTTTGTATATAATGAGTTCTCTGGGAAAGCAGTACTTTCTAATGAAATGTAATTGTCATTTTCTGGGCTGATTATTACACATACACAAGTACTTTGAGATTGTTATGTGGGAGAGCAACCAGGCAATGAATGTTGACTTAGTGAAATGAAGTAGAGATTGTATGCTTCAAAAAGAGCTATCTATATAGCAGGTGATTCCGCGATGTTTCTCACGTATCCATTTCAGCGTCTTTCCATCTAAAGTCAGTCCTGCAGTCTAGTCCATTTCCTGTTGTACTTTCCTTCTGTATTCCTCCTCTGGTAGGTCTTATTTTCTTCTCTGGCGTATTGTCTTGTGGGTAACGTAGTAGACTGCATTTGCTTCCTTTGATGTATTTTGATGCTCGTTGAATTATTCCTTTTCTATATATTATAAAGCTGGATTCAAGCATGAGGAAGCAAAATCATGGTAAAAGAATGCTTGTATTGCTTCCACTGACTAAACCCTTAAACCTTTTGGATTCTTTTGTCCCTTGAATTATTTCTCTTTCCTGATGTATTTGAAATGGAGAACACCATGATTACTTTTGGAGGTAGGAATGGGATGGATTGCCATTGAAAGTTAGAGAACATTTGTATTTGTTTCTGTGAAAAGGTACATCTCTTTTTAAAAACTTTGTGATAGGGACATTTATTCTTTCTTTCTTTTTTTTTTTTTAACAGTCAAGTTTTTAGAAGTTATCAAACCTTTCTGTGCAGTTCTACCAGAAATTCAGAAACCTGAAAGGAAAGTAAGTATACCATTTTGGTAATATAGAGGGCAGCTAAATGACTTGTGCTCCTGATGGATTTACCATCCCCAACCCTCTTATGGTGTAATTGGAGAAATATTACCTGCTCCTCCTCGCAAGAGGCACAAAGTGAGTAGAACTAGTATGGGCCAGTGTAAATCCAGATAGGTTATCTTGTGGTCTTAAAAATGACGGTTCTTTGAGGTTGACATTTCCAAACCAAGTGTTTCTTTGGCCTACCTGTTAGATAAGATACTCTTCTATCTCTGGTGATCCCACTGCACTATGAATGACCCAGTCTGCTGGGTCACTTTGGAGGACTACAGCTGTTTTACATAAATGAATTAAATTGTGCAAGTATAGACCTCACATTTCTTGATCATTCAGTACAAAGAAAAATTACAGAAATGCATTCAGAAAATAATGTGACTGTATCACATTGTTCTTCCATCACTGTACACTTCTGGAGCTAAGGTATTTAAATTCAGAAATAGTGTACTTTGAGGTTTTAAAAATAGTTGTTCCAGGTCCATGTTAGGCGTCCCAAGAAGCTCTAGCTTTTCATATTCCGTGAAATATTCGTAGCATATTATCATGGGCACCCCAGCTTTGCACAATGCTGTTAACTGAAGTGCATGCGTATTGGGTCTGTGTCTTGCATGTTGTCCTTTTTGGTTTCCGTTAACGTCGTGCGGTGTGATGGGGCCTGTATGTAACTTACTTAACTCTTGGAAAAGGAAAGAAAGTTACGTTCGAAAAGTTGAGCTGTTTGCTTTGGCTGCTACTAACTAGGTGAGAGTATTGTAATAGCAACTAATAGGAGCATGTCACGATGCGGAATGTTATGCTTTAATGTGGAATTTTGCCCTGTGATTGCGGTTTCCTGGTTTTGATGGCTCATCCTCATTTTGTTGTACAGATCCAGTTTAGAGAGAAGGTACTATGGACTGCTATAACTCTCTTCATTTTCTTAGTATGTTGTCAGGTATGTAAACCAAATACTAATTAGATATCTATGCAATTGTTGGAGGGTTTTGGTTGGTTGGAGTTTGAGAAACTTATTTTAGTTAAAACAATAAATACCGTTTGAACATTGTTATTTTTAATCTGACTTGGTGACGAAAATGGTTACCTTGTTCTAGTTTTTTTAGTAGTGGGTTTGAACATTTTTTCCTTTTTTTCTCTTAGCGTGCAGTTAATAATCTTTACCCACTTTTTTCTTGAGATTTTTTTGTCTTCCTGATTTAAGATGGATTTTTGTATATAAATGTGTTACACCTTTGACATATACATTGCAAATGTATTTTCTGTTTTGTTTGCCTTTAATCATGTTGTAAGTAGCATGTATTGATTTAAAAATCCCCCAAAGTCAAATACTAGAACCCCAGTAATATGCTGTATAAGTTGATGAAATTCAGTGATGCGTTTAAATGATATTTTGCAGAGATTAAGTTCACAAAATGAGAATAAATGTGACCTGTCCATGTCATGGGATTGTCGTGTGGATTAAATTAGATAATTTAGGTGAAAATTTTTTGAGGATTTTGAAAAGCTATTGAGATACATATAAGGAAATATAAAAAAAATTGTATTAGGAAGCAGTGGAGTACATTAAGTCTATAATCTGGGGAAAAGCTAAATATATTTTTTTGAAGAGTGAAATGATTTGATCATTAATATTTTACTACTTATGTAGTTTAAAATTGTTTTGGGTTGTCAGGGAGAGAGAACTTTTTTAAAATATGGAAAAGCAGAAAAAATAATCTTATTTTTACCGCTTTTAACATCTTAGAAGTTCCCTTCCTCTCCATAAAAACAAAAAACAAAACAAAAAAAACCACACAACTTTATGAAGATATAATTTATGTATGGTAAAATACACTCATTTCTTAAGTGTACATGTTGAAGTATTTTGACAAATGTATACACCCACATATCTAGTACCTCAGTGGATATAGAACATTTCTGTCACTCCAGAAAGTTCTGTGTAATCTGTCTTAGTCAGTTTTCACCTCACCCCCAGTGTCAGGCAAGCACCGATTTGCTTTCTGTACCTAGAATTTGATTCTTTTCTTTTCTTTTCTTTTTTTTTGAATTTCACATAAGTGGAGTCATAGAGTGTTATTCCTTAGCGTCTGACTTCATCACTAGCTTTTTGAGGTTTGTCCGTGTGTTTGGTGTACCAGTAATTCATCCCTATTTCTGAGTAGTGTTCTGTTTTAGGACTATATCATGATTTGTTCATCTCTTGTTGGACATTTGGGTTTCCAAATTTTGGCTATAATAAAGTTGCTGTGAACAATCCTGTGCAAGACTGTGAATATTTGTTTTCCTTTTTCTTGGGTGAATACCTAGAAGTAGAATTGCTGGATTGTATGGCAATTATAGGTTCAGCTTTATAAGAAATTGTCAAACTTTTTTCTAAGTGGTTGTCCTGTTTTATATTTTCACCAGTCACGGATAGGAGTTCCATTTCTCTGCGTCCTTGCCTACCCTTGATACTGTTCGGCAGTTCAGTACTAGTCCTCTAACGGGTAGGGTTTTAATTTGCATTGCCCTGATAAATGATGTTGAAGTTTTAATGTGCATTTCCCTGCTAAATGATATTGAGCAACTTTTTCATGTACTTATCAGGTGTTTAGCTTCTGTGAAATATCTTTTTCAAATCTTGTGCCCATTGAAAATAATTACATTATTGTCCATTGAATTGTATGCATTGTAAAATATTTTCTGGATTAAGTCCTTTCTCAGATGTATGTACTGTGAATATTTTCTCCTAGTCTATAGCTTGGCTCTTCAGTTTCTTAATATCTTTTGAAGAGCAAACATCCTAAGTTTTGATCAAGTCCTTTGATGGCCCATGGTGTTTGTTTCCTGAGAAATTTTTGCCTCTTCTAAGGTGGTGAAAATTTTCTCCTGTGTTCTTCTAAATATTTTACAGTTTTAGCTTGTATGCTTTGGTCTGTGATGTATTCCAAGTTAATTTTTGTGTTATGGCATAAGGTAAGGTTGGTATTCATTTTTTTTCTGTATAGATAGCAAGTTGTTGAAAGGCTGCCCATTCTTCATTGAATTACCTTGGCATCTTTGTTGAAAATCAGTTAGCCATATAAGCATGGATATATTTCTGTATTCTGTTCCGTTCCACTGATGTATATTCCATGATTGTTATGGTCAACCACACTGATTACTGTAGCTTTATATTAGGTCCTGTAATCAGGTCATAAAAATCCTCCAACTTTGTTTTTCCTTTTCAAAATGGTTTTTGGCTTAAGTAGGTTCTTCATATTCCATATAGATTTTAGAGTCAGCTTTGTCAGTTGTTATATGAAAGCTTGCTGAGATTATGGTTTTATTGCTTTGACTTTATAGATAAGTTTAGAGAAAATTACCGTGTCGACAGTATTGAATCTTCTAATCCAAGAGTCAGCAAACGTTCTGTAAAGGGCTAGGTAGTAAATATTTTAAGCTTGGCAGCTAGAACCCAAGAACCATAAGAATTGTGTTGCTCAAAAACTGTGGCATTTCTCACGACTGTTTCATGCAGTAAACATTTTTATGCATTTTATATTATTGTATTATTTATTTTTTTTCCCTACAGTATGATTGCACAGTTGCCAAGCTGTGTTTTTTGTCTTTCTCATGCTTGGGCAGTTCTGCTGGTGATTTCTTGATTCTTTTACCACTGAATCTCAGGTTTATTTTCCCCTCTCAGCCACAGTTAAAGGGCTTGGGGTCTCCTGTTCTACCCATTGTTCTTTGACCTGAGGGAATGGAGGGAGGGGTGATGAGCCGTGAGAAGCGCAGCGAATGCTCCCTGCACTCTGCTTTCTCTCTTCTCCTGGGTGGTTCTCACCACGTGACTGAGGAGGGCTCTGTTCCTTCCTAACCTCAGATCAGGTCCCTGTTTCCCAACTCAGGGCAGCCCTGTAATTGTCAATTGGACCAGCAGAGAGCCCCACCGCTCACTTCTCTCATCCGTTTCTTCCCAGCTGCTGTTTCTACTCCCTTCTAACCAAAGGAGGCAAAAAAGATAAGGCTGTCCGTGCAGATTGCTGTTCTCCAGGTTTGGAATGTTGTGGGAATTGTGAGGAATCTCTTGCCTTCCATTGTGATGGTTGGAGCCGCCTTGGTGCTGAGTCTCTACTTCTCAGTTGTCTATGGTTTTCTCGTGCCCGTGACCACTAGTGCTTCAAGTTTACGATTCTTTTCTTCTTTGGCTGTTTTACAGATTTTTTTTTCCCTTTTTATTTTTCCTTAGCTTTTTTCAGTTGTATTAGCTTTTACTATTTTACACATTTTAAAAAATCGTGTTTTCTTATGCACTGGGGAGGATATTGTGTAACTGAATTGCAGCTCACCACCTTAGCCCAGAAGTATTTTGCTTGGCTTTCCATTCCCACTGCCTTTGGACATCCCTACTGGTAATTTTCTTTTGTCTACCTTATCGGTTGAGGGTTTTCATTAAAATATAGAACACTTCTCTGAAGTACTGTACTGTATCTTGTCAAGTTGAAACTGATTATTGTATGTAATTTAGGGCAAAATCCGGAACTTTGCAACTGTGACGGTCACAGAAAATAGCTCCTGTTGCTGCCTAAATACTGTTGTACGTAAACCTATAGCTATGGATTTTACTAAGAGGAATAAAATTAGACACTGAGTTTAATAATCCTGTTGACTACAGGAAAGGAGGGAATGCCCTTACTTAGGGGAGTTTGGCTCACTTTTTCTTGTTCAGTGTCCCACAAATTGTCTAATTGTGGAGGAAATGGCCATCTCCATCAGGTGCAGTTAAGGAAAGTAATTTGACTGATTGACCTCTTTCCACTTAGGGAATGTTGTGATGTAGACTGTCCTATAGTGTTAGTTTTAATGCAATAACTTCCTTCCTCCCTGTTTCTGAAGACCATCTGCAGCATTAGGGTACGCGTAAAATATCCATGCTTCTTGCTTCACCAGTTTTGCTTACCCAGCTAATAAATCCAGACATCTAGAGAGGTTTAGGTTGACCAGATGGGTCATTCACCATTGTTGGCAGCATCTTTTGGAACTTAAAAAAGAAAAGCAGCTTTATTATAAAGAAGGTTTTTGAGATTGGAAATGTATTTTTCTTTTGTGTCTGATCTCCACATGGGGAGGGGAGGGGTATGGCCTGGTGCTGTGTCCTAAACATTGGTCATATAATACAAAACGTTCTGAAGTTAAGAATTTATTTTGTTTTCTGATTAAAAATTAAGACGCACTCACTATAGAAAACTTGACCAATGCTGAAAAGATTAAAGTCAACCATAATCCTATCCCTACAGATTAGTATTCTTCAAGATTGTAAATATTTACACTTAGTTTTATCTTCTGAACATATTTTATAGTGTTGAACTTTTATTCATACAATTCTGCACCTTTCTTTTTATCCCAGGGTTTCTCAGCAATGGCGCTGAATTTTAGGCCAGTCAGTTCTTCGTTGTGGGGGCACTGCAGGATGTTCAGCACCCCGACCCCTACCCACTAGATGCCAGTAGCATCTCCCTTCAAGTTGTAACAGTTGTCTTCAGATAGTGCCAAATGTCCCCTGGGAGGTAAAATTGCCCCAGGTTGATAACAACAGTGTCATACTTACTGTTGCAAAATAAGCCCTTCTGTATGCTGTTATAAGCTGCTTTAAGTATAAGTTTCAGTGGCTGAATAATATTCCATTGTATATATAATCCTCAGTCTTACATTGGGAGTGTGACTGTGGCTGTTCTTAGTACCCATAGCTTAGCAAAATTATTTTATGACTAGGTAGATATATCCTATAATTTATAGGTTGTGGTATTTTTTAAAAATGTTTATTATTAAAAAAAAATTTTAATGTTTATTTATTTTTGAGAGAGAGAGACAGAGAGGGAGAGGGGAAGGGCCAGAGAGAGAGGGAGACAAAGAATCTGAAGCAGGCTCCAGGCTCCATGCTGTCAGCACAGAGACCAGTGCGGGGCTCAAACTCACGAACCACGAGATCGTGACCTGAGCCGAGGCTCAGGATCATGACTGAGCCACCCATGCGCCCGGAAATGTTTCTTTATTTATTTTGAGAGAGAGAGAGAGACAGAGAGAGAGAGAAAATGAGCAGAAGAGGGGCAGAGAGAATCCCAAGCAGGCTCTGTGCTGTCATCACAGAGCCCGATGTGGGGCTTGATCTCACTACTGTGAGCTCATGACCTGAGCTGAAATCAAGAGTTGGACGCTTAACTGAGTGAGCCACCCAGGTGCCCTGGTAGGGGTATATATTTTTTTAAATTGTAAAACACACATAACATAAAATTTACCATCTTAACTATTTTTTAAAATGCTTTATTTATTTACTCTTGAGACAGCGCGCGAGCAGGGGAGGGGCAGAGAGAAGGGGACAAAGGATCTGGAGTGGGCTCTGCCCTGACACCCCAGAGCCTGATGGTGGGTCTCGAACTTGTGAACCACAAGATCATGACCTGAGCTGAAGTTGGATGTTTAGCCGACTGAGCCACCCAAGCGCCCCCACCGTCTTAACTATTTTTAAGTGTACAGTTGAGTAGTGTTAAGTGCATTTATGTTGTTTTGCAACAGATCTTCATCCTGCTAGGTATTTTTACTAGTAGATTGCTATAAGTAGTGATTTCTGTTTTTTTAATTTTTGTTAAAAAAACTTTGCCTTTAGGTACACTTGTTTTGTTACAGAACATGGGAAGTAACGGGTTTTTTTTTTAAGTATTGCAAATATTAAGTAATTGAACTATGAATTAAGTTCCATCTTAATTGACATAATTCATTTTTAGAAACTGTTTTATGTAATATTATAGATACCACTATTTGGAATCATGTCATCAGATTCTGCAGATCCTTTCTACTGGATGAGAGTTATTCTTGCATCCAACAGAGGTATGGACTTCTGCTTTTGCCTCCATGCTCGTTAGTACCGACATCAGATAGATGGGACAATGTGGAAACAACTATTTTGTTGTCTACAGGGGTGGGGAGCATATGGTAAAAGAAACTCATTGCCTAAGAGAAGAGACCAACAGATAAATACTTACAAAACTCCATGTATTGTAATAATAGAAGTATGTATGGAGTGTAGATGTACAACGGAGAACAGAGGGATAGCGCCGGCTGGAGCTTTGGTTCTCCATCCTTTTATGGGTCATGTTTCCTTTGAGAATCTAATTAAATTTAAGTGTACTCTCCTGAGAAAAATTCGTATACACTCACACACACGTTTTGCATAAAATCTCAGGAGATTCACAGACCCTCCAAAGTCTGCCCTTGGGTTTTGTGTGGGACTCAATGACCCTGATCTGCAGTGTCAGAGAGGAGACAGTGCTGGAATGGCATTTGAATTGGAACTTAGTGTGTGGATTCATGGGAGAGGGAAGCCTGAGCTAACAGCACATGTGTATAAGGCAGTGGCTAAAGAGATAGGTAGGGGCTGGATTATGAAGGGTTTTGTTGGTAATTTTTTTAGATTAAAATAGTCATATTGGTTAATTATTTTAAAATGCACCAGAATTTGTATAGTTAAAAAAAATTTTTTTAAATGTTTATTCTTTTTTGAGAGAGAGCATGCATAGCGGGGGAGGGGCAGAGAGAGAGGGAGACAGAGAAGCAGAAGCAGGCTCCACTCTGTCAGCGCAAAGCCTGATGTGGGGCTCGATCCCGTGAACCGTGAGATTATGACCTGAGCCAAAGTCAGATGTTCCACCAAGCCATCCAGGCACCCCAAAATTTGAATATGGTTTTATATAAAGCTGAAAATGAAAGTCTCGCATGTCAAGGTTAACTCCTGGGAAGGTAATGGATTGGTGAATATCTATCCAGACCTTTTCTCTGCATATACACTCACATATGTAAATTTATATTTAGTTAACCCTTGAACAACATGGGTTTGAACGATGTGGGTCTACTTCTACATGGATTTTTTTTTGGTAAATACAGTGCAGTGCTGTAAATTTGTTTTCTGTTCCATATGACAGTCTTCATAACATTTTCTTTTCTCTAGCTTATTTAATTGTAAAAACACAGTATATGATACATATAAAATATGTTTTAATTGACTGTTGATGTTATTGATAAGGCTTCCAGTCAACAGTAGGCTATTAAGTTTTTGGGCAGTCAGAAGTTATATGTGGATTTTTGACTGTGTGGGGTGTCAGTGTCTCTAACCCCTACATTGTTCAAGGGCCAACTGTATTTTTTCTTTTAAGCTAAAAATAAGGTAAACTATGTCACTATTCTATTACCTTAGCGTGTTGACTTAATATTTTGGATGAGGTATTTCATTTAATGGGCATATACCATTCCATTAGATGGATATGCCATGATTTTTTCAAATTAATTCAGATATTTATTGAGTTCTTAACTGTGTGCCAAACTTTGTGCCAGGTGCCGAGATTAGAGATGTGGTCACGACAATGTCCCTGTTGTCATGGACTTTATAGTACGCTGTTTGGGGACGTAGCTTCTACATGAAGTGTATTTTGGGCGAGGGGAGAGACATTTGAGCAGAGACCTACAGGACATGATATGGAAGGCCATGTGAAGATCTGGGGAAGGAACATTCTAGGGAATAGCGTGTGCCAAGGCCCTGAGATGGGAGTGTGTTCAATGTGTTCAAGGAACGATGAGGAGTCACTGTGGCTGGAAGAAAATAAGGAAAGGAGTAATGTGGTTGCAGATGAGTCCAAGAGCCAGATTATAAATGGCTTTGTAGACAAATGAAGGAGTGTTTCAAGTGTGATTCCAGGCCACTAGGGTCCTCTTGAGTCTTACATTTAGTGTTTTCCCTGATTTTGTATCATAACTGGTGTTAACCTTGACACAATAACTTTTTTGCTCTGTCCTGTAATTTTTTAATACAATTGATTTCTAGGAGTTTAACTGTTTGCAAGATATATACACCTACATTTTTGATAGATAGTGCTAAATTATCTTCCAAACGATTTGTATTTTGTGCACTCAGCAGTTGTATATGAGAATGACATTTTTCTTCCAACAGTCGATATTATTTAGTCCTTTAGTCTTTGGAAGTTGGACATGTAAAAATTGGTATCTGTTATGTAATTTGTATTTCTTTATGTATTGGTGACCTTGAACATCATTTTATATTTTTATTGAAGATTTGAATTTTTTGAGTGGACTTGTTTAAAGTAAGAGAAAATTTACTAGTTCAAACACAAAAATGGAATTTATTAGAAGGATAACTTTTATTTTTTGGAATCCAGAGGAGGTAAAAGAACTAAGCCTGGCCGGGGAGAGAGACTCAGCAGCAGAGACTGGGAACCTTCTTTTGGGGAATTAGCGCCCCAGATTCCTGGTTCTTTGGTTCGTAGCTCAAAATTCCAAACTCCAGGATTTATACCATGTTCTGTCAGCTTTGGTTAGAGTTTCAGGGTTATGTAGTTGAGATGTGGGTGCTGGGGTCCCTCCTGTACTGTCAGTATTTCCTGAGAAAGAGCATTGTTGGGAGCAGCCATACTGTGTTTCTCTTTGTCCTTTTTAAAATTTTTTTCTGTTGGCTTGTTCCTTTTTAATTGATTTGTAAGAACCCTTTGCATATTGGAGATAAGAACTCTTTGTCATTTGTGTTTGAATATTTTTCTTTTAACTTTTCTGCCTTTTTTTTTTCTTTCAACTTTTACGCAATGTTTTGCCACATGGATTTTTCATGGTTGTATCTAACCAGGGGGTCTGATTTTTTTTATTGTGGGTTCTAGGTTTTTTTGTCAGGCTTAGGAAAGCTTTTTCCTTTCCAAGATGACAAGTGTACTCACTTCTAGTCTTTTTGTTATTTGTCTCTTATGGTTACATTTTCTATACATCAGGACTTTATTTTGAAATAAGTCATGAGGTAAGAAATGCAGGCATGATTTTTTATAGATGGCCAGTCACTTGGTAAGGTCCATTTGTCCTTTTCCCTACTGATTTGAGGTGCCATATTTCCTGTGTGAAATTGTCATCAAAGTTTGACTGGATTTATTTTGGACTGCATCCTTTTGACAGTTACAAATTTTTGTGATGTGACTTAAAAAGAAAATGTTTACCTTCCTACCTATTTCTCTACCTAGTGGTTTTAACAGCAGGGAATGTTGTTACCTTTTACTGTTGAAGAAGTATTTGAGAAGACATAAAGAATCTTTCTAGAATGGGATCTTTTCTCATATTAAGGGTACCTTTTGAGGATTTATAAAAGCTGGGATTTAAGGTAACAAAACAACCAGTGGAAACCTATTCTTGGTGCTGTAGAATTATTTAGTTCTACATGTTACCTTACACACTGGGTGTATTTGGTTTTCTTATTTTTCACTGTAAGTACAAAACGTGTTTTCTGTAAAGAAAAACTGAAAAAAAAATCAAGAGAGGCAAGAAGAAGGAGATAAAAATTATCTATAATCTCACTGGGTAAAAATAATCATATCTTAGCAACCATATCAGGAAACTATTTTTCCACTTAAGTATTAACTGAAACCAAACTGTAATACTATTTTCCAGATGTTTTTTTGCTACCCAGTAGGTCACGAACATTTTTCATGCCACTAAATATTCTCCAACATTGATTTAGATGACACTTTATGTAATTTTAGATTTTGAATTAGAAGAGTCACAAATACTCTTTTTTTTTAAAGTTTTTTTATTTTATTTATTTATTTTTTTTAATGTGTATTTATTTTTGAGACAGAGAGAGGAGGAGGGAGGAAGGGAGGGACAGACAGACAGAGAGACAGAGCATGACTTGGGGGGTTAGGTCAGAGAGAGAGAGAGGGAGACACAGAACCCAAAGCAGGCTCCAGGCTCTGAGCTGTCAGCACAGAGCCTGACATGGGGCTTGAACTCATGAACTGTGAGATCTGACCTGAGCCAAAGTCGGACCCTCAGCTGACAGAGCCACCCAGGTACCCTAGCCTTTTTTTTTTTTTTTTTTAAGTTTATTTATTTTAAGAGAGAAAGAGTGCACATGTGCACATGTTCGTGTGGGGGAGGGGCAGAAACAGGGAGAAAGAATCTCCAGCTGGCTCTGTGCTACTGAGCCCCACATGGGGGGTTGAACTCACCAACCATGAGATCATGACCTGAGCCAAAATCCAGAGTCAGTCACTTAAATGACTGAGCCACCCAGGTGCCCCAGAGTCACAAATATTCTTAAATATCATTTTTTATTAATTTGGTATTTAATTTTCAGGCTTGGTATGTAACTTCTTATTTTGCATTAAAGTAAAACGTTCATTGTAAGTTTTAAAAATAATGGTTTGAGGGGCGCCTGGGTGGCTTAGTCAGTTGAGCATCTGACTTCGGCTCAGGTCATGATCTCATAGTTTGTGAGTTCGTGCCCCGTGTCGGGCTCTGTGCTGACAGCTCGGAGCCTGGAGCCTGCTTCGGATTCTGTGTCTCCCTCTCTCCGCCCCTTCCCTGCTCATGTTCTGTCTCTGTCTCTCAAAGATGAATAAACGTTTAAAAAATAAATAAATAAAATAAAAAATAAAAAAATCTTCCAAGATTTCTTTCACATTTTAAGTTTAGACTTTACAGAAATTTACATTTTTATGGTATAGTAATTTTATTTCAGTCAATTGTTGCAAGGTTGTGTTAATAAATGAGAGTTTGTTTTGTTTTGTTTTGTTTTTGGCAGTTAATGTTTAAAGGATGAAAATCTGCTTGTTAACATTTGAGCGTGTATTTCAATAGACATAATTAAGGACTGCATCACTTTTAAATTAATCTGCATTGAGTATAGTAAAGATTATTTGCTTCCTTCTTTCTCCTTTGCAGGAACTTTAATGGAATTGGGTATCTCCCCGATTGTAACATCTGGTTTGATTATGCAGCTGCTGGCTGGAGCCAAAATCATTGAAGTTGGAGACACACCCAAAGACAGAGCTCTGTTCAATGGAGCCCAGAAACGTGAGCTATTAATGCAATTAGAGTCTTTACCAAATTTGAGAATTTTGTGGTAAAGATATTTTTCTAGTCTTTTTTTGTCTTTGGTTGTAAGCATGTACTCCTTTCCCCCCAATTTTCATCAGTATTTGGTATGATCATTACCATTGGGCAAGCCATTGTGTATGTCATGACGGGCATGTATGGGGACCCTGCTGAAATGGGTGCTGGCATCTGTCTCCTTATCATTATTCAGGTAAGAAAGCCAATTTTTCATTTGCAGATAACAAAGCAGTTTGATTTCTTTTTTCATTTCTAGCAGTTCTTAAATGACTGAACATTAATTTTCTTACTTTTGTATTATCTAATTATAAGATTTTGATTATTGAAGGGACCCATGTAAATTGTATTGATGTAAAAGCTAAAATTTATTATGATAGCCTCATAGCTGCATTGGATAAAGAATTACGGATCAACTGTATTTCACTGTTTCTTAGATGCATATTTTTTACTTTCTGATGTCTCTGAAGCCAGGATGTTTTCTCAGAGCTGATGGTACCTCATGGTTGCTGTCAGGCAGGCAACAGTGGTGATGGTAATCATCGCCTGCGTGTGTGCGTCCTCTGATTGGGGCTGTTCACATGGTCGTTACATCAGTTGCGTGCATCGTTGATGTAACATGTTTTTGAGTTTAGTTGCTGTTTAAAATGTCTTCAAAAGCCTATGATTTATTATGGAACAGTCACTATGGGCACAAAGGCACAGAGCAAGCTAGATGATAAAATCTGTGGTTAGGTGTAAAGTAACTTTTCTTATAAGTAGAAAATAAAAATTTTGATAAGCTATTGTGTCATAGTTTAATTGACAGTATTTTTTTCTCTTAGTGGTACACAGAATAATGGCATTACAAATAACATCTCAGCAGTAATAAAATACATGAGCCCACATATATATATTCCCTGGATTTTTAAAATAAACCCTTTGGTACTGAATTTTTATTTTTATTTTTTATTTTTTGGAATTGAATTTTTAAAGGCCAACATAATTTTCCTTCTAAATATCTTAAAGTGTGTCAAATTTAGAAGATATTTCTTTAATGTGCAGTCCTTAAAAATCATTTAGATAAGCTACTCACGAATGGATTGTACTTTTCTAGAATAATTACGGGATTTTGAAAAGAAGTTTGAGAAGCTAAAAATAACATTTGGAGTCTTGATTATTTTGGAAATGCCTCTTCTTGCTCTGTCCATGGAATTAGTATTCATTAGGAACATTTTTTTTTAAAGGGACACCATTTGCCTTCCTCTGGTTTTCTTTATTTTTTCTTTTTAGTTTATTTATTTTGAGAGCGAGAGATTGAGAGAACCAGTGGGGGAAGGGCAGAGAGAGAGAGAGGAGGACAGAAGATCCGAAGTAGGCTCTGTGCTGACAACAGAGAGCCTGATGTGGGGATCAAACTCATAAACTGTGAAATCATGACCTGAGCTGAAGTTGGATGCTTAACCAACTGAACCACTCAGGCACGCCTAGGAACATTTTTTAATGGCCAAAGGATCAAGGTTAGAAGTAAATAAAACTAAAATACCAACTTATTAATATATACATTGAGAAAGAGGATCATTTCAGACTGGCATGGTTGACCATTATTTTTTAATGAGAAACGTTACATAGAAGCAAATCAAAATAAGATTGTTTAGTAAGTCTGATTGAGAACAAGGAGAATTAGATTGTTCAAGTATATTTATTGGCATCGTTAACAACAGGGAGGGGTCTTCTCACTAGATGGAAATATCTTGTCTTTTGACCAGGGGAGGAAATTTTAATGGACTATCAGTGTCTTTGGTAGGTTTCTGAGCCCTAGTGAGCTCTCATTTGGTATAAGGTAGAATTTTTTAGAATGATGTTATCATTATTTCTCCGTTTTAAAAACACTTGGTTGGAAAATTTATAACCTTTGATTATTAGAGGCAGAAGAGTTAGAATGGCTTGGGAGAGAAGATCCTCTCAAAAGTGATTTTGTTGTCAGTGCTCAGGATCTCTTCACATGCTTTTGGCATTGTTGAGAATACTGATACATCACTCGTTGCCATCTTCCGTTTCTTTATGGCCTTTGCTTTATGCAATCCATAGTTGAGAATAACCCTGATTTTTACATGACAGTCAGAATTGGTACCTAACTCTTAGAACATTATGCTCTAGTAAAAATTTTTCTAGTATTTTAGTAAAGCTATTTTTAGATTCTTTTTTTTTTTTTAATTTTTTTAAACGTTTATTATTGAGAGACAGAGAGACACAGAGCATGAGCAGGGAAGGGGTAGAGAGAGGGGGAGACACAGACTCTGAAGCAGGCTCCAGGCTCTGAGCTGTCAGTACAGAGCCCGACGCGGGGCTCAAACTCACAAATTGCGAGATCATGACCTGAGCCAAAGTCGGTTGCCTAACCAACTGAACCACCCAGGCGCCCCTATTTTTAGATTCTTAAAAAAATTAAAAAAAAAAATTTTTTTTTTAACGTTTATTTTTGAGACAGAGAGAGACAGAGCATGAACAGGGGAGGGGCAGAGAGAGAGGGAGACACAGAATCGGAAGCAGGCTCCAGGCTCTGAGCCATTAGCCCGGAGTCCGACGTGGGGCTCGAACTCACGGACCACGAGATCGTGACCTGAGCTGAAGTCAACGCTTAACTGACTGAGCCACCCAGGCGCCCCTTAAAAATTTTTAAAAAAATGTTTCTGTTTATTTTTGAGAGCAGAGCACAAGTTGGGGAGGGGCAGAAAGAGAGTGAGACACAGAATCTGAAGCAGGCTCCAGGTTCTGAGCTGTCAGCACAGAGCCTGATGTAGGGCTCGAACCCAGGAACTGCGAGATCATGACCTGAGCTGAAGTGGGATGCTTAACTGACTGAGCCACCCAAGCACCCTAGGATACTTTCGGATTCTTAACCTCATCTGACCAGTTCTAGATTGAAGTAACTTCTGTGGAGTCATTATGAATTTGAATTTGAGATAAAATGGAGTTAAGCTATTTTAGTTTTTTTTCCAGTATCAGAAGTCAAGGAATAGTAATATTCCAGGAGTGAATACATGAATATATACTTTTTTTAACATAAATTCTGAGATTGAGTCTTCCGGTGTTAATGTAGAGAGAAATTTGTCTTGTTTGATCATAGATGGTAGTGTGTCTTTTAAGGCATTGCTAGCATTGCAAATGTGTGGATATGCTGAGGAGATACGATTGGAGCAGTGTGGTTCACCTAGAAGCAGATTTTGAAAACCGTTTGCATGCAGTTGTGTAAGGTGTTTCTCACCTTAATTATTCTTATTTCATTCACGGTCATGTCTTTTAACTAGTGAGTTTTGAAATCTAAGTAGTGGCTCTCGGTTAAAATAAAAGAATAGAAACCATCAGTGTGCATGGCACATACGAAAGGGAAGTGTTTTATCACACTAAATGTGTGTGCCTGTGTGCGTGCATGTGCACATGCATGAGCAGAGTTGAAATGTAGAGTTATTTTTAAAGTCTACTTTATTTGTAAAGTCTACTGTAGAGACTTACACATGTGGTGCATTCTGCGAGAGCATGCACGTAGCGCTCACTTTCTGTCACTGTTCTAGTCAGTGAGGTGCTGTAACTTCCTGGTTTCTCATCACCCTCAGAGGCATACTTCTACTTTTTACGATCTTTATCTTACTCCTTTGATTATAGAAACTGTCTCTCATTTAGGATTCTCTAGAATTCCTTTCTCCAGTTAGAAAAATAAGAGTTTGATTTTCACAGGATACATGTGGAATCACTCTGTAGTCTGATGGTCATTGGTCTGAACAGTGGGTTTGGAGAATTAAAGGTGTTTCAGAGTGACAGTGACTCTGGACAGGTCATTTAATCAGAAGCCCATGCTGAGACTTTTTGGTGGGCTGATACATTGTGGACAGCTCTTATTCCCTGCATTGGGTTGGGTTTCTGATTGCGAGTATTTATTTACTTATTACGTAATTGTGGTCAAACTAAAAGCTCAGTAGTAAGTCCTAACTTCTCTTTTATCTTGTCAAAGTGGTAAACTTGGTTTTCAAACAGTAAAGGATTCATGAGCTCTCTTAGAAGTTTGAAGAATTGTACCCTTTTCCCGGTCCTTTGAAAGGCAAACTAAAAGACTGTAAATAGACAATGTAGGCTGTGTCCAAGGACTGAAATGACAGTTAAGGAAAAAAAAACCCTGCAGAAGGTAAGCATGCTTAAAATGGTGTATGTGTATGGTAGTTGTTTGCTCTCTCTCCTAACCGGGGATGTTGGGTAAACTGAGTAAATACTCGGGTGGGAGGCTTCAGAGCTGGGAAGAGTGGAAGTGGCATTTCCTCACTTATGTAGGATGGTGTTTTTAAAATGGGGACAGGTGTGAGGTTGGGGGCATAGAAGCATTTTTTTCTTCCCCTCTTGATCAGGTTACTGAAGTTCAGGGAAGGCGTCATGACTGCGGAAGTCACTTGCAAGGCTTTGGATTATTTTTAATTGATGCATGCTTTTACAGAAATGTCTTCTCCAAGAGGAACGTTAAGAATTTTCAGTTTCACATAAACTAAAGTTAGTATGCTTTTATTTTTTAAAAAATGAGGAGCTTAAGAACCTGGCAAATCCTTGTCTTCACATTTACATTCAGTCTTTGCCATTGTATGTATAGAATGCATTTTTTACACAGTTATAATCTGTGCATATTAATTTGTGCTCTTTTCGACTTACTCTATATGTATTAGAGTTGATCCTTGAACAGTATAGGGGCTGGGGTGCTGACAATAAAGTAAGTTAGAGAAAAAATGTTACTGAGAAAATCGTAAGGAAGAGAATGCATTTATAGTGCTGCAGTGTATTTATAAAAAACAAAACAAAACAAAACAAAAACCTGTGTATACATGGTCCTGTGTAGTTCAAACCCACGTTGTTCAAGGGTCAACTGTATGTATAACATAATCTATAAAGTATCACATACAGTAGCTTTAAAAAGGTGTCCACGTAGTGCTCGTACTTCTTTAATGGCAGTATACAATTGCACCTCATTACTGTACCTTATTTCACTTGGTCTTTCACTTGGAATGTTTTCATTTTCTTGCTGTCCTAAATTCAACAACTTGAACATTTTTGTTCCAGTGTGCTTTTCAATAGGCCTTATGTAAACATTGTAAGAGAAACTATTCAGATGGTTTATAAATATGCTTTAAAGGTTGAAATGTCTGCTTTATAATGTAACGATATTTCCACCCCTCTGATTGGCAGAACTGACTTCTGTCTGAACTAAAGAGGGGTTAAAAAGATGCAGAGTAGTAACAGTGATACTGCAACAGTTAGGTTTTAGGTTTTAAATTTACAAATGCCCGTACTTTGAAAGTAGTCAATGGTGTTCATCTTCCCCTTTCTTGAGTTGATTCTTGCTTCAGCTTACTTGCATTTCTTTCCCCACAGTTGTTTGTTGCTGGTTTGATTGTGCTGCTGTTAGATGAGCTGCTACAGAAGGGTTACGGCTTGGGGTCTGGTATTTCCCTCTTTATTGCCACCAACATCTGTGAAACCATTGTCTGGAAGGCCTTTAGTCCCACTACTATTAACACTGGCAGAGGTACATTGCACAGTGTCTGCGACTGCACGAGTTTTGCTGGATGTGTGCTGGAAAGTAACCTGTCTCCGAGCAGGACATGCCTGTAGACATCCTGTTTGCCCTCCCAGGGGACCACTGATGCTGATTGCTCAAGAGTTAAGCAGCAGAGATTTGTGGAGTATGAAATACTACTTCAAAAAGAACAATAACTAAATTTTAGCCTCTGCTCATTGAAAATTTCAGTGATTGCAAACAGCTTTTCAAAAATGTTTTTTGCTTAAGTCATTGCTGCAGAAGTCATTGATTTGGCCAATTTCCGCATTCCCAGGGGGACAAAAAGGTAGTGGATTAAGATTTTTCAAATGAAAAAACTATTACATATTGTATGAGGGAGCACTAATACTTTTGCTGCTATCCTACTTGGCTTTGTAATAGCAACTAAATTTTGAAGTAATTCGTTCTGTCTTTCCTTTTCCCCATTTCCATTTCTCTCAGATGCCATCCACGGTTCATAGTGGTTAACATCTAAACTGATCCCAGCCTTAGGAAAATAGCAATGATGGTTTGTTAATATTCTTGGTAAAACAAATTTAAAAGCAAGCACGATAGAGTAACACATACCTTTTGATTCTGACATCTGTACTCTGCTTTGCTGCTGCTTCCCCCTAGCCCCACCTAAAAATAGTCCCCTTCCCTTCCCTAAAGTAAAGGAGAGGCAAATCATTATGACCTAAATATTTGCGTAGGTTTATTCTACTTTGGCTGTTTTCATGAGGAACAGTCTTTTGAGAAAACTTGAGATTTGTGCTAAAAAAGATACATTTGCCTCAACGATGTTGCTATTTTTAGAAGCCCCACACATGGCTGTGTTAAAGAGTAAACATTGGTGAATTATTTTGACTCCTATTTTCTGCCATGTACTGGAGTTTCAAGGTTATTTGTTTGCTTCTGGGACAACTTTGGGTGATGAGTCTACAGTCCATTTCTATCTTCATTTATCAGGTACGGAGTTTGAGGGTGCAGTCATAGCTCTCTTTCATTTACTGGCCACCAGGACAGACAAAGTCCGAGCTCTAAGGGAGGCTTTCTACCGGCAGAACTTACCCAACCTCATGAACCTCATTGCTACAGTTTTTGTATTTGCCGTTGTCATATATTTTCAGGTAAGTCTGCTTTCTTCACTGAAATACGTGGGATGTGGACTTTTATTTAGCTTTTAAAGAAAAGCATGCCATTTGAAATGTTAGTATCTAACAAGTCAGGGTTGCAGAATCTAGTCAAGCACATGATTCTGTTCTTAGACTCCAAGGTGCAAAATGTTTGTGGTTACCGCCTAGAACAGGATTTCCGTTTCTGTGTGCCCTGTGGAAGGAAAACATTAGCACGGCCTTTTCATACTCCCCACTGTGGTGGTCCCGTCTGGCGTCTGTATGTTCTTTATTTGATGTGTACAGTTACTCTTACTTCCTCTTCCTTTCATTTTTTAGGGATTTCGTGTTGACTTGCCCATCAAGTCGGCCCGGTATCGAGGACAGTACAGTAGCTATCCCATCAAGCTCTTCTACACCTCGAACATTCCCATTATTCTCCAGTCGGCCTTAGTGTCAAACCTGTATGTTATTTCCCAGATGCTGTCTGTTCGATTTAGTGGCAACTTTTTGGTAAATTTACTAGGACAGTGGGCTGTGAGTATTTTCTTATTTATTCTAAGCATTTAAATTTATTGTAATTTGCATTTCATGGTTGTATTTTTAGTCGAAAGAGATGAGCCAAAATTGAAACAGTTGCTGTAGCATTTTCACATTCACTGACCTGTAGCAGAATTTGTCATTTATTTGGAAGGAGTGATGAGTGTTGCAAAACTAAGATTGGCCAGGTTCTTTGTGTTAATTTACTGTCTAGGAAGTATTTTCACATCTCCCTGGAGGGACCTCAAGGTTAAAATCACAGCTGCTCTCATGAAAGCGGTTTTCTGTTTTGTTAACTTACTCTGCTGTTATCTAGAATGTTTTTTAAGGAAGCTATTTGCTGACTGTATGTGGGGTACTGAGATCTCCTGTTTCACCCCCATTTTTCACAGCCTGAGTGGCAATAAACTAGTTGTGATGAACTGGGCTGGAGATAGGCACGTGATTATTGGCCTGAGGAGAGAACAGAGTTACTAGAAATAGAATCCAGCACTCTCTGACTTCCCATTTTAGATCCTGTCAGCATAGCTTTTTCTAAGGAGGCCCAGCCATGTCGTTGTTACTGGAGTGCGAGTTCTTGTCGGATTGAATTTTGAGTGATTTAAATTCTGTCATATGACCATGGAGTACTTTTCCCCCTTACAACTATAGAATTGAAGGAGACTCTGAGCCTTTATTCTTTTACAGAACATGTAACTGTGGAATTAGTATTTCACCAACTACCTTATTTCTGAAATGTGCTCATTCTACGCATTTATCTTAATATGCTAGCTTTTCCATTGTAAGTTATAGTGACATATCTTTCTGCTTCTAATGGTCATTTAAAAAAAAATTTTTTTTTTTAATGTTTATTTATTTTTTAGACAGAGAGAGACAGAGCATGAACGGGGGAGGGTCAGAGAGAGAGAGGGAGACACAGAATCCGAAACAGGCTCCAGGCTCCGAGCTGTCAGCACAGAGCCTGACGCGGGGCTTGAACTCACGAACCGCGAGATCATGACCTGAGCCGAAGCCGGACGCTTAAGCGACTGCGCCACCCAGGCGCCCCTCATTTTTTTTTAAATTTAAAGTTTAACAGGGCAAGACAGCAACTCTTGAGTGTTAGTTGAAGGAAATAGGATTCTCTTTATCTATAGTACTCTTTTTCCATTTATGTAACAGAAATGTGATTACCTGTGATGAGGGAAGATGTGGTCCCTCCCCTTGCAAGCTAATAGTCCAGCAATAATTATGACTATGGTAATTTCATAGCAATAAATGCATTGAGTGGTTGTATACAGACTGTGTTGTGGTCTAACGAAGATTCTTTTTAATGAGATAATTACTGGGAAATTGAATTTGTCTATAAACAGTGCTTTTGATTGGGGATTAGTGATTCTAGGGGCACAGTAAAGAAATCATTTTGAAACGTATATTCAGGAAGCAGACATTTTAATCATTGTGGCCAGAAATTGCTTTCTACCCCATATACCCCAGAACATACGCTGTACCTAGTTCTGTTACTATAAAAATTCTTAAATGTTTGGATAAATACCCTCACAAATATTTACTAAAAGACTATTTCTTAAAATATGCAAAACATACAAAGTTTAGGCAGCGAGTTGTTTGTTGTCTGTCAGTATTTCAGTTAATTGTATTCTTCATGGAATGCTATGAAGTGAAAGAATATGTTGCATGGTCTTGTATACTGCAGAAAGTTTCAGATTCTAAATGTAATCAGAGGTTGCCTGTAAATGGAACCATTTTAGGAAGAGAAGGAGGATTTTTTTTGTAGATGTATTATAATATTGGTTTTTAGAAGATCACTCTTCTGTTAATAATATATTCACAGTGTCTTTTATGTAAAAGATGCTCACTATATAATTTTGAAGGAGTGAAAATATCAGACACAGAAGTAAGTCTTCAAGTTACATGGGATCATTAGCTGTAGGTGCTTTGAGTTTACAACATTGTCATAATTGTTGAGGAGTTTGAAAAGTCATAAAAATGTATATTGACCAGTTGGGTTGACCATTTGCCCTTATTGTTCTTGTCCTGTAGGATGTCAGTGGGGGAGGACCTGCTCGTTCTTACCCAGTGGGAGGCCTTTGTTACTATCTTTCTCCTCCCGAGTCCATGGGCGCCATATTTGAGGATCCTGTCCATGTGGTTGTTTACATCATCTTCATGTTGGGATCATGTGCATTCTTTTCTAAGACGTGGATAGAGGTGTCTGGTTCCTCAGCCAAAGATGTAGGTATTTGTTTTATATGAAAATAAACATTTTTACTTTTTAGCTGTCAAAAAATGGTAATTGGAACTCTCTTAATTACTTTTGTAATTTAAACTTTAAGTCATATGTTCGTAATGAGGTAATGTCACCCGTTGGGGATTAAAAACCGGTATCTGAAAGTGGAAAAATTTTTAGAGTTTTACAATGGTTTGTGACCCTCCAAAGCTTAACCCTACCCAACAAATTCTTATTCCTTAGTATTTAATTTCTGTTCAGGGAGGTGATAACGTAAAAAAGATTGAGAAACCATGATTTAGTATGTGGGTACTAGGTGGTTCCACAGCAGTGAGCCTCAGGTGTAATGGTAATGGTAAGGCCGCACCTGCTTCAGGGTTCTTGTATTTATTGATGTGTGGAAAGCACTTCCCACAGAACCTTGGATGTAGTAAACAGTGAAATATTTAGAGTTTGATTAAAAAAATTTTTTTTAATGTTTATTTTTTGTTTTTTGTTTTTTTAAAATTTTTTTAATGTGAAATTTATTGTCAAATTGGTTTCCATACAACACCCAGTACTTATCCCAAAAGGTGCCCTCCTCAATACCCATTACCCACCCTCCCCTCCCTCCTACCCCCTCCCCCCCGCTCCCACGCCCCCCTCCCCCCCCCCCATCAACCCTCAGTTTGTTCTCAGTTTTTAAGAGTCTCTTATGCTTTGGCTCTCTCCCTCTCTAACCTCTTTTTTTTTTTTTTTTTCCTTCCCCTCCCCCATAGACTTCTGTTAAGTTTCTCAGGATCCACATAAGAGTGAAAACATATGGTATCTGTCTTTCTCTGTATGACTTATTTCACTTAGCGTAACACTCTCCAGTTCCATCCACGTTGCTACAATGGGCAGATTTCATTCTTTCTCACTGCCAAGTAGTACTCCATTGTATATATAAACCACATTTTCTGTATCCATTTGTCAGTTGATGGACGTTTAGGCTCTTTCCATAATTTGGCTATTGTTAAAAGTTCTGCTATAAACATTGGGGTACAAGTGCTCCTATCCATCAGCACTCCTGTATCCCTTGGGTAAATTCCTAGCAGTGCTATTGCTCGGTCATAGGGTAGATCTATTTTTAATTTTTTGAGGAAACTCCACACTGTTTTCCAGAGTGGCTGCACCAGTTTGCATTCCCACCAACAGTGCAAGAGGATTCCCGTTTCTCCACATCCTCGCTAGCATCTATAGTCTCCTGATTTGTTCATTTTGGCCACTCTGACTGGCGTGAGGTGATATCTGAGTGTGGTTTTGATTTATATTTCCCTGATGAGGAGTGACGTTGAGCATCTTTTCATGTGCCTGTTGGCCATCCAGATGTCTTCTTTAGAGAAGTGTCTATTCATGTGTTCTGCCCATTTCTTCACTGGATTATTTGTTTTTCGGGTGTGGAGTTTGGTGAGCTCTTTATAGATTTTGGATAGTAGCCCTTTGTCCGATATGTCATTTGCAAATATCTTTTCCCATTCCGTTGGTTGCCTTTTAGTTTTGTTGATTGTTTCCTTTGCTGTGCAGAAGCGTTTTATCTTAATGAGGTCCCAGTAGTTCATTTTTGCTTTTAATTCCCTTGCCCTTGGGGATGTGTTAAGTAAGAAATTGCTGCGGCTGAGGTCAGAGAGGTCTTTTCCTGCTTTCTCCTTTAGGGTTTTGATGGTTTCCTGTCTCACATTCAGGTCCTTTATCCATTTTGAGTTTGTTTTTGTGAATGGTGTAAGAAAGTGGTCTAGTTTCATCCTTCTGCATGTTGCTGTCCAGTTCTCCCAGCACCATTTGTTAAAGAGACTGTCTTTTTTCCACTGGATATTCTTTCCTGCTTTGTCAAAGGTTAGTTGGCCATACGTTTGTGGGTCTAGTTCTGGGGTTTCTATTCTATTCCATTGGTCTATGTGTCTGTTTTTGTGCCAATACCATGCTGTCTTGATGATTACAGCTTTGTAGTAGAGGCTAAAGTCTGGGATTGTGATGCCTCCCGTTTTGGTCTTCTTCAAAATTACTTTGGCTATTTGGGGCCTTTTGTGGTTCCGTATGAATTTTAGGATTGCTTGTTCTAGCTTTGAGAGGAATGCTGGTGCAGTTTTGATTGGGATTGCATTGAATGTGTAGATAGCTTTGGGTAGTGTTGACATTTTAACAATGTTTATTCTTCCAATCCATGAGCACGGAATGTTTTTCCATTTCTTTATATCGTCTTCAATTTCCTTCATAAGCTTTCTATAGTTTTCAGCATACAGATCTTTTTAGGTTTATTCCTAGGTATTTTATGCTTCTTGGTGCAATTGTGAATGGGATGTTTCTTTATTTGTCTTTCTGTTGCTTCATTATTAGTGTATAAGAATGCAACTGATTTCTGTGCATTGATTTTGTATCCTGCGACTTTGCTGAATTCATGTATCAGTTCTAGCAGACTTTTTGTGGAGTCTTTTGGATTTTCCACGTAGAGTATCATGTCATCTGCAAAAAGTGAAAGCTTAACTTCATCTTTGCCAGTTTTGATGCCTTTGATTTCCTTTTGTTGTCTGATTGCTGATGCTAGAACTTCAAACACTGTGTTAAACAACAGCAGTGAGAATGGACATCCCTGTCATGTTCCTGATCTCAGGGGGAAAGCTCTCAGTTTTTCCCCATTGAGGATGATATTAGCTGTCGGCTTTTCATAAATGCCTTTTTAAAAAAAAATTTTTTTTTTTAACATTTATTTATTTTTGAGACAGAGACAGAGCATGAACGGGGGAGGGTCAGAGAGAGGGAGACACAGAATCTGAAACAGGCTCCAGGCTCTGAGCTGTCAGCACAGAGCCCGACACGGGGCTCGAACTCACGGACCGTGAGATCATGACCTGAGCCGAAGTCGGACGCTTAACCGACTGAGCCACCCAGGTGCCCCGATAAATGGCTTTTACAATGTTTAAGTATGTTCCTTCTATCCCGACTTTCTCGAGGGTTTTTATTAAGAAAGGATGCTGAATTTTATTAAAGGATGCCTTTTCTGCATCAGTTGACAGGATCATATGGTTCTTTTATTTTTTTTTCAACGTTTATTTATTTTTGGGACAGAGAGAGACAGAGCATGAACGGGGTAGGGTCAGAGAGAGAGGGAGACACAGAATCGGAAACAGGCTCCAGGCTCTGAGCCATCAGCCCAGAGCCTAACACGGGGCTCGAACTCACGGACCGCAAGATCGTGACCTGGCTGAAGTCAGACGCTTAACCGACTGCGCCACCCAGGCGCCCCATCTTTTATTAATGTGATATATCACATTGATTGATTTGCAAATGTTGAACCAGCCTTGCAGCCCAGGAATGAATCCCACTTGATCATGGTGAATAATTGTTTTCGTAAGCTGTTGAATTCAATTTGCTAGTATCTTATTGAGAATTTTTGCATCCATATTCATCAGGGATATTGGCCTGTAGTTCTCTTTTTTTACTGGGTCTCTGTCTGGTTTAGGAATCAAAGTCATGCTGGCTTCATAGAAGGAATCTGGAAGTTTTCCTTCCCTTTCTATTTTTTAGAATAGCTTGAGAAGGATAGGTATTATTTCTGCTTTAAATGTTTGGTAGAATTCCTCTGGGAAGCCATCTGGTCCTGGAATCTTAATTGTTGGGAGATTTTTGATAACTGAATCAATATCTTCGTTGGTTATGGGTCTGTTCAAGCTTTCTGTTTCTTCCTGTTTGAGTTTTGGGAGTGTGTGGGTATTTAGGAATTTGTCCATTTCTTTCAGGTTGTCCAGTTTGTTGGCATATAATTTTTCATAGTATTCCCTGATAATTGCTTGTATTTCTGAGTGATTGGTTGTAATAATTCCATTTTCATTCATGATTTTATCTATTTGGGTCATCTCCTTTTTCTTTTTGAGAAGCCTGGCTAGAGGTTTATCAATTTTATTTTTTGAAAAAAACAACTCTTGGTTTCATTGATCTGCTCTACAGTTTTTTTAGATTTTATATTGTTTATTTCTGCCCTGATCTTTATTATTTCTCTTCTTCTGCTGGGTTTGGGGTGTCTTTGCTGTTCTTCTCTATTTCCTTTAGGTGTGCTGTTAGATTTTGTATTTGGGATTTTTCTTGTTTCTTGAGATAGGCCTGGATTGCAATGTATTTTCCTCTCAGGACTGCCTTCGCTGCATCCCAAAGCATTTGGATTGTTGTATTTTCATTTTCATTTGTTTCCACATATTTCTTAATTTCTTCTCTAATTGCCTGGTTGATCCATTCATTCTTTAGTAGGGTGTTCTTTAACCTCCATGCTTTTGGAGGTTTTCCAGACTTTTTCCTGTGGTTGATTTCAAGCTTCATAACATTGTGGTCTGAAAGTGTGCATGGTATGATCTCAATTCTTGTATACTTATGAAGGGCTGTTTTGTGACCCAGTATGTGATCTATCTTGGAGAATGTTCCATGTGCACTCGACAAGAAGTATATTCTGTTGCTTTGCAATGCAGAGTTCTAAATGTATCTGTCAAGTCCATCTGATCCAATGTATCATTTAGGGCCCTTGTTTCTTTATTGACCATGTGTCTAGATGATCTATCCATTGTTGTAAGTGGAGTATTAAAGTCCCCTGCAATTACCACATTCTTATCAATAAGGTTGCTTATGTTTGTAATTGTTTTATGTATTTGGGGGCTCCCGTATTCAGTGCATAGACATTTATAATTGTTAGCTCTTCCTGATGGATAGACCCTGTAATTATTATATAATGCCCTTCTTCATCTCCTGTTACAGCCTTTAATTTAAAGTCTAGTTTGTCTGATAAGGCTACTCCAGCTTTCTTTTGACTTCCAGTAGCATGATAGATAGTTCTCCATCCCCTCACTTTCAATCTGAAGGTGTCCTTAGGTCTAAAATGAGTCTCTTGTAGACAGCAAATAGATGGGTCTTGTTTTTTTATCCATTCTGATACCCTATGTCTTTTGGTTGGAGCATTTAGTCCATTTACATTCAGTGTTATTATAGAAAGATACGAGTTTAGAGTTATTGTGATGTCTGTAGGTTTCATGCTTGTAGTGATGTCTCTGGTACCTTGTCTCACAGGATCCCCCTTAGGATCTCTTGTAGGGCTGGTTTGGTGGTGATGAATTCCTTCAGTTTTTGTTTGTTTGGGAAAACTTTTCTCTCTCCTTTTATTCTGAATGACAGACTTGCTGGATAAAGGATTCTCGGCTGCATATTTTTCTATTGATCACATTGAAGATTTCCTGCCATTCCTTTCTGGCTTGCCAAGTTTCAGTAGATAGGTCTGCTGTTACCCTTATGTGTCTACCTTTGTATGTTAAGGCCCGTTTATCCCTAGCTGCTTTCAGAATTCTCTCTTTATCCTTATATTTTACCAGTTTCACTGTGATATGTCATGCAGAAGATTGATTCAAGTTATGTCTGAAGAGAGTTCTCTGTGCCTCTTGGATTGCAATCCCTGTTTCCTTCCCCAGATCAGGGAAGTTCTCAGCTATGATTTATTCAAGTACACCTTCAGCCCCTTTCTCTCTTCTTCTAGAATTCCTATGATACAGATATTGTTCCATTTGATTGCATCACTTAGTTCTTTAATTCTCCCCTCAGACTCCTGTATTTTTTTTTATCTCTCTTATTCTCAGCTTCCTCTTTTTCCATAATTTTATCTTCTAATTCACCTATTCTCTCCTCTGCCTCATCAATCTGTGCTATAGCCACCTCTATTTTATTTTGCACCTCATTTATAGCATTTTTTAGTTCCTCATGACTATTTTTTAGTCCCTTGATCTCTGTAGCAATAGATTCTCTTCTGTCCTCTATGCTTTTTTCAAGCCCAGCGAGTAATTTTATGACTATTACTCTAAATTCTTGTTCCGTTATTTTGCTTAAATCGATTTTGATCAATTCGTTAGCTGTCGCTACTTCCTGGAGTTTCTCTTGAGGAGAATTCTTCTGCTTTGTCATTTTGTCCCTGCGGTAGCTGGGCGGGCCGCAGTCAGACCCAATGTCTGCTCTCAGCCCACCACTGGGGCCACAGTCAGACTGATGTGTACCTTATCTTCCCCTCTCCTAGAGGCAGGACTCACTGTGGAGTGGTGTGGCCCCTGTCTGGGCTGCTTGCACACTGCCAGGCTTGTGGAGCTGCTTTGATGGGATCTGGCCAAGGGCATATCAGATGGGGTGGATCCGCAAGGTGCACAGGGGCGGGAGGGGCAAGCTTAGCCAGCTTTGCTGTCAGTGGTCCCCTGCAGGAGAGGCCCTGCAGCACCAGGAGGGAGGCAGGCCCATCGGAGGGATGGATCCACAGAAGCACGATGTTGGGCGTTTGCGCAGTGCCGGGAGTTGGTTCCCTTTGGAATTTTGGGTGGGGGGGTGGGAGAGGGCAATGTCGCTGGCCAGCGCATTTGTTCCACGCTGAGCTGAGCTCTGTCTTCTGGGGCTCAACACCTCTCCCTCCCAGTGTCCTCTCGCCCTCCCGCTTTCCGAGCAGAGCTGTTGACTTACAACATTCCGGATGTTAAGTCCCGCTGGCTGTGAGAACACACTCCGTCTGGCCCCTCCGCTTTTGCAAGCCAGACTCGGGGGCTCTGTCTTGCCGGGCGGGCTGCCCCTCCACCGCCCCGGCTCCCTCCCACCAGTCCGTGTAGCGTGCACTGCTTCTCTGCCCTTCCTACCCTCTTCCGTGGACCTCTTGTCTACGCTTGGCTCCGGAGAGTCCATTCTGCTAGTCCTCTGGCGGTTTTCTGGGTTATTTAGGGAGATGTGGGTGGAATCTAAGTGGTCAACAGGACACGGTGAGCCCAGTGTCCTCCTATGCCACCATCTTCCCAATACGTTCTTTCTAGCATGTGGCCCACTGACTAATGTTTATTTTTGAGAGACCGAGTGTGAGCAGGGGAGGGGCAGAGAGAGAGGGAGACACAGAATCTGAAGCAGGCTCCAGGCTCTGAGCTGTCAGCACAGAGCCCAACGTGGGGTTGGAACCCTTGAACCGAGAGATGACGACCTGAGCCAGTCAGATGCTTAACAGACTGAGCCACCCAGGTGCCCCATGTTTAATTTTTTTTTTAATGTTCGTTTTTGAGAGAGAGTGGGGCAGGGGCAGAGAGGGGGAGACATCCCAAGCAGGCTCTGTGCTGTCAGTGCAGGGGCTCAAACTCGTGAACTATGAGATTATGACCTGAGCGAAAATCAAGAACCGGATGCTTAAGTGACTGAGCAAACCAGGTGCCCCTAGAGTTTGATTTTAAAAGTTGTTTTTCTCTTGGCAGGTTGCTAAACAGCTTAAAGAACAGCAAATGGTTATGAGGGGCCACAGAGATACCTCTATGGTTCATGAGCTCAATAGGTAAGGTCATGAAATTTAACCCTTGATGTGTGTGTACATGTGTGTGTACATACATATGTACCTGGCTTTTCAGTCTTTAATTTATTGTCAAATATTGTCCTGTTTAAATATGAAGCATTTTTCTTCGACTTCACACAGAAGAACCAAAATTTAACACAATACTGAATTGTTCTCCACATCAAAATTGACATCTAAATGATTTAAGTAAAATTGTGTTTCCTTCACTCCTCAGCCCAGTGGTAAAATGTTCTTGATTGGAAGTCCTTGTTGTCTGGCTGCACGTAAAATCACCTGGGAGCTTTTAAAAGGCACTGATATTCAACCTCTAGGAATTAAGATTTATTTGGCCCAAGGTGGATCCCATACGTTCGTTTATTTTTTTACTTTTTTTGAGAGAGAGAGAGAGCACGCATGGGCACGTGCTCGCCAATAGGCTCCACCCTTAGTGCGGAGCCCGACATGGGACTTGATCCCACGAATGTGAGGTCCTGACCTGAGCTGCAACAGAGTCAGAGGTTTATCCGACTGAGCCACCCAGGTGCCCCTTCTTTTCTTTTTTTTGCGTTAGTTTATTTTTTGATAACAGCTTTATTGGGCTGTAATTCACATACTGTGTAATTCACTCATTTGAAGTGTATGGTGTAGTGGTTTTTTTTGTTTTTAGTATATTCAGAGTGTGGAATCATTACAGTGTAATTCTAAAAACACATTTGTCACCAGGGCAGCTGGCTGGCTCAGTTGGAGGAGCATGGGACTCTTGATCTCGGGATCATGAGTTCACGCCCCACATTGGCTATAAAGCTTACTTTTTAAACTTAAAAAAATTTTTTTTTCATCACCAATAAAGAAATTTTGTACCTGTTGGCTATTCCCATTCACTGCACCCTCCCACGCCCCAGCCCACTTTTTACTTTTGATCTCTACAGATTTGCCTATTCTGGACATTTCATATAAGTGGAATTGTGATCTTTTGTAATAGTTTTCATTTAGCATAATGTTTTCAGGATTCATCCATTATTGTGAATAATATTCCATTATATGGGTGTATAGTACCATGTTTTGTTTATCTGTTCATCGGTTGATGGAGATTTTGGTTGCTTCCAGTGTTTTGACTATCATGAATAATGCTGTTCAGAACATACTTGTACATGTTTTGCGTGGACATATGTTTTCCTTCTTGTAGGAGTGGGATCGTTGGGTCCTAACAATTCTGTGTTTAGTATCGAGGAACTGCCGGAGTGTATCCAGAGCGGCTGGACTGCTCTCCATCCCACCAGCAGTGGGTGAAGCTTCCAGTCTTTGCACGCCTTTGCTAGCACCGGTTCTTGCTTTTTGATTCTAGCCATCTAGTGGGCATGCAGTGGTAGCTCATTGTAGTTTTGATTTGCCTTTTCCTGATGAGTAATGATGTGGAGTGTCTTTTCATCTGTTTAATCAGCCATTTGTGTACTTTCTTTGGAGAAGTGTCTATTCACATCTTTTGCTTATGTTTAACTGGGTTGTCTTTTTGTTACAGAGTTGTAAAATTTTTGAGTTTATTTAGAGAAAGGGAGAGAGGGCGAGCGCACGCGTGCACATGCACTTGAGCTGGGGAGGGATAGAAAGGGGGGGGCGGAGAATCCCATGCAGGCTCCGCGTTTGAACTCATGAACTGTGAGATCATGGCCTGAATTGAAATCAAGAGTTGAACTTAACTGACTGAACTACTGAGGCACCCTGAGTTGTAAGATTTTTTTATGACAATATCCTGGATATGGCTCCTCTTCGGTGTATGATTTATAAATAATTTGCTGCCATTCTGTGGGTTGTCTTTTCACTTTCTTGGTGTCCTTTGCACGAGTTTTTAATTTTGACAACGTTCAGTTTCTCTTGGTTGCGTTGTGCTGGTCTTGGTGTTTATCTAAGAAACCATTGCCTAACCCAGGGTCACAAAGATTTATTATTTTCCATTAGGAGTCTCGGCTCTAACATTCAGGTCTGTGGTCCACTTTGAGCTAATTTTTTTTGTGTTTGGTGTGACAGGGGTCCAGATTTCTTTTTGTGCGTGTGGATATCCAGTTGTTCCAGAACTATTTATTGAACAGGCATTTGTATTTTTATGTAATTGTTTTTTATTTATCTAGAATGTAGATCGCAGAGAGTAGTATAAGGAACCTCTGGGTATTCAACTGTATCCAGCTTCAGTAGTTAAGCATCTTTCTGCCATTCCTGTTCATCGACCATCTCCCCAGTCTTTTGTTTTTCCTTTCTGGAATATTTTAAATATCATCCAAGTATATTAAACAACTCCCCAGGTGATTCTAATGCGCAGCCAAGGTTGAATTACCGTAAAGAGGGTCCTCCACATCTTGTCCCATAAATTTGTTACTTAGAAAGCATTTTGAAGTTTACTCTTCATCTACAAGAGGGAGCTAAAGATGACCTAAAGTACTAAATGTTTTAATGCGTAGATCTGCTGAGGATCCTAACCTGCCATAAAAATCACGTATTGTTTTTCTCGGCTGTTTACTGGTTTCTGGAAGTCGGGGTCACATCGTTACCTTAATGGCAAGGTTTTCACCAACACGTAACTACTGTGCACAACAGGTCATTCCGTGCTGGAGTTCACGACAGGCTTGTTTAACGATGCGTCAGTGTGTTGTTTCTGACTGTTGCACCTTTTCCTGTTTCGCTGCACCGCCTGACCCAGGGTTTTGTCTTCCAGGTACATCCCCACAGCAGCTGCGTTTGGGGGCTTGTGCATCGGAGCCCTGTCGGTGTTGGCCGACTTCCTTGGGGCCATCGGCTCTGGCACTGGGATTCTGCTCGCAGTCACTATTATTTATCAGTATTTTGAAATTTTTGTCAAGGAGCAGGCTGAAGTTGGCGGGATGGGTGCTTTGTTTTTCTGAGTGTTCCAGTATTTCTTGTGTGTGTGAAAGGGAAAATAATCTTGACACGTTGTTTCTGTCAAATGCTGGTTCCCCTTTTCTTCCCTCACACTTTGTTTTCAAGTGCTGACTGTCCCATTTGTGAAATGGGCACTGAGCTAAGCCTGTGTGCAGCGTTAGTACCAGCTGCCTTAAAACTAAAGTTTACATTATTCGTTAAAAAATGTACTCGTAGTGTTGCCCGTGATGCTGGAAACCAATGTGCCCGCCTTGCCATGTTCAGTTGTGACGGTGAGATGGTGACGTGGATCAGTTTTGCACACATTCAAAACACTCGATATTTCCCCCACTTGTTTAAAAATAAATGTAGTTCAAATTGCCACTTTCCAGTATTTTTGAGCTTATTTAATGAGTTCTGGAACATTTATATCTAATCTGTATTTTAGATATAATTAACTTTTTATACTTTTTTAACTCATAGTATCCACGTTCCCACCCTCCCTCTCCGTCCACCGCCCCTTCTTGTCCCCTCTCAAAGCTGCCACTCAGCCGACTGGCAGAATCAGGCTTCGGTTACAGCTGTTCCTAGAAACAACCGCTCGTGAGGACTCTTGCTGATTTTCATTCCTTCCTTCCCAGTGACAGCAGTCAGTGCTGTTTGACTGTATTGGCTATGCCTTCGAATTCCAACCCATCACTTGAGAATATGCTTTCAAGATACAATGCCCCATTTTTTTTTAAAACCCCTAAAGCAAAGATCTAATTCTCAAGCAATGTCTGTAGTTCAGTGGGGGTGAACATTATGAGTAATTCATGCTAGGAATTTGTGTATGTTGTTGTACTTTACAGCAGCAACATGAGTGTAAACAGTAGAAAATAAACCTTTATTTAATAAAACTGTTTCAGTTGTGTTGGAAAAATAAAATCAGATATTAAACGATTTCTGAGATTATTTGTATAGGTTCATCATAGTCATCTCACCCATCCTGAGATGTCTGTTGTAAGAGGTCAAATGTAATTAGTATTTAATCCTAAAATGGTTGAGGAACACTGACCAACTTAAAGGTGCTCAGTTACGTGACTGATACTACAAAGGATAGGAAAACGGTGTCAGATTAACATCCCAGCCTCCATTTGAAATAACATAGCTCTTTATAAATATGTGCTCTGTTGTCCAGAAAGAGATCAAACTTAATTTTTGAAAGATCCTTTTCAGAAGTAAGATTTTCTCGTTGTTTATTAAGTGCAGGAAGTATATCTTTTTTAGCCTAGCATCACAAAACCAAACAATTACAGGGGCAAGGCAGATAAAATAAAGGCTGGCAGGATAGGAACAAGGGTTCATCTCCTAAGGGGCTCAGACCATTGTTAGAATAGAAATGTGGATCCAGTGTTGTTATATAGGATTTTTTTTTTTTTCCAAGAGAAGGTGGAAACAGGGCTTTTTATAGGAAACCTTCACCTTTTAAATGCTCTTAAATTAACCGTGCCAGCCAGTGGAGACCTCCAGGCTGCCAACTCTCAAACTGACCTGACTTCCAAAGTACAGCCTGGATGTTTAAAGGTTAACATAAATGGCATCAGGGGTAGGTTCTAGGATTTAGCTGTCACTTCTAATGTGCACTCCTAGGAAGAGAAGGCGGCAGAACAGGTGGGGGTTACAAACATCTCTCTTCTACCGACATTTAAGAGTAGGTTTCTCAATTCCTGTGGGGAATGGCTTTGGAAGAGCTGGTCCGTTTGGAGACTGCTCTAATAAGCCTGAGTCTGTAGATTTTCTACACACCATCTGGTTCTTGATTTTGAAGGAGAACAGTAACAAGGGAAATTATAGAACTTGGTCTTTAAGAGCTCAGGAAGAGAGTAAGATCTCTGGAGCATCATGATGCCCATAATGATTTTTTAAAAAAGGGTTAGGGGCCCAGGGGAAGGCTACTATTAGAGCAAGTAGTTGGGGCCTAATTTTTGCAATATTTATATAGAGTAGATTTGATCTAGACAGTTCTCCACTTCCATACCTTACCCGTTTGTTTAGGAAGTATAATAGAAAGATACGTGTTTTTTTGCTCACAAAAACCTCTCTGGGTAGCACAGCGGACCTGTAGACAAATGAACTACATCATGCCATTTTTGGCATGAATACCCTGGTTTTATCTGACTGGAGGGGCCTGAGCCCAGGGCTGGAAACCCAACTTCGGGCTGGCCAGGGAGCATCACCGTGAGACTTTGGCTGGGGGCTAACCTGAGCTTCTGGAGACTTGTGGAAGTCACCATAAGAGGGGAACTCAGCCAAAGGACGAGAAAACGGCCCACAACACTGGTAGATGTTTTGAATGACGGGCTTTAGGCATGAAATGAGCTGGAAACAGTCCCCCATTCTCCCCTTTAAGGTAGTTGTATTGGGTTTCTGGTATTTGGTGACCTTGCTGGCTACACTCATGATTTAACACCAAGACCATAATGCCTACCAGCCATGTAAATGGACTTGGTTTCTGAGGTAAGGGTAGGAAAAGAGATTCCAAAATATATGTACTTGCTTGACGGAAGGGCCCTGTATTTTCAGTGGCTTCTTAACCTTGTTACAATGAATGGAATCAGCCACTTTTCATTACCTACGAGCTGGTTTACCCTCGATAGGTAGGCAGGACTGGCCAAATGTAAACATTTACTCATCACGAATGTTACTCTCTGTTGATTGTACATTCTCTGCTTTGCAGGGATGTATATTAATTCCATACAGCAATTAGGAGACCAAAAAAGTCCCTACATAGGTCTTTCTTTTTAAAAAAAATCTGTTTATAAAAAATCTTTGTCTCAACAGTAATACGGTAAATAGTTATTTGCATACCTCGTTACAGAAGTTTATATGGGGGCTGAGGGTGGGTGCGGTTGACCTAATTTGGAATTCAGGTCTTTTTTCCTCTAGAAATACCTTTATCTCCTGGACTAGACTGGATTAAAACACACTGGATTAAACATATCTGCATTTATGTTCTTTTTCATTAATATTTGCTGGAGTTTAGCATTTAAATATGAAGGCTACAGCCTCCCTGTAATACAATTCCATATCACCACATGTATTCTGTGTTGCTTTTATTTAATGAAAAAACTAATTTCAAATCTACATTAAGCTAAGCTGAATAACAAAGTCTTAGTGAAGGAGGCCTGGTGGGTGGTCTTGTTTGTAAAAACATGGCTACTGTCCTTTGGCCTTAAAACTTCAGGAAAGGCACTTCAAACGGCTTCGTGTTTGCATGTTTCAGTGCCAGAGCATAGGAATAGACCCTGGCGTCCACTGTCACATGTTCTTCAGCTACCAGAGCTACAGGAAGCAAAGAATACAAGTTAGATAATGAAGAGAATAAAGGAGAATGCCCCTTATCAATCAATCAATCCAGACTGAGCTCCTACTATGTGCCGGTTACAATGCTAGATAGAGATACAGCGGTGAACAGGACCCCTTCTGCCTTCAAGGACCTTGCTCTAGTCAGAAGAGAAAAGGATATATAAGCAGGATTACATTTCCAGCAAAAGACTAGAACAAGAAGAAAGAAGAAAGGCAGATCACACATATCAGAGGTGAGGACTTGATGCGTTAAAACAGCAAAGCTGTAAGTCTATAGATGCAAATCACTACTTCTTTTAGAGTGCACTCTAGAGCGCTGCTGTGGTGACCCTTCAGTGCCTTATCTCGGGATTCGTGCGTCCTCTCTGCTGCCAGACAGCACTGATTTTCCGCCTACAAGTTCAGCCGCGTGCACGACAGGACTGGAATTCTAGAGAATTCCAGAACAAGGCCGCGGGAGCGTACGTCGTACCATGGGCTTTGAGGGGAACTTCTGTTTTGTTCAGGTGGAGGTTATCGGACCTGGAATCTGTCACTTGTTCTCCCAGCCACTAGTTTAGGCGCAAGCTCAGAGACACGTTGATCCCGGAAGGGAGGCTGGCGTCCTACTCCTCTGCAGGGCGGGGGCTGGGGAAGTGCTGAAAGCTATTCTGTGTAACCACCCGAACTCTGGATACTTCCCTCCCAATCTCTCAAATGTGACTTGTTGAATAAATGGTTTGATTACTATATTTCCAACCTAATAAAGCTAGGAAAACTGGTTCTTTCCCCCCTTCCTCCTCCTGTAGATCTGTCCCCGTCTACCTTCCTTCCTCCCTCTCTCGCACCATGTACTGCCCCCTCTTCCAAGCCTAGATCCAGGGAGGTTAAGTTAGATGGAAGGGAGAAGGACGTTCTTTAAAAGAATACTTCTCTAATATAAAAATGCAGTAAAGACATATAGCATCTAACATTTAAGTCCTTTTGTGCCCACTGTCTTGTTTAATTGTACTCACGCCTCCCCAGAGACAGGGGCGACCTCTCGTTCCTGTTTCAGGAGAAAAGCCAGGAGAGGCTGTGGCATGTGTTCAAGGTCGTAACCCATACACGGCGGAACCTCAGAGCCAGTCAGACCCGACAGACTCAAAGATGTGTTGCCCCATACTGGCAGCCACAGCTCTCTGAGGAAACTAGGGCTTTCTCCAGTATGAGCACTTCTCATCCGGACTGAGATCTTGAGGTACTTGTTACCTTAGGTCTAGTTTTTAAAAAGGCAAAGCAGGAAGGGAAGCTTTCTAGGAATCTGAATCACAGTAGTTCTTGGAAGCTCATCTTTACTTTTAATTAATTTATGAATTTGTGTTTATTTTTGACAGAGCCAGAGCACGAGTGGGGGACAGGCAGAGAGAGAGAGAGAGAGAGAGAGAGAGAGAGAGAGAGAGAATCCGAAGTAGCTCCAGGCTCTGAGCTGTCAGCACAGAGCCCGATGTGGGGCTCGAACCCACAGACAGTGAGATCATGACCTGAGCTGAAGTCAGACGTTTAGCCGACTGAGCCACCCAGGCGCCCCTCATGCTTACTTTTAAAACAAGAGAGTCATTAGAAATAAAATTGTAAGCCACTGGTACTTACGGAAGGGGAGGAAGAGACAGCCCTCAAAGCCTCAGGTCAAATTGTGCTTCAAGTTAAGTTTTGAAGTAAAAACTTTCAAACATTCAAGTCATGACGACTGTCTGTTCCTTTACAAAGGAGTGATCGGGGAATTAGCAGCCGGCATGGAGGAGCTCCCTCTGAAGGGTCTCTGTCACGCTCCAGTCAGCCTATCCTAATCTGCCCACATAGGCTTACTGAATTTTTTACAAAATCCCTAGGAGATGGGCTGGCCAGAAAGTACACAATGTAATTTCATGACCAGTAATTTACTAGGGGTGACGCTGTTAGTTTGGTTCATTATATCAGCATGTTGCTCTTTGTATATAGCAGATACCTCAGTCTTTGTAGAAAGAATATTGTTAAATTCTCCTTTCACTTCTACCCTGCACAAAGTACCATCCAACATGCTAGCATTTTTGAGGATCAGCTAAGAGATACCTACTTAGGCCTCTTCAGTGCCATGGATTAGTGACATGAGGTACAGAAGTTTTGGCTAATCTGCAGGAATATAGTTTTGGCTATTCTATAGAAAAAAAAATCCCATTGAAAGCCTTCAACTTGACAGAGAATGTTTTGCTCATATTTTCAAACTCAGTGCCACCCAGAAAAGAAAATCATTGTTGGTTAACTGCAGTTCTCTAACATTTCTAGGTATTTGGCTTTAACGAGGAAGAATATAAAGAAATGGAATTATACTTAGTTCCTGAATGGGACTGGGGATGGGGAAAATTGAGAAAACTGGCAGTCTTAAGAATGCTTACCATCAAGTCTCTTCAGCAGGTCATTCTTTGGTAAGGAAATTACTTCAACAAATTCTAAACAAAGAAAGTGCAAGTGAAAACAAAGCTCCAGAATAAGAGAGCCTACCAGAACGCCACAACATGCCTGTAGCCATTTCCACTGCGCTAAGCCATACGCACATCAGCCACTGCTGAGTTGGGTGACGTACCTCCATCTCCTGAAAAGAAACAGAAGAAGGACATTGCAGCAAGGCCTGCTCTGGTCAAACACTGGAAGAGGTTAGTGCCAGACATACCGAAAAGGGTCTGAGACTTCAACAGAGACCTGGGTCTCTACTAATCCAATCTATGTACGTTAGATTCTGTGTGTGATCTATGGAGAATCAGATTCTATAGATTCTATTAGAATCTATGTAAAAAACATTCCAACAGTACAGAATTTGTTCTCCAAATCAAATGTTTAATAGCCAAATTGAAAGCATACTCTATGATAATACACACAGGTATTTTTAAGTTGTTAAAGTATATAAAATTTACCATTTTAACCATTTTTTTAGTGTTAATTTTTGAGAGAGCGCGAGAGAGAGCAGGGGAGGGGCGGAGAGAGAGGGAGACACAGAATCCGAAGCAGGCTCCAGGCTCTGAGCCATCAGCACACAGCCCGACGCGGGGCTTGAACCCGTGAACCATGAGATCATGACCTGAGCTGAAGTTAGACGACTGAGCCACCCAGGTGCCCAGTAACCAATTTTGAAAATACAATTTAAAGGCATTAAATACATTCACAGTGTTGTGCAGTTATCAGCACTATCCTTCTCCAGAACCTTTTCAGCATCCCAAACAGAAACTCGGTGCCCATTAGTTTACTTTCTGTTTCTATGAATATTTTAGGTAACCTCATATGAGTGGAACCACAATATTTACACTTGAAAAATTTTTTTTCTTAAGTAAACTCTACACTCAAATGTGGGGCCTGAACTCACACCCCCCAGATGTGACCGAGCCAGCCAAGGGCCCCTATTTACGCTTTTTTGTCTGGCTTCCCAAAGCACTCGGCGCGACATTATCAAAAGTCACCCTACCACAGCAGGCACCAGCGTGTTTCTCTAACAGCTGGATGGTATTCCACGGGGCATCTACACCACATTTTGTGGGTCCACTCATCTGCTAGTGGACACTTGGGTGGCGTCCACCTTTTGGGGACTGTGCTGACACTGGTATGCAAGTCCCTACATGAGCTTTGTGCTTTGGGGTATAAACCTCCTAGGGGATTTGATACGGTGGTTCTGTTCACCTCTGAGGACTGGCAGGCTGCTTCATGGCACGTTAGGTGCCTACTTGCGAGTTTGAACATCGAACATTTAAAATCAGCTGTGATGGGCCCTGACACATTCAGGAGCCACCGAGGTGATGAGAAACGGAAGAATATGGCTGTGCTACCTGACACCCCCTTTAACGGGGTGGGAGACGACAGGGAACTGACAGAAGCATCAAAGCTGGAGCCCAAACTTGCTAAGAAATCTAACAGAGCAAGGAAGTTCTTAAACGTTTCTCTAAGTACGGAACTCAGTGATAAGTACTTCTGCCATTCTTATAATACACACAAAGACACACATCTGTGATTCTGAAGGTGTTCACTGTTTCCTCTTCAGACCTCGGGCTCATAATCCTAAGTGGGAATAAACTCCATACAGAAGATAGGGAAATGTGAGAATTTAACATTTGTAAAGAACACCTAAAAATCAGTTAAGAGTTAAAAATGCTACAGGACCCACGATGAGCAAAACAGCCCAGAGTACTGAAGTATCTAGAACCCTGTTCCTCTTCTCACAAATCAAAAACCAAGGCAATAGCAAGTTAACCAATCATCAGTGCGACAGAACCACCTTAACCGCGGCCGGTGCACACTCACCTGGCTTTGGCTTAGGCCTCACGTTTTCAGCATCATCTCCGTTGATAGTTACCGTCACGATGTGTGTGGTACAGTTTGTCAAGCCCGGATCCATACATACAGCTGTGGAGAGAAGCAAACGCTCAAGTTCAGACACCGGTCCGACACGACACGTTTCATTACTTAAATGCCTTCGGAAGGAAACCGGGCTCATGATTCACAGTGCCCACGGAGCCCGTGCGGGAAAACTACACTCGGCCCGATGTGCTCAGTATATGCTGTGGGACAGCACAGCATACGTGTTTCCCTCCAGAGTTCCTGGGTTAAGTGCGCTAAGTCTGGGGGTGAGACAGTGCTGACGTGTTGTCAGGTCCTTTCACCACATTGAGAAAAAAAATCTAGTGAGGAGCCTGGCACGTGGATGAGGTAATAAAGCTCAGGATCTGAGAAACTCTGGAAGGTAAGCGAATTTCCCATCTCTTCTCCAGCTTCAGGGCCTCCTTGTTCAAACCTGCCCTCGCGCGGAGAGAGACTCGCCTGTAGACAGTGACCGAACCTAGTTGGGATTTCTCCTCCGTGGATGAGCCTCAACGCAAGATCCTTCACACCACGCACAGTGTAATGGCTGGCTAATTTTCAAGGGTCTGTCCCCAAGCGCACACCCGGAGAGCAGTACAAACCTGGAGAGCACTCTGCCACATCACCTTTGTAGCCAGTTTCCTCCTCAAGTTCCCGAAGAGCTGCTGCTTCCGGGCTTTCATTATCATCGATGAGACCTGGAAGTCCAAATCCTTTGTGAGGTGCGACAGGGAAACCCTCTCCTGACGTACTGCTGGGAGCTACGCGAGGAATCAGAGGACTGTGGGAAGCGGTTGCACAGGTGACACTGACTGAGGCTTGGAACTTTTCTAAGAGAAAAGGCAGGGACGCCTGGGTGGCTCCGTCGGTTGCATGTCCGACCTTTGATTTCAGCTCAGGTCATGAGATCGGGCCCCACGTCATGCTCAGCACTGGGCACGGAGCCTGCTTGGGATTCTCTCTCTCCCTCCCTCTCCCTCTGTCCTTCCCTTGCTCACGCGCTCACCCTCTCTTTAGAAAAGAAGAAAAAAAAGCAAAAGAATAAAACTGCAGGCAGAGTAAGTAGGTTCCGACAGCTGTTCCTCTTATTCAGACCTCGACTGTTCCCGTGGGCATCTCTGCAGCACAGACAGCGCGGACCCGTGAGGAGAGCTGGCTCGGTGCTGCTGTTGGCCCCCTGGCGCGGCTCACGGACCCGGCTCTGTGGCATGGCCCAGGAAGCCTGTCATTCTTTTCCGTTTTCCTCATGTGACCCTGTCACCTATCTTGCTTTCCTCCCTCACAGAGCAATACTGAGGCCGCAGAGAAATGCCCGGATGAGAATCACCTGTGAGGAGGACGGGAGGCTGGCGGACTGGGGGCGGGGCGTGCTCAAAGCCAGCAGTAACCAGGGAGGCCAAGTGGGGAGGACGGTAGAACTTGGATTATTTCACAGACCCTCGCCTCGCTTTGGGGGGTCAGTGCATCAAAGAGTGCATTTGAGGGATGCTTTTTTTTTTCTTTAAAACTTAAAACCGCCGAGACACATAAAAAGGTGTTAAATGTCCAAGCACTGCCGTTCTAGCTGTTCTAGGTGCTCGGCCGAGCGGTTAGGGACTCACCTGCAGGGAATTCTAGGCAGTAGCCTCCCATGGGCGGTCGGAACTGCTTCACCAGAACGATGCACTCGTAATGAAGTGTCCGCTGCAGCACTGGGATGACCGCCACACCTGTGACCAGGAGATAAAACCAAGGAGGTCCCTCATGAAAGGTCAGGGAGTACTCGGCACAGGGTCAAGGACCAAATTCCTGCCTACGCTAACCTCTGCCGAGACCTATTTCTCAACCTGCAGCAGCCAGGCCGTTTTCACTGATCTCGTGTGCTTGTATTTCCTTTCAGCAGTAAATGGAGTCAGTCCCAGTGTTTGTAGTAGATGCTAAGTTAGAGTCTATTGTTTTAGGATAAAGGACCTTTTCTCCCAAGAGAGAAATATTTTACTTACAACAGAACACAGACAAAACCCCAGTGCGTTCTGGAAAACACAAATTGCCCACAAGTAGTTCTTGGCTACCTCCCTCCACCCAACTCTCCCGGCAGACCAAAACAGCAGCTGTGGCAGCTACTCTGTTTACTTCCACTAAAAAGAGAACAAGATGAAAGGGAGGAATGAAAGGGAAAAACAAAGACCTATTGCCCACTTCCCCCAGAGCACAGGTGATTCTCAGGATCTTTGCAGTCAGTGCATTTATGCCTAGAAGGGAATGTGAACTGAATGGATAGTCTCTTCTCCTAATTCCGCATCCTTCTCAATTTATAAAGCAACTGGTCCATCATAAAGTAGTGCCAAATATTTTTCCAAACGAAAGGCTCTCACCTAGGTCCTTTGAACAGAACACAGGATTTCTAGAAGTCCTATCTAGATGCAGTATGTGGCTTCAAATTATACTGACTTCTGTTTGGCTATAAATATTAGTATACCTTTCCCTCAAAAACACTGGGACTGAAGCCAGAAGTTATTTACAGAGAAAGCCTGATTTAGCCACAAAGCACTGCAAAAAGGAATACCAGACTTAAACATAAAAGACCATAATCGAAGAGAGCTGCTCTGAGGTCTGGGTTAAAGTAAAAAGAACCCCGCCTCTTGCAGTAAAGCACGGTGACTTCCTCCATGAAGAGTCGTAAGGGGTTTGCACTCCTACCATCGGCCGACTGCCCCTTCCTGGTCGTACGTTTCACCGTTTCCCACGTTCTGTTCAGGCAGAGAAGCAAAAACAAAATCACTAACGTCACAGAGGAGAATGCCCTTGGGTTTTCAGTCCACAACCAGAACTTTACAAATGCGAAGCATGCGAGTGTAATAATGATAATGGCCAAGGAGACCACGACAGTACAGATCTATATGGGAAAAGCCACTTCCATCGTGCTTTCCTGTAGCTTCTGAAACTTCTTCTGAAGAAAACGTGCCACCCACGCCTGACCCTCTGAGCACTATCTAAACAGAAGGCCTACTGATCGCTTGAGCTGCCTTTCAGATCATTCACTGGGAAGATTTCAGTTTGATCCTAAATCTACAGGTTAGCAGTAAATGAAAGTATTGACCAGTCTGTGCAAATTAAGCTCCTAGGAGAATTCTAGCCTTTTCGCTAAGAGCAAAAGATACTCTGCAGAATAGGAACCACTGAGACAGTTATTTATATGTGACCTAAATAACAATTTTAGAAAGCAGGGCCGTCCCATTTACTAATTGAGGAATTATTACATTTAGGTGAGTGCTCTAGTTTGCACGTGTGAGATCTCTCTTATCTAAGGGGAAAATGGTCCAGAGTGGAGAAAGTGAGATGAAGAATGGTAGGTTTCTGCTCCCTTTTATGGCTTTATTCCCGATGGGCTGTTTGTTTCTGGGGAACAGCGTCCCGAGAATCCGGTTACTGGTACAATGCTGTCTGAAGGGGAAGGACATATGAGGCAAAGTCCCCTTCACTCTCTTCTCCCTTGAACTGGAAAGAAGCAGTGGTAAGAAATGAAAGTGGAGAAGCAGTTCAGCTTTGGATCTGGGAGAAGTAAGACATCTGAGTGGCTCTGGGGACCCGAGTAAGGAAGGCGTCAACATCCGCCTCCCTCCAGAAGAGCAGGAATGATGAGACGGGCCATGTGGGGGGAGCCTCGAACTTTTTATCTGGCTGGGTTGGACTGTGTCACGTTTCTGTGAAGGAAATCCCGGTATTTAGTCTAGTTTAAAAAAACCCAAAAAACACCTTTCTGTAAACTGTAGATCTCTCAATATTATACCCAAATTCGAGCAGCGAGTGTGTCAAAATGAACGGGTGGAAGCCAAACGCTGCTGTGACGACTCACAACCGTCCGACATTCCTGTTAGTAACAAGAAGCCAACCAACAAGCAACTCTGGTAAGTAAATAGTACAGATGGCAAGAGATGAAAACCTTTTCAGCTCTCTGTGCCACCCCTCAGGGTTAGTCCTAAAGACTGAAGAAGGCAGTGCTGGGAGGAGCCGTGAAGGCGCCATCCCAGATACTCTAGGAATAAGGGAAACAAAAGAGCAGCATGGTTATGGTTAAGATGATGTAAAATAACCAGTAACGAGCCATACATCGTGAACCATGAAATATAAACGCATTTACACGGGATCCTAGAACAGGGATGCCCCATGGGAGCTCCGGTCATCTTCAAGGGACTCTGAAAGATGAGCGTCTGACCGAGTCAGACAATCTCAGTCTCCACCTGCCTACCAGCTGAGCGCACAGCCACACATCCCGTGAGACCGTTCCCTCCGGCGTAAAACTAGGGAATTAAGAGTATGTTAGCTCAAAAGCCTCTTGTGGCGTTAGAATTGATTCTAGTTAAGCGACTCCGTTTTCTGAGTAGCTGTCATAGGAGAAAGCTTGCTCTGCGTTCCTCCCCTGGTCAACAAACGCAGGAGGCAGGAAGGGCACCGAAGGATGACTTCAGCTCTGTCCCGATGTCCATCAGGGGCACACTGCCAGCATAGGTTTACACTGCTAGACTCAACTCCGTATCTGTACCCATGAATAACATGGTAGAACAAAGGATTTTCTAGCTGCTCTCATCCTTACCGACACGCTTTTGCATCAGGTAACAGATAAAACATTTTATGAGTTTATACGTCATGACCTATGGCAAAGCACGGGGATTCCCTCTTCAAAGCCTGACACTGCGGTAGAAATGTCAGTGCTTTGCCTACGAGCTCCCTGGAGTTCACGAGGAAGACCTACGCGTGCAAGAAAGGAGGTGAACATGCTATAAGCAGGCCACATAAGCAGGTACTCGCTAGGCTTTTCAGTGCATGCCTCAGCTACTCAAACAGACTCCCCGGAAGTGAGACCTGGACACGAGTATCCCGAAAAGAGTCTCCACGTGATTCTGACGCACGTCCCTGATTAAGAAATGCTGAAGGAGGAAGAGGAGTCCAGTGAAGAGATGAAGTGGTGCAAACCAACACGTACTCTTTAATTAGTGTTAAGAGGCATATTTGTGTTATAAACCTTAATAGCTTAACGGGGAAAAGAGAGCCAAACTGTATCACTACAAACTGGGTGCCAATCTACGTTTTCACAAACATCAGTCCATTTGAACATACTGTGTTCCTTCAGGCTCGGGCCTGGCCACATTTCTGTATTGTATTCCTGTCCCCACTATTTATTTCCTGTTTAGTTCTGCACATCAGTCTCTTTAAACAAGTGTTCTGCCGAAGGCAGAACATCCACTGTGTTGACGGGCGGTAGCATGGTTGGCTTTCTCGCTTTGGGGTTTTAATTTAAGAGTGCTATGGATAGCTTGATGTTTCCCACAGCTCTCCAACACTGGCCCTTAGGAATATTTTTGCTAGTTTAGCAGAGATAATTGAAGTGGTTTCAATTACTGGCAAGTCCATGTACTTTCACGCTGATGACAGAAGTATTTCCTCATGAAGAAACTCTGTATTCTCATTTGATCACTTAGCAAATGGAGTTTTTTTTTTTTTTTTAATGAATCAATATATCATGTAATCTGGATACTTTAATATTTAGTTACATTTTTATATTTTCTCATTCTATCTCATTCCTTTTCATATTTCACTAGGGAAATGTTTAATCTATTTTAACACTTTTTTTTCTGATAGTTAATTATAATTTTCAAAAAATTTCTTTTCAGGGCAGTGACAGGGGCCGAAAGAAAAAATTCTAAACAGAAAACGTGGAAAACAGAAGAAAACAGGTTTACCACACAGATGCCATTAATGTTTTGCCAATTTTCCTTCTAGCCTTTTCTTATATATTATTTGGAAAGAGTTTAAAAAGCATATACACAATTTCCTATTTTATCATCAACTTAATAACTTTTCTCAACTTGCTAGATTGTCTTCAGAATATGCTTTGTAGATAACTGCATAGATTTTACCAAATGAATACACTAAAAAATTATTTCCCCATTTTTAAACTGAGAATTGACATACAATATTGTATCTGATGTGTACAACATAGTCACTCAAGTTATATACAAGTCACCACAGTAAATGTAGTAACCATCTGTCACCCTACAGAGTTGTTATATCATTGACTGTATGCCTTCATACTGTACATATTCTTTTATCATGCTACACTATAACAATTATTTCCCCATTTTTAAGATGGTTAGGGTGCTTTCGATTTGTTTTTATTTTTTTAATTTTGTGAACATTTTTCATGCATAAATCTGACTCCAAACAGTCTCAGGGGTGGGGTTACTTGGATTGAAGGGTGTTATATCTTTACGAGCAATTGGTACATACTGTGAAATGTTTTGCAAAACTTTTTTTCTTTTTTTCCAATTTACGTTTCCGTGAGCAAGGTGTAAAGCATGTAAGTTTTACCTCAAACCCAGCAATGTTCTCTCCTTCATCCTAATTTAGAAATTAAAACCTGGTATGATTCGGACGAGGCAATCTGGATTGTTAATTACTTTGCTGCTTCATTGGCTTCGGTGGGGCTCGGACCAAAATTTCAGGTTCATACTAATCTACTCAGGGAGAATGGTGTTGAAATCAATTCCTGATTAGTTAATGTAACAAATTTACAATGTGCTTGTATTCGGAGATGAGAAGTGATCCAAACATTCTGAGAGTGGGAAAATACTGAATTAGATTTCTCATTTAAGATCGAGTTTACAATAAGAAAAGTATCAGAGTTCATGTCAAACAGTAAGCGGAGACCCCGAGAACCCGAATACCGAGCATTTTACAAAAGGGAAAAAAATCATTTACCTTATTTTACCAGTAGGATCCATGTACGTTGTTTTTTCAAGCTTGACCCATTTTCCTTCTGAAATTAACTAAAAGGAGACAATAAGTTGGGAGGCTTTTAAACCGAGGATTTTATTTAGAAGGTGTGTTTTCTTTCAGATTTTCTGTGTGGCCCTCCCAGGGATCACGTTTCCCTCCCAATAATTAGTGCAGGTTTTCAGTTCGAAGTATGGAAAGCTATCTTCCTGAAGGGTGGTTCTGCTTCTTTTTGGAGTTTTGGAAGTAATACTGAGAGGTGAAAAGAGATGATAGTTGAAAAAATCCTGGCAGTGGGGGCGGGGGCGGGGGGGTTGTAGGTAGAGAGGGAGGACGAAGGACGAAGAAGTGAGGGGTTTTCTGGGACCCAGCGTTCTATGCTCTGAGCCTGGGGCCCGTCACACAGGTATGTTCAGTAGGTAGAAACTCCTCGCTGGCGTTTTAGTCAGTGACGACATGGGAAGGCTGACTGAGGAGACCGTGTCCAACGACTGCATTTCCAGTGACACGTGGGTTTCCCACCCAGCCCAGGGTCATTCTGCCTAGACACCGAGTTTCGGTTACGAGGACTAACGTTCCTACGGCACTATACTGAACTGAGAGGGGAGTTTCGCTGCGGACAGAAAGCAGTAGCCTTTTTCTTACTATCCTATCTTTTACTTCTGCCCGGCAGCAACCTAATAATTATCAGCAGATCTATTCACAGACAACATGGAAAGATTTTTAAATCATAAACAACCGCAGGAAGGTGTCAAGATCAGAGTTCCAAGATGAAGGACTTAAAATTTATCCATTCCAATGGTTCCTGCAGGAAGAGACTTATTAAAAGCTAAACTGAATAACATGTAAGACGTATATTAGTTCTGGAATTCAGACTACAACTAACAACTTAGGTTTTTATTGTTCTTAAACATATATACTGGGACCATAAACAGCTAACGAAGATGCGAGGCTTAAATATGAAATGTCTAAACCCTAAAACTCCCAGAGGACTAATTCTTCTACCCGGGCAAACTTTTAATAAAATTTGAGACTTTTTGTATGAAGAGCCAAAATCCGCTTTAAAACAGTCTCAATTTCACGAGTGCATATAATTAAGAGATACACAATTGCTCCCACACAAGAGCAAAATGTCCCTGAGTCCTAAAAAGGGAGCAGGAACAATGTTTAAAACCTGTCTTTAAGAATTAAATACAATCATTTGAAACGACAGTCTACACATTTCATTTGGACTTGGCTGTGTGTGGGGAGAGAGCAGGGTAGTGAAAAACAATTTATACCTCCTCTGAAATAATAGACTGTTTGGTATTTTGAGAAGGATCCGCTGGTTCTTGGTTTTCCATTTTCAAACCAGTCAGTCTTTACAATGCTCAGGCAAGAAGTTCACGCTGTAAGATAAGATTTGTTTAGGCTACAGTTATTTTTCCGAATTCAACATTTGAACAGAGGCTGCTGGTCAAAGTACTTCACGTGGTGAAAGACTTATTTGTCATCAAAGCTCACGTGAGCTTGGGAGAACTGCCCTAGAGGGAAGGTCAGTGCAGAGGCCCCAGGAAACACCCAAAAAGAACCAACAGCCGGCCCAGTGAGATTCAGCCCATGTGGGCTGAGCTCCTTCTGGGCGGGCATCAGGCACTTACATATACATTCTTGCATTTTCTGACTCCAAATTTAAACTTTCCAGGGTAAACAGTTCAAAAATTGTATGCCATTCCTCACTCCCACCCCTTAACTACTGCCCCTTATCTACCCTTTACAGCTCAACTGTAAGAGTGGCATGGGCTGGCTCTTTCTACCTCCCGTGTATCTTTTTTTCTTTTTTTGTTTTACACTGGTAGTAAATGGATATAATACCATTTTGAAAATTTCGAAATGTGCGGTTCAGTGGAATTAAACACAATCCCATTGTGGCCCGTTCACTTTGAAGTTTTAACACATTATCAGAGTCACGGTTGCCCATGAGCTGACAAGTACCACCATGTCTGTTGTGGAAAGAGAAGGCTCCCTCTCTTTTGTTATCCACTACTACGTCCTCTATTCTTGGCTTATTCTCCCGTTTGTACCCTGAATGTCTCAAAATCTTTTTCTGCCCTCAAAATGGGCTGAATAACCTGGCTGCATACAGAATTATGGGCTGAAAGTCACTTTCTACCAGAAATATGCAGGCACTGCTCAGTTGTCTGGCTTCTGGTGCTGCTGCTGTGAAACCTGAAGCCATTCTGATTCCTGATTCTTTTTCTATGTGGCCTGTTTTCTTTCTCAGGAAATCTGTGGTTATTCATGCCTTCACGTAGACGTTATTGCATTGAGTACTCAAATGGGTCCTTCTTTTTTTATTGAAGGTGGTGGCCGTACGATATTATATTAGTTTCAGGCACACAACATAGTGGCTCAATGTTTACATATATTATGAAGTCATTCCCATGCTAAATCTACCACCATCTGTCACCAAAGTTGTTACAATATTAACTGTATTCCCTATGCTGTACATTACGTCCCCGTGTCTTTTTTATAACTGAAGTTTGTACCTTTTAATCCCCTTCCCTTATTTTGTCAAGTGGGTCCTTTCAGTCTGGAAACCGTACTGCGCTTATGGGGGACTTTTCTCGAATTATTTCACAGATAATCTCCTCATTTTCTCTATTCTTTCTTTCAGGAACTGTTGCACTTCCTGAACTGATCTTCTGTCTTGCCTTCTTCTTACTATTTTCTGTTTTCTTGTCATTTTAAAACAATTTATTATTTTTATTTTAGAGACAGAGAGAGAGCACGAGCAGGGGAAAGGGGCAGAGGGAGACAGAGAGAATCTGAAACAGGCTCCATGGTAACCAAGATGGTGTGGGTACTGGCATAAGGATAGACATATAAACTACTGGAAAAGAGACTCCAGAATTAAACCCACAGATTTATGGTCAATTGTTTTTTTTTTTTTTTTTTTTTTTGAGAGAGAGAGAGAGTGCGAGCAGAGTAAGGGGGCAGAGGGAAAGAATCTTAAGCAGGCTCCATGATCACTACAGAACCTGATGTGGGGCTCAATCCCATGACCCTGGGATCATGACCTGAGCCAAAATCAAGAGTTGGGTGCTCAACTGACTGAGCCACGCAGGTGCCCCTGCTTAACTGATTTTCAACAAAAGTGCCATGTATTCAAGGGGGATAAAAAAATAGACTTTTCAAGAGATTGTTCTGGGCCTAGACACATACATTCATAAGGACGAAAATGAACCTCTACCTAACACCATATATAAAAATTAACTCAAAACAGATCAAAGATCTAACGTAAGAGCTAAAACTACAAGACTCTCGGGGGAAAAAAAGTGTATATCTTCATGATCTTAGGCAATAATCTCTTAGATGTGACACATAAATACAGGCATTCCAAGAAAATGCAGATGAACCGGACCTCATCAAAATTAAAAACTTGTGTGCTTCAAAGGATACCATCAAGATGGTGAAAAACTACTTACAAAATGGGGGAAAAAATTTATAAATCTGATAGAACTCTATCTGAAACATGCAAAAAAAAAATCCTTAAAACCCAGTAATTAAAAAGACAAATAACATAATTAAAAATAGGCAAAGGACTTGGATAGACATTTTTCCAAAGAAGATACACAATGGCCAATAAGCACATGAAAATATGTTCAGTGTTGTTAGCCATCAGAAAGAGGCAAATCAAAACCACACTGAGATACCACAGTTCACCCCTATGATGATGATTATAATAAAAGACTGGTAATAACAAGTGTTGGTGAGGATGTGGAGAAACTGGCATTCACTGCCAGAAGGCATACAAAATGGTGCAGTCGCTTCGGAAAACAATCTTACAAAGGTTAACCACAGAGGTCCCATGTGACCCAGTAATTTCACTCCTAGTATATATACACCCAAGAGAAGTGAAACGTGTTGTACACAAACATTCAGAGCAGTATTATTTGTAATAGCTCCAGAGTGGAAACAACCCAGATGTCCATCATTTGCCGAATGGATAAATGAAATGTGGTATTCCATTCAATGGAATAATATTCATCCGTACAGGGGCCCCTGGGTGGCTCAGCTGGTTAGGCATCTGGCTTCAGTTCAGGTCATGATCTCACAGTTTGTGAATCCCAGCCCCCACTGCCAAGCCTCCTTGGAATTCTCTCTCTGCCCCTCCCCCACATGCGTGTGCTCTGTCTCCCTCAAAATAAATAAACTTAAAAAAAAAAAAAAAGGCAATGAAGTACTGATACATGCTACAACATGGATGAACCTTGAAAACATTATGTCAAGTGAGAGAAGTCACACACAGGCGGCCAAATATTGTATGATCCCATTCATATGAAATACCCAGAATAGCAAATCCAGAGATGCAGAAAGCAGAGTAGTGGTTGCCAAGAGACTAGGGGGAAGGAGAGGGTAGGGAGTGACTGCTTATGGGTATGGGGTTTCTTTTTGATGAAAAACGTTCTAGAATTAAATAGTGGTGATGGTGGCACCATCTTGCAAATACACTAAAAACCAGGGGATTTTACAATTTAAGAAAGTGAATTTTATGGTATGTGAATTGCATTTCAATTAACAACAATCACCTCTGCAGTTTTAAAACCCCCAAGAGACAAAGAGTTGGGTTGTTGAAAGCCACCTTAAATCTCAAGGTTGACAAAGCCTGGGAGTCTAGTTCAAGGAGCCCTGAGTGACTGAACCCAAGCAACCATTCTACCGTTCTCTGGGTGTATATTTTGCCTGATACTCAACACGTATTTCTGTTGCAAAATTAAATGTATTTCTGTTGTATTATTAAGATGTGATCAATACGGTTCCTGTGGATTATTACGTGGGCAAGCCTACGATTTCAGTTTCCAATAAGGACTTTGGCAAAGAAGCAAAACTTGAGGCCCTAGGTAAGAAAAAATGACTTTATGCTAAAAAAATAAAAACCACTTAATAAAGATGAGAGAAAGAAATGTTAACACATTTTCACACTCATTTAAACCTTGAAGAGATATGCACAAACTGTATTAATGTTTGTAAAAAAGCACACACACAAACCAACATCAAGTGTGTGTCTTAGGTAACTCGGCTAAAGCACCCCGCAGCAGACCCACTGGAAGTGAGGCCGTCTCGTGCTGCAAGGACACAGCAGCGCACACGACAGACAAAGGTCCTGTCCTTCAGGGGCTCCCTTTCTGGTGGGGGGGGGGGGAAGGGAGGAAACTGAGGAATAACATACATAATTTATGTCAGAGCCGCTAAGTTTACGGAAAAAGGCCAAGAAGAAGAGTGGAGAAGATGGTGGGGGGGGGGGGGGGCGTGGAGTGATCAAGAAAGCTCCCTTTAATTTTGTGACATTTGAAAGTAATAAAACAGTAAGCTATGTGGACATGTAGAGACAGTCATTTAGCTACAGGCATATAGCATAAGAAAACAGGCAGTGATTCCTGGTAAACTTTTAACTAGCCTTGGTTTATACATGACAAATAACCTACATTGTCAGAGGCAATCAAAACAGCATGAAAACTAACCATTAGCTAAATCAAAGGTTGGCTGCTCGTCACTATTTGTGGTCTCTACACCCAAATAAAAGAACTTCATCTACCTAGATTTTTATCTTCCAGATTTCCATTTCCTTTCATTAGTAACAAATACATCAGAGAAGGAATTATTTCCTCTGCTTTTAATTCTAACACTTAAAAGAAAATAACCTTTAGGCAACCAAGCGACCCCATTTATTGCACAACGTAATCTGTCTAGAATGATGCAAAATACTTGGATTAATTTTCTACCTCCTTTTGAAAAAAACATTTTTTTTTAACATTTATTTGCCTTTGAGAGACAGAGAGAGACCGAACGCAAGTGGGGGAGGGGACAGAGAGAGGCAGACAGAATCTGAAGCAGGCTCCAGGCTCTGAGCTGTCAGCACAGACCCCAGTGTGGGGCTGGAACCCATGAACCGTTAGATCATGGCCTGAGCCGAACTCTAACGCTCAGTTTACTGAGCCACCCAGGCGCCCCTCTACCTCCTTTTGAAAAATGGTATTTTGACCCCGAATAACTTTTCTGTGCTTACTCAAACTTAAAAACAGCGAACTGCAGACCTCACAAGTATAAGCACCACCAGAAGTTCATAAAGGAAGTGCTAAATAATCTGTCACTTTTTCTATGAAAAGGGTTCTTAATCTGGATTGCCAGTAAATCTAGACAAAATGGAGAAAGTTCCCCAGCCTCAGGTGAGTATCTTTAGGGGCAAAGGGGCCACCAGCTCCTTTAAATTATCTGCTAGGTCTCCTTATCTTTGTATCTTTATAGCTTCCCTTAGATTGTCAAAGGGATTGTTGATGGCCCAAAGGTGAAAAAGTACTTTTCTGAAGGACTGCTCCTCATCTACTACTCTTCATTTAACCAGGTTAAACTCCCTTACAAAACAGTCTCCATAATCAAAAGCTGGATTTTTGGTCAGCAAATGTTAAGCTCTAAACAGTTGTTTCAACAGATCATATTAAAAAATACTGAAGCTAGAAATGTTAGAGAGCTAGAAAAACAAAAAACAAGCTACAAACATAAATTACATGAAAGAAAAAAAGTGGCAAACAGGGCTGGGACTCTCTAGGGTAATTACTTGGAATGCAATCAGCCCCAAGGGGCAACAGTATTTCGTAGCAATCTGCTGACAGTGTAAATAACTGGAAAAAAAAAAAATGAGGTTAAAGGGTGATTTCCAAAGTATATTCTTCACCCTGTGAATCCCAAAATGTTCAGGATTATAAAAGCATCTCAAAAATGCTACTGAAACAGAAAAAGAATATTATTTTTAGCAGCATTTCAAAAACAGAAGCTAAATGGTGCCATTTGGGGACAGTCATTACAGGCAGTCATTACACGTAGGCTTAGGCAGCGCAGAAACAAATGAGGCTCCATTGCAGCCTGCGCCCCCCTCCCCTTACTGTCACAGAGCTTTCCTGAGCTGACTCAATGCTATTTTGAGAGTTAAAAGTAAAGTGTAAATTTTCTCCACTACATTAGCTAGCATTTCAAGTCACCTACATTTTACTAATATGCACATTAGACTTAAAATAATATCCGTATACATACTGTTGAGTTGTTTTAATTCACATAACGCATTTTCGCTTAGTTTGGTCTGAAACACTGAAGGTCTGTGATGTGTTAGCTGTATGATTTTCCCAGGACACAAAAAACTCTAGTGAGGGAAAACATCAAAGGATTATTAGGAGGGCCATACATTGATAGGCAGGAAGCTAGCTGGCTTTATGAGCATGGGCAGTTCAAACATTTGGGTAGGTATATACTAAGTGTAAACTGATCCATATTCCTGCCTTTGGGGACCTTATAGTTCAACTCGAAAAGAACCAGAGGGTATGCCTGGTTCTCTACGACTATCCTAGAGATAATGCGATATCAGGGTGTTTTAAGTGCGTGACAAATCACATCCACTTGGGAGGCAGGGAAAATCGTAGACTTTGAAAAGGCTGCTACTAAGAGGTCATTAAGATATGATTTAGATACCAAGAAGGCAGGGAGAACATTTGAAGTAGAAGGAACCAGATGAAAAACAAAAACACTAACTGGGGGAAGGGTTGAGAAAGTACAGTAGAGTTGGGCAAACTCTGTTGTTCTCAACCTTTCCCTCCCAACCCCCTCCAAAACAAACAAACAAACAAACAAAAAACACCTGAAACCAAGCCCACACATATAATGGATGATGTTAATACTTGCAAAGTCATTTCCAAGGGCTTACGCAGATTTGGCTGGATACCTGACCCTCCCCCAGATTTGCGGGCAACCCTAACTGGCATGCCACAAACTCTTGCTGCTATGTAAAGTCCTTTTGAGGACAGCACTTAAATTCTCTGCTCCAGGGAAGAAGGGAAAGGGTTACTTTTTCACAACCTCACGTATTTCAGTCTTAGTAACAAGAGCTGGATTCAGGTCAAGAGGGAGGGAAGTTCGCACTCAGGGTTGTCATTATTCAGTTATTACCATATCGGAATCCTTGCAGTTTGCTGAGGTTGCAAAGTGAAGCAAAAAATCACCGGAAAAAACACGCTGGCTCCTCTCTCCCAGGTAAAAACTAAATGTTGGAAACACCATTTATACTCAACCAAATAAAAGGTGTGGAAACTCAAATCATGAGCAAAGCTTCTGATGAACCGAAGGCAGGCAGTCGGAACAGTTTGATGAATAGATCGAGACATTTACAATAAGGCATTGTGAAAGAAATTAAGTGGGAAAGGGTTAATTTTTGCAAAAAAAAAAAAAAAATTTTTTTTTTTTTTTTGCAAAAATAACTTTATGACCTTGTGAAGTCAAACATCAAATGCTCAGGCCTGACCAAGATGCCATTCTACATTCTTTCAGAATAATTACACAGAAAAAACACTTGATTTATAATGAACAAATAATCAATTAGTATCGCTACATTTAAGTCTTGGTTATAGTCATAAAACTTTTAAAAATTCAGTTTTTTTTTAAGATAACACTTTGAGGGGTCCTTCTTTGGCACCACTTACGGTAAAATTTCGGCATCCACATCAAAAGGATCCACTTCATATGAATTTTCCTTTGCTGACAACGATTATCTTGATAATGAAGACTTCCTGTAGTGAATTTGTTAATTATGGAAAGTCATCGAGTTTCTTTTCTTTTCTGGCAGATGTGGGGGTTGGGTGGGCAAAGAGGTAACTAACATTCTACTGAAATTATGCTACTTGGTGATTTATAATCATTACATTTAGTTCCGGCTGGGAACTAATTACCCTTGAGAAGGTTAATTGGTTACAGGCCTACAGTAATGAGACCAGCAAAGAACCACGAGTCACAGCCCAGGCAAGAGAGAATGTAGGTTTGGTCTAGGGTGGCCGCAGTGGCAAGGAAACTTGCACATGACACCTTATTACTTGTCCTAAACCAGTGTCTAGGGACAGGGTTTCCAAAGCTACTGCAAGAAGATGTTCTTAAAGGACATCGGGACATCAGGAGAAAGGGGCAGTACAGCATTCAAACATGGGCCCACTAAGTTTGAGATGGTGGCAAGATATCCAAGTGGGTAAAACCAGCAGGTAGATGGAAATATTAATTTAGAAGGGGGATTCAAGGAAGGAAATGTTTTTCCATTATTTAATTTGGAATTGCACAATAACCCCCTCTTCCACAATCACTTAACTGTTGATATTTTCAGGCATGCATGAGAAAAAGCAACTATTTCCATTGTTGTAAAGGTTTTATTGAAGCAACTTGAGTATAAACACTTCATGGCTAAGAAAAGACAAATATGGTGGCTAAAAAATAATGGAAGGGAATTTAGCTGTATCCATTCAGAATACTGGCACATCTGGTTGTAATGTTGATTTATTTGAGGCTGGTTAAATGTGTAACTAGTTACTTAAAATTAACTGTAATCCGAAAAAGTCACTGAACACTGCTTCTCAAGTATAGAGCCTGAATAGAAGACATCTGTAACAAATTCCTTCCCTGCAGTGTTTATATTTAAGTTTACAAATTTGGCTGCTTCGGCACAAATAACTGCAGCTCTGTATTAATGCTTTGCAGCTGCCTCAACCTCGACACTCAGGTTTCCTGGGCTGCTAACATATTACTCCTCCTGGAGTGACCATGTTCCCAGTTTCTACTTCCTCCTATACATCTATTGATTATCTTCAACAGAAAATACCTTATCCCAATTCACCCCAGCACTGCTAATATTTCCTTCAGCAGTAACCTGTTGATTTCCAAGTCAAATCAAAACAAACAAACATTTAGAGGGATTGCTCCAACCCCCCCTCCCCCACATCAGGTCTCTCCTAAATCTGGCAGTCTGGCACTATTCTCCCAGCAATATATGATATATTACTTCATTGCCCCTCAAAACAGAAAGAACTGCATCATCTTGGCTCTCAAAACACTTATGAAAAACTACTGCCCTCCCCTCCCCCAGAATATACTGCAACATTGTAATTTACCTCTGCTTGGAAAAATGTATCTTTAAAAGTGATGCTCCCGACTAAACCACTTAGCCAGTAGCGTTTTTGAGAAAAACCAACCATTGAACTCTTTGGGGTAAGAGCTTTTCACTCCAAACAGGCAGAGGATCCTGTAATTATCCTAACGAATACTTTTCTACAGAGGCCCGTAGTCGGTGGGCTTCCTGCTTTCTAACCTAAAACTGCTTAGCCCGGAATGTGCAATTAAAAACAAACAAACAAACAAACAAAAGATTTAAGTAATTTCTACACCCAACGTGGGGCCTGAACTCACAACCTGGAGATCTCCGGAGCGCGTGCAATTAAAAAAAAAAAAAAAACCTAAAATACACGCCCTTAGACAGACGTGACTGGGGCAAGTCCAGGGCATGTAGTTGTAAGAAAGCTAGGTTCTAAAAGGCATTTCTCAGCAACTAGAATCTGATTCTTTTGAAGACACAAACAAAAGTTTACTTTTAAACTATGCTGTTGTCTCGTAGCCATCTGATAACGTCATTACGGAAGAGATAAGGAAAATAACGGAGTGGTGGAGGCAAGAGAAGGAAAAAGAATGATACTGCAAATTTCACTAGACTAGAATTCTTCCAGTCTTATGATTCCAGCATGGCCCGGCTACTGATACAATCTGGCTGTATTTTTCCAGGCTGTTACTTTGGCAGGGCTGGAATAAATGAATTTCACGCTCAAAAGAGACTCCTCTCCCCTTTCGTCGGTGTTCCCAAATTTCTCTCTCCTCCTCTACCTTCAAAGTCGAACCCTCAGGAGCGTACGGCCAGGATTCTCTCCCTATCTCTCCTAGTTCCCCTCCACGAACGAAGAGGTGCGATCATCCTCTTTGCAGATGCTTCAAACACTGCACTCAAATGAAGTTAATTGCAGTGGTTTCCTGCTTTCTCTTCTCCGAATAGTCCAGGCTCTTCTACCCCAGTCCCTGGTTTTCTCTAAGCTGGCCCTCCTTTCCGCGCCTTCGCAGCGGTCGCCCCCTCGCTTCCCGGGTCGCGCACCCAGTCCGCAGACTGGGACACGCGCGTGGGGCTGCCCGCACGCACCAGATGTGCTCCCTCCCTCTTCCCCAAAGAGGGGATTGTACACGATTGGCCCGCGCCCAGTTACCTACTCCAAGGTGTGGGGTGAAGGGGAGGGTACTCCTTTGGGGAGGGGGACGAAAGAAGAAAGCACGAAGCCGAGGCAGCAGTCTCAGAAGACACCGGTGCTACTGCTGGAGGAAAAGCCTCACCTCGCGGTGATGAGGATGTGCACTCGGCCCCTCCCGGTACCCGTAGAATCCCCGCCCGTAACCTCGCCTGAGAAAGTTACCTTCCGGGGCGGGGCACTTCTTAGAAGCCGCTTCTCAATACTTCCGGAATTCCTTTCCCGGGACGCGGACGCCTCGCGTGCGTTTGTGCGTGTGTGCGGGTACCAGTGACTACTACAAGGACGCCCCGCGATTCTCCTCCGCTCCCTTTTCTGCTACTGCCTCCTGGCTTGATGGACCGGAAGAGTCCTTGAGCCAAAATAGCTCGGCGGGTACTTCCGGGACGGGAGACCTGGGTTCCGGGAGGGTGCTGGAAAGAGAGGGAGAGGCGGCGGCGGCTGGAGGATGAAGAAGGAGCATGTGCTGCGCTGTCAGTTCTCCGCGTGGTATCCACTGTTCCGAAGCCTTACCATCAAGAGGTAAGACAGGAGGGGTTACGCCGGGGCGATAGGCAAAAGGGAACTGCGACATTTGGGGCGAGTCCAAGCTCCATCAGCGAAAAACAACAACAACAACAACAACACAGGCCTTTTAGCGACTGGGTGGGAGCGCCAGTGCCCAGATTTCTACTTCCTAGTACTATTTCAGGTGGGGAGATTAATGAAGTCGATGCGAGTTTGCTGTGCGTCGTGTTGCGTTCAGGGCGTGTGCTAGGGCGGGTAGAAGGGCAGGTCATGGTTCGTCGAAGGTCAGATGGCGGGGTGACTAGTGGATTAAGCCGGTTCAGGCTTGGGAGTTCACCATCACTGCTTGTAGAACTGCCAGAGAGGAGAAGTGATCAGGAGAACTGGGTAGTCTGGATTTTGCCAGACTAACCCGCTGGGGTCTTAATTGCTTTCAGTCGCTGTAAGATGAGAACAGTGATACAGGCCCTGCTTGAAATTCTCCTGCGAAGCTCCGATAAGATAGCATAACAGGAAAGCATTAGTGTAGTTATATGTTGTTAGGGATCGAGATGTACGTTGACAGGAAGCCATCCCTGGAAAGGAGTGGAATGGGATTCGTTGTCTAGTTCTCTGGCCTACAACAGGGGATCCATCCCTGGTTTGCAGGGCAAGCAGAAGAGAACTTTCATCCTTCACTGGGTCATTCAAGGTAATATAGGCAAGGCAGCTAGGAGAATACCCCCAGTGTTCAAAAGCAATCATAACATCTGGAGAATAATGCAAGAGCAGGCTGTCACTCACTAAGAGGGATAGATCAAAGAACCGCATATTCATGGCCAGGAGTTTCTGTATTTTGCCCGCTCCCCCTTTAGGCCTATATTATCACTTAATTTATTTTTTATTTATTTATTTATTTTTTTTAATTTTTTTTTTCAACGTTTATTTATTTTTGGGACAGAGAGAGACAGAGCATGAACGGGGGAGGGGCAGAGAGAGAGGGAGACACAGAATCGGAAACAGGCTCCAGGCTCCGAGCCATCAGCCCAGAGCCCGACGCGGGGCTCGAACTCACGGACCGCGAGATCGTGACCTGGCTGAAGTCGGACGCTTAACCGACTGCGCCACCCAGGCGCCCCTATTATCACTTAATTTAGATACCAACTGTCTTCTGTTCATTTGGTCCCCTTGGTGCAGAGTGTGAATACAGAGAGGCCAACGATTTTGAAATCCTGAGGGTTTGGAAGAGCGTAAGGAGATTATTCACAAGACCGTTCTCTTCCATCCTGGTATTCATACATAGGATCTGTTTCTAGTTGGAGGTTAGAGCAGCTCCAAGGAAGATAATCCTTGCATTTGAAGGTGGTTGAAGTGACACCAAAACAAAAGGAAGAGCTTCAAGAGCTGCAGTGGACATTGCCTCCTAAGAAATTATCTTCCCTTATGATATTCCAGTCCTTTGTTACATTGTATAATCGGAATAAGCTTTAGGTCTGAGATGAGGCTAGAGTTATTTGTGTTGGTGAGAGAGAGGTATTTGTGAACCTGTCAGATATTTTCCTACTGAGTGCACTTAAAGCTGACCTGCAATGTGTGCAGGTGCCTTTTTGTCATCTGGCGTGGTTTTTCCTTTGCCTTCGGCAGGAAAAGTCTGATGGTTAAGAATCGGACTCTCGAATCGGGGCCGTCTGCCTGGCTTTGGATTTTGGTTCCACCAGCATCTTGAGCAAATTGCTTAATCTCTCTAAGCCCCATCTGGAAATTTGAGAAAATAATAGGATTGGCATGGGAATTAAATGAGATAAAACATTTAAAATGCTTGCCACTGTTTCTGGCATGTAGTAAACACACGGAAATGCTGCTTGTTGTTACATTTTGGATTTAGTCAAAGCTCCATTGACGCAAAATAACTTTAGTTCACTTAGAGTGTGTACCACTCCTAGGAAGCAAAGAGTGAAAAATAACCAGGAGGTGGGGTTTTTAAAAGTCCACAACTAAGCCGTGTTGCCTGAAACTGTTCTTTACTGTGTCTTTAAACTGTTTCTTCAGTCTGTTTAGTTCTGTGGTAATACCACGGGAACCTAACATACAGCAGGATATCCCGCCACAATCTGGGCCAGTCTGGTGGCGTTATGTTAGCTTTGTCATTGTCCTTGTCAGCTTTAATGCTGAGAGACCATATTGTTGTTATTGACTCAGCATTAGTATTCAGTGTTTATTACATGGTTTAGAGATGACTAGGTGGGTAAGAATACAAGTTTATTTTTTGATGAGTTCTAGAACTTTGACTCAGGCTTAAGAATCATTAGCTAGATAACTTTGGGCCATCTGCTTTACTTTTTAAAATCGGTTATTTTCCTCAAACATAAAAGCTATATTAAGTAATCTTTTAATCCCCCTTTTGCCTTTAAAATTGTATTAGAATAACTTGTCCGTGTGTATACAATTATGTCCCCTTGGTCTAGAATCAGATAAGATCTAGAATTCTAGAATCTAGAAGAGGATACTGAATGTATAAGGTACTGAATGGGATATAGAATGGAGTAGGTACTTTGTCATTTAATTCTTTTACATCTGTTGGACAGACCTCATTGGACTCTCACCTGACTTGGATTTCAGTGACCGATCTAAGCTCTTTCTGGACAGCCTCATTAGTTTGTGTAAAGCACATTCTCGCCTGGAGTAGCACTTAACATGTTATATGGTGATTTTTTTTTTTTTTCAGCTTTTGAGTTTCATAGTTTCACTTGAAATGTGTTAAAGTTTAGCAGATTTACAAATAGAGTAGTAAGATCTAGTGGTTGACCTTAAAAGCCTGAAGAATTAAGCTTTTCAATGTAAAATTGTAAAATTCTATAAATCAGATATTAGTTTTAAGAACTGAACTAGCCCATGAATAATCTCTGTGCACACAAACCATTTCTGATTTGCCAGAAAACTTAATAAATGATGCATGAGTCGATGTCCTCTTGACTCTGAAAGCAAGCCATCATTTCTTTTCAGTTGTTGAAGACTATATGCCTCAAGGTCAAAATAATAGCATTACGTTTAGGTACCTGTTGCAGAATTTCTTGATGACTTACTATTACAGAGTAAAAAGCAGATTATCCCATGAGATTCTGAAGTGACTTCAGGTTGTGGCTTTGCCCTCCCTTAATTGTCTGAAACAAATTAAACTAAAGCAGCTTTCTAGCTCTGGCAGTCCAGTCTGCTGAATGGGATTCCACCAAAACACATCCAGACACATGGTGGATTCTTAGCCTTAGGTGCTCACTGCCAACCAAGGAAGGGTTTCCAGATCTTAAGGCTACCTCTGTCTTCTGTCGTAGAAGGTGGTCAGATGCTGTAAATTTCTGATTTGCTTACTGCATTTCCTGTGTTGCTGCAGATATCTGCTGGTGTCTGATTTCTGGAAGGCCCATGTACTCACTCAGAATTCTCTTGAGCTTGTGCCTTTCATGCTGTAATTTCAGTGTGGTTCTTTGGATTTGGTGGTTTTTTGTTTCTTCACCACGGTTGTTAATATATGAGCCGAATTTAGTTTCCCACAATCTTTATTGATATTGTTAATTTTCAGTCTCCTATCAAATGTACATCATTAACATTTCCCATTTTATTTTAAAATAAAGGTAACAAGTAATTAAAAAATTGAGTTTGGAATTTTTCTCTCTGCTTATGATTGGTCTTTTAAAATGATGCCTTTTTGGTAAATTTATTTATTATTATTGTTTTTTTTGTTTTTTGTTTTTTGTTTTTTTTTAGTGTCATTCTTCCACTTCCTCAGAATGTGAAGGATTATTTACTCGATGATGGAACTCTGGTGGTTTCAGGAAGGTAAAGTGTACCAGGAAAAATTCTTTAAACTTTATCACAAAGAAATGTTGCAGTGATTAGATCTCAATAATTACCAGGTAAAATAAATACATTAGCTTTGGCACAATTCTCTCCTTTTTTTTCCCCCTAGTTAAAATTACATCCTGATCTTTGTCCTGTATTTCTTGTCAGTGTTCAATTAATAAGACTCAGAATTGAGTGCTCCTTCCTGTGATAGTTGCTGGTTGTGAAACTGGGCAGTTCCTTCCATCTCTTGCTTGAGAAAATGGAGGGGGGTGGGGGCAGGAAGAGGGCCCATTAGGACCCTCTGAAGTTCTTCAGCCTTTTTTCTTTTTCTTTTTTTTTTTTTTTTGAGATCTTTCAACTTTTAAGATAAAAAATTAATTGTCCATTACAAACAGAAAGCTTTACTAGGGTATCGTGTAATTCCTTAACCTTTTCTTCCCCATGGTTAACCCCCCTCCACCTTCTCTGTTGCTGTAATTCCTCTAGTTATAAAGGGACAACATTACCATGTTTCAGTCTTTTTAGTGCAAACTTGAAAAAGTTTAAGAATCATAGAATGTAATGAAGTTCCTGGTTTTTCATTCAGGTTTCTGCTCACAGGTCATGTTACCTAAATAAATGCTCATCCCTCACTTCCTTTCTGAACTAGCTTAACAGGAACCCTTGGTGTACAGAACTCCTTTTTTGTAGAATTCCAGGTTGGAAATAATTTTCCCTTGGAATTACTATTATTATCATTATTATCCTTTTTTTTTTTTTTTTTTTAGTATTTTTTTTTTTTTTTTAAGTATTCTTCACGCCCAGCATGGAGCCCTTGGTTTTTAAGTATTCTTCACGCCCAGCATAGAGCATGGAGGGCTTGAACTCATGACCCTGCGATCAAAGCCTGAGCTGAGATCAAGAGTCAGATGCTCAACCGACTGAGCCACCCAGGCATCCCTCCCTTGGAATTGTTTAAAAAAAATTTTTTTTTGTTGTGATAAAATGCCCATAAGATAAAGTTTGCTATCATAATTACTTTTCAGTGCACAGCTCAGGGGAACTAAGTGCATTTATAATGTGCAACCATCACCACCATCCACCTCCAGAACTCTTTCCATCTTGTAAAACTGAAACTCAGCCCCCATTAGACACGAACTACTCGTTTCTCTTCCCACTAGCCCCTGCTCACCACTGTTCTACCTTCTGTGCCTATGATTTTGAGTACTCTAAATACCCCACATGAACAGACTCGTAGGGGATTTGTCCGTTTGTGACTGGCTTTATTTCACTCAGCCATAATGTCCACAAGCTTCACCCATATTCTAGCGTGTGTCAGAATTTCTTTCCTTTTAAGGCTGAATACTGCTTCATGGTATGAGTGGGCACATTTTGGTGCCTCACTTTTACTCTTTGCCTCATTTTATTTTTCTGCATAATACTTACTTCCATCTGGCATAATTCCCATAATTGTTCTGTTATTAGAATGCAGGCTTCATGAGAACGGGGACTTGGACAGGTCTGTTCCTGGCGCTTGGGGCAGTACCTGATACGTGAGAGGTGCTTGGTAGACATTTGTTGGATGAAGGAACTTGGGAATAGAATTGTGTGTGTTTTCAGTAACACTAATTTCATACTCCGCTTCCCTTTCTCTTGTGAATTTTCTGTGTAGCTTTCTGGATTACATTTCTGTTTTTGGTTATTCTTAGCCTCATAATAACCTGAAGATTGTTAATGAGAGTCTCATGAATTCTAATTGCAGGATAAGGAAACAGTAGAATAGTTAAGCAAGACTCAACTTTGGGGCACTTAAAAACATAATTTTATTATTCTCAAGTCTAGAACAATAATGAGTTTATTTCTATAAATGGAACTGTAGAGGCGCCTGAGGGGCTCAGCCGGTTAAGCGCCCGACACTTGATCTCAGCTCAGATGATGGTCTCATGGTCCATGAGATCGAGTTCTGCCTCAGGCTCTGCACTGACAGCGTGGAGGCTGCTTGGGATTCTCTTTGCCCCTCCCTGTGCTCTCTTTCTCACTCTCTCAAAAATAAACAAATGGGACCATAAAGAAAATAATTTCTAACATTAGAAAGTACTGGGTAGATTTCCGTATTGCAAGCGTATTGAAGAGCTCCGTGTTGTTTTTCATTGGCCAGGTGTTTGTGCGGGCTTGTGGCGTGGGTGGGCCCTGCTAAATACCGTCGCACGGCTCTGTGGCACCTTGCCGCACAGTAGTGCACCCATCAGAGAGGGATCCTGCCCTTTTGGAGTTGGCGGTTCAGCTTCAAGTGTGTGGGAGTGGATCCAGCCTAGTGCCGGTCCTCCAGTCCCGTTGCCTGCTGGCAGATCGTGTCTTTGTAATTTCTAGTGCTCTGTGCTTGGGTTTCCCTGTCCGTAAATGGGGTGACTGACACCCTAGAACTTACTGTGGGTTGTTGCACAGATGAAAAGAGATAATGTGTAAAATGTTTCGCCCAGTGCCTGGTCTACTGTATGCTCTGAAGAAACACCACCTGCTCTCACCATCATCATTGATCTCACCTGGAACATTAAGCAAGCACACCAGTAAATATGTAACTGAGAATTCTGATGAGACTTTAAATCACTGGGGGTGCGGTGGCTGAAGATGGCAGGGAAGGACAGAGAATACCCTGAAGAAGTAACTTAGGAGCCTCTCAGTCAGGAAGTTTGGGTGGAAGGTGGTCAGTTGATGGGTGGAGGGAAAGATCTTCCAGGCTGAGGGAACAGCATTAAGGAGTGCTCTGAGGCATGGAAGGCCTTGATCTGCAGGGAACTACAGGGAGTCATGCAGCTGGAGCACGGAGGGCCGAACGATGCAAGAGTTGGTTGGTGCCACCGGGGAGGTAGTTAGGGAGTGTGTGGGAGTCCTGTTAAAGATTCTAGTATTTATTCTGAGGTCAGTAGGAATGCGTTGAAGAGCTCAGAACAAGACAGTGACTTGAGCAGATTTCAGGGTTTGAACTGGGACCGGTTACTGTGTGGGAATTGAAGACCGGTTAGGAGGATACTGCATTGGACCGAGTTAGAACTGACAGTGGCATGAACTACGATGGTGACACAGGAGGGGAGATGTGAGTGGATGTGAGGTGTTGGAGCTGCACCGTCAGAACTTGGTGACAGAGAAGGAGCTGGCAAGAATTACCCTCTCATTTCTGGCTGAACATCTGGATGGACGAAGGTGTCATTTACTCTGGCTGAGAAAAACCTTTGATTTGAAAAGGGCAGTAATTTTAGGTGGGATTATTTTTATAGGTAAAAACTTGAAAATACAGGTGAAATTTAAATGAGGTACATTTACAATAAAATGCACAGATCTTGAGTGTAACGTTTGATGAGTTTTGATAAATAATGCACACTTGTTTCATCACCTTGCCATTGAAAGTATCAAACATTTCCGGGGCATCTGGGAGGCTCAGTCGGTTAAGCGTCTGACTTCAGCTTAGGTCATGATCTCGTGCAGTTTGTGGGTTTGAGCCCCGTATTGGGCTCTAAGATGACAGCTCAGAGCCTGGAGCCTGCTTCAGATTCTGTGTCTCCTCTCTCTCTGCCCCTCCCCCCCACTCGTTCTTGTTCTCATTCTCTTTCTGTCTCTCAAAAATAAACATTAAACAAAGAAAGAAAGAAAGAAAGAAAGAAAGAAAGAAAGAAAGAAAGAAAGAAAGAAAGAAAGAAAATCAAACATTTCCAGTCCCTAGGAAAGTCCCTACTCTCCCCTGTTGGTCAATCCTGCCCACCTCCTCCAACTCCACCCCAGGCAAACACTGGTCTGATTTCTGTCTCCATGGCTTAGTTCTGTCAGTTCTAGGCCTTCGTGTAAGTGAAATTATATAGTATGTATTTTTTTGTGTCTGGCTTCTTCAACTCAACATAATGCTTTTGAGATTCATGTGTTACACTCTTTCATTGCTAAGTAGCTTTCTTCAAACCTGTCTTTTTGTTTAAAAGATATATTTTTTTTTTAATTTTTTTTTTCAACGTTTATTTATTTTGGGGACAGAGAGAGACAGAGCATGAACGGGGGAGGGGCAGAGAGAGAGGGAGACACAGAATCCGAAACAGGCTCCAGGCTCTGAGCCATCAGCCCAGAGCCTGACGCGGGGCTCGAACCCACGGACTGCGAGATCGTGACCTGGCTGAAGTCGGACGCTTAACCGACTGCGCCACCCAGGCGCCCCTAAAAGATATTTTTAAGTAATCTCTGCATCCAGCCTGGGGCTCAGACTCACAACTCTGAGCTCACGTGTTACATGCTCTATTGACTGAGCCAGCTAGGTGCCTCCGGATGTGTCTTTTTAAAGCTCAGTGTTTGTTTTGTGTGCGGGCTTGGTTGTGTATCCCTCTCAGTATATTCTTTGCTGTCCTAGTCTTTTCATTTTTTTTCCTTGGAGTCCATGCTATTTTTTTCTTTTTTATTTTTTTAACCTACGAATTTTTTTTTTTAAGTTTTTATTCAAATTCCAGTTACCATACAGTGTAATACTAGTTGCAGGTGTACAATACAGTGATTCCACACTTGGAAACATCACCAGGTCCTCCTCATGACAGGTGCGCTGCTTCATCCCCATCACCTTCTTCACCCATACCCCCACCCACCTCCCCTCTGGTGACCAGGTGTTTGTTTCCATAGTTAAGAGTCTGTTTCTTGAAAATGATGGTTGGTGTGTCACAGTAGTTGGCGGTGCCTTAACCGAATGTGTGTGGTCAGGCCTGAGGGCCCCTTCCGTCCTTGTCAAGGGGAGTGCTGACATCTCAGCTCAGACAACACTATCCTAACCTTTTCGACTTTCCCAGGAAGAGTACGGTGGTAAAAAAGTAAAACGAGAACACCCCATGAAGCTTTAACCCAAAAAGAACATAATTTAACTTAACCTAAAGGGATAATTAAACTTTAAATGGGTTAACAGTTTTGGTTGGAGTGACCCTGGAGAACAAAACAACCTCCAGGTGATTACAATCTAGATGCACTGGTTACAGTATCACATCACTTATGGATCCACGATATTGACCAATGGAGCAAGTTACGCTAGGGAAAACAGCACAGTCCTATCCTGGGGTTCATATCGACAGTAGGGTTTATGGCTTCGGATCCGGACATCCCAGTGGTTTCATTTGTTCAACTATTGAAGTCCTGCAGGCCAGAATATCTCTATTCAGGCCAGAGTAATCCAGGTTGGTTTCTGTCTATCAGTAATTTCTCCCTGAGTTCAGATAGTAACAATTAGTTGAATGAGTGTGTGTGTTTAAAATATTGATAGAGTACCACAATTGTGTCTGTTAATATGTGGACATTTTAGCTCTTTTATATGGGATGTTTCCCTGCATCGAGGAATACAGTATTATAGTTTCAAATAAATAGAATGGAGTTAATGGACTAGACTTACTGAATATTCTTTCTATTGTGAGTAGGCCAGTAGTGAACTATGGCTGGTAGACACAGATCTGTCGATTAGGCATCTTTCCTTAGTATAGACTATGGGAGTTGTGTACTGCTCAGTTATGTTTGGTAAGATAAATTCTGAAATGGTACGGAGTGGGAACAATATGAATGCCTAGAGATTCCATCATGTGTAAAAGATGCCCCACCTTATTATTAATTACCAAAGGAGTACTTGCTTATTATAGTAAACTTGAAAACTTTTATAGAGAAAATATAAAGTAGCAGAAAAAAATCACTTATAATTCTAGTACCTAAAAGCAAATCCTGTTCAAATATTGGAATATCTTCTCTAGTCTTTTTAAATACATTTTTTAGCCTATCTTATGAGCATACTATATTTTATATAATATGTAATGTTATATTTTATATAATTTATACTATATTCATCTAATATGTAATACATATTATACATAATACATGTTTGTATATAATATATATTTTACATAATATATAATTTTATATTCTTTATTTCAGTGAACACAATTGTGTAATTTTCCATGTGTTTTTAAGTTTTTTTTAAATTTTTTATACTTGAGAGACAGAGCTCAAGCAGGGGAGGGGCATAGAGATGAAGACAGAATGTGAAGCAGGCTCCAAACTCTGAGCTGTCAACACAGAGCCTGATGCAGGGCCCAAACTCGCTAGCAGTGAGATCATGACCTGAGCCAAAGTCGGCTGCCCAACCGACTGACCCACCCAGGCACCCCTCCATGTGTTTTTAAAATGGCATAAAATTATTTTTAAAAAAATAATCTTTTTTTAATGTTTATTTTTGAGAGAGAGAGAAAGAGACAGCATGAGTGGGGGAGGGGCAGAAAAAGAGGGAGACACAGAATCCGAACCAGTCTTCAGGCTCTGAGCTGTCAGCACAGAGCCCGTCATAGGGCTCAAATCCACAAACAGTGAGATCATGACCTGAGCTGAAGTTGGACGCTCAACCAACTGAGCCACCCAGGCGCCCTGGCATAAAATTATTTTTAGTAACTGCATCATTTCCATGGATATGTACTTGCTATAATTAATTCCATAGTTGTTGGGCATTTAGGTCATTTGCAAGTTTATAGAAAAATAATTCCTCAGTGAACATATTTTTGCATGGAACACCGTTTGCACGTAGGATTATTTCTGTACAATAAGAATCCTAGACTCCAGTTATAGGAGTCTTGACTCCTATATTGACTAGTATTGCCAGATAGTTTTCACTAACCATTGTACCAATTTATATGTTAACACTAGTGTATTAAGGTACTTATCTCAGAAAGTGGATTTCCTAATTAAATGCTTTCCTCTAGGTTTCCAAGTTAGTTGGTACAAAGAAATTAAAAGGCAGACCAAGGCTGTGAACATAATTTCTTCAGTTTCATCTCTCATGAAGTGAATGTGGCCTTTTTGCTCCTCCAGCTCTTACGTACTCTCCTTAACCTGCCACCCAGTGCTCCCTGTGTGTGTTCCCCAGGTCAGTGGGTTGATTTTCATTGCAGATACAGGATATCTGCTATGGTCAGAGTGTTTGTGTGGCCCCCAAATTCATATGTTGACGTCTTGACTCCCAAAGATACTTGGTATTAGAAGGTGGGACCTTTAGGAGGTGATTTGGTCATGAAGGTGGAGCTTTCGTGAATGGCATTTGTGCCCTAATAAAAGGTACCCCAGAGAACTCCCTTGCCCTCTCTGCCATGTGAGGACACGGTGAGAAGGTGGCCATCTGCAGCCCAGAACCTGACCCTGCAGGCACCCTGATCTTGGCTTCCAGCCTCCAGAACTGTGAGAAATAAATTCCTGTTTATAAGCCACTCAGTATAAAGCCACTCAGTGTTTTGTTTTAGTAGCCCAGACAGACTAACTTAATATCCCATTTTAAACATGACTTAAACAAGGAGGCAAATGAATTATTTCAGAAGTCCTATGACATGGTAATTGTTGGGAAGTGTAGTAGGTCAGTGATGCTAGGACTCAAAAAGAGCTTCTCTGTGAACTTCTTGATTCTCCTCTCCAGGGTCCAAGTTCACCATAGTGATTTCAAGCATCACGTCCTCACACTGTCATATCCAGAAGCCAGAAGAAAGGAGATCCTGTCTCACATTCCTCTTGAAGAGCAGAGCAAACCTTCTCAGGAGCTCTCTGTCCCTTGTTGGTCAGGGGTGGGTCCCCCTCAGTGGCAGGGCGTTGGAATAGCCATGAGCGGTGGACTGGTCTGTAGGTACTGGCGTGGTTAGGGAGAAGTCCTCAAGGCACAGGGGCACTTAGTTTCTGAACAAATTGGAGGTTTTATTAATAGAGAAGTGGGGAAATGGGTATTGGGGTTTCCATAGCTCTTGATTCTTCATTCCTAATCTCCCATAACCTCCACATGCAGTACGTTTTTTTTCATTTCTGCGTTTCAGCTCTGTAAGGGATCTTGTTTACATGTTTAACTTAGTACGGAGTCTGGGCCTAATGAGTATGTATTGAGTGAATGAATGAATAAATGAACATGGTTACTTCACTCTCTTCCACGGTAGAGTCAAATGAATAGTATAGACCAAGGCTGATAACTGGGTTTATCTTGTTTGCCAACTCAGATCTGGTAATGGTTTCCTAGCGTGATGTGTTGAGAAGGATTCTGAGGCTGCATCCAGGGTTCAGTAAGAAAGAAAGCTTGGTTCGATTATTACTGTCTGTAGTGGGTTGGGAAAGGAGGCTGGTAACATCCATTTCTGATACAAGTGAGTCATTTTTTGCACATTATTAGGTGCCTAATATGAAATGGGTGCTGAGTGTGTTACTGAGATAACAAGATGGGTGGGGTATCCTACCTTGGGAATCCACGTTCAGTGGCCAAGTTAGATGTAAATAAATAGGTGTCTGGGTTTTGTTTTTTGTTTTTTGTTTTTTGTTTTTTTTTTTTTTTTTAATAAAACCATCCATATTCTGATAAGCATGTTTTTCAAGTTTAAATAATCACTGTAAGCTGCAGTAGAGGTGATACTTGAACTGGTCTCACAAATTGGGTCTGACTCAGGTGGTCTGACTCACTGCTTCCAAGAACTAATCTTGATTTGTTCCTTTCTGGTCTTGAGTTCTTTCTTTCCTGACCTGTCTCCCTTAAGGCAGAATAATAATAGACACCAGCTATTAAACACGTGTTGCGTATGTTCCTGATTTGAATCCTCACAACTCTAGAGTAGCCCCTCTCTTTTGGTTTTGTAGACGGGATAATGGTGCAAAGCTCTTGACTAACAGTGGGAGAACTGACACACTCAGACCATGTCTTTTTCCAAAGCCAGTGCTCTTAAGGGTTCCCATTGCTCTGTGCTGGAGGTGATACAGGAAATACAGAATAGTTCTAAATATTAGCATCATACTTTGACCATTCCAGTCATCAGTGTTTAGAGCTATACCTTAGAAAGAAAGTCTAGTAAACTTGAGAATTTATACCTTCCATCATCATTTACAGTGATCCGGTTTTGTGAGCTACTTCAGAGTAGGCATTGTGATAAGTCCTTCTAAGAACTATATGAAGACACTGATTATAAACATGATTTTTCAATGTATTTCATTATACAATCAAAAACACCTGATGTTTTAGAGTGGTAAAACACACTTTCAAGTTCATTGAGTACCTTTTGTATGATGGAGCCACATTAAAGATGATAATGTCATATTTAAGGATGTGTGGTGTTGAAAGAGATGCAAGAGAAGGAAAGGCTGTATAGCTCCTTGAGCAGGGAACTCACAGGTGACAGTGTTAGCATTCTCATTATACTGCAGGGTCTGGGTCTTAGCTTTGTGGATCTGGGAACTCTATTCTTGAGGATTACAGAGGACTGATTGAACTTTAGAGACCTGAGGTGCCTGACTGGCTCAGTAGGTCGTGCACACAACTCTTTATCCCAGGATTGTGAGTACAAGCCCCACGTTGGGCATAGAGCTTACTTGAAAAAAAATGTAGGGAACTGATCTGCATTAACCAAAATCACACCAGATTGACTGATTGATTAAATTATTGATAAGTCCATGTGTCAGTTTCTTGATTTATAAAGGAGGATATGCCATTCCAGTGATTGCTTCCGTAACACTTAATTTATTATGCCCTCAAATTTGAATGGAACCACTGTTGGTAGCTTTGTATTTAACAATATACTTACACTAATTATTTCTTAAAAAGATGCTATCTCCACCTTTCTGTTATGATATTTGAAGATTTAGTTTTCTTACACCCTCGAGATCTTCATTACAGCTTTTGGTTAAATCACTAGTCAGTGGTCACAATGTTATGATGTTACTGTTGGCTGCTGAGCCACGTTGTGTACTATGATGACCTTTTAAAAAAATTATTTTTTGTACTTTTTTTTCTTAAGTTTATTTTGAGAGAGGACACATGTGCAAGCAGGGGAGGGGCAGAGAGAGAGAGAGAGAGAGAGGGAGGGAGAGAGAGAGAATCACATGCAGACTCCACGCCATCAGCACCGAGCCTGACTCGGGGCTCGATCCCACAAACTATGTGATCATGACCTGAGCCCGAGATCACCCAGGCGCCCCAACCTTTTCTTTTTTTATAACCTTGTTTTCTCTGGAACTACTAGCCAGCTTCGTTAAATTTACTTAATTCCCATATGTCTGTCACTAATACTTAGTAATTTTTCCAGTAAACAGGGCGTAAGCCTGTTAGCTGTTTCTCTAAACACTCCAGGACATTTCAGATCCAGCGGGTCCATTTCCCTTTCCCAGATTCATTTTAGCAGTCCATCTTCCTGTTCCAGTCTGGCAGCTCTTCAGGGCTAGTATACAGTTGTTACCTTGGAACTTTCCTATTCTGTGCCCGATTTTCTTTTCCTTGGATATCACGTTTTGGGGTCTCTTGATTTACCCGTTTTATTGAAGCACATGCTCTAAAATGCATAGGAAGAAAAACTTTGAGTCTTTTCATACCTGGAAAAAGTTTTTATTTTACTCTGGATTTTTTTGAGGGGGTGAATTGGCTTAGTATGGGATTTTAGGCAGAGTATTTCCCTGTGATTTTGAAGGCATGGTCTACTATCTTCCATAAAGTCCCATGTCATTCTGATTTGTGTTCCTTTATTGTGACTTGGTTTTCTTTATGAATGTTTTTGAGAATTCCTCTTTCATGTTTTTACATTTCACAATAGCCCTCTGTATTGCCCAAACGTATTGACTTAAAAACAATGAACACTTTGTCAGTGATTTCGTCGCTGGGTGTTGAGAGTTCTCCTTGGGTCTCTCACTTCCTGCTTACCTTGCTAGCAGAAGCACTGATGCCTTTTATTCTTGTTATCTTTCCAAGGATGTTTATATAGCAGAGAGCCTTGGAAGGTAGAGATAGCAGCTCCCTCTCTAGCAGAGAACAGGTTTTTTATTGTCTGGGACAGGTGAAGACAGTGTTTCTGCCCTTGGGTCGGAGACCGAACCGGTTTACCTTGTAGAAGACGTGATTCCCTAAGTTCAGGGTTCCTCAGTTGTGATGCAAACCTGGGCCACACCTTGACCTCCCACGGGACTAGACTGGCCAGAGGGAACTGATGCCCATACTTCTTGACACTGGATGCGTCTTCTGTTGGTCTTGCTAAGGCATTCTTGTTGCTGTCGTCATTTGGTGGTTCTGCTAAGATGGCCTTGCTCACGTGTCTGGCAGTTGATGTTGGGCTTCTCTTCCCATGTGGACTCTCATCTCAGAAAGACTACCCTTCTGGGGGAGGGGGCGGGGTGCGCCTGGGTGGCTCAGTCAGTTAAGCATCAGACTCTTTTTTTTTTTTTTTATTTTTTTTTCAACATTTATTTATTTTTGGGACAGAGAGAGACAGAGCATGAAAGGGGGAGGGGCAGAGAGAGAGGGAGACACAGAATCGGAAACAGGCTCCAGGCTCTGAGCCATCAGCCCAGAGCCTGACGCGGGGCTCGAACTCACGGACCGCGAGATCGTGACCTGGCTGAAGTCGGACGCTTAACCGACTGCGCCACCCAGGCGCCCCAAGCATCAGACTCTTGATTTTGGCTCAGGTCATGATCTCATGATTTGGGAGTTCGAGCCCCATGTCGGGCTTTGTGCTGACAGCCTGGAGCCTGCTTGGGATTCACTCTCTCCCTCTCTCTCTGCTTGTCTCCCCCCCTCCCCAAATAAATAAATAAATAAATATTAAAATTTTTTTTAAAAAAAGAAGAAAGACTACCCTTAGTTACTTTGCATAGGGTTGGCAGCATTCCAAATGTGAGAGTGGAGGCTGTAAAGGCTTCTGACCCCTTGAATTACATGCTGTCACTTGTGCTACCTTTTGCTGATCACAGTGAATCTTGATGCCAGTTTAAATGAAAGGAATGGGGAAATAAATGCCATTATTTGATGGCAAGTGTGGCAAAGTCGCCCTGCAGACGAGCATATCAGACTAGATGGCAAGAATTATTGTGGCCATCTTTGCATAGCATTTAAGGTTTTTTTCCTCCATTCTCTATGCTGTGTACTTGGTGAGCCCTTTCATTCTAGAGACCTATTTTTCAGTTCGGGGACATTTAAAAATACTGTGTCTTTGGTAATTTTTTCTTATTTTCTTCTCTTTTTTGAACTATTATTTAGATATTGGATCTTGCTGGGTTCTCTGAATTTTATCATTCCTTCTCTGTTATCTGTTTCTTTGTCTTTGTGGTTCTCCTTTCTGGGGAATTTCCTTCATTTTGCCATATTCATGCTACTGAATTTTTAAATTTCAGCCATTTGGGGCACTTGGGTGGCTCAGTCAGTTAAGCATCTGACTTCGGCTCAGGTCATGATCTTGCAGTCTGTGAGTTCGAGCCCCACATTGGCTCTGTGCTGACAGCTCAGAGCCTGGAGCCTGCTTTGGATTCTGGGCCTCTCCCTCTCTCTGCCCCTCCTTGCTTGCTTGCTTGCGCTCGCTCTCTCTCGCTCTCTCTCTCTCTCTCTCTCTCTCTCAAAAATAAACATCAGGAAAAATAAAGACAACTAAATTTCAGCTACCAGATTTTCATTTCTACAGGTTCAATCAATCCTGTCCTCTGTTCCCTCTGTTGTTCTCTTGTGGATTCAGGATCTTTATTTTTAAGGATATTAATGATTTAAAAAATATTTTTCCTTTTAAAAAACTTTTTTTTTTTTCATCTTGGAGCCTTTCTTTAGTTTTCTAATGATTCTAGGCCTTTTATTCATATTTGAGAGTGAGGGGGGGACACACACACACACATACACACGCATACACACACACACTTGGAAACTTTGTAAAAACCGGGTGGGGCTGGCTAAGAGTGCCAGCAATGAGCAGAAATTGATGGAAGTTTCCCGGAAAGATCTACAGGTCTTTCCTCTGGGGTGGTTGAGTTTCTACAGAGAAGAATGTTGTAACCTGTGTGTGTTCTGGGAGCAGAGTGGGAGGAAGGGGACTAGGGGCCTCACTGTTAGTGTGACTTTCACAAGGCTGCTTGTCGCACTCTAGCATTTCAGCCTCGTATTCCTCCGGGGCAGAATGGACCTGAGTCCTTACCCTCTTTGGTTCATGGAGAGGATTAGTTGTTTTGGTGTGCAGGGTGAGGAAGGCTACGTGTATCTTACTGTCCCTTCTGTGGACTTCACACAAGCATCCTACCTGTTTGTAGCCCAGAACTTCGGTCTCGTCATCAGTGGTAGTTCTAGCTTCTCCCTTTTGCTCGCTGGGTTATCCTCCTCATTGGCTTTCTGTTTTCCAAAGTTCTGTTGCTGTCTCTTTTCTGCAGCTGTCTCTTCTTTGATCCCTTTTTTCCTTGAGAGTTTTCCTATCATTTTAGTGGGGTTTCCAGAGGAGCATAGGGATAGATAAATGCCCCTGGTCAACCAGCAGCCTCCCTTTCCCTTCTTCTGGTAGTTTCTTGGTACAGATCCTGTGCCGGTTCTTGTTTGGATTATTATTTGTTTTCATTGACGTGGTGAGTTCTTCGTAGGCCAGTTACTTGTGGTTTAGTGTTGATGAGAGACCAAAGCAGTGTTATTACTTCTGAGTGTTTTCGGCCTTTGCTTTCTCCCTAGGCAATGAAGATTGGCTACTAGGTGGTCCATTTCTACCCGTGCTGTGCTCGCCAGCTGCTTCAAAGGAGGCACGTCAAGTCTTTGGTTCCCTGTCTCCCCCAACACGTTTCCGTGGTGCCAGTCAAGGTCCAGGGCAATACCTGACCCCAGCCCACACACTCTTTTCTTACTAGGTAGAAAAAGATTCTTGATTTTGCCTCTCAGGGGGACCCGCTCTTCAGTAGAACAGCTCGTCCGATGATTCCTTTTGTCTTCTTCATCTCACTTGATCTTCCTCGTCTGTGGCAGCACTTTCTCATATATCGGGATTCAGGGTTGTAGATGACTGCTAGTGTCCTTGGAGTTGGAGGTTGAATTTTTCTTTTCCGTAGTTCTAGTGACGTATGAGAAGAGGGCAGGAAGTTTGTATTCTTTTTATTTTGTATTGGTTTTTCTCTCTAAAAAAATGAACTTTTCCTAACATTATCCTCCAATTCTGAGGCTGTCTTTTTATTTTTATTTTAGAGAAAGAGCGAGCAAGCGTGTGACAGGGGAGAGGGGCAGAGGGGGAGAGAGAATCTCAAGCAGGTTCCACACTTGGCATGGACCCCAACGTGGAGTCATGACCCTGGGATCATGACCTGAGCCAAAATTGAGAGATGCTCAACCAACTGAGCAAGCCATACCCTCTCCCTTTTCAAATATATATTGAGTATGACTGAACTTATGACTACATACATGGTACTGAAGCCTTTTTCTTGCTTAATTTTTGTTTTATGTTCTTCTAGGGAAGATCCACCAACATGTTCTCAGCCAGACAGTGATGATGAAGCAGAAGAAATACAGGTTGGTTCAGAATAAAACAGCCCATTCTATCATTTCAGTGAGCCCTGAAATGGTTCTCATATTTACATCTTAGCCTATGTTTGGTAAAGTGAGAAATTCCATGAAAATCTCACTTTGACATGTACTTTGTTTTCAGGAAAAGATGTCTCTTATTTATGTATCATTTTTAGATGGAGCATTGCTTTGGGGAAGCCCAGTGCACTATCCACATTTAATACTTTGTTTCTGTCCTCTCCGTGCAGTGGTCGGACGACGAGAACACGGCCACGCTAACGGTAAGAGCAGAGCTGTGCCAGCCGGGGCTCAACCTCACACTGTCACCTGGGGTATTTCGGGATTTCAATGCAGATCTCGATGGATTCCCATTTACTTACTTTTCTCGTTGGCTTTTATTTATTAAGGTGCATAGTTGGTGCTATGACTTGTTTCTGTTAAGCTCTGAAAGAAGTAATCAAGCCTAACATTAAACTTTGACGTTTCCCAGATCTGTGGAACCTAAAGTGAAATCTCTGTTCACTTATTCAACTATATTTAAATGGCATAAAAATTACAGTTTCTTTCAGGTGAGAGTAATGTGTGGCTTTAACCAGTATCTTGTATCAAAATGTGGAAGTGGATTGAGTATTATGGAGTCTTTGAGGATAAGAATGCTGTTGTCTAAGTCAACTTGAAATATATTTTTAATAAAAATATTTTTAAAGGAATGAGTGAAGTAAAACACGTATTTCTAAAAATGTAGTAGGTAAATGAAACTTCTTATACCGTGAGACGAGAAATTTTTATCAAATTCTCTGCTAATAGACGTAAAGGCACAACAAAGGAAACTAGTTTTAGGGGAGGTTATATTCTGATACAATTCTAAATAAGAAGATACTTTTGTTTATTTCAGCGGAAGAGACCTGGTAAATATAGTACAAGCAAAGTAACTGGAGGTGCTTAAACCAGTGTATTTCCTTAGGTATAAAAGCATGCCATTATATGCAGAAAGGGAAAGTTTCTATGTTTTCCTTTTACTCTGGATGTCATGCAGGTCAGTCCCTCTCTGTTCATGACAGTCCTGTTCAGTTAAACATACATGGTAGTTATCTACCATATTTAGGGCACTGTAGTGAGTTCTGAGCAAAGGTGAATTTGGGTTGCTTCCTTTCCATTAGGGAGTTCATAAGCCAGCAGGGAAAGATGCCTCACTTTGGGGGTAGATGGCAAAGTGCTGTCAGAACAGACAACAGTTAGAATGTGTCAAGGGAGAAATGATATTTGACCCTGACCCTAAAAAGGTTAAGGATTATCAGTTCTAACTCCTGTTATCTAATAGATGGATAGATTGGGAAATTAATAACTTACATGTGTGTATATCTACCAGACTCTGTTCTCCAGGGCCTGGGAGCTGTCATGTAGTGACATCATGGCAGCAGTGAGCACACCAAGTGTTTTGATCGTGGTTTCTAGATACCATTCTCCACTGAAAGAAATTGAAGCTCCTTGGAGAAAGTCAAGACCAGGGGTCAGAAAGTGAAGATGAACCTGTGACAGCTTGTGTCAGAAAGTAAGCAGGAGGCAGACATGACTAGAAGGACCCAGAGGCCAGCTTGAATAGGCCAACCCCCAGCCAGATAGCGGAGTCTCAAAACAGGGACGTTAGTGAAGTGTCACCATTGATTAAAATGAGAGTCTGTGATCCCATACTGACAAACAAATGGTTATATTAACTAAACGGAGCAGAGGGGAAAACCCTTTAGAGTAGAAAAGGCACCAAATCACAAATGTAGGAATTACAGACTTGGAAATCACCATTTGGCAATGATCATAGTAATTGATGGGGTAGATGTTAAAGCCGTTGGGTGAATATTTGGTGAGAAAGAGGATATTTAAATATTCTCAAAGTATTTCCACCAAAATTACTTACTAATTATAAAGAGGAAAACGGTAACTTTACAGAGGAAAGACATGGCAGCCAAGTGATCAAAGTTAACCTTGTCAGTGATGGGACAAACCGACATTGTGTGCCTCCTGATACAATACACTAAGGACACATCACCTGCCAAAAATCCATAACCTAAATCTAATCATGAGGAAACATCCAGCATACTCAACTCTTTGGAAATTATACAGAATAACTGCTTTGTACTCTTCAAAAATGTCAAGGTCATGAAAGATAAGAACAGGAAGAAGGATTAAAGGATATTGAAGAGATAAAACAGCTAAATGTAATCAATGGCAACCTGATCCTCGGTCAGAAAAATTTTTTCTTTTGCTATAAAAGACATTATTGGGGAAATGGGCACATTGTGAATAAGATCTGCAGATGAGATGATGGTATTCTGTCATTGTTGGCTCCCTCGTTTTGATAATTTTGTAGGTTATATAAAAGAATGTTACTGCTTTTTAGGAACCATACTGAAGTATTTAGGGGTAAAAAGGCATTGGGACTTCTACTTACTTTAAGAATGTAAGAAAAAAAGTTTGTTTTATGTGTGCATATGTATAAATAAATGCATATATCTGCATAGATCTATAAAAGAGAGATTTGGGGCAGGGAAGGATAAGACAAACATGGTAAATGCTTGGGTGAAGAGTATCTGGAAATTCTGATTATTCTTTTAAGCCTTCTGAAGGACTGAAATTATTTCAAAATAAAAAGTCACTAAAGTGATTGGGTTTCACTGGCTGGAACTAGATGTTGTTGGGCAGGGGAGCATTCATAGTAGCACACTCTTAGTGGAGGAATGTGAGCCAAGGTCCACGGGCAGGTAATACATGGTATTGGCGAATGGTAATAGTCCATTAATCTAGATACAAAGACATGGAACTAAAAATTAAAACACAGTCCAGGTGGGTAAATCTCAAAAGTGAGAGCTGTTTGCTGAAGGTATACATATCAATGACAGCAGTTATGTTAAATTTTTTAAATGCTATAATTCATGGTCAGTCACATGTATCATTAATTATAAAATCATGACTCTGGAAGAATATGCCTGAGTCTGTAATGCTGGTTGCCTTTGGGGAGGGTGAGGGTTAGGATTAGGGAAGAGAGTGAGGAGGTAAGGAACTTCATTTGTATTGTCACTTTGTTCCCTTAAGAGATTTAAACATCTGGGTTAAGTATACCAAATTGTTGAATATATGGGTCCAGGAACATGAATATATATTTTTTTGAATATTTTAAACATTTCATGATTTAAAAAAAATGTAAGAAGAAATATCCTTTCTTAATGGGTATGGTAGGTGTAGTTGGAAAGACAGGAGAGTTTGGATCACAGAAAGTCCACAGATATGATAAAAAAGAGTAGATTTTACCTCACAACAGGAACCTTTACCCAGAAAACTGAGGTGTTTTGCATATTTAAAATCAAAATGATCTGTTGAAAGATAATTTTCAGAAAAAGGTAGAATCATGGCTCCCATATTGAAATAAAACTCTTTGACACATGTTGAAGGTTTTATTTAACTCTTGAGGGAGCTAGGCAGATATTTTAACTGGTTCCAAAGGGAAACCAAAGAAGAGACACCTTTGTATAGATTAGAAATACTGAAATGAATATGTAAATGAGGCATGATTGGTTTTGCCTCCTTCAAGGGTGGGAGGAAGACTGCTGGATTTCTCAGCCAGGATAGAATTTGTGTGTCCAAAAGAAGTACTTTTCATTGTCATCATTTACCTGCAATTCACCAAGTCGTAAAGCCACTCGTCGACCTGGCTACAGTCAGATAATCCAGGGGTTGCGCTGTGGGTGCACAATACGGTCTTCCACGAAGCACACATTTGTCTCCCCAGTATGGAAACTTTTCATAATTTAAATTTGTTTTTGGATCCTGATAGCAGGATTTCCTAAAGTGGAATAATTTGAGGATTTGAGGAACTCTGTCACCTCTTAAAATATAATACGTAAATACAAAGCAATCTGAACTGTTACAGGTTAGGAAAATTAAATTGTCTTGTCTTTGAAGATTGAATCCCTTCATGTTATAAAATTTGTATAACTGCCATTCATCGAAAATATTGCTACAGCAGATTTTTGAGAAGCGTTTTTATGGATAGAACCCTGGCGAGCCATATTAGCAACTTCAGGGGATCGTAAGGAAATTACTGGCTTAATAGAGATCCTGATTGCTTCTCAATGGGGAGAGGCCAATGGAAAATAAAGGACTCAAGGCTGTTACTCATTTTGAAAGCCTCTCTGAAGGGCTGCAGTTTAATTTCCTGTGTCTAAACTGAAGGTGTCTGAAAAAATGGATGCGGTGGCACATACGAAAGATGCTGCCAGCGGGTCTAGAAGTCACAGACCTCTGTAGCATAAGGAAGGGAGTCCAGCCTGCTCTAGCCTGTTGCTTAACGCTGGTTTCTAGTTTGGGGAATAGGCCACCATTTTTTTTTAGTGACATTTTTTTGGTGTGTTTTCCAAGCTCTTCACACAGTTTGCTCCCTGTCGCAACTGGATTAGATGATGGGGGTCAACAGAAGCCATTTGATTCTTTTTGCAGTGTGCAGTTGAGCTAATTCTAGACCCATTCTAACTTTTCCCCCCTCTGGAAGAACTGGTCATTACTGGACTTTTTCAGAATTTGCAGTTGCCCAGTAGGGGGCGGCAAATATAAATGGATAACGTGCCCATAGCGAATCTGTTCATATTTTCGTATTCTGTCCCCTGCAGGTTCCACTTCCACGTCTGTTACTCCCCTTTTCTCTACTCGTGTCCAGCTCCTCCCTAACTAGTGACATAAGGCTCATGGCAGAGCATTCCTTCACACGTTTTGGACATTTTGATTACTTGCTTATATAAAATACACATTTTAAAATCAGCCAAAAAGGAAAGAACATTTTAACTTAACCAAGGTCCTATTTTTGAGTGTGTTTATATTAAAACTTGTCTGGAAATAGCGGTGTTTAAATATGGCTAAGCACATCATTTATTTCTCATTCTTATGAAGCCTTTTGAGGATATGTCCACGAATCTTTTCCTCTAGATGGAAAGGCTTCTGGCCCTTTAAATGGGAGGTGTTAATTTCTGAACGTTGGAATATGTGTACAGGTGACATTTCATCTGTCTCTTTTCACTTCATAACTGTGGGTTCTGTAGATGTGAAGAGAACCATTCAGTCCTTCCTCACATCCCCAGATGCCTCATGATGTCTGTCTTTTTAGCTATGTGGGCTTCGATGGTTTTAGAAAGTGCCATTTGGGCGCTTGTTACTATTTTTTCCCCCCTTTCTGATAATATTTGATCATTGATTTTATTTGGCTCAGTTCAGAAATTCTGATAGTACTTTGTATTCCAACTTTTAACACGCTTAATTGTTTGAGATTTTGATCTTGTTTTCTATATTTATTGTGACGTTATTGACATGCCCAAATGCTTTCTTCTTTCTCTATAGGCACCAGAATTTCCCGAGTTCACCACTAAGGTCCAAGAAGCTATCAATTCCCTGGGGGGCAGTGTATTTCCTAAGCTTAACTGGAGTGCCCCAAGGGTAGGAACACATCAGTAAATCTCTCACTGTTTGAAATATTCTTTGTTTTGCTATTTCTTTCTTTTTATATCCCCCACAGATACAATTTTATTCCTAATTCTAGGGAAAATACTGTGGAATTTATTTTTATTTTCCTCCTCCTATTTTCCGATTTAGCACTTCCCTGGGTTTGTAAAATACTATATATTTTGCCAGAAGACAGTTGCAATCTCTCATGTTGCTGATCATGCTAGAAATCTGAGGAAATCCATTCTCTGCCCCTTTTCAAAACTTCAGCTGTTCACAGTGTAACAGGAAATTTTCTCTTTTGAAAAGTACTGAAAATTAAAACATCACAAGACCAGGGCACCTGGGTGACTCAGTCGGTTGGGCGTCTGACTTGGGCTCAGGTCATGATTTCACGGTTCGTGGGTTTGAACCCCATGTTGGGCTCTGTGCTGACAGCTCACAGCCTGGAGCCTGCTTGGGATTCTGTGTCTCCCTCTCTCTCTGTCCCTCCCCTTGTCTCTCTCTCCTTCAAAATAAACAAACAAAAAAAAAAATTAAAATGTCAAAACACCTAAAAAATAGAGACGTTTGGGAAATCAACAGACATTTTCTTAAATTGTGTTTTATTATAATAGTGCATTGACAAGATTTTTTTTTTTTATATTGAGTTTTGTGGAAAAATTTGTTCTTTTTTCTAATCCAATAGAAAACAACTATGTCAGCAAAGCTCCTTTAAGGAATCAAAGACTTATTTACATTTTCAAAAATCATCCCATGTGCCTATCTTTGCTTATTCTAAAGTGAAAGATAAATTCTACCTCATCTAGCCTGTATTTTTACTTACTAAAATTAGTTACACATGTATAGAATTAAAATTTTTTATACAATTTAAATTTTTAAAAGATCTATATGCTTGCTTCCCAAATAAGCAGATCCTAACATTTCTTTTTCTTCACCATTTCTTCCTCTTCAGAGGCAACTGCTTTCACATATTTCAGTGCGTTTTTTGTTATTTTCCTCTACTTTATCCTTTACTGTAGCTATAATACTCATTATTGCTGCCCATTTGGGAATGAGAAGATTATGCTCATTCCTGTCTTTCCCATTGTTTTATATTCCATTCTCCTTCTTCGAGTAATAGCATGTTTTCATTAGGTCAGGACTTCTCCTGTTAGGGTAACACAGACACTGTATGCACATCTGATACATGCTTCACAAGATGACGTAGTTTTCTTTTTTTTTTTTTTTTTTTTAACGATTATTTATTTTGAGAGAGAGCTCATGCGTATGCATGCATGGAGGGGCAGAGGGAGAAGGGGGGAGAGAATCCCAAGCAGGCTCTTCATTGTCAGCGTAGAGCCTGATGTGGGGCTCGATTTCACAAACCTTGGGATATCACGACCTGAACCGAAATCAAGAGTCAGATGCTTAGCCCGACTGAGCCACCCAGGCACCCCAGGATGACGCAGTTTTCTTACTCAACCTTTTGTTTTTCCTGGAGTTCATGGTTTTCTACGCATAAACCGTTGTTTCAGTGGAGGGAAATCTATGGTCAGTGTACCATTTTCAACTAGAAGCTCATCATCTTTTTCATTGGGGGAAATTATAAAGAAGCTATTATAACGAAGTCATTGAGACTCATTTGTAGTTTGTATATGAACAATAATTTGAATCATTCCTTACTGCTGAACTGGGCTGAGGCTTTCCACTTAAGATGGGTATATTATTTTGGTTTTGAGTTATTCATTTGTTCATTTATATTTTATTTTCTCTGTGCCTACCATGTGCCACTGCTTTCTTTCACATAGTGTGGATAATTTTTGGATAGTTTTTTGCAAACATTAATTTTCTTAAAATCGCATTCCTGTCCTGTGTCTGATCTATGGGAGAAGTATGCTCTGTAAGTGACTTAATTATTCTGTCCTTTTTAGGCATGTTCTGCTAAGCTTTGTGCCTCACATGCCTGCTCTTGTTACCTTTTTTTGGTTCATGTGTGTGAGACATTCACCGTGTAAAGCTGTGATGGTGCAGATTGATAGACATGGGTCTAAACTCCAGTCCTCACAGTTCAGGTGTCCCAGCTGTCACTGCCCAGAAACAGGAAGAGAGAAAGGATCTCCTTTTTCTTAGAGAGTAGCTGGTCAGACTCTTTACACCTTGATCGTTGAGCTGAAGTGTCAGATTTCTAATATTTCTTCACCCCTCTTTTCATCATCGGTGAGAAAAACACAGGGAAGTGCTTGGGCCTGAGCGGGATGGTGAGGACCTGTGTGTTTGTAACCCAGCGTCCCCCATGCAGCGGCCCCGCTCGTCACTGTTTAGAAGTATAATTTGAAATTGGACAGTACAGCTAAAATGTCTTACCTCAACTTTTTCTTTAAACGTGATGTGCATTGTTGATTCTGTGTATAGGCCTGAGCTTCATTCATAACAACTAACTTGGAATGTACCCTAAGTAGCATGTGCTTTGTCATTTAGGATGCGTACTGGATAGCAATGAACAGTTCTCTGAAATGTAAAACCCTCAGCGACATCTTTCTGTTGTTCAAGAGCTCTGATTTCATCACTCGTGACTTCACTCAGCCGTAAGTATGTCTCTTGATCTCCCATGTCAGTAGGTTCAGTACTTGTGAGAAGTTTTCTGAAGGCGAAATGCCATTACTTCTAGTACTGTTAAAAACAGCAGTTCCATAGAACAGACCTATTAAAGCAAACCTTCCTTTTCCTTTGATAGTAAATGCTCCACAATGAATATTCCTAAATATCAAGGGCTTTCTTTATATCTGCTTATTAAGTATTTTGATAATTTTTTTATTGAAAAACCAATATATGCTCATCATAGAAAAACAAAATTAGGGATTCGAGCTAAACAAAGGAAAGTAAGCACCCATGATCTCCCCACAGTTGGTTTTATATACTTCCAGAATTCTTTCTTTGCATACGTCTAATAAAGATATGCCTGTCCCTAACCATATTCTGATTTTTTTTTTAAAGACAGAAATGGGATCATGTAGTTCACACTGCTTAGTAGACTGCAGTGTATAATTAACATCTTAATGTGTCATTAAATACTTGTGTATATCATGGTTTAAAATTACCTTAATGGTATTCCACGGGATAGCTATGGCATAATTTGTTTGATCAGCCCTCTATTTTTATACAGTCCTGCCATGAATATCCCTGTGCTAAATTTTTGTGCATGTTCCTAATTTTTTTTTTTTTAGAATAAATTTCTGGAAGTGGAATTGCTGTTTTCCTTTCTTTGCCAGTTAATTCTGTAACTAAAGAACTTGACCCTGTGCTGTCTTTATCATAGGCAGGTAATGCACCTGCACTGTTGACCTGTCGGTGAGCTCTTTATACTCTTGTTCTGTCACCAAATAGCAGGTATTCTTCTAGATTTCCCATCCTACCCATCTTTTTTTTTCTTTTTTCTTTTTTCTTTTTTTTTTAATGTTTATTTATATTGGGGTGGGGGGGAGAGAGAGAGAGAGAGAGAGAGACAGAGACAGAGAGACACACACACACACACAAACACACACACACACACACACACACACACACACACACAGACTGCTCACAAGCAGGGGAGCGGCAGAGAGAGGAGACAGAGTCTGAAGCAAGCTCCAGGCTCTGAGCTGTCAGCACAGAGCCCGATGTGGGGCACGAACCCATGAGCTGTGAGATCATGACCTGAGCCAAAGTCAGTCGCTTCACTGACTGAGCCGCCCAGGCGCCCCTTCCATCCCTCCCATCTTAAACCAGTCAATTCACTTAAACTAATACTTAAACTGACCTCTCAAGTGAAGTGTCTCACAAAATCCAGCAACTAAGCAGGTGAGCAGGGGTGCAAACACGGGGTGCGCACTTGCCACTTATTGCCCATCTGTCCATGTAGTTCACCCTGCCCATTCACCCCATTTCAGCCTCAGATCTTTTTTTGAGGAGCCTGGCACCAAACAATAAATTCATTGCATGTCGGTTGTGTATCTACCCTTTTATATCTGAGTTTGGTACCTCAGGCATTGACTTTAGTATTACAGTAATCAAAGAAATGAAATTCAGTAATAATAAATGAGTGTGGTTATGTTGTAATGTTATTACAAAGGGGTTTTACCTGTATTGATATTTTTGGTTCATCTACAGAAGAAAGCTTCGTATTGTTTTGATATTTCATTGTCCACCTTTTATGATCATGTTGGCACAGATATTACTAGGTGTTTGGTGGCCCTTGTTTTAGTAATAATGCAGTGGCATTTCCATTCCAGGAGAGACCCTCTGGTTAGAGGAAGTGATGGCTATCTACTTTGTCCACTATAAAGCCTTTTTTTTTTTTTTAAGTAGGTTTCATGCCCAGCGTGGAGCCTAATGCAGGGCTTGCAGTCATGACCCTGAGATCAAGACCTGAGCTGAGATCAAGAGTCAGACGCAGGGTACCTGAGTGTCTCAATCCGTTAAGTATCCGACTTCGGCTCAGGTCATGATCCCATGTTTGTGGGTTCGATCCCCGCATCAGGCTCTGTGCTGACAGCTCAGAGCCTGCAGCCTGCTTAAGATTCTAGGTCTCCCTCTCTTTCTGCCCCTCCCTCTCTCTCTACCCCTTCCTTGCTGTCTGCCCCTCCCCTGCTCGTGCTCTGTCTCTCAAAACATAAAATAAAAACTTAAAAAAAATTAAGTCGGATGCTTAACCAGCTGAGCCACCCAGGCACCCCTGTTATAAAGCTTTTTTTTTTTTTTTTTTTTCAACGTTTTTATTTGGGGACAGAGAGAAACAGAGCGTGAACGGGGGAGGGGCAGAGAGAGAGGGAGACACAGAATCGGAAGCAGGCTCCAGGCTCCGAGCCATCAGCCCGGAGCCCGACGCGGGGCTCGAACTCACGGACCGCGAGATCGTGACCTGGCTGAAGTCGGACGCTTAACCGACTGCGCTACCCAGGCGCCCCAAAGCTTTTTGATATCTAATGCTTTAAGTAAAGAGGTCTTAAAATACATTACATTAAAAAATGCTCTGTACCTGTTAGTTCTTCAGATACAGGCTTTCATGTATCTCTAATACTAGTTGCATTGAGAGTATGAGGACATCTTTTCCTTTCCAAAAATAACTATAAGTCACTTTTAATTCTCTGTGGCTAGTGGTGTTTTACATCACCTTTGCAGTTTGGTGAACTGCTGCTTCTTCCCAGCTCACCTCTCTCTCTCCTTGTGCATGAATGTAACCGGGACTCCAGTAAAAGATGGAAATACCCGTCAGTTGTTTTGTATTCTCTACTCTTTGATTTTTGCATGAGGGGGAAGTAAAGTCAGCAAGTGAATTTGAGGCCCCGGATTAAGAGCGTTTACCCGAAGAATACCAGCCTTCTCTTAGTCTAAATAATTGAGAGTCGGCAGGAGCAAACCCCAAGCACGGAGCCTGCAGCCTTTCATCTGGGTGGCTCTGAGTCATCACCCATTTCTGGAAACGTTTGTCGGTAGTAAGCTGCATGCCAGTAAGTCTTGTCACTGCGCAGAAATCTTTATTGACAGGATCTCCACCAAAAAATGAACTTGTGTCATATTAGACCTTTCAGGACCCCTTAAAGATTAAATTAGGAGTCTAATTTTTTAAAGTAGACAGAATTGTATTAGTGGTTTAATCTCTTCCTTCTGTTGGCTAGAAAATTGGCCTAAATCTGTTTAGTAATTTGTTTGCACAAGTTAGTTACTAGAGCCCAAACCAGAATATGATCTCAGTCAACGTCATGCTAAATGTTTACAGTATTTTACAGTAAGGTTAGGTTATAGTAAGGTTATAAATGCCTCCCCCTAGCAATGCTTCAAATTAAAATATAGTAAAATATTGTAAAGAACTTAATTTTATAAGAATTTAATTACTAAATAATAAGGAATATTATAAATAATAATAAATATAAGCATAGACCATAATAAGGCATTATGGGGTATTATATAATCTGTGATATGTATAAGATTATATAATATTATGAAAGTGACATTATGTTGTTTATACTATTTTGGGGCTTGCCTCAAAAAAAGAAACAAAGACATTACAGTTAACAGAGGGCCAACTCAAAGCACTTGACACATGCAGAGTTTTAAAAAATATATTATTTAACAAGGACTCTGGAGCTTGGGTGTTTCTGGGCTTGGTTGAGCAGGTCCTCGAGGTTTCCAGGGACCCCGGCTCTTTCAGTGTTTATGCACTCTCATCCTTGGCTCGCTGGCTTGGTATCTGGGATTATCACCCGATGGTTACGTGATTGCTGCTGCGGTTCTGAACATCACATGAAGACCTGACAGTATCTGCACCAGAAATAGAAGGGGTGGTGTGTTTCCTCTCACTCTTCTCCGTGTGTGAGCAAGTAGAGCATTCTGGAAGCTCTCCAGGAGACTTCCTGTCACACTCATTGGTCGCACAGTGTGACCAGCCTAACCCAGTGATGGTCAGGGAACAGAAATGCCGTGACTGGTTTGGACCGGGGCTGTTACACGTGAGCACGCGTCAGAATCACCTGATGGGTTCGGTGAAACAGAGATTGGGTTGCTAGTCCCCTCCCCGAGTTTCGGTTCAGTAGGCTGGGAGCCGGGTGCAAGAATAATACAATTTCTAAAATATTCCCAGGTTATCCTGATGATGCTTGGGCAGGTCCACACCTTGAGGACCCCTGAGATTAACCGGCACGTGCATCCCTGGCATTCGGGAGGGTTGGAAAGAGCTAGCGGGAGACCAGCACTGTCGGCCACAGCTGTAATCCAAGACAGAATATTAAATACTCCTCTTTTTCCCGTTCCTCAACTGGTTATGGTACACAGGAAGCTTTAAAAAGTGGAAGTTGAATTATGACACATTGAACGCAGTGTGTCTGCACTGTACTCATTGAGCAAGTTATTGGCCCAGATGTAAACATTTTATGTGGTTAGACTTGTCGAATATCATGGCTGCTTTCAGTAATTATTTTCTTGATTAAGTGGCACTTCAGTAGGCCAAGGCAAGAAAATAATATTCGCTATTCAATTGGCATTTAGAAGAAAGGGCTGAGCAAATAAAAAAATTAATCCATTAAGTGTTTGTCTGAGGGACTTGCCACTTACGAGATAGGTTTGACTAGAGGTCAGGAAATTTCACTTGGCTTAGTAATTTAACTGCTATGCTCGACATAATTTGTATGCATTTTTTTTTTTAATGTTTATTTTTGAGAGAGAGAGAGAGAGCACAAGTAGGGGAGGGACAGAGAGAGAGGGAGACAGAGTCCGAAGCAGGCTCCAGGCTCTGAGCTGTCAGCACAGAGCCTGACGTGGGGCTCGAACCCACGAACTGTGAGATCATGACCTGAGTCGAAGTCGGACGCTCAGCCAACTGGGCCACCCAGGCTCCCCAGTTTGTATGCATTCTTAAGATTATTACAAAACTGGTTATTAAACATAAAATTCAGCAAATAGTCTCAGGAGTAAAATTTTGCGTGTGTTAGACCTTTATGATTAAAAAAAATTTTTTTTTTTTAATGTTTATGTTTTGAAGGAGAGAGACACAGAGCTTGAGTAGGGAAGGGGCAGAGAGAGAGAGGGAGACACAGAATCCGAAGCAGGCTCCACTCTCTAAGCTGTCAGCACAGAGCCCGATGCTGGGCTTGAACTCAACAAGCTGTGAAGTTGTGACCTGAGTCGAAGTTGGACGCTCAGCTGACTAAGCCACACAGGTGCCCCTGTGCCTTGTAACTTTTAAGACCCATTTAATTAGTTGACACTTTTCTGCTATAGATATTAATTTTAGATAGCATATTTTATCTTTTTGAAGAAACATTCTATGAAAAAAATTTTTTTTAATTTTTTTTTTTTTTTTTTTTTTACGTTTATTTATTCTTGAGACAGAGAGAGACAGAGCATGAACGGGGGAGGGTCAGAGAGAGGGAGACACAGAATCTGAAACAGGCTCCAGGCTCTGAGCTGTCAGCACAGAGACCGACACGGGGCTCGAACTCACGGACCACGAGATCATGACCTGAGCCAAAGTCGGCCGCTTAACCGACTGAGTCACCCAGGCGCCCCTCTATGAAAATTTGAATGAACACACCCAATGATCCTTTGTTCAGTATCGTTTTATTTTTATCTTTCCTTTTCTACCACGGGTGAAATCTGAAATGGAGTCTGTGCCCCAGTGCTCCTAACTTGGTTCCTCACAAGCAGTAAAGTCTACAACACCACAACTTTGATACTGCATGTCGCCTGGCTTTACAGTTTTCTTTTCTCTCTCTTTTTTTTTTTTTTTTTTTTTTTACTGCCCATGATTTATACTTTTTCTTATACTTAATAATTGTTTCCTCTGAGGTATAATGTCAGCTTTCAAGTTTTTTAAAACACTTACCAACGAGAATTGTGCCCTAGTAAAACATCTAGGATGGCATGCCACTTTAAAGCATTAATGATTGTGGTTACTGCCACTTGAGAAAACTTTAGTGATGATGTTTTCTCATTACTTAATAAAAATGCTGAAATTGCGATCTCAGTCAGTGGACTTAGGCTATACTAAGTTACCCACGGTAAATTCATACAGGTGATACTCTCAAAGTTTACCAACACCATGATTCTCCTTCCCCCCACCTGCCATGTGATGGGCACAAATTAGAGACCATCCCATGTCAGTAGGTGATCTTGTAAATCTGTACCTCCGATGCCAGAGTCTCACCCCTTACCCCCAGCAAATAGGATTCATCTTCAACTTATATGTTTTCCACTGGTGTATTCTGTTTTCATCTCCCTCTAGCTCTTTCTTGTACAGTGTATTTCTTAATCGTAGCACAGCTCAACAGAGTGCAGGTACATTGTAGCCTTTCTCTTCCTCTCTCCTTTCCTTGTAATGAGGCGTGGGACACATTCTGCATCATCTTCTGTAAACCAGATAGAATACATCCATATTTTCCTGATTGTGCTCCCGCTCTTCCACTCACCTGCATCCTTATCATTAAACGTATCGTATTCTCTTTTGATGTGTGAAATATTTGGAATAGCATAATAAAAACTTGCTGAGCACAGTTAGGAAGTTAACAGAAAAAAAGTATGTCAATCTTAAGACATGTTTAGGACATGATGTTTAGGGCATGATGAATAAGCCTGTTACACTAAGACCTCTTGGCCGATAGAAAATGGAACCTTGTTTAAGTCGAGGGAATGATGTGGGCAGTAGCTTGAGTAGAAGTGAAAGACAAAAAAGATGGCCCTCTGCCTGCCACTCATCAGTGCTGGCCAAGCACAGTCCCTGCAGTTTGGGGCTAGGACCTACCTTTTATTTCCTTTCTTTTAAAAAAATTTTTTTTAATGTTTTTATTTATTTTTGAGACAGAGACCGAGCATGAGCAGGGGAGGGGTAGAGAGAGAGCGAGACACAGAATCCGAAGCAGGCTCCAGGCTCTGAGCTGTCAGCGCAGAGCCCGTCTCGGGGCTGGAACTCATGGACTGTGAGATCATGACCTGAGCTGAAGTCGGATGCTGGACACTTAACTGACTGAGCCACCCAGTTGCCCCTTCTTTCTTTTTTACAAATTCGGCTCTAGAACATTTCTTTGAAAACTTCTTGTTAACTAATTTCAACATATATTAAAAATACACTGGCATAATTTCATAGTAGCTTTCATCAGAATAGACCTTTAGGTTTTGTTGCTTTTTCCCAAAGTAAAATCTTTATTTTTGTATATTGAGAATTCTTTTTATTTTGTAATTCCCATTGTAGGTAATGCAGTGTTCATCCTTAATAACATTTGTGTTTATTTCAGAGTTTTAATGGCGAGCTAGAGGAACTGTAATTGTAATTCAGTAAAGGGGCCTCCTTTCTATCCAGACTGTAAAGCAGGGAGTTCAGTACTACTTTCTCTTGTTACCTTGTTGAAAATTTCAATCGAAGAAATTGCCCAAGTTAAAATAAAATACTAACCCAGGTGTCGTAGACTCTGGGTCTAGAGTTCTCTCTGATCCAGCAAGAAAGCGGGGGCAGGATTAAAAATGTGAGAGAGGCTAATGTCCCAGAGGAGACAAGAGCCCCGAGTAAGGGTCCTTGCTCCATTTTTATTAGGATCAGAAGGCTTACAAACATAGTGATGGACGTGCACAAAGACAAGGAAATCCTGAACTTTAACTCCTGGCTGGGCCTGAGGGAAAGGGGGTTTGGGTCAATACAAAACAAAATCCTGGCGCTGGGCAGAAGGTTGTTTACAGCAGACTTGAGGCCCCACCTCTGTTTACTTAAACTGGCCTAGGGGACAAGAAAGACGGAGATTGCTACCTCAGGGTCAGCAAGGCACCTTTCTTTTGCTAACTAGCTCCGCCCTGGGAAACTTCGCCCCGCGGGGGTCCATAGCCCTATTTACCTGTTTACCTAATTTGGTCCTTCCTTCCTGTGAAAGCAGCTTTCTGCTATTGTACTAAATGGGGGGGGGGGTGTTACCACCCTGAATACCTAATCTTGTTTACCTCATCATGGATGTCTTCATCCTGAGATTCCCTATTCCTATACTTTTGTCCTATACTAGGGGCCTTTGTCCCGCTTTACCTGTACTGGGGGCCTTTGCCTTTACGTAATCTTGTTTACCCAAACTTGGGTATGTACTCCCTATGGCTTTCTAATTCTTTATGCCTTGTTAACCCATCGCTGCAGGCTCAGGGAATTCTTAAGCTTATTCCCCACACCCAGGAAAAAAATTTTTGAAAACCAACTTGGTCATAAGTGTATATGAAAATGGCTATTAAGTGCTAATCTAATATAGCTAGGCTGGTCAGATTGGCAGATCTTCAAATGCGATTCAAAATGTTCTTATTTGTAGTTATAAAAGAACTTTAAGAAACTGATCATTAATTTCTGGTTCTGCCTAAGTAACAGGCTAAGATAACTTGAAAAATGTTTTGTTACAAGTATCTAAACATGCTAGATAAGATATGAGCTACGACACAAAAATGTAAGGCACAGCTGAATTCACAAGAAACAAACGGCAATCCCAGATGCAAGAAATGGAAAGAGGATGGAGAATCAGACGCTTAGGTAGATAAGCCTTTTAGGGAAGGTTACCAGAACTGATAAGGGACATAACTTTTAATCCCTTACTGGGACTGGAGGCCGAGCATTAAGCCAAAATGAAGTAAAGTTCTGGAAAAGAGACCCTATTGCACCTCCAGTAAAGGATGAACTAGAAAACAATTCATCCACTGGCACAGAGACCAGGAGGCAGAACTGAAACTCCTTGCGCTTTGGGTTTTGCATTTTAAAGTGTTGAGACCTCAGGCCTCTACCTCACAACGAACTTGGAGTACAAATTCAAACCACCTGTCTGGTTGGAGCTCTCCCAAACTAAGACATTAAGGTAAAAGTCAGTCCCCGAATCATTTTACCCTTGAGGCACCTAGAAGATGCAAACACCACGTGCTCTGGAAAGACTTCGGCAACCCAGGCCTCAGGGGGACCCTCAGAGAACTGAGCTGCACCAGATGGGTGCTCTCGGCAAAAATACGGAAATACTTGAGGAAACAGCACACCAGGCCCCCAAACTAGACGACAGGCAGGAGGAAGTAGAGCTGTATGAATTTAAAAGCAGAAGTCTCAAAGATAATGTAAATGACGTGTTTGAATTACTTACACTCATAAAAAGAATCGATACTCGTAGAACAAGTTTTAGGTTTGTTAATTTACATAGAAGGATTGTAAAAATTCCAGTGTTGTTAGTACTGTTAATTATCTTACTCATTTTACTCTTTTAAACCTGCCTTCTCCAGAATGTAAATGGAATCTAAATATTCACACACAGCGTTCTTCGCAGTATTTCAGCTGAGCTCCTGTAAATGTTATTATTGACTGGCCCTGCTCTCTGCTCTTGTAGGGTCTGTACCCGACCATTTGGTTAATCATCTTAATATGAAAAAGCCTTCTACAGTAATCCCACATACCACAGACGTTCTCATTTCTACCTTTTGAAACTAGTCAGGTTTTTAAAATAACATTAAATGCTCAACCAATCAACACTTAAATAATGTTCCAAGATGGGAGAATGCAAATATGTTTTAAAACGTATACCTGTTTTGGGACCTCTGGGTGACTCAGTGGGTTGAGTGTCTGACTCTTGATTTGGGCTCGGGTCATGATCCCAGGGTCATGGGATCGAGCCCCGCGTCATGCTCTGCACGGAGATTGGAACTTGGTTGAGATTCTCTTTCTCTCTCTCTCTCTCTCTCTCGCTCTCTCGCTCTCTCGCTCTCTCGCTCTCTTGCTCTCTCCCTCCTTCCCCCTCCCTCTACCATTCTCCCGCTCACTCATTCTCTCTCTAAAATAAAAATTAAAAAAATAAAATGTATCTGTTTTGAAGTAGCAATATGAGGATTAACCAAGTGAAATCAGTATTTGTAGGAATATTGAAGCATTAAAAATATTCAACAGTGAATATATGGATTTTGGAATTGTGCCTTTTGGGTTTCCTGTAGTGTTTTAAAAATAGGTAGATATAGAACCTTAATCTACCTTGTTCTTTATAGAATGTTAATAAGAACTATCCTCTGTTACCAGACATATAAAAAGTATGCCACCCACACGATTAAAGTCACATTTCAAAAATACAGATGGTCCTAGTTCTGTGACTACACGAACCATTAAGATAATACCCTGTTATTTTGTCCTTTGTCATCTCTCTCCTTTCATCTCCCTGTATGTTGTAGATACATTAAGAAAAGACAGGCAGTCAGTTCAATTTTAACATGATAATGAACGATTGGTTAGTTGGAAGCCAAAATACTAACTTTTTTCTATTGAAATAGAATGGACATAACGTTATATTTCAGGTGTACCACATGACGATTCCGTATTTGTATATGTTCCAAAATGTAAATTATTAACTTGTAAACTTGAATTGGTTTCTTATAAAAGCAATACATGTATACTTTGTACTTTTATGTATGTCTTAATTCTTAAAATTGGAAGGTAAAATTAGAGTGTATAGATATATATGTTTTAAGGATAAATGGAAAATGTTTTAAGGATAAAAGGAATTTTTATGATAGAATTCATAAAATAATTAGCAATTTTTTACTAATTAAAATGTTTAGACTGTTAAACTAGGAAGAAAAAGTGAGGGATCTTTTGAAATGAAGAAAAGTTTATTATGGACTATTGTGGACTATTAAAAAAGATGGTCAAAGACTTTTATTTAGATGCATCTGGTATTTGTGGTATTTTGTTGCGGTTTTGTTTGTTTGTTTCTTTTTGCTGAAATCTGTGAGCCTCAGCAGCAGCTGGACGAGGGTTTCATACCCTCCCTACCACTAGCTTGATCTCTCACCTTTCAGAGCCTTGGTGTCCTCATGTGATAAATGTGGATATTAATAGCACTTTCTCACAGAACTTTTGAAAGGATTAAATGAGATAGCAAATGTAAGATCCTTCCTTTGGTGCCCATTCAAGAATACAGGGAAAACCCACTGCTTTTTAACAAAGCACATTGAGTGTACTTTTCTTTGTAATTCAGGTTTTATCAACCGATGCCCAGTTGTTAGTGGGGATAAAAGTTTTTTTCTGAGGACCTCAGCCAGCCAAATAAATTAGAATTGTTACTGTTTGGAGTATAGGTCACAAATGATTACAGAGAATTCCAACCTATTCGAATGTTCAGGGAAATTTAAAAGCTTTTGTTTAAAAAAAATTTTTTTTTAATGTTCATTTTTGAGAGAGAGAGCACGCGCGTGCGCTTGAGTGTGAGTGGGGGAGGGGCAGAGAGAGAGAGAGAGAGAGAGAGAGAGAGAGAGGGAGGGAGGGTGAGGCAGACACAGAATCCCAAGCAGGCTCCAGGCTCCAAGCTGTCAGCACAGAGCCCAATGCGGGGCTCGAACTCACGAACTGTGAGATCATGACCTGAGCTGAAGTCGGTCACTTAACCTACTGAGCCGCCCAGGTGCCCCCTAAAATCTTTGGAAACTCAATTTTACTTTAAATTGCTTAAAAGAGATTTTTTTTTTCTTTTAAAGAGATCTTTAAAAGTATTTTCTGTTTTGTTTGCTTGGTGTTTTGTTTTGTGTTTGTTGTTGTTTTTTTAATAACAGTGTCTCTCCACCACAAGTTTTGCTCACTCTTTGTTAGTATTCTCCAAGGTTCTGTCATGTGCCTGAGGTGATCCCTTCCATTTACTTCTCAGCTTTATCTCTTACACCCGTGGGATCACCTCCAGATAATTGTCTCCAATTCCTCCTTCTCTTTGAGTGTCTTAATTTCCAGTTGCTTCCTAGACGTCTCTGTGCGGTTCTCCCGGATGTCTCCAGCTCTCCACATGCAAACATAGTTCCCTTCCATCGTTCTCTCACCCGTCAGCTGCTTTTCTTCCGGTCTCGGTGAATGGCATTCCCATCACCTGCCAGCCAGTCATTGATGACCTCAGTCATCCCGACCTCTTTCTCCCTCACCCCTCACTTCCACCAGGGCACCAGGCCATGTTGGCTTTGCCTCCTGAATATCTTTACATCGTGCTTTCCTCCTTCCCTGCTAGACCCTCATCGCTCCCCAGGGCTATTGGACCGAGCCTTCTAACTGGTTCTCTGCCTCCCTACTTGCCACTCCCCCCCACAGGCTATCCAGTACCGCTGCCACAGTGAAAGCCCTCCTGCGTTTAGAAACTTGGTACACCCCGTTGTCTGTATAATGAAGCACAGCCTCCCTAGGGAGACAAGAGCCTTCACAATCTGAATGCTCCTCCCTATCCCAAATTTCTCTCCAGCCTCATCTTTTTTTTTTTTTAATTGAAGTATAGTTGACACAACGTTACATTAGTTTCAGGTGTGAAACAGTGATTTACCAAGTCTGTGTCTTATGGTTTGCTGACCATACGTGTAGCTACCGTCTGTCCCCATACAGCGCTGTTACAGTCCCACTGACTAGATTCCCTTTGTTGTGCCTTTTATCCCTGGGACTTACTCTCTAACTGGAAACCTGGATCTCCCAGTCCCCTTCACTTTTTGCCCGTCCCCCTACTGCCCTCCCCTCTGGCAACCATCAGCTTGTTCTCTGTATTTATGAGTCTATTTCGTATATGAGTCTGTTTTTGCTTTTTGTTTGTTTAACTCAAGCCTCGTATCTTCTTTATCCATTCATCTATCTGTGAACACTTAGGCTGCTTCCTTATCTTGGCTGTTGTAAGTAATGCTGCAATAAACATAGGGGTGCGTGAATGTCTTTTTGAATTAGTGTTGTGTTTTTCTTTGAGTAAATACCCAGTAGTGGGATTACTAGATCATACGGTAGTTCTACTTTTAATTTTGTGAATACCTTCCATACGGTTTTCCATAGTGGCTGTGCCAGCTTGCATGCCCACCAGCGGTGCGCGAGGTCTAAGCCCATCTTTTGGCAGTTCTCCCCTTGCATTCTGCACTCCCATCAGGGCCCATCTGCAGTAGTTCTCCACATTCTGCATGGCCGTTCTCATTTCTCGTCCTGCTTTAGCACATGCTTCCCTCTGCCTTAAATGTGGACCTTCCCTTCCTGCTGACTGAAGCATTCCTGACCTCCCTCCTCCCTATACAATGGAGAGCTAATCCATTTTTCCTTTATGCTGCCAGAGTATTTTTATTTTTACTTTCAGTGTTTTAAGTTCTTTGTCTACTTCTTAGGCGTTCCCCATTAGACTAACCTCCTAAAGAACAGGGGACTTAAGTGATTTTAGCATTCCTGGTGTCTGGCCGGTCCTTGGCATAGGGAGGTATTTAATACAGGCATTTAATACCTGAAAAATTGTTCATGAGATGGAGGATTTTTAGAGTGGAAAGCAGTTTACTTAAGGAATGAGTAGTTCTATCAAATATTTTTTTAAATGGCATGCAGTGGAAGGGTTAGATTATAACTTTGTGTGGCTTTAGATGGTAGAGTTGATGTCAACAGAGAAGTAGACTTATGGTTTAGCCATAAAAAAGAAGGCAATGAGTATTGTAAAACCTCAGCGCTGTCCTGCCTTCATTTGGAATCTATCTTCAGATAATCTGAGTTGTAGTCCTGGCTTGGTCACTAAATTTGGTCTTTTCTGGGTCTAAGTTTCTTTGTTTTTTTTGACCGAAAAATGGAAGTAACGCTTATACGGTTGTTTTGAGGACTAGTGAAATAACATCTCAGAGTGCCTCGGCTAACGTCTGATGTTCGATAGTGCTTAATAAAGGTTTATTGGATTTGAATTAGCCTCCTGTTTCTGGATGCTTCTAGTAAAACCTACTCTCACATTGAATGTAAGTAATGTGTGTACATAAACTGGCACCATAAAAAAGATTCAATTGCCTTTTTTTTCTCTTAAAGATTTATTCATTGTACTGATGATTCTCCAGATCCTTGTATAGAATATGAGGTAAGGATTTATTTTTTTAATTTTGATGAAATTGATAATCTTAGATGAAGATGTTTTGAAAATTGCTATTTATTCTTAAGCAGAATGAATAAATTTTTTTGGATCAATCTCTCTGGCAATCTAGAAGCACTGAATTTTTAAATTTGTGAAAAATACATACAAATATATACACACATGCATACAAAGTGTGTGTGTGTATATATATATATATACATATATATATATACACACACTATAGAACGTACATATTTTGTAACAACACAAATAGCTTTGTACCCACCATGTAGCTTAACCTGTACATATTTTGTAACAACACAAATAGCTTTGTACCCACCATGTAGCTTAACCTGGGTAAGCTTTTTAACCTGGTATATGAAGAAAAAGAGTGATCATCATTTTACTGTTTAGGCCCAGTGGCCCTTTTTATTTTTGTGTTGTTGATTCATTTTGCAAATTACATGCAGAAGTAAGAATGAAAGGATAGTGAAAATGTTATTAGAAGTAGCAGTGAGAATTCAGACATAGCAAAACCAAATTTATATTCTGTATTTTCCTAGTTTGAGGGTATTTTACACCCCCCACCCATGCCCATCCCAACATCAGCTGTCACTAGTGAATCTGGAACATACTTTTTTTTGAAATCCTGACTCCAGGTTTTAGCTACATGCCTGATAGGCTCTTGCTTATTATCATCACTCCTGGTTCTTCCTGCACTTGGCTTGTCAAAATGTGATACTTTTGAAAACTTTGATAGCTTGTAATTTGTTGAAGAGAGTAGCCAGCCTGCTCCATAATTGCAAACCATTTGCATTTTGGGATTTATGACACCAATTAGAATCAGTTCACTGGTCTTTTAAAAAAATTCTTCATTGTTTGCTTCCGCTCACTTTTGTACACATGTGCTTTCAAAACTTGTCCACTGACTCACTGTATCACTTGATACAGTTAAAGCATATATTGATGTATCTTCTGTGATCATGCCATGGTGTGGAATAATTTACTGTTTACCTAGGCCACTGAACTGGATCTCTTAGTACTTGTAATGGAGCTTTTTATGTACCATTAGTGAGGGTTTTTTTTTTTGGCTTAATAGCACAGTGTGAGCATTTTCCCAAATCATTAAACATTTTTATAACATTATTTCTGTGCACATATTATAGTCTCTTGTTTCATTGAACAAACATCTATTAAACACCTGCTGTATCTTATTACTTGGTGCTTGAAAACACAGTGACAAAGATCGTTTCTCTAGTCTGCCCTGAGGCATGATCTTGGTTGAGATGTCATCTTCTGTCCCCAAGATTCATTTCCCCAGCTATTTGTGCTTTTATTGGTTTTTTTGGGAATATCCTATCATCATGTTAAGGCACAGCATTTAAAAGTCAGTTTTAAAAGCTCAGGAAAGTAATACTAGAATAATTAAAATGAAAAAAGTTGTAAGCAGAATCCTGGATAGTCGTGTATTCCTTTTGTGTATATTTAAAAAGATACGTACGTGTACTCCATGCTCCTGTATTCATAGATTACTTCTGTAAAGATATGTGAGAAATTGACAGCAATGATTACCTCTGAGGAGGAAGACAGAGGGACTGTATGGTCTTGCATGGTGGTGGGAGGAGAATTCTTTTACCCTCATGGTTTTTTGTGTTTTTTTTTAACATTTATTTATTGTTGAGAGACAGAGACAGACAGAGCATGAGCAGGGGAGGGACAGAGAGAGGCAGACACAGAATCTGAAGCAGGCTCCAGGCTCTGAGCAGTCAGCACAGAGTCTGACGCGGGGCTCGAACCCACGAACTGCGAGATTATGACCTGAGCCGAAGTCGGATGCTCAACGGTCTGAGCCACCCAGGCGCCCCCGCCATGTAATTTTTTAACTGACTATAGTATATGTGCTACCTGTCCAAAACATTTTAGTAAACATTATGCAAATTCTTCTCCAAATTAATGTTTATAGCAATTGCTTATTTCTTTGTTGCTTAAGTAAATATTACTATAGCTCTAAAACACTATATTTGGCAGTATCAGTTTTTGCTTTTTTTTTTTTTTTTTTTTTTTTTGTATTTTGAGAGAGAGTAGGTGGGGAGAAGAGAGAATCCCAAGCAGGCTCTGTGCTGACAGCGCAGAGCCCCATGTGGGGCTGGAACTCGCAGACTGTGAGATCATGACCTGAGCTGAAATCTGGTGCTTAACTGACTGAGTCACTCCGTTGCCCCAGTATCAGCTTTTAATAGATGAGAGCAGTGTAATTTTTTAGTTTGGGGTTCTTCATTTAATAATTCATTTCTTTTTTTTTTTTTTTAATTTTTTAACCTTTATTTTTGAGACAGAGAGAGACAGAGCATGAATGGGGGAGGGGCAGAGAGAGAGGGAGACACAGAATCGGAAGCAGGCTCCAGGCTCTGAGCCACCAGCCCAGAGCCCGACGCGGGGCTCGAACTCACGGACCGTGAGATCGTGACCTGAGCCGAAGTCGGACGCTTAACCGACTGAGCCACCCAGGCGCCCCAATTCATTTCTATTTTAAACATACGGCACGTAAAAAGCTTGACCAAGAGCTCACAATAATGAAAATTGAAATCAGTGCATTTTAAAATCTTAGACATATTTTAACAATGTAGATTTTTTTTAAGAAAAGAAATTTACTGTCAAAAATTTAAAAGTATAAGAAATTATGCAGAATTTACCACCTGAACATATCCTCAGTATTAGCATTTTGGCATTTAACTTCCCTTTCTTGAGATGTGTATATCTGTGTATATATACACTCTCTTCATTACTTTGCATATCATTTTTTTTTTTCACTTAGTGTGAACATTTTTCCAGTTCAGTAGCTATTTTTTTATATCAGGATTTTTAGTGGCTGTTTATCCTATATATTTGCTGTTTTACTTTATAACATTCCTTAAACACCTGTTAGTTATTACACACTTGTACTGGGGACATAAGATGAGCAAGACCCAGTTTCTGGCCCTTAGGGAAGTTGCTAGTTAGGAAGGAAAAGAGACCTGTATCAGATTATCACAGTACAGCTTGGTATGCATGGGCTTACTCTAGAATGTTAGGTACAAGAAACTGGGAGCACAGGACATGGGAAGGGGGAATACTGGGCCCACTGGAGGGAATTCCAGGAATGAGGCTTAGAAGAATTCAGGTTCCATCTCTTAGGTCCTAAAGGGCAAAGACGTGTATGCGAAGTGTGTGCCAGGAAAAGGGAGCCTGGAGGCACTGGCCACTTGTTAGAATTAATACTTCACAGGAACAGGGCTAGTCTTTTCCAAAGAAAGGTCAGAAGCATGCATTTGTCAACTATCCTATTTATAAAATTGTAGCTATTCAATAGTACATGAGAATTTATACATGTTAAATAATTGTGGTAGTAGAACCCATTTATGACTTGGGCCATTGGTAGAATTGTTTTACTTTAAAGTAGTGGGAAAATCATGGGAGGGTTATAGGGATTTTTAGTGATAAATCATAATAATTTTATCAGCATCGTACACAATATTGCTAAGGTAGATGACTCGGAAATCGTTTTATTTTTTTGATATACTTAAAGGGGTGAAGAACATACGAATTACAGGGCAGCTGTACACAATGATGGTAGGGTTCGACTTCATCCTTGGATATGTATATCATGTCAGAGCTCTCAGAGTGATGAGTAAGTGACAGAGATGCGTTTTGTCATAAACAGTTTCAATAGTGCTTCCCCCGCTTACTGAATTAATAGATCTGTCCCCTACGTCTCGTGATGAGAATGGTTTATGATGCCATTTTTAAAAATGTGAGCAGCATATTTATTAAGTAAATGTTACAATTTTATGATAAATGAAAAGATACACAGGGAAAAGTGTTGTCACATGATATTTGGGGGTCTATCTTCAAAATGCAAGTCTTGTAATTACTTTATTATTTTTTAAATTTTTATTTAAGCTCTAGTTAGTTAACATATAGTGTGATACTGGTTTTTGGTGTAGAATTCAGTGATTCATCACTTACTACATACAACACCCAGTGCTCATCCCTAGTGCCCTCCTTAATGCCCATGTCCCATTTAGCCCATCCCCTCCCCACCCTCCTCCCCGACACACACACCTCCCCTCCAGCAACCCTCAGTTTGTTCTCTGTTGTTAAGAGTCTGGTATGGTTTGCCTTCCCCTCTCTCTTCCCCGCCTCCCTCCCTGTGTTCATCTGTTTTGTGTCTTAAAATCCACATATGAGTGAAATGATGCCTTCTTTTCCCCAAACTATTTGATAATGGCAATTGTTAAGATATACTTTTGACATAAAATTGTCTGTTAGACCAGTAAACATTACCCTTGTTACATAGTTTTGTTACATTTTTCCTTTGTCTACAGCTTGTTCTTCGAAAATGGTGTGAATTAATTCCGGGGGCTGAGTTCAGATGTTTTGTAAAGGAAAACAAGCTTATTGGTAAGTTTTTTTTACCCATTGAAAGAAGACAAGCCTTTTTTTTTTTTTTTTAAGCTTATTTATTTATTTTAATTTTTATTTATTTATTTATTTTTTTCAACGTTTATTTATTTTTGGGACAGAGAGAGACAGAGCATGAACGGGGGAGGGGCAGAGAGAGAGGGAGACACAGAATCGGAAACAGGCTCCAGGCTCTGAGCCATCAGCCCAGAGCCTGACGCGGGGCTCGAACTCCCGGACCGCGAGATCGTGACCTGGCTGAAGTCGGACGCTTAACCGACTGCGCCACCCAGGCGCCCCTATTTATTTTAATTTTTAAAAAAATTTTGTGTTAAGTAAACTACACTACACATGGGGCTTGAACTCATGACCCCCGAGATCAAGAGTTGCATGTTCTACCAACTGAGCCAGCCAGGCGTCCCTAAAGTTTATTTATTTTTAGTAATCTCTCCACCCAACTTGGGGCTTGAACGTACGACCCCAAGGTCCAGAGTCACACGCCTCTCGGACTGAGCCAGTCAGGCACCCCAAGAAGACAAGCTTTTGATGAAAGTGAATTTCTAGTAATTAGGACAGGGTAATAAATCAGTGTATATTTCCAATGCTACCTCTAATCAATTGGTACTAACTCACTGGAATGCTATATTGATAATGACCCTGAGGCCATATTCAGTTTCCACAAAAAGAATCTTGTCCATTAATTATATCTGTCTGGATTCTGGAGATGAAAGTGATGGTCTTTGTATTACCTGCTTTCTCTTTGGGACTTTCCTAAGTATTACTAGCAACACACTGCTTATTTTAAGCATCATAAAAAGCCAAGTTTTGGGATCTTTATTTCTATTATTGGAGCAGTGTTTATTTTTCTAACCAGAGGAAATATGTGGACAAGTAAGTGCATTACTCTAAAAACCACCCGTTTTCTTCCTGTCAGATTATTATTTTGTTTGCTGTGATGTATTCAAGTTAAGTATTGAAGATAATTTCTTTTTTTTTTTTTTTTGTCTTTGCATGTTTTCCATGAAGTGAAACTTGCCTTCAGCCAAGAAATGTGTGATTTAGAGTCGAATCAGCACTCTTATGTAGTGAATGTGATGTTGATATCTGTTAATTTACCTAAAAGTAACTTGGGGTGTCTGAATTTATCATATTGTTAGATAGTCCTGGAAAAACTGCAGTACAAATCCAGCAAAAGAAGGCATTCATATTGGCATGTGATTAAGAAATTGGGTGGAAACCCTTCTTTCAGAGCAGGAAACTTTTTCCTAGGCCTAGAGCAAACTGAGAGAGTTTTTACAATAATCCCTTTAGCGTATTTGGAATAAAATCAGCAAGTAACTCTGAAGAAAGGAATGTTTACTTTTCCATGGCTTGAAACCTCAGGCTTGTGAAGGCAGGGTAGCATGTATGAGCAGGAAAAATAGCCAGTTTCTATGAAATACAATATGAACACGGAAGACCTATGGAATATTTTAAGTGTCCCAAAGAAAAGTGGGAGAAAATACTAATTTGTAGAGAGTTTGATAGAAAAAAATCAAAGAAGCAGAGGTTTAAAACCGCCTCTTTCATTTTTTACATTACGAACGTATTTATGACTGAGTTCTTTCCATTGTACTAAATAAAAATACTATTTCTAAAGTAAGAATGCATGATATGCAGCTTAGATACAACTCCTTGAATGGGTAAGTTTTTACAACTGATAAGTTTTATATTTATATAAAATGCCGAATCATGTATAATGCATTATTCACCTGGTCTACTTTAATGCTTCTCTCAAAAAGAGGTTTAAATCACATTTTGGTGTTTTTGAAAAGAATGTTATATGATAATGGATATAAAATATTTTTCTTTTCAGGTATTTCTCAAAGGGACTATACACAGTACTATGATCATATTTCTAAACAAAAGGAAGAGATCTGCAGATGCATACAAGACTTTTTCAAGAAACACATACAGTACAAATTCTTAGATGAAGACTGTGAGTATTTTTATTGACCCAGTGAAACGAAATACATGATGTTATTGAACCTTATTTCGTGGTGGCTCATATTTAAAAAAAAATTTTTTTTCAACGTTTATTCAATTTTTGATAGAGCGTGAGCAGGGTAGGGGCAGAGAGAGAGGGAGACACAGAATCCAAAGCAGGCTCCAGGCTCTGAGCTGTCAGCACAGAGCCCGATGTGGGGCTCGAACTCAACAGAGTGTGAAATCATGACCTGAGCCGCAGTCGGACGCCCAACCGACTGAGCCACCCAGGCGCCCCTCATGGTGGCTCATATTTTAAAACTGGATTCAAAACACTGTATTTTCAGCATTTTGCTTTATGGCTCTTCGGTATTACTGATGGTTTGCGTGTTGATTTTACCTGATTTAATCAGAGTCACTTTTTAATACGGAGGTAGTTCTCTCTCTGTACATATTATTCATTTTAAAGGGCTGTCTACAGAGAGCAAAATGCTTCTGTTACTCAGACTGAATTAGTTGACTGATTACCTTTCTAGATTTTTTTATTTGAATTATCAGACAGCACCAGTTACAAAGTAAACATTTGTGACTTGTTTTTTAAGAAAGCGCATTGTGTATGAGAGTTTTCATGGATCTTAAAATTGCATCTGCTCTGATTTATATTTTTTCACTTGCCAAGTCTGTGTTCTATGGCAGATGTGATTTTAAAAAAGATTCGTCATGCCATAACCACAGGTTGGTTTTATGCTTTTCTACTACAAGTTATATTGATATCATTCCTCATCAGATGAGTTAAGTGAGTGATGTTTTTTTCACTAGTACGTATAATTTGTTTATGATGGTGAATTTGTTGAGATGATGTGTTTGAATTTTAACTATAGTTGACCTTTAAATAACACAGGTTTGAACTACATGAGCCCACTTGATGCAGATTTTTTCCTGATACATACAATATACGGCTCTAAATATATTTTTCTTATGATTTTACTAGCATTTTTTCTCTTTATTGCAAGAATGCAGTATTATATGTATATATATATATATACTATATATATATAGTATATATGTGTATATATATATATATATACATACATACATACACACACAAAATACATGTTAATCGACTATTTATGTTATTGTTAAGGATTTGGGTCACCAGTAGGCTGTTAATAGTTAAGTTTTGGGGAAGCCAGCACCCCTAGCCTCCACATTATTTAATGATCAACTGTATGAAAAGATTATGGCTGAGGGTAGACAAAAGGAAAACAAAATGATACAAATAAAACATTGTAGGCTACTTTATCATGTTTGAAAGTTTTGATACTAAGAAGCATGAAGTTCCCAGTGCACTTAAATTCTGCTACTTGAGTAATAAAAATATGCATTTTAATTTTCAAAAGGAGACTCAGATCATGAAAATAGTAGTTCATTGTTAACCTTGAATTTTTTCTCTTTTACAGTTGTGTTCGATGTATATAGAGACAGTAGGGTAAGTAGCAGCTCTCTGACATGCTTTAAAGTCAGAGTACAGAGTACATGGCCGTAATGCATGTAGAGGGCCCACTGCTCAAGAAATATTTTCTCCGGGCGCCTGGGTGGCGCAGTCGGTTAAGCGTCCGACTTCAGCCAGGTCACGATCTCGCGGCCTGTGAGTTCGAGCCCCGCGTCAGGCTCTGGGTTGATGGCTCGGAGCCTGGAGCCTGTTTCCCATTCTGTGTCTCCCTCTCTCTGCCCCTCCCCCGTTCATGCTCTGTCTCTCTCTGTCCCAAAAAATAAATAAACATTGAAAAAAAAAATTTTTTTTAAAAAGAAATATTTTCTCAAACCAGCTAAGGTGTTGGAAATTCACAGTGCTCAAGAATCTCCTTGAACACATATTTAACGTTGGGAGACATAGTGTCTTAGTGTCATAGTGACATAGTGTCATAGTGACATAGTGTCACAAGTTTAGGGATTATTAATTTTGGAGATGGCTAAATGGCTGCCTTATATCCCGCTTTCCCCTTTTGTCAGTGGTCCAGGCCTGCTTAAAAAGTTCAGTTTGTGCCCTTAAATGTGGCCAGGAAGTTTTCCTTTGATACTTAGATAATTATTTTTAGTCAACTGAAAGACACTTAGCATGATTGGAATCGCTTATATCTTTAGAGTGAAGATGAGGATTAGTGTATTCTTTAAATCTTCCAAGTGATGGAAACTTGTGTAATGAAAAAGAAAACAAAAACCTGACTTCATACATTTTACAGCAGAGATTTCCTTATCAAGACATGCCATCTTTTCAAAGAAATTTGGGTCACTAAACATCCTGCGATTAGTGCTTATTTACTAAGCTGTTGAGAAGACAGCAGGTGTGTTTTCCGAATATGTGACCATATGTTTTCCAAATGTTACCCGCCTATTTCTCACTCTCTCTCCAAGCTCGTATCAGCTTCACTGTCGTGATGCTTGCGATAACCTTTGAATCATTTGTTGGACACAAGGAAATGGCCCATATGGTCGTGTCTCAAAATAACTATTAAATGTTGACTTGCCTCTGTTTAGCCAAAAGACATCATTTCCTCTGTTTTCACCTGTCTTCAAGGGTGATAACATCTATTAAGAGTTAGAAGGAGAAATTATCAGGGCGCCTGGGTGGCTCAGTCGGTTGAGCGTCCAACTTTGGCTCAAGTCATGATCTTGCAGTCTGTGAGTTTGAGCCCAGCGTTGGGCTCTGTGCTGACAGCTCAGAGCCTGGAGCCTGTTTCAGATTCTGTGTCTCCCTGTCTCTCTGCCCCTCCCCTGCTCATGCTCTGTCTCTCTCTCTGTCAAAAATAAATACACATAAAAAAAAAATTAAGAAAAAGAAAGAGGAATTACCAATTGGGACTTGGTAAGGAAGAGGGATGTTACTCACACTTTCTGTTTAGTGGAAAGAAACCTTAGAGAAAGGGCAGGAGGCTGGTGTGATGGAATGGATAGAAATTGGAGCTGATAGGGGCCCAGGCTCTGGTCCTCCCTCTGCTTCTAACGGATAGATTCACACTGGCCACATAATCACTCACGTAGCCAACATTTATAGAGAGCCTGGAATGTCTGATGCCATGTTTCTAACGAGAAGCTTCCAACAAGGTGATCCCCTGACCTACAGGCAGCTTATCTTCAAGGCTTAAACATTCAAGGGAATTGGCCTGGTAGCAGGCAGGATCAAATCACTTAGTGAGTAAACCTAGCCTGTTACCCTGATGAGCAGCTGAGAAGAACTTTGTATTTAATTCAGGTTATCCATATATACCCTATTAGGTGTGTATCACTTGTTCTCATTTTACACATATTAAAACTGAAGCAATTATATTTTGATGCAGTTATATTTAATGGCATTTAAAAATTTAGAATTTGCCACAGTCTCCATATTTCCCTGGCAAATGTCAAGATCTGCTTTGATTCAATAGCGGTAGAAGGTTGCAGATGTGTAATTTAGTGAAAGAGTTATATAAACGTCTTAACTGAAGTTGGACACGTATACAGAAGTAATTACTGCTGTGATCTAACAGAACTGAAAGTAGTTGTGTGTTTTTCATGTGAGAAGCATGCTAGTATAAACATCCTGACAGTTTCTGAGAAGAGATTTAAACCATGATGTAAAACCCATTTGCATTTACTCAGTGGCACATGTATCACTGTTAGGAACTTTGTTGCATAGACAATTTAATGACAGTTGTAGAAAACTAACTCTATGGTGGTCTCTTCTGTGCAGTAGAATTGAAGTGTGTTTGAGCCTGGCAGTACTTGGATGTGTCTACTTTCTTACTGCAGCTGGGCAAGGTGACTCAGTGTTGATAGATTCTAACCATCATGTATGTCAGAGGTGGCCCATACACTCAGTAGGTCCGGGATGAGGTTTCGGAATATGTATTTTAAGAAGCTCCTTAAGTGATGATAATACATAACTAGAATTTAGAATAACTTCTTCAGAGACTTGAAAAGTTATTTCAGTCTCCTTATGTATTCCTTTAGTGACGGCTGTTGTTTTGTTATTAATTTCATTGCTTTGTGGACTTTGTCTGATCTTGAGTCTTTGATATTGTTGTGATTGGTTTTGTAACTTGATCACTTCTTTTGTGACTGTTCTATGTGTGATTGAAAAATTACAACTAATGTCTGAAGTATTCTGTAGATGTTTGTTACATTAAGCTTGGTGATAATGTGAAAATCTATGTCTTATGGACAAAATGATGTCTGAGGAGACCTTCAAGATAATAGAGATTTGGGGGAAATGGATGGGATATAGATGTAACAAGACTGGCCATGATGTTCCCCAGGATAATTGTTGAAACCGAGTGGTAGCTTTTTGGGGTTCTTTATACTATTTTGTCTACTTTGTATGTATTTAAACTTTTTCATATAAAAATTTTTTAACTTTAAAAACCATGAAAAAATATCTGTATCTTCCCTAATTTTTGGTCTACTTAATTTATCAGTTACTGAACAAGGTATGTTAAAATCTTCAGCTTTCTAATTCTGTCAGTTTTTGTGATAAGATATTTTGAGGGTATGTTCTTAGACAAATGCTAGTTTATAATGGTCTTGTTTACCCAGTGAATTCTCATTAGGTGGTGACCTTCTCTATCCCTAAGAATGCTTTTGTGGTTTTCACATTAAAGTATGTTTTGTCTGGTATTAATAGTGTTAGTATAATTTTCTTTTGGTCTTAGAATTTACCTTTTTTCATTCCTATTAGTTTTAGCCTTTAGGTTTTAAGTGTGTGCACATTTCTTATAAGTGGCACATTGTTGGGTTTTGTTTTTTTAATCACCAACAATTTCTGGCTTTAACAGGTGAGTGTAGTTTGCATATATCATATTTGCTATCTGAATGTTTTATACCATCTTGAGTTTTCAATTTGCTTTTCTGTGTTTTTGTTCTCTTTCATTTATATTACTGGCTTTTGTTTATTCTTTCCACCCTACCCTTTCCCCCTAAATTTTGAAGTTTTGAGTTTTATTTATTTTGGTAGTTACTGTTAAATCTTAATAAGGATATTTATTAAGCTCAAAAGTTAATCTCACTTCCTGTTGCCCTCATGATACAAAGACCTTGGAACACTAATTCCCAGTACCTGCTTACATTTTACATATGATTTCTGATTTTGAGTTCCACTTGGCATTTAATAGCCCTAAATTAGTCGTGACTGTTGCTATTCACTTTCTTTGCTTACTAGTGCCTCTTACCACTCCTCTTTGGATCCATTTTCTCTTTAGTAGTATATTCTTTAGTAGAAATTCCCTCAGCCACTGGCTGGAAGAGTTTTTAGCTTTCAAGCATGAATGGCAAGCTTAGCTGGGTATAGAATTTTTGGTTGACAGGTTCTGTTGCCTCAGCATGTTGAAGACATTGCTCTGTTGTCGTTGGCATCTTTTTTTCCTTTTCTTTTGTCTTTTTTGAATACTTCCTAAGTCCAAGAATTCATTTCCTTTGTCACTTGTGAGAAATTCTCAGCTATCTTTTTTTTAAGTTTATTTATTTATTTTGGAGGGAGAGAGCAGAGGAGGGGAAGGGCAGAGAGAGGAGACAGAGAATCCCAAGCAGGCTCTGTTAGCACAGAGCCCCACATGGGGCTTAAACTCACAAACCATGAGATCATGACCTAAGCCAAAATCAAGAGTTGGACGCTAAACCAACTGAGCCACCTAGGTGCCCCTCAGCTATCATTTCATATGTTATCTCTTTCTTTCTGGGTTCTGTCCTTTGAAAATCTGTTTAGAGGAATGTTAGTGCATCTCATTTTATCCTCATGTGTGCCAACTTTTTCTCTACCTCTTTTCTTTCCTGTACTGTGTTGTGTAATTTTCTCAGATACATCTGGTTTACATCTTTTAGCTGTGTCCAACTGGATACGTTTCAACCTTCCACTAAGTTTGAATTGTATTAGCTACATTTTGTCATTTCTGTAGGTTCCATTTGGTAACTTCAGTTCTGTGTATGTTTTTTTTCATAGTATCTTGCATCTTTGGGTTTTGATTTCTTTTATATTTTCAGTCTTTTAAAACTACTGCATTTTTTGAACAGAGTTTTTGAGAAATAATTTACATAGAGTAAAATTCATCCTTTTTAGGGTATAGTTCTGATAGTTTTGACAGGTATATCCAGTTGTATAATCACTGCTACAGTGAACATGTAGAACTCCATCACTCCCCCAAATTTCCTCGTGACCCTCCCTATACCGTACCCCCTGGCAAACACTGCTCTGTAAAACCTTCTGAGTTTTAAACTTTTTAGTTGATAAAACATTTGCGTTGCTCAAAAATTAAATCAATGTGAAAATATATGTAGAAAGTCTTACCCTCTTCCTCTGTATTCCTACAGGTTTACATTTATCAGTTTCTTACATATCTTTCCAGTATTTCTTGATGCAAAAACAAGCAGTATACTTATTTTTTTCATCTTTCTTACAGAAGAGTTAGCATATGATATACACACTGCACCTTGCTTTATATACACATTTGTTTAAAACATTGTATTTTTTAGAGCTTTCCAGTTTCTTCCAATGGCGTAGTGTTTAATTTTGTGGATATACTATATAGTTTAGCTATTTTCCTGTCAATTAATACATAGCTTATTTCTAGTGTTTTACAAACTCCTGTGAACAATCCTGTGTGTGTGTGTGTGTGTGTGTGTGTGTGTGTGTGTGTGTCCCGGCCTGAGCTCTTTGAATGAATAGATTCTGTGTTATTGATCTTTATGTTCAGTGCCTAGCAGTGTTTGGTGCATAGAGATTTATTTGGACGGGTGAGGGGGTGGTTAGTTGGTGGATAAGTCAGCGTGACCACTCTTATCTGATGGATTGCCTAAAAACAGAATTTCTCAGGATGTCTTGTGCCTGAGATATCACATAAAAAACATGTTACAGCTATAAAATCCTCATTCTGATGGTTTGTTTCATACCTTATTACAGCTGGTTTCATTTTCCTTTGAAGTGGAGGCTGCCTTCTGAGCTACAGAACACACACTGCCAGCTGTCAGTCCTAACGGTGGTGGTCTACTTTGTTTTTTATTTGTTTTGCTTGTTTTTTATAGGATGGCATATTTTTAGTTTACGGAGCTTAATATTCCTATACTAACAAGTACGATAGGGTTCCCCCCCCCCTTTTTAATAATGGGGTAGTTTTACTGGTTGTAAAAACTCAAGTAGAAAGAGTTTGGAGGTTAGAAAATACCTATTTTGTTAAAATAAATCCAGTATGTTAAAGACATCTTAGTAATCACCCCAAAGTAAAGCTAACATCACAGAAGAAGATGGTGAAAGGCTGACATTGCACATAGTCAAACAACGTACAAGTGGTTGTAGAATCTCTGTGAGGAAACAACTCAAGTAGCAAGACTTACGGGCTTTCTCCTGGGGTTTATATATAGTAGGAAACTTACCAAAGGTGTGTGGTCCAAACTTCTTGTAATGGTTCTTGGCTACTTACTACATGTTTCTGATGTTTGAAACTAGTCCTAATAAGGTGTTTCATCTTTCTTAAAATTGTCCTGTAACCCGGATGAGAAACAGTGCTAGATATTAATAATGCCGGCTCGACAGTCCAGTTCCTGAGGTGTATATAATTTTGTACACGCACATCTGATCAAGACGTGATTACATATTTACAGAAAAAATTAATTGCCAACAATAAAATGGTTCAGTTTTTTTTTTTTAATTTTTTTAACGTTTATTTATTTTTGAGACAGAGAGAGACAGAGCATGAATGGGGGGGGGGGGGGGGCAGAGAGAGAGAGAGGGAGACACAGAATCCGAAACAGGCTCCAGGCTCTTAGCTGTCAGCACAGAGCCTGACACGGGGCTCGAACTCACGGACCGTGAGATCATGACCCGAGCCGAAGTTGGACGTTCAACCGACTGAGCCACCCAGGCGCCCCTGGTTCAGTTTTATAAATGTTTCCGTGAGAAGAATCAAGAGGAAAAATGATAAAGGTTTCAAGGAAACACTTAATCTACTAAATGTCACATGGATCTCTGTGATCAATGGTGGCTTTAATCTCTTGGCAGGATTTTCCAGATTTCCCAGGTGTGTTTCGTCAGTTGCTCTGCTGCTTTATATACTAAGATGCACCTCCCTAACCTAACTCATGATCATGTCAGAAGTATTCCTTCCTCGAGGCTAGAACCTATCCGATTGCCCACCACTACCCAGAACAGAAGACAGAACTTTTAAAGATTGATCTGTTTTGTTTTGTTTTGTTTTGTTTTCATCTTCATGAGCCGCAAGCTCTATCATGCAGACAAAACAAATACTACATTAAGACATCAAGGTTAGAGAGCACTGAGCATTTTCCGACATCTTTCATATGTTTTTTTAAACCTCCTCCCCGCTTTGTAGCAGGCTCTTGAGGGTAAGGAAGGTGCTCTCAGATCTGCCGGCTCTTCCCTGCCTCCGCCTGGCTTCCTCTTGTCAGAGAAGTGTACAGACAGCCTTGAAAGCGTTCCAGTCATGCTGTTTTGGTGGAACCATTTTGTGAGATTGTCCTTTCTCCTGCTTGGGTTTTTTGACTTATAATTTCTGAGTGATTCCAGGCAGGAAGTTGACGTGTCTGCCTTCGTCAGGCCTTTGCTTTCCCAGGCCCCTTCTCTGCATTCAGTGGCAGCCTTCTCTCTGGGCCTGGCGCTGCTTTCTTTAGACAGGTGACCCTTTCTCAGCTGGGACCTGGAGGAACTGTCTTTTGAAATGAGTTAAAAGATTTTTAAGATTACCTTTCGGGTAAAATAACGTGAAGATCTTCCAGATAAGACAGATGACATATTGGAAGTGTTTGTTTTTTTTCCCTGCTTACTAAGTTTTCTCTCTTCACTCCAGGGGAAGGTGTGGCTGATTGACTTTAATCCATTTGGTGAAGTAACTGATTCACTGCTGTTTACTTGGGAAGAACTGATATCTGGAAGAAACTTAAAAGGTGATTTTAGTGAAGGAGAAGGCCTGGAGCAGGTAAGGGGATAAAAAGGATACCAGGAAACCTTATAATCTACTGAATAATGGCTTGCTTGTTCTTTAGGCACGAACACAGATTTGCCAATAGATACTTGCCTGTGGAGGTGACTGAAAAAGCGTGTGCGTTGTGATTCATTTGTTTAACATTATAAAAACAAATAATGATCACCTTTTATATATTTCCCTAGTTGTTTTTCTTTCTCTTGGCTCCTTCGGTCCTGCCCACATGGAAGAATCTTGACCCTGGGTCACTTTATATGTTGACGCTGATCCTAACCCCACCTGTGGACCCCTGAGAGAGCGAAACTGCAGGTGCTCTGCGCCGTCTTTGCCCCATCGAGGGGGCCCTCCTATGGTGTTTGCCTCACCAGCTTCCTCTTCCACCCATGGTGGCCATGCCGCACCTCTGCACACCCCTCACACCTCCTTGAGCATCATCCCTTTCCTCCTCACCAGATGATTCCACGTCCTTCACAGGAAGAAAATCTGGTGTGAATTGACTCCATGTAATTGTCCTCGAACCAACAAGCATCCCTGCGTCCCTCCTCCTGAGTCTAACAGCATGCCGCTCCTTCCTGCCTCTTCTGATACCCATGCTGCCATTCACTCCTTCCTGTCCCCGTTCTCTTCTGTACCCGCCCTCCATCTGTGTTCGCACATCTTCTGTCCTAATAGACAAACGCCTTTTAACACCATGTCTTCAGCCAGCCCTTCTGTCTCATCTTCACAGCCAGACTTTCTTTGAATAACACCTTTGTGTTGCTTTTTTCTACTTAGAAAATTAATACATGCTCCCTTTTTTTAATGTTTATTTTTGAGACAGAGAATGAGTACAAGCCAGGAAGGGGCAGAGAAAGGGAGATAGAGGATCCGAAGCAGGCTCTGTGCTGTCAGCTCAGAGCCCGATGTGGGGCTCAGACTCAAAAACCATGAGATCGTGGGGTGCCTGGGTGTGGCTCAGTCGGTTGAGCGTCCAACTTCGGCTCAGGTCATGATCTCCCAGTTCATGGGTTCAAGCCCCGCATCCGGGCTCTGTGCTGACAGCTCAGAGCCTGGAGCCTGCTTCGGATTCTGGGTCTCCCTCTCTCTGCCCCTCCTCGGCTTGCATTCTGTCTGTCTCTCTCTCAAAAATGAATAAACATTAAAAAACAAAAACAAAACAAAAAAAAACCCCATGAGATTGTGACCTGAGCCCAAGTCGGATATTTAACTGAGCCACCCAGGCGCCACAGCCCATGCCCATTTTTAAAGAGAATTCTGAAATTGCCCGTAATCCTACCACCTTGAGAACCATGGTTTATATTTTTGTATATCATATTTGGTATGTATAACATATCTGTAAATATATATACAGACTTTTTAAATGAGAATGTACTACCTCCCTGTTACCTTATGTATATTTTTTATATCGTTTTTACAAAGTCGTGTTTCTACCTGTTCATTTTCAAGGACAGAATTAGATTGCCATCCTTACCACTTCCGTTAACATCAGCGCGGGCATGTTTCTGTAGGCACCTACACTCACATTTCCCACTAGTGGGACTGTAGCAGCCTCACTCATGCTAGCGTGTGACCTGCTTTTTGTAGCTGCTCAGTAGTTGTGCATCTGGTGGCCGGCTTCCTTCCCTGGCCACCTCTGCCTGTTGCTTCCCACCTGTGCGCCCTCCACCCACTGCCGGGGTGCCCCCGTCCCTGCCGCTCCACGGAAACTGCACCCAGCAAGGGCTCCACTGACCCGTTGCCGATGCCAGTGGACGATGCACCGCCCTTTTCTCACTTAACCCCTCAGCAAGTGTTACCCCTCTGGGTTTTCACCACACTCTTCCCTCAGTTTCCGTGACACAAGCTCTCCTCCCGGCCTTCTTTCTGCTTTTCTGACGGCCGCCTCGCCTTCAGTGTGCACATCTTTTCTCTTGTCTCCGTCTGAAAGGCTTCTTTTCATCCTTTCTCTGTCCTGGGCCCTCTGGCGCCCTGTTCTTCTGGATGTGGCTCAGATGGTTATTTTCCCTGTCACGGCTCTTGCCCTGCTGTGTTGTACTTCCCTGTGTCCAGCCTCAGATTGTAAGTTTCGAGCACAGGGGTAGTATCTCTCGTGTTCTCCGCAGATCTGTGCAGCTTGGCACAATTCTGGCACAGCGGATTTTTGTGGAATTAACGAGTGCAGGAATTTTCTTTGTGCTGGCATCTTAGATTTGGGGGCCATTCAATCTGAGCGTCAAGGAAAGAGAATGTAAATTATTCAGCACAGGGTTATTTTTAAAGATGAGGGACACAGTCAGTGGATAGAAACAGTTTGTACAAAATTCACTCTATGATCCAAATCTTTTCTTTCTTTTTAATTTAAACAACATTATATTGGAGGTCGGGGGAGGACAGGGAACAAGAACGGGCTCCTGCTTTTTCCCCGGTGTCATGTCCTGCTGTCTCCCCATCCTTACTCCCCACCGCTAGAGAACCGGCTTTCCTTCTGGGCCTCGCAGTCCCCCCTGGCTGTGCCCACTGCCTTTCAGGCCATGCTCAGTCCCTGTCCGAGTCCCCAGACCTCACGAGGCTGCTTTCGTACTGCTCTTCAGTCTCCGTGGCCCCTCCTCAGCAAGGTCTTACCATCCTGGTGAAGTAGCCTGTGTTGTTCTCCTCATATTATGGCACCCGGATGTTGTGTTTTTCTAACACCTCTTACTATCTGAAATGATCTTGCTGTTGTAGTTATTTGCTTGTTTATTGGCTGGCTGCCAGTCTGGTTTACCAGTTGATCTTCTATACCTAGGACAAGGTGAGCACCACGTGGATGTTTCCTAAGTATTTGTCAGATGATTGGTCTGTCTGTCATAAGATACGGCCTGCTTTCTAGGGCTCTGCGGTCCTGTTCTACTCCAGTTCGTGGCCTGTCTCCATCTGCTGGACCCCATTCATCCCTCACCTAGATATTTGCCACCCAGGAAGTCCAAACCTGAGGCCTTCTGTCTCTGAAATCCTTTTTTGGCACAAGGCAACGTGTAAATATTAAATGCAAGACTCTAAGCAAGTACGTTGAAGAATGTGAAGACTTGTTAAATGTGAAACTCAAATTTGCAGTTTTCCATAGGTGCTGAGAGAGATAAATAAGTAAGTTAAATGACTAAGAGAAGCACAAAAGTGTAGGGTCCAGGGCAGTACTTCTCAACTGTGCACCTGTACAAAATGATAATACTGAGAAAGCACTCCAGCCTGCATGAGATTGCTCAAGGCCAGAGAGAACTAGCCATAGGCCTCGGGCCCATTCCGGGGCTAAGGAACCCATAACCCATATGCAGGACACAGTGGCTGGTAGCATTTAGGGCTTGACCATAGCTCTCCATGAGGACACTGTTTTCAGATACTATGTGTTTATTTTCCAGTGAACATGTGGAAGTATTCTCTTTTTTTTTTTTTTCCTGTTTGTTTTGAGAGAGAGTGTGCGCATGAGTAGAGGGAGAGGACAGAGAGCAAGAATCCCAAGCAGGCTCCGTGCTGTCAGCGCAGAGCCCACCATAGGGCTCGATCTCACAGACTGTGAGATCATGACCTGAGCCAAAACCAAGAGTCGGATACTTAACTGACTGAGCCACCCAGGCACCCCCATGTGGAAGTATTCTTAAAATCTTGGTGTTTCTTTCACTTCAGAATCTTATTTTCTGGGATACGTGGGTGGCTCAGTCGGTTAAGTGTCTGACTCTTGATTTTGGCTCAGGTCACAGTTGTGAGAAGGAACCCCAAGTCAGGCTCCTTGCTGGGAGTGGAGTCTGCTTAAGATTCTCTCTCTCTCTCTTCTTCTGCCCCCTCTCTGCTTGTTCGCACATGTGTACATACATGGTCACACTCAAAAAAAGTTTTATTTTCTTCCTTACCTCGTACAAAAGGGAACATGAAATTGTTATACTAGGATCTTTGTCACTTTGACAAATAGACTTAAAAAGATAATTTTTCACAGACTTTCCCTTTTTTTTCTTTGTACAGGATTCTCCAGCTTTCCGTTGCACAAACAGTGAAGTGACAGTTCAACCAAGTCCCTATCTGAGTTACCGACTTCCCAAGGACTTTGTAGACCTGTCTACTGGGGAGGATGCTCACAAACTCATAGATTTTCTTAAACTGGTAAAGTATATATATACTTAGTACACATACGTGTACACCTTTGTTTTCAAATTTTCAAATTGACTTTGTAATATTTCATTTTAGTTATATATAGTACCTAGGTTTTATTTGGTGATCATGAATTAATTGGGCAGAATTACTGAGGTCATCTTATAAAGAAATATATGAAGTAAGCTGAAAGAATAATTCGCTTAGAATGATAGGAAATGTGTTTTATGTTTATGCTTTTTGAATAATTTTCACAGTGCTTCTGACTTCTTTTTTAAAATTTTTTTAGTGTTTATTTATTTTGAAAGAGAGATAGAACACAAGCAAGGAGGGGCAGAGAGAGAGGGAAACAAAATCCAAAGCAGGCTCAGGGCTCTGAGCTATCAGCACAGAGCCCAATGCAGAGCTTGAACTCAACGAACCATGAGATCATGACCTGAGCCAAAGTCTCATGTTTAACTGACTGAGCCACCCAGGCGCCCCATAGTACTTCTGATTTTGAAGGAAGTCTGTATACTGTTATTGGGCTAAGAGAAGATCCAGCTCTCTGTTGTGGTTATTCAGCGGGGGCGGGGGGGGAATATGTGTATTTGTACTTGTGTGTTTCTGTGTGGGAATGTTTGTGCATGTGGAAGAAAGTCAAGTATTCAAATAGCTGAGGGTAATGTGCCCAGGAGCCAAAGTGATAAACTGGTCCGATGAATTAGTTAAGGCATATTTTTCCGTCATGATTTTCAATCATATCTTTGACCAGGGCCTCTAGAAAATTATATTTGCTATAGAAAAGAAATTATATTTGCTAAAGAAAAAGTGATCTTGGCTGAACATATATCCCCAGTAGAATGTGCTGTTTTAATGTATCTTGGTTTCCCTTGACAGAAAAGAAATCAGCAAGAGGATGACTGATTAGAGTGCCAGAGTTAAGTCCGAGGTAAAGAGGAGACCACCTTGATGTCAAAAGGCTGCTCTGAGCTCGCAACTTCTGTTCCCCCTCTTGGGTCAGGGTGGGAGACAGTGTGAAATCAATAGCTTTTTATATCCATGTATATTAAGCTGGAAGAAAATGGAGGGACTTTGCTACCTGTAAAAATAAATAATAAATAGATCTTAAACATAGGAAAGCATACTGTTCTGATGATAAAATACCTTCTGTGAAATACCTCACTCTTTTGGCTCAGTCTGTTTAGATTTACCGATGTTTCTTGTGCTGTTTTTATACCTATTGGGTAGATGGGCGAATTTATATTTGTTATACAGAAATGGGTTCTTGTTTAATCATTACTTTTTCACAGAAAAAAAGTTGAGCCTTCTATTACTGTAGAAAATATTTTTCCTACTTTGAGAGAATTTTCATACAAGTTTTCTACTGGTTTATCTTTGGTTTGTGTGTCGGTAAAATAATACAGACTTCTCAAGCTATCACATAACCTTGAAAATGTCAGTATATTACAACTAGTCTAATATGTATTAGTAAAATGATCACAGAGTTAGAATTTGGCCTTTTTAAAAAGTACCGGAATTTTGGGGAGGTAAGTTCACTTAGGCCACCATTTTAGTAATTATTCTTTAGCGCCCTAATTGATGATGAGGATATCATCAATACTAATTTACTTAGTACTTACTATATACTGAGACACTTTGCCATGTGATCTTTGTGTATTGTTTTACATTGTGGAACAGTTTGAAGGAAATCATTCCTAGGGTATCTATGTAGTGTGTATGAAGGAATATTTTACTAGTTGGAGGTATGTTTTTCAACTTAGGAGAGCACATATGAGTGTTCCCATAGGAAGGTAGGGAAATGGAGCAGAGTTTCCCCTTTCTGTTTGGTTAAGGCAGATTATACATAATGAAGAAAGGTATTTCTTTTTTGGTTATCTCAAATTGTAGCTTTTTGTGTGGTTTCTCAGTTACAATCACTTGGATATTAGTATTTTAAATACAAAATACAGAGATGAACTTGTGATCTTTGTACTCAGTATATCATATGCCATTTCTGAGGCCAGTTGTCTGGAATTGAGGTGCTTTAAAATATTTTTGGTTTTTAAATAAACTGCTCATGAGGGACTTAACTGTTAACTTATAATGGAGGGATTTATAATCATGAGTTGATTTAAACTTAGCTCTGGAAGCGGGCTTTGTCAAGGTGGTACTTCACCAGCCCAAAAGAAAAAAAAAATAGTTGATATATTTTAATATCAATTGAAAAAAATTGGACTATAAGTAATAAAAAGAGTGAAGCAAAATTTGGCAAATATTTTATAAAAAGCACAATTCTTGGTGCAAAACTCAGTAAATTTTTGCATTAATTTTCCTGAGGCATTATTGAGTTCAACTCTCACTTCACTTTTAAAAATGTGACTTTTCTACATTGTCCCCTTAGTGTATTTAATTTTGGCTGATTATCCTGATGTGAATAGTAAATACAGGATAATATGCAGGAAACATTCTCCTCGGTTGAAATATCATTTTTGCCTCCTAAAGATTAGTTTTGAGTATCTTTTTTATTTTATTGGCATTATCTGTCCTTTTTTTGAGGTACTTCAGGTTTGTGCTTGAATTTAGAAAGTGAATTCATTAGCTCGGTTCTGAAATCCTACCTTCTGAAGAGAAGACATTGCATCTGTTTAGTCAGATTGGGACAAACATGTTTACTTTGTGCTACAGAACGGCAGCATGTAGGATGGGCCTTCAGTATAGCGCATGTTGCCAAAAAGTTGTGTTTTTTTCCGTTTCTTTTTAAATGTTTATCTATTTTGAGAGAGGAAGAGGGAGTATAAGGGGAGGGACAGAGAGAGAGGGAGAGAATTGGAAGCAGACTCATTGATGTCGGCGCAGAGCTCGATGCTCACAAACCATGAAATCATGACTTGAGCAAAAATCAAGAGTCTGGCGCTGAGCCACCCAGGCACCCTCAAAAGTTCTGTTTTTTAAGTCTCGTGTTGATGTGCATTTTCTGAGTTCTCATAAAGTTTTCCCATCTACTCAGTCATTTCTCTTTCTGATAATTGAGGACTGTGTCAAAAAAGCAAACAGAAATGTTACATGATTGGGTTTTTTGGCTTGCTTTCTTACCTATAAGTTCAGTGAATAATAACCATAAGTTCATGCATTTGTTAAATGAGAGCCCATGCAACACTTTTCATATAGTGTGTTGTACTTACTAAGCCCCCCAACACATGGTAGCCATCATTATCATTATGCTTTGCAGACCTAGTACGCTAAAGGCAAGTTCGTTCTTTCTTTCTTTCTTTTTTTTTTTTTTTTGTGGGTTTTTTCTTTGAGAGACAGCACAGGCGTGTGTGCCTGCGGGAGAGGGAGAGCGAGAATCCCAAAGCAGGCTCAGCACCATCAGCGCAGAGCCAGATGCGGGGATCCATCTGGCAGCTGTGAGATCATGACCGGAGCCTAAATTAAGAATTGGTGCCCAAGCGTTGGAGCCACCCAGGCCACCCGAGGCAGGTGTTTTTTGTTTTTTTGTTTTTTTGTTTTTTTTAATTTTTTTTTCAACGTTTATTTATTTTTGGGACAGAGAGAGACAGAGCATGAACGGGGGAGGGGCAGAGAGAGAGGGAGACACAGAATCGGAAACAGGCTCCAGGCTCTGAGCCATCAGCCCAGAGCCCGATGCGGGGCTCGAACTCACGGACCGCGAGATCGTGACCTGGCTGAAGTCGGACGCTTAACCGACTGCGCCACCCAGGCGCCCCATGCAGATGGTTTTTTAATAGAATCAAGAAAATTTTGAGTGGTGGAAGACTTTAGAGATTGTTCAGCCCAGTTTCTTTTCCTTTTACCCTCCTTCCCTCCTCCCTGCCCTTCCCCCCCCCTTTCTTCATTTTTTAACACAGCATAAAACTGCTGCCTTAGAGAAGTTAAGACTTGTCCAAAATTGTAACAGAATCGGGGCCATGAAAGAACTTTTCTAATGCTGTTCTCTAAGGGTTTTTAGCCTAATATTTTCTATAGGTAAGTTTCATCCAGAACAAATTATTATTTTTTTTTTAATTTTTTTTTCAACGTTTATTTATTTTTGGGACAGAGAGAGACAGAGCATGAACGGGGGAGGGGCAGAGAGAGAGGGAGACACAGAATCGGAAACAGGCTCCAGGCTCCGAGCCATCAGCCCAGAGCCTGACGCGGGGCTCGAACTCCCAGACCGCGAGATCGTGACCTGGCTGAAGTCGGACGCTTAACTGACTGCGCCACCCAGGCGCCCCCAAATTATTATTTTAATAATGGAATTTTCAAAAAAATTTTTGAGTACACTTAGACACAAGGTTACATTAGTTTCAGGTGCACAACATAGTGATTCCACAGATTTATACATGATGTTGTGTTTACCACAAGTGTATGTAGCCAGGAATTTTTTTTTTCCCCAATAAAAGTAAGTACAAATTCACCTCACATTTGTGTGGAAGAATTTGATGAAAAGTGCGGAAATTAAATGAAATCAGCGTCTTTAAAAGATGAATTCAGTTTCATGTTTATATTAACCAGGCTGATCTTGAGAGGTGACAGTGACTTTTAGACATTTTAAAGACAGAATTTCTCTGTGATTGTTCCTTGGTTCCCACGTGGCGCTGGCTCCTAGAACACAGCGTCGGTAAGGGACGCCGGGAAGTGACGGCGGGCTGGCCGCGCACACGCAGCGCGGGGGTCCTGCGAACGCGCGGAGAGGCGTGCGAAGGACACGCGGCCGCACAGAGGCGGCGGGCCCCGGGTCTGGCATGAATGACCTCGAGAGCACGCAGTCACACGCGGCTCTTTTCAGTCAAGGGAAACCCAACCACAGCCACCCTCGCAAGTGCACACAGGCTGCGTGATAAGCCCGTCAGGTAAGAGTGCTGCCGCAGCGACTCGTCCCTCGGGCCGATCCTCCCCCGGCAGGACCGTGTCAGGTGCCGTGTGGGCGTCTGGGCCGTCCTGCCTCACGGACCCCGCGAGGTGACCCAGCAGCCGCGGAGGCGAGCACTGTGTGTGGCGAGTAAAGGGCCCTGGACAGAGACGTCCGCTCTGGTGAGAAGGAAGCCCCGGGGTGGCGCTAAGTAAGGGCGACCTGGGGCTGAGGAGAGCCCAGCCCGGTCTTGAGGTGGGAGTGGGGTGGGGGCAGGGCAGGGACGCCGCAGGCGGCGGGGGGGGGGGGGGGGGGGGACCACGCGCAGGCGCACGTGCCCGCCGAGACGGGAGAGGCCGTGGGGGCGGAGGGCCAGGGACCTGCCCAGCGTCTGAGGTGTGAGGATTTCACGCTCACGGCCCCCGCGGGGTGGGAAGCCGGGGCCGGGTTTTAAGCGAGGAAGAGAGATGGTCTAGTTTAGGTGTTTGAAGTGCTTTTCTGGTTTCTGTGTGGAAAGCGGATCAGTCGGGAGAAGGGTGCCTCATGGTGATAATGTGGCTCCGTCGAGGGGCCGATGGGGGCGTGGCCGAGGGGGGTGTGGGCGGCCGGGGCGGGGCGGGCAGGAAGGGTGGGAATCGGGAAATGGGGGCGGCCTCGAGGGGAACCCAGAGGGCCAGTGGTTGCACGGCCCCGAGGGGGAGCCTGGGCGGCAGGGAGGGAGTGGGAAGGGAGGGAGGAACCAGGCCGAAGCCCAGGTTCTGGGTTTGAGCCGTCAGGCGCGAGGTGATGTGGTTTGTCTAACGGGAAAGACGAAAAGACGAGGGAAATCGAAATGCTGGTCTTGGACACGAACTCGAGATTCCAGTGACTGACCCAAACAAGGATGTGGAGACACACTGGATTCCACCGTTGGAGCTTGTGTGCAAGGAGCCGTGGGGGGTCGGGAAGGCACGCAGGGCGCCCGCGACGGCGGTCCAGCGACGGCTCTGTGTTCAGCTGGGTGGGACACGGCTAGCGGGTTGAATATACCAGAACAGTTGTGCTTATGTATTAGGAGTAGTAATAAGACTTACTGTGGGCAGTGTGAATATAGAATGGTTACTCTTAGTGACTTTGACGTGTCAAGTACAACTCTCTCTCTTCACACAATAAAGTGGATAATATATGGCAGTATAATTATGTTGAGATTCTCTGAGCATTATTAATTTTATGAAAGCCTCAGTGGGAACCACATATGACTTACATTGTATTTGCCGCATCACTGATTTTCTTTCTTTTTTTTTTTTTTTTATAAAACTTTTCCCCCTATTTTATTTTTTCCTTTTCTTTTTTTTTTAATTTTATTTTTTTAAATTTATATCCAAATTACCATATAGTGCAACAATGATTTCAGGAGTAGATTCCTTAGTGCTCCTTACCCATTTAGCCCTTCCCCCCTCCCACGACCCCTCCAGTAACCCTCAGTTTGTTCTCCATGTTTATGAGTCTCTTCTGTTTTGTCCCCCTCCCTGTTTTTATATTATGTTTGTTTCCCTTCCCTTATGTTCATCTGTTTTGTCTCTTAAAGTCCTCATAGGAGTGAAGTCATATGATACTTGTATTTCTCTACTTTCACTTAGCATAATACCCTCCAGTTCCACCCACGTAGTTGCACATGGCAAGATTTCATTCTTTTTGATGGCCGAGTAATACTCCATTGTATGTATATACCACATCTTCTTTATCCATTCATCCATCGATGGACATTTGGGCTCTTTCCTTACTCTGGCTATTGTTGATAGTGTTGCTATAAACATGGGGGTGCACGTACCCCTTCAAAACAGCACACCCGTATCCCTTGAATAAATACTTAGTAGTGTGATTGCTGCGTCATAGGGTAGTTCTATTTTTAATTTTTTGAGGAAACTCCTTACTGTTTTCCACAGTGGCTGTACCAGCTTGCATTCCCATGCATCACTGATTTTCTTGACTCTTTGAGACTCGTGTTTAATATGTCGAGTTCTTAGGTGGATTATCTCCCCATGTATTATTCATGGACTTTTAGTCAAGTAAAGACTTAAATGGATTTCTCCTGCGAATTACAAGTGGCCTGCCCTCGATTCTTGAAAAAACGTCTATAAAATGTCAGCACTGACTTTGGAACCAGGCAAGCAGCTGAGGAGTCAACTACCCATTCATAGTTGTATATACAAGCAATCATTGGGAAATTGAGTGTAAATAACCTTACAACCTTCTAAATGAAGGTTACCGCGATGCTTCATAATTTGAGGAGAAATGGATTTCTCTGAGAATCTGGTGGAAGCTATGGGCTTGCCTGAGGTGGTCTTAGACCCCAGATTTAGAATCCCTGGTTTGAAGCCACGTAGGATCAGACTGGAAGCCAAGGCTTCTGTAGTTGTAAGAATGGGACCATTTCATAATGTGTAGTGTACCTGCACTTTTAACTTAAGAGTTTCTAACTTTACTAGTTTCTAACAATGGTGTTTATGTAATTAATTCATTTATAGTGCATCCCCTTCAGATTGTCAGTTCTCATAAAGTAAACTGTGTGTTAGAATTCAACCAGAGAATGGCCCCTGGGTGGCTCAGTCGGTTGAGCGTCCAACTTCGGCTCAGGTCATGATCTCACAGTTCGTGGGTTTGAGCCCCACGTCGGGCTCTATGCTGATGGCTCGGAACCTGGAGCCTGCTTCAGATTCTGTGTTTCCCTCTCTCTCTGCTCCTCCCCTGCTCATGCTCTGTCTCTCTGTCTCTCAAAAATAAACATTAAAAAAATTAAAAAAAAAAAAATTCAACCAGTGAAAAAGAACCAGTATGAAATACATATGTACATGCATTCATATGCATATGTAAAATCTCCTTACTGCATGTGTGTTTATATGTACACACATTATATACACACATATATAAATATATACATATTTGTGTGTGTAAATACAATAAAAGATTTTATTACAAGGGATTGATTTATGCAGTTGAGTTGCGCTGGCCATGCAAGTCTGAAATCGGTAGGCCAGGCTGGAACTCTGTGAGCATGAGTGGAAGCTCTTGTCCACAGGTAGATTTTCATTTCCTTCTCTCAGGAAAGCCTCAGCCCTGCTTTTAACACCCTCCAACTGGTTAAGTCAGGCCCACCATGATATTCTTCCTTATTTAAAATTAACATATAGGGATTTTAGTTAGTTCTGCAAAAATCGCTTCACAGCAGAACCTAGGTTAATGTTTGAGTAACGCTGGAGAGTCATCACAGACTGGGTAAGAAGGTTGCATTGTACTTTAGAAGCTAATTCTGGTGATGGCTTATAATAGATGTATTTCAAGAGTATACTGTGTGACTTAAGTAATAATTCTGATTGTGTTTAAAAGAATGACTGGGGCACCTGGGTGGCTCAGTCAGTTAAATGTCCGACTTTGGCTCAGGTCATGATCTCATGGTCTGTGGGTTTGAGCCCCACATTGGGTTCTGTGCTGACAGCTCAAAGCCTGGAGCCTCCCTTTGGATTCTGTCTCTCCCTCTCCCTCTCCCCCACCCACACTCTGTCTTTCTCTCTCAAAAATAAACATTAAATAAATAAGTAACTGATTATTCACTGGGATAGGTGTTATCCTTGGAAGCCGGTGGTTTAGAGAAGACTATATACTTATTTTGTGATGCCACCACCACTCCAGAAGCCTTTCCTTAAATTTTTTGGGGAAGTTCCATCAGATCCATTTATAAGCCACAGAAGAAAATCTACCTTACTGTTTCGTTCAATACCTTGTTTTTTTGACCAAAAATGTTACACAGTTCCATATCACTTTTCTTTCTTATTCATCAGAAATGGTTCAGAATTTTTCTAAAATTCACATGTCATCCTCAAGAAGCCTTAATCCATTTTATGCGCCACTAGGACATTAACCTTCCTGAAACACAATTCCAGTCATTCTAACACTTACAGCCTCTCGGCTTCCCATTGCTTGCAAGTTAAAGTACAGGCTTCGGTGGGCATCCAAAGCCCTGTGCAGTGTTGCCTCAATCTGTCTTTATGGGCTAATTTCATCCTCACCAGCACATACTGTTCTCCAGCCAACCTAGATTACTTGATATAGCTGAGGATGTCCTTATCTTTCTCATCTGCTCCCTCTGCTGTGCCTCCCCCCCCTTACCCCCACTCACCTCCTGCCCAGTCTTCTGGTTATTAAAAGCCAGCCTTCACAGACTGGCTCAAGTGGTATGTTCCTCATGAAATTATCCAGAGAGTTTCTTCTGTGCTGGAATTTTCAAGGCACTCTGATATTACTGTTCCTCTTACATTTAGAACCTGATGCAGTATTTGTAGGATGTAGCTATCATGATCTTTCTACTTATTATAAACTTAGGGCAAGAATGGAATCCTTGCTTTGTTGTCTCCCAGTGGTCTGGTACTCTGTCTTGGCCAAATGGAATGTGACTTAACATCATTGAAGGTGATCTGACTTAGATGCAATTCAAAATGAGTTCCCTAAACACTTTCCACAACAAGAGCATCACCCAAGCTAATGCATCACTCTCAAGGTCGACAGTTGGAATAATGCAACACTCAATTATGTATGTTCATCTTTTTTATTCATCTTATAGAATCACTGTTCCAAAAAGTTACTAGAGTTCTTGTCTTCCCTCAACTGAACCAGATCATCAAAACCTATTGCTGATATCTCAAGCCATAGTATTCATGATAGAGCATGTGCTGGCCCTTAAACTGTGAATGAACTCTGAGTATTTCTGACTATTCTAAAAAAAATTCTGTAGAATTTTAGTATATTCTATGCTTGCTTGCTCTTCATCTTTCGGACATTTGTACCCCTTTCTAGTCCCCATCCCCAGCACTAACAAGCACTGTCTCAGTATGAGGCAGGCACAGACAGAACTGTAGCCACTGTCTGGGGGGGCTATACCTTCCATATGTTTAAAAGTCATTCAGAACGATAACCTCTTAGAAGGTAGTTCTGTTTTTGTTTTGTTTGTTTTACATTGAAGTGAAAAATCATGATTGTGGGTTGTTGAATGTCACCACAGCCCTAGGAACCAGACTGCCTGGTTTAGAATTGGCTTTGTTACCTGCTGACAGCGCGGTCCAGGGCAAAGTACTGAATCTTCTCTGGCCCTCTGGTTCCCAGTCTGCAAAACAGAGATGGCATTAGCACCTACCTCTCAGGGTTGTTTCTAGACGTCATTGTAGGACAGTTCTTGGCATCGTAGCCCATGTTCAGTATACACAAGCTCTTACTTGCTATATTACATCACTGTCGTGTGATTTCAGTGAGCTGTTAACTTCTATATTATAATAATCCAATAATATTTTCTGCTTTCTGCCTTTCTTTGTTTGTGGGAAGGGTTCTAATGAGAGATCCCGCTGTGTTTTTTTTCTCCATCCTACCTGCATACCCAGCCTTTGCCCTTCCACAGCATTGCCTTCAGTGGAACCAACATTCACACAGCTTCCCAAGACTCTGGTTTCCTGAGTGTCAATGTGTGCATTTCTGGAGCCACTCCACTTGGTCTTGGACAAGAAAGAAGCAGCATGCGGGGTAAACGTTTAGTTGAGAATAGAACAGATATATCAGAAATGCTTCAGATATAATTATATTAGTGCAACAGAGTAGTGACTGAAACAAATACACCCATTCAGGAGACACAAGAAATGACCAACCTGGAAATAAAAAATTCTAGGATAAAGGAATGCCAAGTGCTTTGTGGACATTACCTAATTTTTAAGTCTATAGCTATATGAATTAAGCAATAATTTCTCCCATTTTATAGAAGATGAATCTGTAGGTTTTGGTCTAGATAACAAGCAGTATGTTAGACATACGATTCAAACCCACATATGCTTTAGACTAAAGCCTCCGTGATTCACTCTATGTTCTACTACTTCAAAACTCACAGAAGAATAACCTGGAGTCTGCGCGGGTTTATCCAGACTGTCTTTAATCTGTGGCCCTTTTAATTTTCCTCTACAAGTAGAGTGTATAGAGCGTTCTTAGAAAATCCTGATGGAGGCCATTGATAGAAATGTCTCCTACTCTCATGAGCTACACACCAAGTACAGAACAAATTTGGAAGCATACAGAAAGAAACTTGAATCTCCTCTGTACTTCTGGGACAGACTGCTTTCATTGTTCTGTTTCAAGACTTAATGATTCTCTCAGCATACCAATCACTGCCCACTTAAATCAGGTTGGTTCACTGTACTTCCACAGTGAAATTCCAAGAGGCCCACCGTTCCTCCCGGAGGCCGGGGCGACAGCCCTTCCAGAGAGCATGTGCCCTGTCCTCTGGACCTGACAAGCTCCCTCAGCTTTGTCTTGGTTCTGTAATTTAGTGTCAGTACTCATGGCTCCATTTGTATATTTTTATTGTGTGCCCTCAGTTAAGCTTTTGGCTTAATGCCATTCCTTCTCCTAAAACAGTAGTAAAGCTACACATTACACGACTGGGTGTTGTACCCGTGTGTTCTTGCTCTAAATAAATTGTGATTGAATACATAGTTCACCTTTCATTACATTTGGAAGAAAACAGTGGCACACCTACAAATCTGAAAGCTTATGTGTTGATACTGGGCACTTTCTTCTTGCTCTTCAGCACTTTAGAGTGTAAGCATGACGCACCTGTGTGGCTGCTGGGAATAAGCATCAGGGCCGGTGCAATATTTTAGAATTTTCACTTGTTTCTAGGTCTTAGGTTACTATATATTTTTTCCCTGCTGATTTCCCTTTTATTCTGATTCCCCTGGACTGGTAGGAGGTGATAGTCCCTGACCTCGAGGAGGTTTACAGTCCAGTGGTGAAATAGGGACACACACACAGAATGTCCAAGAAAAGATAGGTAGATACACATATGTGTTAACAGCCAAAGAGCAGTAATTGAAGATGTGCTTTGATTTATAGTTGGTTTTATAAGGTGCGGAAAGTGAAGTTTTATAAATTAAAGGTTGGTTTAATATAATTTATTGAGTTTATGAGAACAGGACTCTGTAGTTAAAAAAAATAAGTCCTCCTGGGGCACCTGAGTGGCTCAGTCAGTTAAGTGTCCGACTTTGGCTCAGGTCATGATCTCACGGTTGGTGAGTTTGAGCCCCACGTCAGGCTCTGGGCTGACAGCTCAGAGCCTGGAGCCCGCTTCAGATTCTGTGTCTCCCTGTCTCTGCCCCTCCGCTGCTTGCACTCTGTCTCTCACATTGTCTCAAAAATAAATAAACATTAAAAAAAAATTTAAAAAAAAAGTCCTCCCAATATGTCTCATTATGCAAATACGTATTCATCAAATGATCAGTCCTAAATGTGGTTTGTTGCATATCTGTTTTCTTTAATGCCACACTCTCCATATGCATACTATGATGGCATTTGAGAAGGGAGATAGGGCTTGTTGAAAGAATTGTACTTTCTGTGTCAGACTTCCCTGACTAGGATATAAATGATTATTGGTTGTGATTGGAGAATCCGGGCACAGGAGGATACTGTGTGGGTGCCTAAACTCTGATATACAGTGGTCTTCATGGAAGATTTGTGTGCAAAGCATTGAAAGGCTTTGGCACACTACCTTCCTGCCTGCATTTATTTGCAGTTCACAGGGTGTCTGACTGCTAAGAAGTTCAGCCAACCATTTCTCTGAGCAGGTAGAGGCTCGTCTTTCTTTTGATGGGATAGATTTCTTAAGAAGTAAGCCCATCCTTAATCTCATTGAGTTCTTTCCAGTCACATCATTGCAAAACATTGGGCTAACAGACATGGTTCGTTATTTACCTTCCTCCCCAGCTCCCAGCCCCAAATGAGAAGGGAGGGGGAAGGGAGCAGTGGGACAAGAAAGAGCACGGAGGTTGTATATGTACATGTCTATGGACACATGAACTCACAACTGTGAAAGTTGATTTGCTTCGGTGTGCTAGGTAGGTCGTGAGTTGGGAATAAGGACATGCGCTGGGAACATGAAGGAAGAATCATCAAAAGATAGGATACTACAGCTTGACAGATGACTGGGAACAACCTAATCTCTGTGGAAACTTTTCAGTGGGTCACAAAGTAGAATAAACAGCAGTGGAGCCAGGGCAGAACACTGGAGGGTTTTTCTCCAAACCATCATGCCAGACTCACAACATTCACTCAATAAATTATAGGTCTTTTTCTTTTTTCTTCCTCTTTCTGTTCCCCCACATTTGTTCCCCTTTTTTCCCTCCCAAGAAGTCATCTTATACAGCCACAGTTTACAAGCATGGCCCATTGTTGGAGTCTGAGGAACTGGACAGGACTATACCCAGCATTATACATTGATTCTTGAGGAAGGAACTGACAGCTTGCTCTTTAATGGCTACAAATTGCTTTGTTAGATGAAAAGTGTTGTTGCATCGATGCCAAGTAACATTATTGCTTTTAGGGGTGTTTGTTGTCAGGGTGGCCAAGGGCATTTATCTCTAGGCCCGCTGGAAGCCCACACTTCCCCAGCCAGAATTCATATCTGTTTCTGTCACGTACAAGAGACGCAGAGCACATGCATTGGAGACGCTGAGAGCATCGTTGCTCTTAGTTTTTAAAATAAAGTGGTCACCCCAAAAAAGAGGACATTTGGTAGGGACATGGGAAAGAAGGGATGGAAAGGCATATTCTCAAATACTCTTCAGTGGCATCTGAACTGCCAGGGGATTTAGGGTTGGAGAAATAAATGGAGTGGGAAGAGACACAACATTTTTAAACAGATGACTTAAAATCCAGTCCAGAGCAAAAGGATCATGAGGACCTCTTCCAATAAGTTAGTAGGTATGAGAAATGAAAGGGTGCAAGGCTGTCACCATCACCATCTGTTGTTTGAAATGGAAATGAGAGTTGCTGGGGTGAGCATCTTTAGAAAACAAGAGATAGGGGTACCTGGCTGGCTCAGTTGGTAGAGCATTTGACTCTCGACCTCAGGGTTATGAGTTCAAGCTCCACATTAGAACGTTCTTTAAAAAAAAAAAAAAAAAAAAAAGAGATAAAGATCCCAGGATTTTGAACGCAAAATAAAGCTGTGGTGGCACAATGTGAATAATGGGAAGAAATGTGGTCAATCAGTAAAGAAGCTTTGGTTGCAAGCGACAGAAACTAGTACTGATTAGCCATGGGAAGGAGGATGTACTGGAAGGATTTGAGGTACCTCAGAGACTTCACAGCAAAGCTGAATAAACAGGGACCCAAGCAGTCTCAGAGATCTAGTGGGGAGTGTCACCAGGACTCAGCCACCAAAGAGATTGTGGCTTCTGTCCTGCTGTTAGTCTGCTCTAGACCCAGAATCCCAGGACAGAGAGTCTGACGGGCCAAGCTTATTAGGTCAAGGGGAAATGAATGCTATTGATTGGAACAGTGTGGACAATAGCTCCCCAGAAACTGAAAGGACGAGGGAGATGGAAGGCACTGCGGTCTTCGGAAGCTCTCGGGGAAGAGAAGGCACAAGGCCCAACGTTTAAGCGGTGGTTGGAACCCCAAGTCAGGGTGGGACAGAGCCCTTTGATTGATAGGCCCAGCAAGACTGCATGCTCTGGGGGAAGGGAAGTTCCTCAAGACAGAATAGGAACCAGCAAAGGGATGGGGTTGCAGGGTGACAAAACAGTAGAGGCCCACTCATTCCACGTGTGCGGGCGATGGGGAAGAGAAAGGGCGCTGCATGGTCTCTTGAGATTCTTACCAATCCTTGTTGGAGGTGGGGGGGCAGCACTCCGGGGCCTCGGCTGCATCAAAGCCTCCATTCTTCCCTATTCTCTGCTCATTTCTCTTCTCTGTCGTGTGTGGTTTCTTACCTGATGTCTGCTTCCATGTTCCGATTTTACCACAGCGTGTGGAGCAGTTGTTACATACGAGATGTCATGCTAAGCGTGAATAAATAAGACATGACCCCTGACTTAAAATCTCATAGAGGGAAGCATACATTTTAGCCAAATTTATGCTTATTAGTCCACACCAACAATTTCTTTTATGCATCTATTTTTTTGTTAATAGCATATGCCCAGAACATCAGCCTTGAAACCTTGGGAACATTTACAACTCCACCGTTGTCTTAATCTCTCGTATTTATAATCACTTATCAATTTACCCACTTAGCCAGTCCTACCAATGCGTCCTTCCTGACCTCACAGCCCTGTGTGCGTTTCTGGGTTGGTGCCACCACGTGCAAAGCCCTCCTTCTCTTACACCCATTTTTCTGGAATAACCAACTGGCTGAGTTGGCTAACTTGGTGTCTGCCTTCCTCCCACCTTTCTGGTCTGTACACAGGTTCCGTAAGCGCTTACCTCCAGGAACTTCTCTCTGACCCATCCATGCAAACTTATTTTCCACTGTTCCCAGCACACTCACACCCTTCCAGGCAGGTGGGTCTTCTCCTTGTCCTTTGGATATTCCAGGTTACTGCTTTCCTGCCCCTGCTCATCTCCTCCTCCTCACCTGCACCACCCTCCTTTATTCATCCACCTGTTCAGATCATCAGTTCACAGCCCAGCCATGCATTCTAATCCCCCGGAGAGGGTTGTTTCTGCTTGTTTTGCTTTGTTTTTGTTTTTTATTTTATTTATTTTTAAAAATTCATTTTAATGTTTCTTTTTGAGAGAGAGAGAGAGAGAGAGAGAGAGAGCATGAGCAGGGGAGGGGCAGAAAGAGAGAGAGGGAGACACAGAATCCAAAACAGGCTCCAGGCTCTGAGCTGTCAGCACAGAGCCTGATGCAGGGCTCGAACTCTTAAACCATAAAATCATGACCTGAGCTGAAGTCAGATGCTAAATCAACTGAGCCACCCAGGCACCCTTTTGTTTTTGTTTTTTAATACCAATGCATAGGACCCAGCTAGATCGGCCAGATACTTCTAAGGTACTGCTAGACTTTAGAATGACTAGTTGAAATGCAGGCCCACTGCCCAGTGTCCACAAACCAGTCCTGCTCCTGAAGCCCTCCTAACACTGCAGCCACTGTGCCTTTGTTCCCAGTCTTTCTCTGAACTTCTAGAAAACTACAGTCCACTTTGTCCAAAGCAGTAGCTACATCCCTACTTTACTGGTTATATTTTTTTCCTGGTTGTCTCTGGTGTTTGTTTATATCATAAGCCCTTTGAGGGAAGGAATAAAAGGCTTAGGCAATTAGTAAGCTCTTCCAGATAGTGAAATATCAAATAGATGGAGGTCAATCCAAGAATGTTTCAGATGACCGTGAGTGGGCAATGAAGTGTAATGGGCTGAATTCTGTCCCTGCCAAATTCATATATTGACTCCCTAACCCCAGGTATGTCCGAATAGGATTGAGTTTGGCGATCAGGCTTTTTAAAGAGGTCATTAAGTTAAAATGAGGTGGTTAGGGTGGGCCCTGATGTACTCTAACTGGCATTCTTAGAAGAAGAAGAAATGTGGACATACATACACACACACACACACACACACACACACACACACAGAGGAAGGACCAACTGAGGACACAGGGAGAAGAAGATAATCTACAAACCAGAGGGGCCTCAGAAGAAACTAAACCTTCTGATCTGGGACTTCCAGCTTCAGAACTTGAAGAAGATGACTTTCTAGTGTGTAAGCCCCCCAGTCTGTGGTATTTTGTTACGGCAGCCCTAGGAGACACATGGATGAAATAAGGGGGCGGGGAAATTGAAATAATGTGTTTGGGGAAGATATTCTAAATTATACTTATAAGCTCTGAGCTATCAGACACCACCCATTAACAGAATCAGACACCACTGCGGGCTGCCCTCCGAGGCCACAGCCCGATGCAGTCATCACTAAATGTAGGAACATCTTCACAAAGGGTGTTAGAAACACACCCAGTAGAGAAATGTCTGCACCTGGGAGGCTGTGTGTGCAGTTCAGGTGAGGTCTTTCCTCAAGTAAGAGACTCAAAGCAGCAGGAATTTTATCTGTGTCGCTGGCTTTGAAGAGGCATGCCACCATGCAGCCACCTGGAAGCGAATCCTTCTTCAGTCAATGCCTGGATTTCAGCTTCGTGAGGCCTTGAGCAGAGAGAGGCCAGATAAGTCCATGCTTCTGACCTCCAGAAACTGTGACATGAAATAACTGTGTGTTGTTTTAAACCTTTAATTTGTGGATATTTTTTACACAGCAATAGAAAACCGGGGCTTCTGGGTGGCTCAGTCCGTTAAGGGTCCGACTTTGGCTCAGAGCATGATCTCACGGTTCGTGAGTTGGAGGCCCGTGTTGGGCTCTGTGCTGACAGCTCAGAGCCTGGAGCCTGCTTCGGATTCTGTGCCTCCCTCTCTGTCTGCCCCTTCCCCACTCACACTCTGTCTCTCAGAAATAAATAGACATTAAAAGAAAAAAAAAAAAAAAGAAAGCTGATACAGAACTTACTTACTAAATCCTGGAAGGTTTGAAAGCTCAAAGTTGTTTAGTTTTTAAACAACTAAAATTTAACATGGCTTTGTATGCCAGAGAATAAATTTATGGAACCAGTTATCCAAAGAACCCGTGGAGTCAAAACAACAAATAGGTCTTAGAAGGATTTCCAGGAGATCATGGATGACCTTTTTAAAAAATGAGAGCTTAGGGGCGCCTGGGTGGCGCAGTCGGTTAGGCATCCGACTTCAGCCAGGTCACGATCTCGCGGTCCGTGAGTTCGAGCCCCGCGTCGGGCTCTGGGCTGATGGCTCGGAGCCTGGAGCCTGTTTCCGATTCTGTGTCTCCCTCTCTCTCTGCCCCTCCCCCGTTCATGCTCTGTCTCTCTCTGTCCCCAAAATAAATAAACGTTGAAAAAAAATTAAAAAAAAAAAAAAAATGAGAGCTTATTCTCTACCTGCTTCCAAAAACGATTGAGGTGATTTTTATAGGGCTTGTTTAATGATAATTAAAGAGACAAATAGAAAATAATAAACCATGGAGGATGAGGAATGGACAGCATGAAAAATCTTGGTCAAGTTTTGTAAGAACTTTAGCTTTGAACTTCTTAGAAGTCAAGATACTTTTGGAGGCACCTGGGTGGCTCGGTCAGTTAAGTGTCTGACTTTGGCTCAGATCATGATCTACCAGTTAGTGGGTTCAAGCCCCATGTCAGGCTCTGTGCTGAAAGCCTGGAGCCTGCTTCAGATTCTGTCTCTCTCTTGCTCTCTCTCTGCCCCTCCCCCATTCATGCTCTCTCTCTCTCAAATATAAATAAACATTAAAAAATTAAAAAGAAGTCAAGATATTTTTAAAGAGGTAAAATGATAAACTACAGCAGGGTTTCTCAGACCTAGGTGTACATTGGAATCCCTTGGAGAAGTTTTTAAAAACCATCAATGCCTGAGTCCTGTGCGCAAAGATTCTGACTTAATTGGTACAGCATGAAGACTGAGTCCCAAGAGCCATTTGAGCTGCCCCAGGTGATTCTAATATGCAGCCTTGGTGATGAACCACCAAAATGTTATTTTTATTATCAAACATCCTGATTTGTTAGGAGAGATACATTATCTTTTGGGATTTTATTTTGTGAAACTTGTATAATGGAGAATGTCTTTTTTTTTTTTTAACATTTATTTATTTTTGAGACAGAGAGAGACAGAGCATGAACAGGGGAGGGTCAGAGAGAGGGAGACACAGAATCCAAAACAGTCTCCAAGCTCTGAGCTGTCAGCCCAGAGCCTGACGCAGGGCTCGAACTCACAGACCGCGAGATCAAGACCTGAGCCGAAGTCGGCCGCTTAACCGACTGAGCCACCCAGGCGCCCCAATGGAGAATGTCTTTATACCTTTATCCTTAAGTAGTTTTGCAGAAAACGCAAAGACATTTAAATGGTCCTTTCTTTTAAAAAGTTTTTATTTGAGTATAGTTGATAGACAAGGTTACATTAGTTCAAGTATACAAAATGGTGATTCAACATCTCTATATATGATGCTGTGCTCACCAGAAGTGTAGCTACCCTCCTCCCCCATCACCATACAATGCTAACACGGTACCACTATGTTCTCTAAGCTGTGCTTTTGATCCTGGTCACTGGAGGCCTGTATCACCCACTCCCCTCCATCCATTTTGCCCATCCCCCACTTCCCCCTTGTCTCTGGCAACCATCAGTTTGTTCTCTGTATTTATGAGTCTGGTTCTGCTTTTTGTTTGTTTATTCATTTGTTTTTTAGATTCCTCAAAGGAGGAAATGATATGGTACTTATCTTTTTCTGACTTATTTCACTTAGCATAATACCCTCTAGGTCCATCCATATCACAGATGGCAGGATCTCATCCCTTTTTGTGGCTGAGTAATATTCCATTATGTATATATAACGAAATAAAAGATATGTATGTCACATCTTTATCCATTCATTTATTGATGAACACTTAGGTTGCTTCTATATCTTGGCTATTGTGAATAATGCTACAATAAACAGAGGGGTGCATATACCTTTTTGAATTAGTGCTTTTTATTTTCTTTGGGTAAATACCCAGTAGTGGAATTATTAGATCATGTGGTAGTCCTATTTTTAATTTTTCGAGGAACCTCCATACTGTTTTCCACAGTGGCTGCACCATTTTACATTCCCACCAACAGTGCACGGGTTCCTTTTTCTCCACATCCTTGCCAACACTTGTTATTTCTTGTCTTTCTGATTGTAGCCATTCTGACAGGTGTAAGGTAATATCTCATTGCATTTGCATTTGATTTGCTTTTCCCTGATGATGAGTGACGTTGAGCATTTTTTCATGTGTCTCTTGGCCATCTGTATGTCTTCTTTGGAAAAATATCTATTCACATCCTCTGTCTATGCCTCTCTCTCTCTGTCTTTCTCTTTTGCAATTTTATACCTTTATTTGACGATCAGCTGTTAGTTTTCATCCATGAACTATCTGTAGATTTCTGAAAGTGGTGACAGGTACATAGGTAACCAACGTATAGAACTTGTTTTGTGAATCTTTATCTTCATTACGTTTCTGGACAACTGCACACAGATACAGTATGGAATATTCCTTATTCTTTTGGCCCAGTTTTGTTGAGCCTGGTGTCAGTGTAAACATCTGGAGTTCACGTCTCCTTCATGGCAAATTTCTGGATCTCTCTCTCTGAGTGCCCGGGGGACATGCTTCTTGAAACCCACTCCCTGGATGTGCTTGTGAAGGCTAATGGTATGCCCTCTGGTCACTACCTCACTGATGGCAGAAAGGCCCTTCCTTCTTCCTGCCAGCCTTCTGTGTGAGAGCCGTTCTGCTGGGCCCAGGCTGGAAATCAATGCCCATTTCTTAAATCAACCTCTGACTAAACACCAAAGACATCATCAAAATAAAATTTTTGAAGGGATTTCTGTGGGGGATTTAAATGAGTAAGTTTCTGATGATGTAACTTGACAGAGGAATCCAAGTTTAAATTTCCTGGAAATGTGAATGGACACCTCTGTCTTTGTGAATCTATTTTAAATAACCATCCTGAGAAAGTTCACGGTAAGGACTGGTTAACAAAAAGTTCTAATTGAGGTATCCAGTGAGAATCTGTGATAAAAATGTTCTGTTTAGTTGAATGAAGGGACACGATTAAGCTTTATTTAACAGGTGGCAGGTGGCACCTTGATACTAATTTGCAAAAACATGTCAATTTATGTTCTGTTTTACACCGTTTACAATTGAGATTTGGTGTTTTTTTTTTTTTTCCAAAAGAACACTCTTGATCACTCTGAGTTTTAAAATGTTTTGATAAGGATTCTGTAAGAACACAGGCTGAATAGGATTTATTTTGAGATTAGCTTAATCCTTGAATAATTGTTAGGTATGAAATCCAAGGCTGATGATATATCAGGTAGGCTATGGAAAACTATTTAGCAATTTTTGAGCACTTACAATAGTGGTTAACAAACATAATACTGTGTGCCCAGCCTTGTTCTAAACACTTTCTGTCGATTAATTTAATCTTCATAGTAACATGTAAAGTAAATACATTATTATCCCATTTTATGGATAAGAACACTGAGGCACAAAGAGACTAAGGAACTGGCTTGGTTGGGTGGAGGATGCATGGAGCCCACAGAGAGGTAACTTCCCAAAGGATGCTCATACCCAGTGGGCTTGACCTCAACAGACAGGGAGAAACAACCCTCCACCCCCAGGGGCTTTCCTGCCACCAGACCATCAGGCAATGCTTTATGCACAGTGGGCCGTGAAAAGCAGAGAATGGAGCTGCTGCTGTCTCTTAGAAAATTCTGCTCTTAGAAAAACTTCTGCATTGCTTCCGTTCTTCCCCTTTCCCTTGGAGTTTGTTATTCAAGATGGCCCCATGATAATGGACATTCTCTTTGGGAGATGGAGAGATGGGAGAGAAGAGAATAGAGTCCTTTTACATCTCCCCTTATAGCGTATCATTGTTTTAGCTGCAGTTACCCCCACCTGAAGCTGAGTTTGTGACTTAATCATTGGCCTGATGATGGGGGCAAGGGCAGTGGCCTTTGGGGCAGGGAGCAGCTGGAGTGGGTCTCCTCAGAGCAGCAGGATTCACTCAAGGGTGTGATGATGCCCTCCCACCATAAGCTCTGTGCCTGTCTGCCCTCCCTCCACCCGCCTCTTCGCTACTTGCCTGTTCTGGGCACGGCTGTCCCCTGCCTCCCCCAGGATGACTTCCTAAGTGCTACTTTCAGCTCCTCTCTGGGGCCTTGCAACTATTTCCATTGCTTCTCCCAAGACTGTTTTCTCTTCTCCAACCTGCCTCCCACTGTCTAATTATGCCCTAGGCATAATCCTTCCATCTGTACCTTATCTTCTGGGGCCTCTACCCTTCCTTCCAAGTTGGTGCCTCACACATATGTCCCTGGAGTATTCCAGTAATGGAACAAGGAGAAAATGGACACCCCAAATCCTCACTTTGTCGCCACCATTCCCTCGCTACTCTTAGTCATTTGTGTTCATTTTCTTTCCTTTCTAACATTTTCTGTGGGCTGCGAAGACCAACAAAAAAAAAATGACTGTTCCTCGTTTTAGGCCCTTGATTTCTCCCTTCCATGAAATGACAGTGAGCAGTGAAACTGGGGAGATACAAAATTCTCAGACTCGTTCATCTAGTTGATCTCCTGTCAACACACTTTGAGCCTTTGTTCCACCTGAAGATTGTCCCCAAAATAATTTCTGCCATTGGGCCTCCTTTGGTGATCCTCTTTTCCTCAGAACCTGATGACGAACTTCCAACCACATCGCTTTTCATCTTTTCCTTTTTCTCCAGTCACATCCTGCTCTGTCTCTCTCTGACTGATGGCATCATCTGTGGCTTTCTCTGTCCCCCCGCTTAAGCTATGTCCTGCACCTGGCTTTCTGAGAGCTGAACTCAGATGCCCTCCTGACCCGGAAAATCATTTTCAGTCACACCCTTCTCACTCTATTCCCTGAAAATCAATTGTGAAACATCTTGTACATCACTGATAATTTCTTGTGGTGGAGTGACTTCCCAACACAAAGATACATGTTTACCGAAGGATGGTCTCAGTCAGCCAGGCCGGCTGTATATACATTTAGCCACAAGTGAAGATATATGTGACTGTGCCTGGAACATACCAGTGGGCATTCAACAAATGTTTGGTTTATCTTAATCTGAACAAAAGAAATCAGAGTTTGAGCAAGAGAGAACTCTGATTTACATTTTTAAAAAATTACATAAAATAAACTTAAAAAAAAATCCCAGGTATTTATTGGTAGGTTTTTGCAATTAAAAAAAAAATTGCAGGTATAGTGGCCATTATGTTCCAGGCATTGGGTTCTATGATGTTCACTGCGATGAGATATATCACACAGTCAACCAGGAAAGAGCATCCACTGAGCACTTCCTGTGAACTTGGCACATGGTGTGGTATCACCATGAAGAGAAGGACTTGGCAAGTTTTGGGGGCTGGGGTGTTGGACAGGTTGGTGAATTTGGGGGTCTGTTTGCTATAAGGCTAGTCAGGCAACATAAAGAGCCCTGAATGTGGCCTGGGCCATCTCCAGTCCCCATCTTGACAGGTCTGGACATATTTCTCAGGTGACTTCTCTTGACTACCCAACCACAGGTGTGCCACTCTGATTTCATAACCACCCAAAATGTACAACTTCACACCGCTCCTAGCCAGTGTGGGCTCACTATCTACACTGAGAACTCAGATTTATAGCAAAGACTAGAAATGAGGAAACCTTTGTTCAGTTCTGGTTCTGCAGGTGCACATTCAATCCTGTGAAGTTTTCATAAGCGTACAGGTTGTCCTGTACCCTTGACATGTGAGTTCCAGGGAGACACCATTGGTTAACCTTTTCTCGAGATAAAAAAAAAAAAAAAAGAAAAAGAAAAAAGAAATAGGAAAATCCAGAGTCCATGTGCCCAGATCTTAAGTTCCTTTCAGGTTGTCTGAAATGAATCTATCAATGGCCATCTGGAAAAATTCCCTTACCTTTTAAACCATTCGGACATGAGATAGTACAACGTAGTCTAAAGCTTGAACTTTTTTCCCCTCAAATAAGAAAAGGTAATTGTAATTAAAAACATCTTTTTCTATGAAGCAGTCAAATTCCTTCCTCAATTTTATGATTATTGATACTGGTGTGGGGAAATCTCAGTACTCATTAATTTTTAGACCCAATGGATATTATATCAAGGACTCTTTTTTAAAAAAAAATTAGGAAGTGGGAGCTCAAACTGTTCTTAAACTGGTCGAAAATAGTCTAAATACTGCACTTCATAAAATTCATAATTTTGTACACTTTAATTTTGTATATAGTTTCAAAATTTTATAATTCTGTAAAAGTGGTCTTGTTTCTTGCAAGTTGCTAAAGGGACTCACCACAAGATGGCACCATGCAAGTAGTAGTTAATACAAAGGCGTACCCTGTGCATGTTGTTTATCTTACTTTAGGCCCTCGTACTTCAAGAGCAGTGGCATATGGTAATCTGATAATGCTATGCATACAGAGACAAATGTCTGTCTTGCTGTGTGGGTTTTAGTGACTAAAGTCTTCCTCTTGTGTTTGTTCTTTATATGTGCTCCACCCTCAACCAAGCCTTTCTGGTAACATGCTATTATCGTGAGGGCATGGAGTCAACAGTTACTTACATATTTTGAGGAGAAGGTGGCTTAGTTAGGTTGGTCTCTGAAGGCATTTGTTAAGTTTTTCCCTTTGCAAGTGATGGAAAGTATGGGAAGGTCATGTTCTGGGTCCTCTCTCTATTGTGTTTGTTGTGGATTTGCCAAAGCACCAAACACTTGGTTTCCTTAATTTATCTGTGGAAGATCAGCAGTAGAACTAGAAAAGTCCGAAGTGCTTGTGATTCTCATTTTTGAGAATGTAAGGATGAGTCTGAATTCCAAGGCTCAGTGATAGCCATTCATTTCACACATGGAAGCAAACCTGGAATTTTCTCCATTGGATATTCAGATCCTGGATAACTGGATGATTTGGGGATTAAAGGGGCCTGACATTCACATGGCTTTTAGCACTTAGAAAGATACCCAGAGGAAAGGATGTAGCCTTTTCTTTTTTAAATGTTTATGTATTTATTTTTGGGGGGGAGGGGTGAAGGAGCAGAGATAAAGGGAGAGAATCCCAAGCAGGCCCCAGGCTGTCAGCGCAGAACCTGCCATGGGGCTCAATGCCACCAATTATGAGATCATGACCAGAGCCAAAATCAAGAGAAGGCCTCTTAAGCAACTAAGCCACCCAGGCGCCCCTCCTTTTTTATGTGAGAATGGGGTGCAGGGCGTGTGTCCTTGACGTTAAATAGTATTCTAAGTGGTACTGCCCTGTTGCCAAGTAGCTAGGTAAATATTTGCAAAACTCCTACTTCTTCTCTGGCTTTGAGGCACGTGTCTACTGGGTATGAAACAGTCTCTGTGGGAAGTGAGCCTACCCAGCCCTTATCTCTCTCTTGTGGCAGAGTTCACCGAACGACACACACTCCAAAGAGAAGGGATGCCTGCCGTCTTATCTTTCCCTTTCAGCCAGCACAGGGGAGTTCTGGTGGTCAAGGCCAGCGGGTCATCTGCAGGAGCCTTGGAGAGAAGCGTAGGCCCAGATGTTCACCTTCTGAATATATGTTCCTGAAGCGGTAGTATTTCCCAGGGCCTTTGAGGAGACCACTTAGCCCTATGGGTGCTAGGAGCATTGATCTGTAAGAAACACTAAAATATTGTGGAGATGTAATGAGATGGAAATCGTATCTTTCCAGAATTCTTCTGAGGTAGAATATTTTAAGGGGTAGGAAGAAGTACTTTGATGAGCGGCTTAAGGCCAGGGTAAGATCGCACCCCCACTCTGCCATACTTCTGAGGGCTTGCTCAGGAGTCACGACAAGCTGTGCAGCAGCCTTCTGGGATACAGCCTGAGCTACGTTTGTAGGGACAAAGAGAAGAGGCTGAGTTGTCTGACACTTTCTTTTTCTCTGTCTCCCCTTCCCTTAACTCCAAACAAACTCTCATAATCATTAAAAAACATCCCCAAAGACTATAGTTTTTTTTTTTTTAATGTGAAATTTATTGTCAAATTGGTTTCCATACAACACCCAGTGCTCATCCCCCTGCTGGGTCATAGGGTAGGTCTATTTTTAATTTTTTGAGGAACCTCCACACTGTTTTCCAGAGCGGCTGCACCAATTTGCATTCCCACCAACAGTGCAAGAGGGTTCCCGTTTCTCCACATCCTCTCCAGCATCTATAGTCTCCTGATTTGTTCATTTTGGCCACTCTGACTGACGTGAGGTGGTATCTGAGTGTGGTTTTGATTTGTATTTCCCTGATGAGGAGCGATGTTGAGCATCTTTTCATGTGCCTGTTGGCCATCCGGATGTCTTCTTTAGAGTAGTGTCTATTCATGTTTTCTGCCCATTTCTTCACTGGATTATTTGTTTTTCGGGTGTGGAGTTTGGTGAGCTCTTTATAGATTGTGGATAGTAGCCCTTTGTCCCATATGTCATTTGCAAGTATCTTTTCCCATTCCCTTGGTTGCCTTTTAGTTTTGTTGATTGTTTCCTTTGCTGTGCAGAAGCTTTTTATCTTGATGAGGTCCCAATAGTTCATTTTTGCTTTTAATTCCCTTGACTTTGGGGATGTGTCAAGTAAGAAATTGCTGCAGCTGAGGTCAGAGAGGTTTTTCCCTGCTTTCTCCTCTAGGGTTTTGATGGTTTCCTGTCTCACATTCAGGTCCTTTATCCATTTTGAGTTTATTTTAGTGAATGGTGTAAGAAAGTGGTCTAGTTTCATCCTTCTGCATGTTGCTGTCCAGTTCTCCCAGCACCATTTGTTAAAGAGACTGTCTTTTTTCCATTGGATATTCTTTCCTGCTTTGTCAAAGATTAGTTGGCCATACTTGTGTGGGTCTAATTCTGGGGTTTCTATAGAAACCCCAAATAGAAACAAAAGAAAAAGACACACAAAAAACAAGACTATTAAAGAAGAAACCAGTGGTAACCAGTTTTTACCACTTGTAAAAACTGGTTTTACCAGTGGGGCATGGTTTTACCAGTGGGGGATGCGTGAAGTAGGTGAAGGGAATTAAGAGTACGCTGATCTAAGATTAGTTGGCCATACATTTGTGGGTCCACTTCTGGAGTCTCTATTCTATTCCATTGGTCTATGTGTCTGTTTTTGTGCCAATACCATGCTGTCTTGATGATTACAGCTTTGTAGTAGAGGCTAAAAGTCTGGGATTGTGATGCCTCCCGCTTTGGTCTTCTTCTTCAAAATTACTTTGGCTATTCGGGGCCTTTTGTTGTTCCATACAAATTTTAGGATTGCATATTCTAGCTTCGAGAAGAATGCTGGTGCAATTTTGATTGGGATTGCATTGAATGTGTAGATACCTTTGGGTAGTATTGACATTTTAACAATATTTATTCTTCCAATCCATGAGCACGGAATGTTTTTCCATTAAGACTACAGATTTAAAGGAGTGCCCAGTTATAAGCCTGTCTTTACCCTGCCCAGTGCCTGGGAGGACTCCTCACAGAGAAGTGTAAGAAGAGCTTCATGTGAAACGGTTATTATCTGAATGCTCACTGGGCAAGGGCCTCTGCTTTTCACGCCTTCTTTGTTGTCCCTCTGGCCCAGGCTTCTCGGGGCAATGATAGCCACAGAGACTGAATTTTCAAGAACAGTCTGGCTTGAAATATTCTGTCCAATTGTTCAGCCAAGTGTATTTTAACTTGATGGTAAGGTCTCACATCCTGACTTTTGGCTCAGAAAATTAGTCACCACACACTCAAGAACTTTGCATTCAAAAGTTCTTTCTTGCAGTAGGAAGCCCCCTACCAGACAATCAGAGATGGACCACCTGGGAAACTGCCTGGGCATTGCTTGTGTCAGTCCCTGTGGGCAATATTGGGGCTTAATGCTTTTAAGTTTATTCATTTTGAGAGAGAGAGAGTGAGTGGGGGAGGGAAAGAGAAAGAAGGAGACAGACGATCTGAAGTGGGTTCTTTGCCGACAGCAGAGAGCCCGGTGTGGGGCTTGAACTTGCCAACTGCGAGATCATGACCTGAGCCGAAGTTGGAGGCTCAACTGCCTGAGCCACCCAGGTGTCCGCTTTTTTTTTTTTTAACTTTTCAAATTTGTGTATAGTTGACACACAATGTTACATTCGTTTCAGGTGTACAACATAGTGGTTCAACAGGTTTATGCACTATGCTCACCACAAGTGTGTCTGCCACCTGTCACCATACAGTGCTGTTACAATGTCATTGATTGTATTCCTCATGCTATGCCTTTTATTCCTGTGACCAATCCATTCTATCCCTGGAAGCCTATCTCTCCCAGCCTTCCTCCCCCTTTCCTTCTGGGAAGTCATCAGTTTGTTTTTGCGTTTAATGAGTCTGGTTTTGCTTTTTGTTTGTTTTTCACTTGTTGTGGTTGCTTCTTTCTTCTGCTCTTTTTAGATTCTACATGAGTGAAATCATATGGTGTTTGTCTTTCACAGTCTGGTTTTTTTTTTTTTTCAGCATAATGCCCTCTAGGTCTATCTATGTTGTCTCAAATGGCACAATAAATCATCTTTTTTATGGGCAAGTAATATTCCACTGTGTGTGTGTGTGTGTGTGTGTGTGTGTCCATCCACACCACATCTTCCTTGTCCATTTGTCTATCAAAGGGTAGGTTGTTTCTGTATCTTGGCTATTGTAAATAATGCTGCAATAAACATAGGCATACTTACGTGTTTTCATTTTCTTTGGGTAAATATCAAATAGTGGAATTATTGGATCATATGCTAGTTCTATTTTTAACTTTTTGATGAGTGTCCATACTGTTTTCCACAGTGGCTGTACCAATTTATAGTCCCACAGTGTATGAGGGTTCTTTTTTGTCCACATCCTCACCAACATTTCCTATTTCTTGTGTTTTTGATTTTAGCCATTCTGACAGGTATGGGGTTATATCTCATTGTGGTTTTGATTTAAATTTCCCTGATGATTAGTGATATTGAGCATCTTTTCATGTGTCTGTTGGCTACTGGATATATTCTTTGGAAAAATGTCTATTCTGCCCATTTTTTTAATTGGATCGTTTGTATTTTTGGTATTGAGTTGTATAAATTCTTTATATATTTTAGATATTAGCCCGTTATCAGATATATCATTTGCAAATAAATATCTTTTCCCATTCACTTGGTTGCCTTTTTGTTTTGTTGATGGCTTCCTTTGCTGTGCAAAAGCTTTTTATTTTGATGTAGTCCCAATTGTTTATTTTCCTTTATTTCCCTTGCCTCAGAAGACATATTGAGAAAAATGTTGCTATGGTGGATGTCAGAGAAATTACTGCTTGTGTTCTCTTCTAGGAATTTGATGATTTCAGGTCTCACATTTAGGTCTTTAATCCATTTTGAGTTTATGTTTGTGTATGGTGTAATAAAGTGGTCCAGGTTCATTCTTTTGTAAGTAGCTCTCCAGTTTTCCCAGCACCATTTGTGGGAGAGACTGTCTTTTTCCCATTATGTATTCTTGCCTTCTTTGTCATAGATTGACCATATGATTGTGGCTTTGTTTCTGGGCTCTCTCTTCTGTTCTATTGATCTACATGTCTATTTTTGTTCCCATACCATACTGTTTTGGTTACTACATCTTTGCAGTGTATCTTGAAATCTGGCATTATGCGTCTTCAACTCTGTTTTTCTTTCTCAAGATTGCTTTGGCTAATTGGGGTCTTTTGTGGTTCCATACAAATTTTCATATCATTTGTTTTAGCTTTGTGGGAAATGCTGGTGATATTTTGATAAGGATTGCATTGAATCTGTAGATTGCTTTGGGTAATATGGGCATTTTAATAATATTCTTCTAATTCATGAGCATGGACTATCCATTCATTTGTGGAATCCTTAATTTCTTTCATCAGTGTTTTATAGTTTTCAGAGTACAGGTCTTTCACCTCTTGGGTTAAGTTTATTCTTAAGTATTTTATTCTACTTGGTACAACTGTAAATGGTGCTGTTTTCTTAATTTCTCTTTCTGCTATTTCATTATTAGTATATAAAAATGCTACCAGTTTATGAGTATTACTTTTGTATCCTTCACCTTTACTGAACTATTTATTACTTCAAGTAGTTTTTTGGTGGAATCTTTAGGATTTTGTATGTATAGTATCATGTCATCTACAAACAGTGACAGTTTAACTTCTTCTTTACCAATATGGATGCATCATATTTCTTTTTCTTGTCTGATTGCTATGGCTAGGACTTCCAGTACCATGTTGAATAAAAGTGGTGAAAGTGGACATCCTTGTCTTTTATGGAATGCTATTATTGATGCTGAAATAAATTGGTCACTGTGAAAGGAGATGAGACAAATTAAGGACCAGCTTAATGGAGAGAAATATTTAAAGAGAGTTTTGAGTTATTCAAGAATGGCCCTCTTGAAGTGTGAATGGACCTATAGAAACAGCAATCCAGTCTCCTGGCTCTAGAATTTCACTGCTGATAGAAGGCTCTTCGAATTGTCCAGCCTCTTGGCACGTATTCCGGGTCATATTTAGTGATCCTTTCTTGTACCCCATTTCTTTCCCTTCCCTGAATTCCTCCTTTATTTTTCCAAATAGTCTCTCAAGTAACCTTTTCATGGTGGGTACATGGGCAGTTAACCTTCTGAGTTCTTGCATGCACATTCTACAGTGTTTTTTGTTTCCTTCAAATCTGATTGATAATTTGAGTGGACAGAGAATTCTAAATTCAAAGTCATTTCCCATGAAAAATTTGAACACATTGCTTCATTGTCTACTAGAAGAATTAAGTTTTAAAAATTTAAATGAGAGCTTTCTTTCAGGCCCTTTCTGTCAGCCATCAAGCCTCTCTGCCCCTATTAACTTCTGCTTCTTGGGCAAAGCATTTCCTCATAACCAGGGTGGGGTAATAACTTTTGGTCAGAACTCCTTCTGAGAATGCATCTGCCGCAAGAGGATTAAGCACTTATACTCAGGGTGAAAAGTCATTAATCTTCAGTGCTAGGGGCTGAAAGTTGGACCTTTTATGGAATTTGCAACTCATCATTCAAGAGGCTGAACGATTAATTTGCTGTTGTTGGGCTCCTAATTGCTTTGGGCTGAACACCAGCGAGATGCCTAATTTTTAACTAACCTGGGAACTATCTATTTCTGAGTGGGTGCCAGACTACAGAACACCTGTTTGGTAATTGTCAACTTCCTGCTCTAAAAACATCTGCAAGTTTTGCTGAGTCACAGGGTGAGAGATAGCTAGGACACTTGGATGCCAGTGCAAGGGACAGGAGTAATTAATGTTTTTAGCAAGAGGTGACAACTGGTTATAGTCTCTAGCGTAACTGATTATTATAAATTATGAATTAATCCAAGGGAGAACTTGCTAAATCTCAGAGCTGGCCCAAAGTGGGATGGACTGCCTTGGGAATCTTTGAGTTCCTCATGATAAGAGTGAGTCTTGGTGGAGATATTGTAAATCAGATCCAAGAACTTATTGGACGGTTGGAAGATGTGATCTTTAAGTTCTTTTTCAACCACAAGAACTTATGTTTGCAGTACATAGTGTGGCACCCAGCGCACAGTAGGTGTGCCATATATGCTAAATAAAATGTTTGTGGACTCGTTTACCATGCAGCTGCTGAGTTGAATGGCATCACTGTTTTCACTTGCTATAATTCAAGCTTATACTAAGCAGGTTTTAGTTGCAACTACCATCGGCTACTTATATTGAAAAGTTAATAGAGTAGTCTCTTCCACAAACAGTAGCTAAGTTTGATCTGGGGACCTGTTCTACCCACAACGTGGTGTTGAACAGACAGAACCCAGACATACAGGGCACGAAGAGTTAAACAGCAAAGCCCTACTTAATCATGTGGCTTAGGCACAGACTGAAGGGCTTTTGAATAATAGGAAAGAGGCTTCCAGGCAACACCGGACCTGGAAAATACAGCTTTGCTTGTCTGTGAGGGTTGAAGAAGGCATTCCAGAGCATGGCCTGTCTCCTGCGGTTCCTACTTGTGCAGTGTGATTAGGGACAGAATCTATAAGGGTGGGGACAACAGAGACACAGTTGATGTTGTCCGTTCATTCAGTTAGAAAGCTTGAAAAGATGGAGCCTTTCAGCTAGGATCCAGAGAAGCCACCCAAAAGGAGTACAACGAAGTCAACACGGAGAAGCGTCTATGCCCTTATGGCCCGGCTGACAGGAAACAAGCGAGGACAGAAACTGGTGGCCCGGACAGACTGCTCTCACCTCGCTTCATTTCTGAATCAAAAATCAGAACTTGTGGTCTGAGAGAGGGCGTTTCCTGCTTTTTGAATTTATTTTTATGTATGAAAATAATATTACAAGTATATAGGAAGATGCAAAAATCCATTCCAGGCTCCCTGCAGCCATATATAGTTTATTACACATAGATGAGTTATTACAAATATAATGCCAATATAATGTTTATAATTGGAACATTTTCCAATTTTTTCTCTACCTAATATATGCATTTTGCTAAATACTTTCAACTTTTGTTTTACATGTTTAGCTTCTTATGGCTAAGTGGTATTTTGTCAAGTAGAAAGTATAAGAATATCTAACGTGCACAATGTTTATTATAGTCAGCTTTCCATGTTTATCTCATTTACTTCTCACAGCTTTAGGATAGCAGCTTTTTTATTTATTTATTTATTTATTTATTTATTTATTTATTTTATTTCCGGATGAAGGACTGATAACACAGCCAAGGAGTGGCAGGACTGGGTCTGCCCAGGTCTGATTCCAGGCCCTGAGTTTTTAACCAGGGTGCTGATCATTTCCTTTCTATTTGGACATTTAAATTACTTCCTTTCTTTCTTTTGTGATTGCAATGAACCCTAAAAGGAACATCTTTATCCATAGGCCATCTGCAATGTAACGCTGTTTCTCTAAATAACAGAGTCAGAGTGTGAAAAATTTAATGACAGTTGATGTATTGTGCCAAAATGACTTTGAAAATTATGTCCATTTATGATATATAAATGATATCTAAATAAATATCACCTTCTTTGTACATATATCATGAATTACATCCTGCCAGCATTAGTTATGCTAGTTTAAAATTTTGTTTTGCTAATTTAGTAGCAAAATGAAAATGTAGTATTTTAATATTTGTAATTAGAGCAGTTAAATATTATTTCCTATATTTGTCCACTGGCTATAGTTCTTTGGATTGTAGCTTTATGTCCTTTTCCCATCTATCCATTAGAGACATTTTACTTATTAAAAAAAATTTTTTTATATCTTTATTTATTTTTGAGAGAGAGAGAGCAAGAGGCAGAGTGTGAACAGGAGAGGAACAGAGAGAGAGGGAGACACAGAATCCGAAGCAGGCTCCAGGCTCCGAGCCCAATGCGGGGCTCAAACTCACGAATCGTGAGGTCATGACCTGAGCCAAAGTCAGACACTTAACCGCTTAACCCACTGAGCCATCCAGGTCCCCATCCATTGGAGACATTTTAAAAAGTCAATTGTGGGGTGCCTGGGTGGCGCAGTCAGTTAAGCATCTGACTTCAGCCAGGTCACGATCTCGCGGTCCGTGAGTTCGAGCCCCGCGTCGGGCTCTGGGCTGATGGCTCAGAGCCTGGAGCCTGTTTCCGATTCTGTGTCTCCCTCTCTCTCTGCCCCTCCCCCGTTCATGCTCTGTCTCTCTCTGTCCCAAAAATAAATAAACGTTGAAAAAAAAAAAAAAAGTCAATTGTAAGGACTTTCTCTTAGTAATGACATTATTAACACTTTGTTAGAGTTGGTGCAAATATCTCTCCTGGTCTGTTTGCATTTCAGTTGTTTTTCTCATTTTGACATATTTTCAAAAGTTCATGTAGTCAGATACAGCCATTTTAAACTTTTGTTTAATTTACTGCTTCTAGACAAAATTATCTCTTCCAACTTCTCCAAATATTTCAAAAAGATCTTATTTTCCTATAGTCTATTTGGTTAAGCAAGACTATTTGGAATTTATATTGATTTTTGGTGTGATGGATATGACAGTTCAAGGCTGTTTCACAACGAACAAAAAAATCCTTAACCCCAACCTGCACGCACCCGGGTCCCTGCCCAGCTACCATTCTTTCCTCACTTCCTCCCCTCCCACTTACACCTCCACCCACTCCAGTTTGGATTCCATCTCAATCACACCAACAGCATCTCTCTCCTTCTCTCACCCAGCTCACCAGTTGACCTATGCTTTCATTTCTTTTGGGCCAATTGCTAGGAACTGAGCTGGCAGATCCTATGGTAGTTATATGTACAACCTGGTTAAAAAAACTGCTAAGCTCTTATCCAAAATAGTTGTGCCATTTTATTTTTATTACAAAAAAATTTTTAACGTTTTTTTATTTTTGAGACAGAGAGAGACAGAGCATGAACGGGGAGGGGCAGGGAGAGAGGGAGACACAGAATCGGAAGCAGGCTTCAGGCTCTGAGCTATCAGCCCAGAGCCCAATGCGGGGCTTGAACTCACGGACTGTGAGATCGTGACCTGAGCTGAAGTCGGACGCTTAACCGACTGAGCCACCCAGGCGCCCCTAAAAAAAATTTTTTTTAATGTTTACTTATTTGAGAGAGAGAGGAGACAGCGCACATACAAATGGGGGAGGGGCAGAGAGAGAGAGAGTGGGAATCCCAAGCAGCCTCTGCAATGTTGGTGCAGAGCCGCATGCAGGGCTCAAACCCACAAACCGTGAGATCGAGACCTGAGCCGAAATCAGGAGTCAGGTGCTCAACCAACTAAGCCACCCAGGCACCCTAGTGGTTGTACTATTTTAAAGTTCTACTAACACTGTAAGAAAATTCCAGGTGCTTCGTCTCCTTGGCAGCACTTAACATTGTCAGTCTTTTAAATTTTAGCTGATAATGGGTGTAAAGTGGCCTGTCTCTCTGTAATTTGCCTTTTCATAACGACTAACGATTTTGAGCTCACTGGTGATTTGTGTATTGTCTTTTGTGAAATGTCTTTTGAAGTCTTTTGTCCATTTGAAAGTTGGGTTTGTCTTTTTATTTTTGACTAGTAGAAATCATGTACATATTCTGGGTGTAAGACCTCTGTCATATATGTATATATATCTAGATATCTATGTCTATGTCTATGTCTATATCTATATCTATATATGTATGGCATATTTCTCTCAGCTTGGGACTTGCCTTTTCAATTTTCTTAATGGTGTTCTTTGAACAGAATTGTTTTAAATTTGATTATTTCCAGTTTATCAATCTTTTATTTTATGGTTAATACTTTTTGTGTTCTAAGAAATTGTTGCCTATCCCAAGGTCATGAAGATATTCCCCTATGTTTTCTTGTAGGAGCCTTATAGTTTTAGCTTTTACTTTTAAGTCCAAGATCGAGCTTAAATAAATTTTTGTGTGTGGTGTGAGGCAGGGGTCAAAGTACATTGTTATTTCAATATGGATATTCAATAGTTCCAGCGTGATTTGTTGAAATGAATATCCCCTCTAAATCACCTGTGTATCTCTGTTGAAAATCAATTGATCACATTTTACACACACTCATACACACACACTTTCTGGACTCCCTATTCTATTCCATTGACCTTTTTATCTGTCTTTGCCCCAATATCAAACCATTTTGTAGTTTTCATATTAAGTGTTAAAATCAGGTAGTGTACATCTTCCAATCTGGTACTCCTTTTTTCCAAGATTAATTTGTTTATTCTAAGTATCTATATCTTAGAATCACTCTGAAAATTTCTACAAAATATCTGTTGGGATTTTGATTGGGATCATGTTGAATCTATAGATCACTTTGAAGAGAACTAACATCTTAACAAATTAAGTCTTTCAACTCATGAATGAGTTGAATATGACATGAATATGACATGAATATGACATGTCTCTCTGTTTGTTTAGGCATTTAAAAAGTTCTTCTCAATACCTCTTTGCACTTTTTAATGTAGAGCTCTTACACATATGTTATGTATTCCTAAGTATGTTATAATTTGATGCTATTATAATAGTATAATTTTAACATTTTATTTATTTATTTATTTATTTTTTAATTTTTTTTTTCAATGTTTATTTATTTTTGGGACAGAGAGAGACAGAGCATGAACGGGGGAGGGGTAGAGAGAGAGGGAGACACAGAATCGGAAACACATTTTATTTATTTATTGACTTTTATTTTAATTCCAGTATAGTTAACATATAAGGTTATATTAGTTTCAGGTATACAATATAGTGATTTAAATTTTATTTATTGCTAATATATAGAAATATAATTGACTTCTGTTTATTTACCTTAAATTCTGTAATCTTACTAAACTCATTTATTAGTTCTTTTAGTGGTTTTTGTTGCAGTTTGTTTTTCCAGATTCCTTGGCTTTAATATTTTGACAGTAATGCCATCCGCAAATAATGACAGTTTTACCTCTCTGTTTTCATTCTCTATACCACTAATTAACTGATTGATGAATTAATTTTTGCCTTATGGCACAGAAATAGTAAAAGCAGACATCCTTGCCTCATTCTCAACCTTAAAATACATTCAATATTTCAACTTTAAGTATGGATGTTTTTTATCATGAATGGGTGATGAAATCTGTCAAATGCTTTTTCTGCATCCCCAGAGATAGCCGTGAGTTTTCTTATTTATTCTGCTAATGTGGTGAAATATATTCATTGATTTTCGAGTGGTAAACCAACTTTGCATTCTTGTAATAAACTCCGCTAGGCTATGATATATTATTGCATATATTGCTTGCTTTGCTAGTATCTTGTCAATATTTGCATCTTGTTCCTGAGGGACATTGGCCTGTGTTTTTCTTTTACTTTGTAATGCTTGTCAGGCTACTTAAGGAGATTTGCTTTGGACTATTTGTTGCAGTCTACAGCTCAATGAGTCTTGGCTCCCCTGCTCCCAGTCTCCTCTTTCTTTATTGTTTAGTTTAGAATATTTCTGTTCATCTGTCTGGGTTCACTGTTTCTTTCTTCTGCAGTGAACAATCTCCTATTAATCCCATGTGTTGAATTTTATTTCAGATATTTTTTCTCTTCTGGGATTTCCATTTAGCTCTTTTTTTTTTTTTTTTTAGTTTATTGCTTTTAAATTCATCATTTATTTCCCCCTTTTATCTATCTTTTCCTTCACAATTTTACCATATTTGCTTGCAACAACAAACAGATCACCTCTGAGTCTACTTTTTTTTAGCTGTTTTTCATCCTTTTGCCTTTGGGTATACTTTTTCCCTGCATTGTTTCCTGTCTGGTAACTTTTCTAAGTTTCTTTTCTTTTCTTTTCTTTTCTTTATTTTTCTTTTCTTTTTTTTAATGTTTATTTATTTTTTTAGAGAGAAAGACACAGAGTGCAAGTGGGTTAGGGGCTGAGAGAGAGGGAGACACAGAATCTGAAGCAGGCTCCAGGCTCTGAGCTGTCAGCAGAGAGCCCGATGTGGGGCTGGAACTCACGAACTGCGAGATCATGACCTGAGCTGAAGTCAGATGCTCAACTGACTGAGCCACCCAGGTGCCCCAACTTTCCTGAGTTTCTAATTGTTATTGGCACAAAGGTTAATTAACAGTAAGTTACTGGTAGCAGAACTCTTCCTTTCCTTTCGTTTTTATATTGAGTCAAAATGATTTTCAAAAGTTATAAAACTTAGGTTCTAATCCCATTCCTGCTACTTGTTATCTCTCAGATCTTGGGCAAGTTACCTAATTTTTCTGAACATCAAATTTCCTCATATTTAAAATGAGGGATGAAGCACCCGGTTGAGCATCCGACTCTTGGTTTTGGTTCAGGTCATGATCTCACAGTTTCATTACTTCGAGCCCTGCGTCAGGCTCTGCACTGACAGCTCAGAGTCTGCTTGGGATCGTCTCTCTCTCTCTCTGCCCCTCCCCTGTTCACACTTTCTCTGTCTCTCTCAAAATAAAGATAAATAAACTTAAACAAATGTAAACAACAAAATGAGAAAATTAGAAGAGATGTCACCTAGCTCTAAGATTCTGCTATTTTATAGCGGGTGCTCCGACTCAAGCATAAGTGTGGGGACCAGATTTTTAACTCATTCACCTCAGAAGGTTCTGCTGATTGAATACCCCCTTTACCTCTGAGCAGTTCTGCCTGGGTGATTTCCTTTGCTAATACAGCCACCCAACTGCAACTACCCCACCCACAAGGTTGTCATTGTCGATGTCCCTTTTCCCCCCACATCGCTCTTCACGAGAAAGCTACCTTTGAACTGGAAGGAGCATCTGTGTGGATAAGTATGGATGGAGAGCATCATGCAACAGAGAAATTTGTTGTCACGAGAAAGTCATCACCAATGCCAAGTGTGGCTCCAGCCTGAATATACTGAATCAGAAGCTCTGGGGGTGGGCCCAGCACTGGGTGTTTAACACGCTCTCCAGGTCCAGGTGACTTAGAGTGCACACTCAAGGTTGAGAACCACTGGTACTGGGGACTATGGCAAAACAGAGCCGGAATCTGGAAGAGGGTCTTGGGGTGGGAGGGAGGGGTGGATACAACAGTAAATCACATAGATTTCTTTTCACTTTTACTCTTTAAAATAGAAACCACAGGCTGTTTTGGCCTTTGGAAAGTGATCACTCAAAAGAATGGGTGGCATTTCTTTGGGTGATATTTAGGCTGTTTTGAGAAGTCGACGATTGAGGCAGAAACCAGGTCACCTAGGAGCCTGGGTAGGATTTTCTCCAGGTTGTTTCACTGCAAACCAGCTTCTTTGGTCTTCTGAGGTCAGAAGCATCTGAGAGAGCCGGCCCTGCAACCACTCTGATTCTGGTGTAGACGGAGGTGTGGTGTTGCTTTTTCTTGTGGGGGATCTTGGGCTGTCCCTTAGCCTCTCACGGGGCCCACTGCCTTGGCTCCTTTGGTGGCTCGGACACGGTCACCCAGCCTTCAGGTGGGTCCAGCTTAGTAGTCCTAGGAGCAGGGTGGAGGGTTTGGCTGACCTGGCGAGCACACAGCATGTGTTATCCTGGGAACACACCAGAGCCTCTGGTTTTGTTTCCAAACAGGGAAAGATGGAGGGATTTCTCTAGCTGGAGGGATAAGGGAGCCAACTTCTGTGGAGAAACTGCAACTATATAAGTGGATTAAAAAAAGAGAACAAAGAGGGGTGCCTGGGTGGCACAGGCAATTAAGTGTCTGGACTTCGGCTCAGGTCATGATCTCACAGTTCGTGAGTTCAAGCCCCGCATCGGGCTCACTACTCTCAGTGCAGAGCCCGCTTCAGATCCTCTGCCTCCCTCTCTCTCTCCCCCACTCACTCGAGTGCTCGCTCACTCTCTCAAAAATAAATAAGCATTGGGGTGCCTGGGTGGCTCAGTCGGTTAAGCATCTGACTTGGTTTTGGTTCAGGTCCTGATCTCACAGTTTGTGAGTTCGAGCCTCACATTGGGCTCCCTGCTGACGTTGCAGAGCCTGCTTGGGATTCTCTCTACTCTCTCTCTGCCCCTCCCCCCCCCTCACTCTCTCTGTCTCTCTCTCAAAAATAAATAAATAAATAAACATTAAAAAAATAAAAATAAAATAAAAAACAAAGGGCTCCTGGCTGGTTCAGTCAGTGGAGTGTGCGGCTCTTGATGTCAGGGTTGTGGGTTCAAGCTCCGTGTTGTGTATAGAGATTACTTAAAAATAAAATCTTAAAAAAAAAAAAAAAAAGAACAAGAAGGAAACTTGGTTAATGATTGGGGTAAGAAAGAGTCTTTGTTTTAGATGGTTTAAACTTACAATAGGTTTGCAAAAACAAGGAATGTAGGCTTATCCAAAAGAGGGAGAACATACTCTCATATGTTTGCTGGTTTTGTAGGGATTACCATACTTAAAATCTTGTTAAGAAATTTCTGCTGTCTGGTAGAGGATTGCTTCCTACACATTACCCTCTTGCTCAAGATCTCAACCCCTGCCTAGCATGCAAAGGCAGCCTAATGCTACAGCCTCTGCCTTGGACTCTTTCCCAGACTTTCAGCCTCCACTAATTTGGCCCAATCTCACCTTTCTAACTTGGTCTCTGAATTCCTACCAATACCAACCGCTGCCTCCTTCCAGCAGTTTCTGGATGAATGTCTCCCTCTTGTTCACAGTACCTATTTTCATGCCGTCATGCCTTTCCTCAGTCTGTTTGCTTTCCCCAAGCCAACTCAGCATCTTTCATGACACAGCACCCCCTCCCTGATCATGAGAGCCCACATTAGACTCTGTTGCCCTAACTCTGACATTCGTAGGCTCAACCATCAATTTAATGCCTAAGTATACACTGTCTTGCCTTTTGAAACTGATTGGCCCTTTAGCCGGTCATTCATGGAAGAAAGAAGCTTGAAGTCAATCTCCTTTGGATTTTCCATAAGAGCTGGCATAGAGTTGGGGACAGGGAAAATGAAAATACCTGATCATTGTTTGGTAGAGCAGAGATTTGGTATACTGGGTATTAATGAATGGAATCAAGGCATTCCCAGCTGTGTCCTAAGGACTGTGAGCTGGGTACAGTGATAATGGTTCTGTCCACATATAGAATGCCTCTTAACATCTTAGACTGGGAGCACCTCTCCCCAGTGGCAGCAGTGTCTTCATGTTACCCGTGTTATTCTAAGTTAAAGACAACGGGCTCAAGTTCAAAGAGGACGGATTAAAAACAAGGGCCAATTTCTTTCACTTGACCATTTCTGGTCCATTCGTTTGGCCCATAGCTGCTGCCCATAATTGTTCTGTGTATTTTGCTGATAGTCTGTGGGGGAGGTTTTCACTTTTATGAGAAGTGGCCCCAGGCATTTCCCCCTAAAAACACAGTGGCTGTAAAATTTTAGGAAAAAGTTCTTCCGATAACATTGCCTTAGATATTAATGAAATTGGAATGACTAGATCTCACCAATATAGAGGGCGTATGGGCAGATGGATGAGACACAAATAGAAACCAGACTCGGCCCAGCATTAAAAATCAGTGTATCCCCAGCAATCACTGCTCTTTCTCTACCAACTTTGCTGTCTGCACATCCACACACACACACATTTAAATTTCCTTTGTTCACTGCAGACAAAGCTGACAAACACAATCAGTCGTAAATGGAGACTAGGCCTGTCCCTCCTCTCTGTTGCACTGATGAAGTTCCTTTTCAAAACTGCATTACTTTTGGGGCGCATGTCTGGCTCAGTTGGGAGAGCATGTGACTCTTCACTTCGGGGTTGTGAGTTCAAGCCCCACATTGGCTGTGGAGATTACTTAAATTAAGAAAAAAAAACTTTTGGGGCGCCTGGGTGGCGCAGTCGGTTAAGCGTCCGACTTCAGCCAGGTCACGATCTCGCGGTCCGTGAGTTCGAGCCCCGCATCGGGCTCTGGGCTGATGGCTCAGAGCCTGGAGCCTGTTTCCGATTCTGTGACTCCCTCTCTCTCTGCCCCTCCCCCGTTCATGCTCTGTCTCTCTCTGTCCCAAAAATAAATAAACGTTGAAAAATAAAAAATAAAAAAAAAATTACTTTAAAAAAAAAAAAAGAAAAAAAAGCTTTTAAAAAACTGTATTACTTTTGCTATGCAAATAATATGTGATAAATTCATGAATTTAGAAACATAGATAACAAAAAGAAAGCATTCACTTGAAATCACATTATCCAGACATAACCACTCCTACCATTTTCCCCAATGCATTCTGGTCTTTTTTCCCCATGAGTGTATATAAGAAGCATGTAAACTTTTTAAGAGTGGTGTCACAATAAACATATCGTTATAAGGTTTTTCACTCGTCAGTATATTTTAATCATATTTTCACATCATTAGTCACCCACATCATTTTTAATGTCTAGTAATTCCTCTGTACCATAATGTTTTAACTATTTTCCATTGGTCGATGTTTAGGACTTAAAAAATTTTTTTCTATAAATAAGACGTCAATGAACATGCTTCACATACATCTTTGGAGACTAGTCTGATGATATTAAGAGAAATCCTTACAAGTGGACTTACTAGGTCAGAGTATACATTTCTTTTAAGACTCAGGCTCCAAATAACCAAAATGTTCTCCGTAAGTGTCCATTCCTAAGATTCTTGCCAACAAGACACACTATTTTTTGTCTTTAATCAGATACATTCTACTGGTTTTGAAGTGAACTAGCGTTTTTGTAGTAGTAACGACGCTAGTACAACATGTACAGAGTAGCCCAGATCTGGTCTGCAGTCCCGAGAGAAGTGCTGTGGGCAGGCCCTGCCCTGGAGATGTTTGTGTAAAACTCTGCAGAGCTTTGTGCAAATCAGTGTCCAATTCCTGCTTTTGTGCCCTAAAGACAAGCTTCTCGATAGGACCTTCTCTGGACTTAATGAAGCCGTCAGCTACATTTTGTGCATATCCCAGCCACCCTGCTTGGCGGCTCTTTCACACCCGCTGTCTATTCTTCTCACTTTCTTCAGGTTCAAAATGTTGCTGCTTTTCTATCCTTTCCCCTAACCTGTACTCAGGAAAGATCTGGTGTCAGTCATTCCCACCTGGGTATGAATTTAAATCAACGAGCTCATTTGTCTAGTTGTTTACACTTAGAATTTACCCCCAGTGGTACAAAAGAGCATAGTTCTTTTTTTTTTAAGTTTTTAAATGTTTATTTTTGAGAGAGAGAGAGAGGAGGATAGAGAAAGAAAGTGAGTGGAGGAGGAGCAGAGAGCGAGAGGGAGACACAGAATCTGAAGCAGATGCCAGGCTCCTAGCTGTCAGCCCTGAGGCCAACGTGGGGCTCAAACCCACGAACCACGAGATCATGACCTGAGCTGAAGTCAGACGCTCAACCGACTGAGCCACCAGGAGCTCCTCAAAAGAGCATAGTTCTTAATGAAAAAAATGTATTAGCTAAAGGGTTTTTATTGTTGTTTGTTGTAGCAACCCTTCTATGTCAACTACCTGGAGCCTATCTAAATAGAATTAAGTGTAGCTGACTAGCTGGGGAATCACGATCTCCCACACAGATCATCACCCAAGTTAACACTGGGCACAGGATGAGAGAGAGTGTTCGTGTGGGAAGAAGAGGGAGTCTCTCTGTCATGGGATGCAGGAAGGTGACTGTTCCCCGCCTTTCAGATTTAGTCCTCAGTCCACACTAGTGGTGCCCTGCTGAACCAGCTCTCTGAGGGGAGAAATTGAGCCCTGATTTGTAGCATTTGCTGATTTCTGTGGTATAAATGCTCACATGTGGCAGATTTCAAGCTACTGATAGTTTACCAGCTGGCTCACTATATCCTTGACTATTAAACAGTACTCTCCTTTGTCAAGCGTACAATAGAATCTTCTTTTAAATCTGATGTTTAGGGACCACAGCTGTCTCACCTGATGGGTGCAGTGAAGGGATTGTTTGTCAATATTACATATATGTTAGGAACCACAAGATACCATTTGGTGATCACGGGAGTTGACTGCTAACACCTGTCTGAAATTTGAGGTGAACTTACCAGTTCTGTACTTGTGGTGCATGACATTGGGCTACATCTAGATGTTCACGAGAGGCTTTAGGTGGGGTTCTAGTCCTTGGTTGAGAAAAACTTGGGTCCTGGTGCTTTGGGAACAGTGGTCTTCCTTTCAGAAAGGGAATACATGTCAGACCTCTCAATCGTCACAACAGTCTATCAATTCCTGTAGATGGCATCGGGTAACTAAGGGACAGTGAGTGCTTTCTCTCCAGCAATGCAGACAATATGCATTAGGAAGAGAATGCTTAGGAGACCCTTGGGCTTTTATCAAAGGTCAACACAAGAACCAGCCACATGAAGTAAATGTACAATTTCATACTGGTTTAGATTTAATAATAAATTCCTTTTAATGTTTAATTCAGTGGGGAAAATGCCTTTTTCTTGTCTGAATAGGGAGCCATCACATTTTTTTTTTAGCCCCCAAGATGCTCAGAATGAACTAAATTTAGTGTTCAATAACAATACCTGCCCACCCCTGGTTCCTGGTGTAATGACGGTACCTTCTTCTCCCTAGTTCCTGATGTCTCAGCTTTTATTTTAAGATGACTTAAATCCTCTTTGGAAGCATACAGTGTGTTTGGCTCTACTTTCCATAAAGCCATCAACAGTGCTATGGACTGAAAGTACATTTGCCCCCAGATTCATATGTTGAAGCCCTAACTCCCAATGTGATGTTACTTGGAGATGAGGCCTTTGGGAGGTAAGTAGATTAGGTCATAAGAGTGGGTTAGATTAGGTCATGTAGGTGGGATCCTCATGAGAGGGAGAGGGAAGGTGCTCTGAGTACACACACTGAGGAAAGGTCATTGAAGTCATAGCAAGAAAGGGGCTGTCTGCCAACCAGCAACCTAAGTGGCCCACACCTTGACCTTGGAGTCCCAGCCTCCAGAACTGTGAGAAATAAACCGAGCCACCCAGCTTGTGGTATTTCATCATGGCCACCTGAGCTGGCTAAGGCAAACAGCATTCATGGGTGCCTGCTTTGTACCTAGTACTCTGTTTTGGCTGATCCCTTTTGGAAAAGGGGAGAGACAGGGCAGATTTCTAAAATTGGACAAGTCTAACCTTTACATTCCCTTCCCTCAGACAGACTGTTCTCTGTGACTTTTTCTGAAAAACACAACTTCCTGGTTATGCAACTGTCCCAGGAGGAAGTGTGACCCTTGAGCTCTGCTGGCCACCTCTGGGCTCTCTCATGGTGCTGGGAGAGCGCCTCTGGAGACCGCTAGCAGGTTGACGGTGCTCAGCCAGGTGCTCTGCAGAGCGCTGCGTGCCTCAGTGGCCTGGCCACGGCTTGGCGCCATCACACAGGAAAGAGTTCTTTTCAACCTGGAGTCATCCAAGCTTCCTCCAATGATTGACCTTAAGACCCCTCCCTTTTCGTTTTCAGTAATGTCTATTAGATACCAGCAGATAGAGGGTTGTGCTCAAGACCTGGCTCCAATGAGTACCAACGGTTGCCCTCTCCTCTCTGAGGAGATGCCCGCACCAACGTCGGCTGCCCCCCAGGCTGCCCTGAGACAGGCTTCACCACTGAAGAAATGCTTGTTGTTGCTTCTTTTTTTTTTTAAATTTTTTTTTCAACGTTTATTTATTTTTGGGACAGAGAGAGACAGAGCATGAACGGGGGAGGGGCAGAGAGAGAGGGAGACACAGAATCGGAAACAGGCTCCAGGCTCTGAGCGATCAGCACAGAGCCTGACGTGGGGCTCGAACTCACAGACCGCGAGATCGTGACCTGGCTGAAGTCGGACGCTTAACTGACTGCGCCACCCAGGCGCCCTGTTGTTGCTTCTTTAAAGTCAAACAGAGATGATTCTAGAACTTATAAGGCAGTGGCAACAACACCAACTACAATATCTAAAAAAAGGCCGGGGCAGTCTACTAGTGGGAGATATTGTGAAGAACAAAATGGTAAAGATTTAAAAGTCTGTGAAAGAGGGAAGGGGAGAGAGGTAGTTGTTTAGTAGGTATAGAGTCTCAGTCTTGCAAGATGAAAAAGTTCTGGAGCTATGCTGCTCAATAATGCGAACACTACTGAAGACTACATTTAAAATGGTTAAGATGGTAAATTTCATGTTAGGTGTGTCTTCCCCCGCCCCCATTACAAAAAACGAAGTCTGAGCTAAGGCAGGAAGGGTAGGGGAGGGGGAAACCTATCTGGAAAGTGAATGCTTAAAATAAACCTTGTAATAGAGACACCTAGACCTAGCATATAACTGGTAGCAAGAACATAGCTCTCTCTCTCTCATTTGATTTTTTTTTTTTTTTTTTTTTTGGTAGAACCTGCTGGAAGACTAGGCAAAACTAAGGTGGCCTGAGAGCAGGGAGGTCACAGGTCATTTTGGCCACTCCTTTCTCAGGAGACTGAGGACTGCTTCCTTTTTTTCCCCCTAATCCTCAAGATATTTAAAAGAGCTCAAGAATTCCTGATTTCTCCAATGCTAAGTCATTGCTTAGCAAGGTTAATGGATGGGGGAAAGAATTAATTCATTGATTAATATGTTGGGTCCAAGCCAGGCCTTTGTTTATGCTGAGTTGTGCTTTGGACTCAGAAGTTCTGCCAATAAATAAATAAATAAATAAATAAACAACCCTGTGACAATGCCATCCGATGTGAGATTGGGACTATTAACTGGAAATGAGAAACTTCTCTATAATGTTTCTGGACTCCAGCCATGAGCATGAGAATGTGTCTCTTCCTTCATAGGAGACTGAAAACACTGAGTACTAATGAGATTAACCATAGGCAATAATGGTTAATGGTCATAACTAACATTTTATATTAGGTTGACATTTTACAAGCCCCTTCTATCTGAATCCTCTCATGGGGTCCTGGCAAAAGACATTGGAGGTGAGTCCTAGCTCCCCGCTACCCAGAAAGGATAGTTCAGATAGGATAGGAAAGTTCAGAAAGGAGAAGTACTTTCCCAGAAGCCTGTAGTTTGTAGACTGTCTAGAGCTACAGAAACAGGGATGGAGCTAGGATTTGAACAGGGTGCCTTCCACAGCCCAGCACAGGAGGTGGCTTCGTGGTCACAGAGGCTGGCAGCACATATTAGTAAAACCAAGGAACATTTTGCTTATGGAAGGGACCTGCATGGGAAACCCCCTTGAGTTCTGATTTCTTGTCTGACCCCACTGATCCATTATGCTCAACTGTTCTCAAGGCTCTAGGAGGCCTCCTGGGCTACTATCAACTCAGAGGTGAAGGTGGTTGAACTCCTAAGGACTTAAGGGTAATTTCTGTAATTCTGATAAGCATTCGGTCTTTTTCCCAGAATGAGGGCGAGCACAGGGGGAGTGGTTCTTTCAGGTCCCAGGCTGAAAATCTTGCAGCACATGCTGCCAGCTCTCCCCTGGGAGGGCCTTCTGGGTCCCAAGGCAGAAGTGGGTGATGTAGACAATGAGGGTGGGCTTTAACCTGTGAACTAGCTCAGAGGCGTAGGGTTCATGGTTGGGTTTCCAGGCCGTCCCGTGAGGTAGCCAGGATGTGTGTGAATAAGAACTTCCCAGAGGCAGTTATGCTCTCAGTCTGCTGAGCAAGGGGCAGGCTGAGGGGACAAGAGGCAATAATGTAGCTGATCACCAAAGACTTCGATCTTCTCCACCTCTGGGTCCTTACTCTTTCCTCCTTCCTGCCCTAGCAGGAAGGAGCAAGGTAGATTTCTTCCCCAAATCATGTTCTTGTGAGTGTGACCTTAGGTGACAAATGTAGTGACTACAAACCTCAGTTTCCCTATTTGTAATAGACATGTAATCTTTCCTTAGCATGACACATGCAGAGTCTTTGACTATGTCACCATCTCTGTTACCCTCATCTCTTACCACATCCCCTGATGCACATGACACATGGTCATAGTAAGCTACAGACTGAATGCGTTCCCCCCAAATTTATGTGCTGCAGCCTAGCCCCCAGTGTGATGGTGTTAGGAGGTAGGTCCTTTGGGAGAGGATTAGGTAGGCCGTGAGGGTGGAGGCCTCATGAATGGGACTAGTGCCCTTGTAAAAGAGACGCCAGAGAGCTCCCTCGCCCCACCCATCAGGTAATGACACAGGGAGAAGATAGCCACCTATGAACCAGGAAGTGGACCCCCACTAGACACTGAACCTGCTGGTTCTGTGATCTTGGACTTCTAGCCTCCAAAACCGTGTGAAGTTTCTCTGGTATTCTGTAACAACAGAATGAACTAAGACATGATAGATGTTTCAGGTTCCTCCTCTCCAGTATCATGCTTTTTCCCATTTTTGTTCTTTGCTCGTGATGTTCCCTCTGCCAGAAGTGTTGCAACCCCAACCCCCACCTACAGATTGTCACTTACCCTTTAAGACCCATTCAGAAGGTAACCACTCACTTCTTTGCCCTCCCATGGAACTCGGCATACACTCATATCACAGAACCTGTCAAAACGTCACCTGGTTGTTTCCCCTTTTGTTTCTCCCACTCCTAATTGGGGGCTCTGTATCTGTCAACCCCCTAACACACTTCCTGCATTCAGTGGGTGCTCACTACTATCGGCTTGCGAGGAATTGGTGATATGTAGCTTAGATCTTCGGATGAAAGCTCCAGTGGGAGAATGGTAACAGAGAGGCCTCTCAAGGGAGGTTCCATAGTTTATCTGCACAGACTCCAAGCAGGAGCCATCTGTCACTGCTCTTGAAGGATAGCAAGGAACCAATTCACTTTTAGAAGAAAGTGGTCTCATAAATTCAATGTGCTCTAGAATGTTCCTGTGCTAACAGATTTTAATGACTAAGAGGGCCACAGCAGTGGACACCAGGAAGTAGAAACACCATCCTGAACCAAGGCAGACTACCATGTCGGTGGACTGCTCCTTCAGGATATTTCCACCCTCCCAAAGGATCTACATGAGTCTCCTCTGTGGAAGGCTCCAAACTTCAAAATCCTAAACTTGGTCTGCATCAGACTTCATTGACTGGCATTTGGCCTTCAAAGAGGGATTGTTGAGCAGAAACATCAGGAAGGAACTTGTAGCTTTTAAAAGTAAAAAGTAGGACCAGATCTTTTCAGTACAAAGAGGTTCAGTCAAAGTAACCCTGGGCAAAGCTGATAAGAAAGAAAAGAGGCTCATTTCTGTCTCATCTCAGACATTTGAGGTTCGCAGTTGACTCTAAGATGGGGAGAAGAGAGACTGTCCTAGCATTGTTCTGTTCACTCCCGTTACAAAGAAGGCTGGTAAACCCAGCCAGCAGAAGAAGCCATAAGATTATCTGTTCACTGCTAAATCTTCCACACTTGGTGTGGTGCCTGGCCCATCATAAACACTGAATGAATGTTGAGTAGATAAATGGATGAATTATCTACTCAACAATTCAATCAAACAAAATGCCTAGCTTGGGCAGTTGCTTGAAAGATCAAATCAAATATAATTTTAAGCCAAGTAAGCCTCCCGTTTGTTTTATCAATAAGACTAATCCTAAAATGTATTTTTTTTAAGGTACGTATTATTTTACGGTATTCATTAGAATAGTTTGGGTTACAAATACAGACTCTAGATCCTTGAGTGCAAGGATTACACCTTATTTTTGACCCATCTTCACCAAAATGTTAGCCGATGCTGCTTTGTGGTGATTTGATAAAGCAACCTTGAGATGTCAAATATTTAAATACAATTTTCTTCAATAAAAGATTTTCTCAATTGGAGCATCTGGCTGGCTCAGTCAGTGGACCATGTGAGTCTTGATCTCGGGAATCGTGAGTTCGATTCCCATGTTGGGCATGGAGATTAGTTAAAAAAAAGAGGCAAGCATCAGAAAATATTTTCTCCATTAATTATATTACAATCAGAATAGAATATTTTGCCAATAGAAATGATCTGAAATGAACTGGGTACATATTTGAAATACTCTTTTTACTAGGGAAAAACAAAACAAAAACCATAACTTTTGTTAGTATTATACATGGGACTTTAGGTGCACTTATGCCTGCAAACCAGCTGTAGTTTTATAAAGTGCATCCAAGAACGAGAATTTCCTATTAAAGAAAAGAAACAGCCTACAAGACCTAGAGATTCATTGCCCAACATATGGTAATCTGTCTCAAGAAAATTCTCCAGTTTATAAGGGGGAGTTCTGACTGAGTGCCAGGGCACTTTCCTGACAAATGTTCTTATAATATTAAGAGGAAAAAGTTTCCTGACTTGACTTTAATTTGATTCACACGGATTTGAAATGTTTTCTTTGCAACCATGACAATGTACAAAACTGGAAACTATTAAAAGGCAAATGAAACCATGAGAAGAGTAATAATATATCTATTAGAAGCAAAATACTATATCCAATTATCAACATTTGAATCCCTTCACAGTCTGTAGTTTTGAGACTTCAACCCCCACAGCAGAGTCTTTGACTTTGGAGAAGCTTTGACTAGAGAGGACACCTCTCTGTCTCCAAGCAGAATTTGACTTTAAGTGAGATGAGTTGTTCTGTCCAGTGAAGAAGATTCTGTGTCTCCAGGATGAAGAATTTTGATGAATCACAATGTTTATGGACAATAAAAACACTCCAAGTGCTGGGTCAGTGGTAGATGTTCAACAAATATTTGCTAACTCAGGTAAACCAGATGTCCTGTGTGACACCAAAAGGCTAGGATTTTTTGCTTTCTTGAATTTTTAGGTTCCAACCAGCTATTGATGCATTTTAGTCCTCAGTGGATCTGCTACTTCTCTGTCTTTACCCTCTTTCTCATCTTTGATCAGTGAGGTTTTTGCTAACATTAAACTGTCAAGGGGAGGGCCATCTACTTTCCCTGTAGATGATGAGGTTTTCCTTCACATTCAGGTGATCTTCCCCATCTCAAGACCCCAATTCTATTAAGCTTCTCTTGGCTGAACTTTCGAGTTTATGATTGCTAAAAAAATCATGATGAACACCCATAGGAGCCCCCTTGCTCCCATCTTCCCCCCAGCATTTATCTGGTTTATTCCTTGTCTCTTAAAAAAATTTTTTTAACGTTTATTTATTATTGAGAGAGAGACACAGAGTGTGAGCAGGGGAGGGGGCAGAGAGAGGGGGAGACACAGAATCTGAAGCAGGCTCCAGGCTCTGAGCTGACAGCACAGAGCCCGACATGGAGCTCGAACTCACAAACTGTGAGATCATGACCTAAGCCGAAGTTGGACGCTTAACCAACTCAGCCACCCAGGCACCCCTATTCCTTGTCTCTTAGTACAGGAATGATTGATGACCATTCCTCTGAAAATTCTTGAGCAATGAAAGTTTCTTCCTTTCTGAATTGTCATTGTAAGTTGAAGCAGACCCAATTTTCACAAACAACAGACATTTCAGTGCCAGTTTCCCATCCAACACCACAGAGGCTGCCCCACCTGTGCCCTTGGCGTAGTTCCCGCTGCTTTTGGTACTGGAAATGGATCCAGGAACTAACAAGATAGAGAGGCAGTATGCAAAGAATGTTCTAGTGAAGAAGAGGGCAAAATAGGCCCCTTCCCAGTGCATGTTGCCTGAATGCTTTAGGGAATAAACATTTCTTAGAAAGCAAGAGGGAATTATCACTGGGGGCTCATATTTTCAACCTTTTGCTTTTGTGGCGCATGAAGGTTTGCTGGTATTTTTCTTAACATGGAAGTTACTGAGCAACATTCTGTTTACAAAGGCAGCTCTTCATTTCTGGCCATAGACCTGAAGACAGGCAGCTGAAACTATTTCATGGAAGGGAAGACTGGAACTCAGTGGTAGATGAGTCTCTCTGCCTGTTAGGGCCCTAGTGTCCCCGTGAACAAATGAGGTGATAGCGATCGCTGTAAAAATTCCCTTAAAGCTTTGTTTGGAGGAGTAAGGGATGGTGCATGGGACACTGTCAACACTCTGCCCGGGATGCACCAAGTGCTTGATAGATAGATGCCTTGGGGGGCTGGATCCCCCAAGTCCTTCTCCTTGGCCACAGGGTTCTTGTGTAATTCCTCACTCTCCTTGGAGGCTGAAATTCCCTGCTGTGGTCCTCCTGAAGGTCCTACTGTGTGACCTCATTGACTTCACAAGAAATGTAATGACAACCAATATTTATCCAGTACCTACTGTGTGCTGGGCACTATCGAAATGCTTTCTATACGTTAACTCAATCCTTGCAAAAATGCAATGAGATAGAAGTATTATTATTTCTAATTTATATATAAGGAAACTGAGGCACAGGGATGCTTTAATTTGCTGCCTAGCTGTTGCAATTAAGAAAGTCACTGGCCCCAGGGTTCAGGCTCAGGGCTACCCCTTCAGTGACACCTTTAACTGTGGAGTCTTTTGTGGACCTAACCATAAAAAAAAAAAAAAAAAAATCTAACAACTATTTGTAACACCTTTTGGAGGAAAGTGTATTTTGAGTTCCAAAAGCCAGTGTATCTGGAACGGTGTTCCTTTGTCAAATCAAGGCTGATGGGAATGGGTGGGGAGTGGGGCTCCTAAGTGTATCTTTGGGCTGAAGCTGTGTTATAAACTGGTCACCCTCACACAGGGCTGGGACTCAGATGTTCATCTTCCACACATCTGGGGTGTCATTGTTGGGAGTCAGTGGGCCTGGCAGGCTTTCAGCAACTACTTTATGCTTTTGGACCCTCCACTTGGAGTGGCCTAGTTTTCAGTGGCTTCCTACACATAACCCTCCAGAGACAGCCGCACTGTTTCAAGTGCTGGCTGCCACGTGGGAGGTCTAATTTACAGAATGGGTCTTGGGGTTATCAAATATTTTAACTATTACTTGTCACTTTTATGAAAGCATTTTCCATGCTCTTTTCACATATTAGCAGCAGGGAGATGGAATAGCACTGTCATCTTTTCTTTCTTTTTTTTAAATGTTAATGTATTTTTGAGAGAGAGGGAGACAGCGTGAGTAGGGGAGGGGCAGAGAGAGAGGGAGACACAGAATCCGAAGCAGGGGGGCGCCTGGGTGGCGCAGTCGGTTAAGCGTCCGACTTCAGCCAGGTCACGATCTCGCGGTCCGTGAGTTCGAGCCCCGCGTCGGGCTCTGGGCTGATGGCTCAGAGCCTGGAGCCTGTTTCCGATTCTGTGTCTCCCTCTCTCTCTGCCCCTCCCCCGTTCATGCTCTGTCTCTCTCTGTCCCAAAAATAAATTAAAAAAACGTTGGGAAAAAAAAATGAATAAATGAGAAAAAATTTAAAAAAAAAAAAAAAAAAAAAAAAAAAAAAGAATCCGAAGCAGGCTCCAGGCTCTGAGCTGTCAGCACGGAGCCTGACGCAGGGCTCGAACCCAAGAACTGCGAGATCATGACCTGAGCTGAAGTGGACGCATAACCGACGCATAACGTACCCAGGCTCCCACAGTGTCATCTTTTCTGTCCCTTGTTAATGTAAGGGAGGTATTTAGTGCCTGCTTGTAAGGAATTCTTTATTAATGATGATTAAATAGCTATTATTTCATGAGTCTTCTTTATATGCATTGTCACCAATTTCACAGATGAGGAAACTGAGGCTCAGAGGAGTTAAAACTATAGGTAGAGCTGAGGTTGAAACCCAGTTTAGGCAACAACCTCTTTGACCTCAGCCACAGCAACGTCTTACTCAACACATCTCTGAAGGCAAGGGAAACAAAAGCAAAAATGAACTACTGGGGCCTCATCAAGATAAGAAGCTTCTGCACAGCAGAGGAAACTAAACAAAACTAAAAGGCAACTGATGGAATGGGAGAAGATATTTGCAAATGACATATCAGATAAAGGGTTAGTATCCAAAATCTATGAAGAACTTACCAAACTCAACACCCAAAAAAACAAATAATCCAGTGAAGAAATGGGTAGAAGACATGAAAAGACATTTTTCCAAAGAAGACACCTAGATGGCCAACAGACACATGAAAAGATGCTCAACATCACTCCTCATCAGAGAAATACAAATCAAAGCCACACTGAGATACCACCTCACGCCGGTCAGAGTGGATAAAATTAACAACTCAGGAAACAACAGATGTTGGCGAGGATGTGGAGAAACAGGAACCCTCTTGCTCTGTTGGTAGGAATGCAAACTGGTGCAGCCGCTCTGGAAAACAGTGTGGAGGTTCTTCAAAAAATTAAAAATAGAGCTACCCTTATGACGCAGCAATTGTACTACTATTTATCCAAAGGATACAGGAGTGCTGATTCATAGGGGCACATGTACCCCAATGTTTATAGCAGTGCTATCAACAATAGCCAAATTATGGAAAGAGCCCAAATGTCCATCAACTGACAAATGCATAAAGAAGATGTGGTTTATATATGCAATGGAATACTTCTTGGCAATGAGAAAAAACGAAATCTTGCCATTTGCAACAATGTGGATGAAACTGGAAGGTATTATGTTACGTGAAATAAATCAGTCAGAGAAGACAGGTATCTATGTTTTCACTCATATGTGGAATTTGAGAAACTTAACAGAGGACCATGGGGAAGGGAAGGGGAAAAAATAGTTATAAACAGAGAGAGAGGCAAACCGTAAGAGATTCTTAAATACAGAGAACAAACTGAGGGTTGATGGTGGGGGGAGGGGGATGGGAAAATGGGCAATGGGCACTGAGGAGAGCACTTGTTGGGAGGAGTACTGGGTGTTGATGAATCATAGGAATCTACTCCTGAAGCCAAGAGCACACTGTATACACTGTATGTTAGCTAACTTGACAATAAATTATATTTAAAAAAAAATGGGGCAGCTGGGTGGCTCAGTTGGTTAAGCATCTGACTTCGGCTCAGGTCACGATCTCACGGTTTGTGGGTTTGGGCCCCGCATCGGGCTCTGTGCTGACAGCGCGAAGCCTGGAGCCTGCTTTGGATTCTGTGTCTCCCTCTGTCTCTCTGCCCCTACCCTGCTCACGCCCTCTCTCTCCTACAAAAAAAAAAAAAAAGAAACCCAGTTTGGTCTAGTTCCAAAGCCTGTTTTCCTAACCACCCGGCTGTCCTGCCTCTAGCTGCCTTGTAGTCCCCTATGAGGATAAAGGGGGTGCCTGTGAGGCTAATCCAAACAACAGGAAACTTGAAAATATTCCTGTTTGCTTCTGGAATCCATTATTTATGGGATTTACTTGTTTTATTTAGGCTAATATTGAAATTAATGTGCGTTTTGTGAGTTTACAGCAGCTCAGGGTTTGGGAAGATAAGACTGCAGCTGGAGAGCCTGGGAATCAAGGGTCAAAATCACGCTGAGGTTAGAAATTAGCCTCATAGAATCAACAATTGGTGGCTGTAGAAGTGGGTAACCAAGGGTGGGTTTTGTGCCCAGGTTTTACGGTATGTTATAAGATGACGAAATTCAATCTGTAATGCAGTTTCAGTAAATTCAGACACTTCTAATTTGGAATTCACAGCCGCTGAACAGCAGCTGAGTTGAAGCTTTCCTGTGTGTACTTAGCAAAACAATTCCTTTAAAGATCGAGGAAATGAATAAGGTAAACAAGAACTGGGGCTGTTAAAGGTAAACGGTTTGGGGTGAGTTTCAGCGCCTTAGGCACATTTCTTCCCAGATGACAGTAAATATTAGGTATGTGTCCTATTCCCAGATTATTAAAGTGGCCCCATCGATTCCCTCCACTAAAGAATGTGACCCTCTCCTTAGGCAGCCTCGTTAGCCAAGGGTGTCACACTTTTCTATACAATTCTGGGATCAAGATTGTTTCAGACTGCGAGCAGTCCTCCTTCTCATTTAATGAGGTGGCTTCTCCCTGAAAATTTGCATTTATGTCCCCACAATACTTTGGCGATGGTCAGTGTCTGGTAGGCAGTGCTGTCATATACATATACATATACACGGCTCTGTGCCGTGAGGAAACCGATGTGCACGAAGGAAAACCGAACTAATCCCAGGAGAAAGGCGTTGCTTCCACATTTTTTCTCGTGGCCATTTCTGCAAAAGACAAGCTGTCCCAGATTCATAGCATTTTAGGGCTAGACAGGAGCTTCGAGGTAGCCAACTCCATCATTTTCAGACATCCCTCAGGAACATCCATTTCCTTGAAAACACAACCCACAGACAATTCGAGGAAAATCAGACGCCTCATGGGTCTCCCTTCCTGGAGCAGGGTTTGTTTGTAATGGAGGCATCAGCATATCTGCTCCCATGCACAGGTCTCTCTCTCTCTCATCTGGTTCTTAATTACCTACCTACAGAAAAAAATGCAAGGCTGGCTCTCAAGCTCCAGGAAGATTACATTTGATGCTGTTCATCATACGTGCCTTTTTTGACATTCTTTTTGGGTTGTTCAAAATATGTGGATAAAAGAAATCACATACATATTCAGACCATGTAAAAACGTCCAGTTTGCTAAGATCATGAGTTTAACTCATAGTGACTACTGTTTAGCTCAAGTCCCTGGTAACAGACTATCTTTTGAATGTTGCAGTTCATTTATTCACTCATTCATTCATCCGAGAAACATGCCATGGTTGTCAGATGCCTTCTAGCTATAGAAGAGTAATAAACAAAGCAGGGACCTCATCCTGTGGGAGCTCACAATCAGTAGGTAAGACAGGCTGACTTACCTACCTGAGGGGGTGGGCACCTTCATTCTTTTCTAGGGATGGCAGTGGGTTGTACTGACTCATAGCTTACCGAGAATTCGCTTGTGAACCAGGGCACTCGTTTCCCAAGGCTAGCTGAGCTGGGGGTGCAGGGAAGACTCCGAGTGTAGGGAGGCTTGGTGACCACAGCCCCACTCGCACCGTGTTCTGGTCAAGTAAGCTGGCAAGACTCAGCTGTGACGTGTCTCGTGATGATGGCAAAGGCTGCAAGTCAACTGATTTGCAAAGTTCTATGCCCAGATGAACCAGCTATCCCTAAATGCTCAGCCGTTGATCCTATACTGAGGGTGCTGTGTAGGGTGGAGACACCATCACTGTAGATCATTTTTAGAGAAGAATTTGAACTCTCCTAGAGAAAGTTCAATGTAAAGCCAGTGATTCATGCATCACTTCTAAAGAGCAGGACAAATTCATTCATTTCTACTTCTGTGGATTTCTCTGCTCCTCCCTGAAGGTTTCTGTGTAGGAAAGTAAAGATCAGAGGATTATAACTTTCCATCTTCAAGGCTTGGCTTTCTTTGTACAAGTTCAGGTTTCCCATTCTCAAACAAAACAAAACAAAACAAAACAAAACAAAAAAACAAAGCAAGCACAGGTTTAGATTTCATTCCTGTTTTGCTTTGATTTTTCCAATTCAGTAAATGTTCCATTTTAATAACAAGACAGTGCTTTTTATTTTATGTTTTTTTTTTTTTCACCAAAGAAGAGGCATAGAACTGCAAGACCCTTTCTTAGGTTAAGTCCAGACATCTGTATCTCAGAACGTTTGTCTTTTATGTGACTATTTGTCTTTTACATGAGTAATAATAAAGAATGAGAGGAGGGGTGCCTGGGTGGCTCAGTCAGGTAAGCATCCGACCTCGGCTCAGGTCACGATCTCACAGTTCATGGGTTCGAACCCTGTGTCGGGCTTTGTGCCGACAGCGCAGAGCCTGGAGCCTGCTTCCGATTCTGTGTCTTCCTCTCTCTCTGCCCCTCTCCGCTTCATGCTCTTTCTCTGTCTCTCAAAATAAATAAATGTTAAAAGAAACTAAAAAAAAAAGAAATGAGAGGAAAAGATTGTCTTTATTTTCAAACAGAATTATTTATGAAAGCACATGCATAAAAGATCTATGAAACTATGGAAAGTTCTATATGTGCATTGAAGATCACAGTAATTAAAGCAGTATGTTATTGGTGTAAAGAATAAAACACAGATAAACAGACAGCCGTGAAACCAATCCCAGAACACATAATAGAGAGTATATGACAAAAAAGCTTTACAAATCATGTGCTAAAGGGATGAATTTATTTAATGAATTATTCAATGAAAAATGTTGATGGGAAGACAGACTATCTGGGGATTGTCAGGTTATACTTACTTTTACCATTGGAGGTGAAGGCATATGCAAACGAATTCCAGATGGTTAAGAGTGAGATGTGAAGATGAAGCCATACAAAAAATGAGAAGAAAATATAAGTGGTCTCAGAGTAGAGAAGGACATTATAATAAAAAAAAAATCAGCAAAAGAAATTAAAAAGGGAAAGATCCACAGATTGATATAAAATATAAGCCAGTTTTCGGTCAAAATATCAAGCAAAATTAAAACACACATGACAACAAATGGCAATCAGATATAGGCAATCAGATATATGGAGGCTTTTTAAATGAATGATAAATGCTGGGGCGCCTCGGTGGCTCAGTTGGTTAAACGTCCTACTTTGGCTCAGGTCATGATCTCGCGGTTTGTGAGTATGAGTCCCGAGTCAGGCTCTGTGCTGACAGCTCAGAGCCTGGAGCCTGCTTCAGATTCTGTGTCTCTCTCTCCCTCTCTGCCCCTTCCCTGCTTGTGCACTGTCTCTCTCTGTCTCAAAAATAAGTAAACATTAAAAAAAAAGTAAAATAAAATGATAAATGCTTTCTACCAGTAGAAAAATGAGTGAAAGTACAGATAATTTGCATAATACACGTGAATGAAAAATGGATGAAAAATACATGTAAAAAATGCAAATTCATGAGTGACAAAAATGATCATTCAGATGCAATTATGTGATTCCATTTTTAAATTATCAAATTAGCGAAGATTAGAAAAATATTACATAATTCTAGGGTACATCTGCAGGAAACAAGCCCTTTCATGTACTCTAGATGAATGTGTAAATTGGTAAAAACTTTTTTTGAAAACAATTTGAAAATCTATCTTAAGAGTCCTAAAAATACTTATGCCCTTTGCTCTAATAATTACATATCACAAAGCAATTGAAGAGGTGTGGATCAATATTTATGTACAGGAATGTTCAATGCAGTATGATTTATAATAAAATAAATGAAATTTTGGAAGCAATTTAAATGTTCAACAGTGAGTGATTAATAGCATTATGGTACATCAAAAAAAAATGGAATTATTATGCAGCTAGTAAACATCTCGTTTTCAAAGAATATTCAGTGACATGGGGAAAGTCTTATAGTGTTTAGTGAAAACAGATCCGTTTACCCCATTTTTGAAAAAAAATTATCTTTGGAAATAAAACAGGAAGAAAATATGCCAAAATGTTAACAGTGGTGATTGCTAGTTGATAGAATTACAGTTTTGAAGTTTTGCCATTTTTCACATTTTCTACAAAAACATGTATAATGCAGAGCATAAGTAAAAATCAAATGGGAATAAGTCACAATGCTTATTTTCAGTAAACTGAAAATCACCACCCACATGCAGTTTTATTATACTTCTTGTACTTTGTCACTGAGTCACACGATCCAGAGACCTTTATCTTCAATTCAGATCTCTTCCTGATAGGTTCCCTATCTACTTTTCTTTTATTTCTTTGTTCCCAGCCCACCCTCTGGCTCTCCAGACCCAGACCTCCTGGTCCCCCGAACCCTTCTCACCATCTGGAATGTTCTCAGTGCCACTACCTGCATTTCCAAGGTTCCCGGCGTTCACCTCTGCTCTGGGATCATCTTCCCAGTCTGGGCTTTGGATTCCTACAAACTCTTATTGCATTTCCGTGTTATCCTAGTCTTTCTATGGGTGTCCTTTTCCTCAACTAGACTGCAGGTTCCCACTGGGAGCCACCATGTGCCTCCTGGTACACTTCTGCAGGTACAAGAGGTAGAGTTAGTACACAGTAGGCACTCGATAAATGCTGCTGATGGTCTCATGCCTGATGTGTCTGTGGCAGTGCAGTCCACCAACCATTTGGAAAACATTTTTTTGGCGCATTTCCCCTCCACCCGACTCCGAAACAAAGTCATTTAGAGGCGACAGACAATCTCAGTGAGCATCCCCCAGGGAATGGAAATCAGGCTATAGACCCATCAGACATTTAGGGACCCTCCTTGCCTTTGTTGCAGTTCTTAGATCTCCATGCTGGAAGGAGTCCCTTTCTATGTTAATTCCGGGCAGACACTTGGTGGGTCCTCTCCTCCTAACCTCGCAAAGGAGAGGGAGGTATAAAGCATGAAAACTTCTTTTTATTGCCTTTTAAAATAAATGAAGTCATGCGTCCTTTAGTTACTGGAGTTTTAGGGAAAGTGGGGCCTACTTTACAGGGCTGTGTTTATACTGGACATTGGGGCTGGAACGGAGTGGTGGCAGGGGCTGGTGAGCAGGATGTGGAGGATAAGCAAGGGGTCACCGTGGACTCTGACACCTACATGGGCAGCACGCAGGCCCTGGCGGGGGTGAAAGGAGAGGCTGGGGGCTCATGGTGGTTAAGCTTTATGGCCCACCGCTTGCTCAGGCCCTTGGAGGGGCCCTAGCAATTTTCTAGTTAGAATTTTATTTTTCTTTTCTCTCTCTCTCTTTTTTTTTTTTTTTTAAGTTTATTCATTTATTTTGAGACAGACACAGAGAGGGCACAAGCAGGGAAGAAACAGAGACAAAAGGAGAGAGAGAGAGAATCCCAAGCAGGCTCCACACTGTCCGTGCAAAGCCCAGCATGGAGCTCAAACCTACAAACCACAAGGTCACGACCTGACCTGAAACCAAGAGTTGGTCGTTTAACCAACTGAGCCACCCAGGCGCCCGTAGAATTTTATTTTTCTTAGAGAGGTCACCCCACATTACATAAGCTTCAGGCCCCACAAAACCTGGCTCCAGTGTAGCTCTGGTGACTGGGGTACCCTGTCTAAACAAGAAGGATTATTCATCTCCCAAGTGCTGACAGCTGATCAGAAGCATTCTTAGAGCTTCTGATTTTTCTAGAGCAGCAAGGAGTCCAGATTTTTGTATGAAATCTCCTAGATTTTAAGTGTTGGCAACTTATACAAACAAAACCCCCCCAAAACCCAACCCTCTCTGGCCAAAGCAAGTCATATCTAGAGACTTGATTGGGCCCAGGGACTGCCAGACAGTGACTTCTGGTTATTTGAGCCCATAACAGTTACAGAATTGCCAAATACTAGGACGGCTGTGTCAGGGCCCGCTGCTCTCCTTGTCCTCTGCTCATTAAGAAGGTCTGGCCACACCTAAACCAGGGAGCTTTGCTCTTTACCAGGGCTTCAGCCAGCGGCCAGACATTTTCTAAGTGTAGAACGCTGGTCACAGGGCAGGGAGCTGACCAAGGGTGTGGATGGAAGAGTTGGCGTAAATGTCCTCAAAACTGGCAAAGCCATCCAACAGAAGCACGTGTCCCATGGAGAGTGATGTGGCAGCAAAGCCACCTTGTGAACATCTGAAGACCAACAAGGGTGACGATTATTCTTCCCCGGCACGAATTAGTCTTGGAGGTGGGCGAGGGTATGTGTTTTGTGTTCCTCGGTAGGGCTGCAACCAAGGATTTCAGGAAAGATTTATACGTGGAAAGCAAGCCACTTCTCTGTAACCCCCAGATCCTCCTGAAGCGAAGCCACCCAACATTTCATAACTACAGCCTTTCCACAGTATGAACACTCTTTAAAAGCCATAAAGGGCCCCCTAAATGAATGACTTCTGGGTACCATTTCCTGTGCAGAATATGAGGTTTCTTACAAAGCTTCTGGGGTGACAGGGGACATTCACAGGCTGGAATTTGAAGCAGAACATGGCAGTAAGGGCTGTAGGAGAGACAGAGAGAGAGAGGGAGGGAGATAGAGAGGACAGTTGGGGACAAGGATGGCCAGTGACAACCCCGGGGGGGGGGGTGTCCCTCCGCTGTCAGCTCAGATTGGCGATAAAGTTGCCTCCAGTGGTTGCATTTTGATTGCTGATTAGCTGGTTGGGGGATCTGCTTTGCCACAGAATGGCTTTGGGGGCTGCAATGTGGCTTCAGCTCATGTGTTGCGGTAACTAAGAGTGTCAGGCATGGGGCCAGAGCCAGAGGGGTCTGCTGTAGAAACCACCACTCCTGATTCTAACAGAGGTGGAAGCAGAAGGGGGGCCCAGGCAGAATGAGGAGGGCACACGGGACAAGTGCAGAGCATTCACTCCTACTCGGACATGAAGGAACCATCCTCTCGAGCAGCGAGCAGTGGCCACTTCTGGGAGAGTGCCTGTTGGAGCTGCCTGGGGCCGTGGGGGACCTACACACTCACACTACCTAGAGATTTGGGCAGAACACACCCATCCCACCCCTCTTGCGCTCCCCCTACAGCCGTTCTGCCATAAGCTCTTGCCACTGAGACCCTGGGTCCCGGGTGTGCAAGTGATTTGCCCACAGTGCACAGGTGGCCTCATATCCCGACTTTTGGCCTAGTACCCTTTCAACTGTGTCCTACCCCACCCTGTGCAGGATGGTAGGACTTCTAGGTTATCTGGGGACAAGCGCCAGAGAGCCCAGTAAGGCGGTTTGGGGACAGTGTAGGATCAGCCAAAGCACTAGCACTACTTCAGGACCATGGCCCGACAGTGTTGGTGCTTAGTACTTTTAAAAAGACTCAGTACACTGCAAAAGCATACAAGTCCATTTTCACCCTAAATGTTAAAAATCTTTATATTTTTTGAGGGGCGCCTGGGTGGCTCAGTCGGTTAAGCGTCCGACTCTTGATTTCGGCTCAGGCCATGATCTCACAGTTCATGAGATCGAGACCCATGTCAGGCTCTGCTTGGGATTCTCTCTCTCTCTCCCTCTACCTCTGCCCCTCCCCTGCGTTTTCTCTTTCTTTCAAAATAAATAAAGTTAAAAAAAATCTTTTTATTTATTTATTTATTTATTTATTTATTTATTTAAATGTTTATTTTTGAGAGACAGAGACAGAGTGTGAGCAGGGGAGGAACAGAGAGAGAGGGAGACACAAAATCTGAGGCAGCCTCTGGTTACTGTCAGCTCAGAGCCCAATGTGAGGCTCGAACCCACAAACCGTGAGATCATGACCTGAGCCAAAGTCGGATGCTTAACCAACTGAGCCACCCAGGTGCCCCAGAAAATTTCTTTATATTTTTAGAAAGTACAGCAGATAATGTATGATAGGAGAAGTTGACAGAAACCAGATGGAGAGCATTCATTTCTCTAGGGAGTTACAGTCTGTGTGTCTGAAACCTTCCTGACATCCCCCCACCCCACCCCCACTGCCTTGAGATCTACTTTATATTAGTGGCTATGGGGTCATTGGATCACATGGGTAACTGGGCACTGAGAAAGAGTGAAATGGTTTTATTGTGCTCATCCCATTTCCACCTGGCACCTGCTGATTCTTGTGCTTTTATGGGATATTAGAAATCCTTCTGGTGTGAGAGGGGACATCAGATGGGGCCATAGGCTGGAGTTTGAGGCAGAACATGGCAGTAAGGGCTGTAGGACAGATAGAGAAAGAGAAAAAGGGAGAGAGAGAGGACTGTTGGGAACAAGGATGGCCAGTCACAGCCCTGCGCGCGTCCCTCTGCTGCGAGCTCAGATTGGTGAGAAAGCTGCCCCCAGTAGTTGCATTCTGATCCCCTTCCGGGCCTGCTGGCTTACAAGCACGTTCCATTCTTCTGATTACTGCTCACTAGGTGCAGCAGTTAGAAATGTTCTAGAGACCAGTAGCGTTTTTGCTCATGTGAAAAGAGGGCCACTTAGAAACTGAAGTGGATTGCCACTTGCTCAGGGGGAGTGGGGCCAGTGGAAGAAAAGCAAGACCTCTGTGGGAAAGGGCCTTGATGGGATGGGAAGAAAGCTGAACTCGGCCTCAGGTGATCAGGTTCAAGACTGCTCCGGTTTGGGTTGTTTACGGTTTCTTCCGTTGCATCTAGGTGTGGATTAAAAAAAAAATCAGGTTGCTTGGGATTAGTTGGAATCTTGAAACTGTAAGTTGATGCCTGCCATCAGTTCTGGAAATGCTGCTTTTGTTCCAACATTTCCTTCCTTTCCACCTGCCAGTTCAATGTATGTTCCATGTTTTCAATGTCTCCTGCTTTTTTTTTTTTCCATATTTTCCCTTTTGTTCCCCGCTCCCCCCCCCCCCCCCTTTAGCTGAATTCTGGAAGTTATCTCTGACCTATATTCTGGCTCACTAATCCTCACTTTAGCTGTGATAATCTGCTGTTAACTCAGCCACTGGGGTTTTTGACTTTGGTGGTCGTTTGGGAGTTTCTCTGTTTAAGAGTGTCTGGTTCTTTTAAAAAAATCTTTTACATAATTTTCTAGTTTCCAGTTGCCTGTAAAAATGTTCAAGTGTGGCATTTATATTTCTGACTATAGTAGGTGGAGTTGTTTAGTGGTCCTTATCAAAGAATACCCATTTCTGAAGTCTTTGTGGGCCTGTTGGCATTCTGGGCGGTTTCTGCTGTTTTTACTCACAATGTCCTGACATTGAAACAAATACGTTAGGCATTGAAAAAAAATATGAATAATTGTGGAATCTTCTTCTGGAGAGGCTTTCCCTGTGTCTGCCAGGCACCGAGAGCACTTCCTGTCTGAAGCTACCTGAATCAAAGTGCAAAGCTGGAGATTCCCTTGACCCAATGATGCTGGGAACTTGTCTATGAGACTGAGGGCTGTAGCCTTCCCTTGCTCCCTCACCCTGGCAACCCAGCTTAAAATGGCAAGTGGTTGATGTGAACCCTCAGCTTTGGTAGTCTCTGGGCTTCAGCCTTGTGAGGCTATCAGAATAAGACCTCATTCTCAAAGTTTTGTTTTTTGTTTTTGTTTTTTTTCCAGATTGACAAATGCCTTAGGATAAAAGCTTTGTGGGCCTGGCAAAGCTCTCTGGGTTTTGTCCTCTCTAGTTTTTGGCAGGTGTATCTTCACTACCTTATTATTGCATTGTTGCTTTTAAGAAAATTAAGCAAATATTTCATCCAACTTTTTAAGTTGCCTTTGGTAGGAGGGTTGCTCTTAATTACTTAGTCCACCATTGCCAGAAGCGCAAGTACCAGATGATGTAGCTTTAAATCCCAGGTCTGACACTTACCAGCTAGCTGATGTTGGCCAGGTTTGCTCCCACGTTTAGCACATGTGTTCATGAAACCCTAGCTACTTGACGGTATGGCTGTAGAATTAAAATGTGACAGTTTTTTGTTAAGTGGTACAATAACATGTTTGTTTATTACCTGTGTCCCACACTAGAATGGAAGAGCTGTAAGGATGGCAAATTTATTTTTCACTGTTGTTTCCCTAAAAATTCCTGATGCATAGTAGATACTCGGTAAACACTGACTAGGAGAAAGGGTTGCTGTGTGTATTTTAAAATGAAAACCTATTGGAAAAGTGTACTCTTGTGTGTGTGTGGGGGGGTGTCAAGCTCAAATCTTCATAACAGCTTCTACTATTTAGAAGATCACATTCCTCTTGGGGCACCTGGGTGGGTCAGTGGGTTAAGTGTCCAACTTCGGCTCAGGTCATGATCTCACGGTTCGTGGGTTCAAGCCCTGCATCAGGCTCTCTGTTGTCACACAAAGCCTGCTTCGGATTCTCTGTCCCCCCTCTCCCTATCTCTCCCCAGCTCTCAAGCTCTCTCTCAAAAATAAACATTAAAAAAAAAAAAAGAAGGTCGTATTCCTCTTTGTGATTTTATAAACCTGGTTATTAAATCAATATAACCACTGTTACTTTGTTTTAGCTTCTTCACTTGATATTATTTTGACTAGACTCTCCACCTTCAGTGAAAGTATTCTATTCCATTGCTTTGTGAAAACAGGGTCTCCACCTGTTGGTCACTTGGGCAGTTTCCAGTTTGGGCTATGATACATAATGCTGGCTTCTTTGCCGATGAAAGTGAAATGGATAAGGGGTGCCTGGATGGCTCAGTCAGTTAAGCATCTGACTTCATGTCAGGTCATGATCTTGTGGTCTGCGGCTTCAGGCCCCACATAGGGCTCTGTGCTGACAGCTCAGAGCCTGGAGCCTGCTTCAGATTCCAGGTCTCCCTCTCTCTTTGCCCCTCCCCTGCTGGTGCTCTGTCTCTGTCTCTCTTTCAAAAATGAATAAATGTTTAAAAAAATTTAAAAATAAAAAAAATAAGAAAGTGAAATGGATAAAATGTGTCCATTGTCAAGACTTGTTCAGACTCATTTCAGAAGGAGAATGCTTTTTAGTGCTTGAGGTCTGGCATCTTCTATAGTATAAACAAAATCAACAAAAATTGATCTGTGACTCTCCCCAGAGGAAAGTTCAAGCTGCTTCCAAGACAGATCAAGGAAGGAGGCCGTGAAATATGGGATTCAGGGTCTCTGTTGAATCCTAATGACTAACTTGTGTGTTTCCTTGGACAAAAATTATTTTAATAAATGCTCTATCAATCATTGTTGCCACAGATACCTTTTTTTTTTTTTTTAAACCAAGGAGTGATTTAAAAACAATAATGCCATTTACTTGAAGCCAGAGAAGCTGGGGCACTTGACTCCCTCAATCATACTCTTCTGCAGCTTTTTAGATAAACAGTTAAAATAATTTTGCAACCAGAACAACTAAGTAACCCAAGTATGCTTTTACTTAATGATCAAATGATTGGGGGACAAGTTATGACAACAATAAGAACTTCCCTTTATTGACTACCTTTGTGGTAGAAGCTTTACAGTTACTCATCATTTAATTTGCTTGCAACCATCCAGCAAATTAGATATTACTGTTATTTCCATTTTCCAGGCAAGGAAATGCAGGCCGAGATTATGCAACGTGCCCAAGGCCACACAGCTACAGTCGTGGCTGAGGTGAACCCGTGGTACCAGTTAAGAGCCACACGCTCTTTTCACTGCCCTCTGACTTCTCATTTCTTTGGAAAGGAAACAGGACATTTCCTGTTGGGGACAGCTCTTCATGTCGCCCTGTTTGAGCATCCTCAGCCCCATGAAATTTGGGTGTGCATTGAATTCATTAAGTGTTTCTTTAGGACTAGCCACATTTGCCCCCATGGGGAAGCTGACTTAAAAGGTGACGGGGGGCGGGGCACCTGGGTGGCTCAGTCAGTTAAGCATCTGACTTCGGCTCAGGTCATGATCTCACAATTCATGAGTTCAAGCCCCACATCGGGTTCTGTGCTGACAGCTCAAAGCCTGGAGCCTGCTTTGGATTCTGTCTCCCTCTCTCTCTGCCCATCCTCCACTCACGCTCGCTCTCTCTCTCTCAAGAAAAAAAAAAGCATTAAAAAAAAAGTGGTAAGGGGGTATAAGGCATGGCATCTGCCTTTGGAGGCTCAATGGAGAGGGTAGGCATCTTTGCCCACAGAAAGAAGCAACAACCGGGGCCAGCGGGGTGGTACCATCAGTAATTATGATGGGTTTCCAGAGGCAGGAAGGGTGGGTGTGCTGCTGAGGAGGGGGAAGCCCTGACCAGCCATCTCTCAGAAGATCAGGAGACTAGGGTTTAAAGGCTCTAGTTCATAGATGCAAAAGCTGAGATAAAGCTTCCCCTGGTGCATGAGGATATTGATTTGAATTATCATCCAAAGCCAAATGTGAAGTATTTAGTCTTTTCCTGAGTACACAGGAATAGTGTGAACCTGGGATTTGGGGTTAGAAAGGAACAGATGTGAAGCTCTTGGCTAGCACCTACTGGCCCCCTTCTCCCTTCCATTGGCCATTTGGCATTTTGGGGGAAGGCTGAGGTGGGATAGGACAAGGTAGCAGATGGAGGAAGAGGGGTCCGACACCCTCCTGCCTCCTGGTTCCCTTCTGAATGGAACTGGAGCTCAGGCCCTTTGTGAGCCTGTGAATATTCTGATTTCTGGTGAACAGGCAGCATGCAGAAGGTCAAATTAAAACTCTGGGCTCTGTGTAGGCACAGCAACAAAAAGTTCAAGTGTCTTGTCCAAGGATACATATCAACCCAGAAATAGAAGTCGGATTTCTGGCCTGCCAGTCTGGGGCTGCCTGTAATTTAACGTTCTGCGTGAGTCACAGATTCATCCAGTACCGGGAGGCAACCGAGGGACTCAGCATCTTTTCATAACTCTCAGTAGCTGCGTTGAGGGAAAGAGAGAAGTTTTTGTTCATGAGCTCATTCCAATCAGAATGTGTCCAGACGCCCAAATATTTGATTTGAGCCTGGTTGCTAAGAGACCTCCCACTGGGACCCAGCTGCCTGCGGGCAGGAGGGCGGTATTGGCATGGCTTCAGATTTCTGCCAATTTATTTTGAAACCAGAAAACCTGGAACCTCGGCCTCCTCAGGCAGCAACACGGAGAGGAGAGATCTGAGTCAGCCAAGTAACAGAGGAAAAACCCCCACTGACCTTCTGCCAGGGATCTGGAGGAGGGTTTAGGATGATAGAATTCTTACATTATGATTGTTTACTTGATGGGAAAGATGCTGGTATGGGAATGAAGAAGAAATCAAAGCTTGGTGCTTGGTCATGCAGGGGGCATCTCGGAGCAAAATTCACGGATTCCAGAGCAAGTGCCGGCTTTCTGAGTTGTAACTGGACATTGTGAAGGCTACCTTGATTCAAAATCAGAGCCACACGCCCAGCTTCTTGGGCTTTAATTACCCAGTGACTGGGGCAACTGGGTGGCTCAGTCGGTTAAGCGTCGGACACGATCTCGCGGTCCGTGAGTTCGAGTCCCGCGTCGGGCTCTGGGTTGATGGCTCAGAGCCTGGAGCCTGCTTCCGATTCTGTGTTTCCCTCTCTCTCTGCCCCTCTCCCGTTCATGCTCTGTCTCAAAAACAAATAAACGTTAAAATAAATAAATAAATAAATAAATAAATAAATAAATAAAAATAATTACCCAGTGACTTACCCTCCCCGCCCCCCCCCCCTCCTGGAAATGCCTAGAGCAAAAGTGTCCTAGAGAGACCTGAGGGGTCAGTGCTCAAAGGAGTGCTGGGGAAACCCCGCTTTCTCAACACAAGGCGGACGGCTGAGCTAGCAGTGCCATTCTCATGACCAGGGAGTGATCTATATAGGCCTTAAACTTTTACCAGGGGTACAGGTATCCTCTGCTGTTTGAAAATTTGAGAAAAAGGTGGGAAACAAAAATGGGGCTCAGCATTTGTTTGCAGTCGGCCATCACAGAGCCAGCGTGCACCTCAGCGGGGGGGGGGGGGGGGGGGCCTGCCAAGCCCCTTCCTGGGGAACTACACTCTGTATTTCATCATCTATTGCCTCAGAGTTAGACCACGTTTAGGGGTGCCTGGGTGGCTCAGTTGGTTAAGCCTCGGACTTGACTCAGGTCATGATCTCACCATTTGTGGGGTCGGGCCCCCTCATTGGGCTCTGTGCTGACAGCTCAGAGCCTGGAGCCTGTTTTGGATTCTGTGTCTCCCTCTGTCTCGGCCCCTCCCCCACTCACATTCTGTATCTCTTTCTCTCTCTCTCTCTCAAAAATAAACATTAAAAAAATTATTGAAAAAAATATACCATATCTGTGAGCACCTATACTTTATCTTGATTTATTTTGTGCATCTGTTCATTAAGATATGTCCTAGGGTATCAGAAAAGCCTAACAGAGGTTATTTTTTGGGTCTGGGAATGCTCAAAAATTTTCCACATAAATTAATGGTAATTGTTTCTTTGCTTTACATCATTTTGGCTTATGAAAGTTTTCATAGGAACGCTCTGCTTTTGCATAGCGTGGGTAAACCTGTCTTTTGTTTCTGAACTTGGCTTTAGTTCTTATTTATAAATAAATGTATTTATTTGAGAAACGTAGGTTTTGCCATAAGGATTTTTGCTTGAGAATTGGAATTCGAGATGTAAAGGTCACGCGTGGATGGTTACACTTGGCTTTCACCCAAAGCTGTCTTCTCCATTTATTTTCCTCTTGGAGGTGATATATCCTAGTGGGTTTTCTTTCAGTTAGAACTTCGCTGTAGGCCCCATTCCTTTCTGTGTAGATGTGTGACTTTGGGCAAGTTTGATGGCTCAGTTTCCTCATCTGTCAAAAGAAGTCTTTGTTGAGTTTGAGAAGAGTGGGCCGTAGTGTGGTGTCTGGGGAAAATCAACTGGAAATAGGAAGGAGCTTGGAATTAGATATGGAAACGAGAGAGAGCAAAGGACTCCGTCTGGGCTCAGCATAGTGTTGGGCATGCGGTCACCAATTCCTAAGTCATTCTGGATTTGCTCTGAGAGGCTCCCGTCAAATTTGCTGGATTGGAAAGGAAGGTGAGAAAGGAGATATATGCCTAGCGCCATGAACAGAGGACTCTGGAACCAAAAACGAATAGTTTGAATATAATGTAGGAGATAAGAAGTGCCTCGCACAACTGGGTCTCGTGGTTTGAGAAGGCATCAAATCAGTAGGTAATATAGTTTCCATCTTGCAGACCTCCTGAAGTGAAATATACCTGAATCCAGAGAGAAAAGCCAGTTATGTATGTGTGCTGAAGAAATCTGCAAGAGATTTCTAAACTTGCCTCCCCACTCCCCTTCAGTTAAATATACCACATCATCCCAGATGCCAATAATTTGTTTCCAGGAAAGAAGCTATGACCTCACAAGGGCTGCATCTTGATATCATGGCAGGATCCCTTAGGTGCCTGACCAGGGAGACCGCCTCTTGAATACAAATATCCTTGCTAATGAGGCGCATTGGCAGGGAGAAGAAGGCCATTCCAAATAAGATAAATGCGGCAGAGGGAGGGCCAAATCCTGCCTGGAGATCTTGAATATTCTGTAGGATACTCAGCCAAAACCTGTCTCTTAGTTTTTCCGTAATGATAGATGACAAAGCCCGGGGTAAAAATAAACCCACTTCCAGTGTTGTTTCTGGCTGGTTCAGCGGGAAACAGCATTGTTAACCTTGAGGGGACTAAGATTTGGGAGGCCTGGCCTCTCCAGGGAGGAGAATGAGAGAAGAAGATGAGTTGCTTCTCAGACTCCCCTGGCCTAGGCTTCAGCAGCCCTCCCTGAGCTCCCATGTACATTTTATCCGCAGAAAGACTCTTCTCGAGGCCGGCCGTGTAAACCTCCTTCCTAAGTGCATCTGTTTAAGGCAGGTGGTTGCTCTCGGTAGAGTGCCTACATTTTGTTACGGGTGTAGTTAACACCCCAGCAATCCCACGGGCTGGTTTATGTCCACTGAAGGTGTAAATTCCATGGATGCCTCCTTCTGTGAGCCCTGGGAAAAAAGCATTTGGACCAGGAATGCTGAGAAGCCTTTAGCTGATTTTTTTTGACCTGTCACTTTTGGCTGGATATTTATTTCCCCTTCCCCTTTTCCTGTTTTCAGAAACACTTGGGGAAATAGCTCCATGGTGGCCGACAGGGACACTTTGTCAGCTTGAAGGAGCATATCTTTTTTTTTTTCTTTAAGCAGCAAGACATTTGCTTTTATACAAATATTTGTCTCCACTTGTAAGTTTAAATATAAAAACTGATATGTTTCCGGTTATAGATTCTTAAAGTCTTGGTTCCGAAGAGTTAATGCCACAGTGCCAAGACACTCTCAGGCAATAATGTATTGGCAGGATGTAGTTAATTGATAGATTTCCTTCAGCTAGAAACCCCCTGGGGGAAACAATAATCTTGTGACATTCCAAGATTATTTACATCTAATATAAAATGCAACAATAGTAGAAGTCTTGTGGGTAGATATATTTTTGGTGGGGATACGTTTTCTTTTTGGCCTTTCTTTCATTTATAACTGAGGCAAACAACAACAACAACAATATTGCAACAACAAACAACAACAAACAACAATAGCAGCAGCAACAACAACAAAAAGCCAGATGTGACAGCTATTAAGAGAAAAAGATGCATACTATGACTACCTTATGTTTATCTAGTGCCTTTCTTCTGAGAAGTTCAAAGTGCTTTCCAGATGTTATCTCCTCCATCCCCATATGTTATCCTCATTTGAAGAAAGGACTGGAAAATGCCTGAAGTCAGGGAGTGTGTTAGACATCAGATGAGACTGGGTTCTTGCATCTTGCACCACACCTTGTTCTGGTTTGCACTCTGTATTCAGTGCACCAGGGTTGGAACACAAGCTAGCTGTCTTTAACCAGAGTCTTGTTTTAGACAGCCCCTCATTGCACCCCCTCGGCTGTCTCCCTATGGCCCCATGGCAAAAACACTGAACATGCAAAGGACTCTTGCCAGACCCATGGACACACCCAGTTGCTTCTTGGCTTGTTTCCTGCATCAGCTGTTTGCAAAGTCACTAGCATGGTGTATCAGTAACGTAATTCCAGGGCCACAGCTCTATTGGAGTTAAGATTCAGTGAATTGCTTCTGACTACCCGAGACTAACACCTGCAGAGATACCCCAATGGGAGATTGCATTTTAGAATCCTGGCTAATCAGTCCATCTTTGGCACATCCTAGCACTTCACCCAGACTTCAAGATTCCTTAATGACTAGAAATTGAAATTTATTATTAACATCAAAAGTAGGAATGCAGGAAGCAATATTGCAATTTTCTCTGGAGCTGTTGGCCCGAATTCCTTCAGAGGTGTACAGGGTTCTATTGTGGTTAAGGCTGTGGTTGGCCAGGATTAGAAAAGCCACCACAAGCCCGTGTTCTTTGTGTGGGTGACAGAGCCATTACTGAAATGCCGGGTGGGGTGTTGCTAGGTTTTCAACCCTGGTTGTCATACTTGTTGAAGCACTTAAAAAATTTATTTGGTGGCTCAAAGGAAGAGCAAGTTAGGGCTTTCACAAACAGGTCCTTAGATTTCCTCCAGCTTTGTCTGTGTTCCCCTCTCAGCTTGCTGCACTGTGTCCCCATATGCACAGAACCAGTTCCAGAATGCACAGCCTTTGTGGCAACCATGAGTGCTTTTGCCAAATCTCCTTTGGGCTTCTGGGTCCCTGACAAGATGGCACTTCCTGGCCCATTTTTGGTTGGGAGAGACTGTGTCAATAGTTCTGGCCAATACTTGGAGTGGAAGTGATGTGTATCAGTTCCAGGACAGGACAGTTAACTGCCGGTTCAAGACCTGGCTGGATTTCCTTCCATCATAGCAACTGGCAAAGCTTAAGATGGCGGCTGCTCTGTCAGCCCCCAACCAATTTATGATGGATGTGAGAAACCAACTTGGTCATTATGAGTCACTACGATTCTGGGATGGACACCAGGCTTTTCAGATGGATACAACTTTCTTTGATTTTCATACCTTAAAATGTGCTGCTTCTTCTGCTTGAAATCTGCACTGTTCCTTCTCTGCTTGGCAGATTCTTCCAGATCCTTCCAGACCCAGTTCAAAAGTTCCTTTCTGTGAAGCTTCTTTTGACATCTTCAGGAAGGTGGATCCTCTCTATTCTGTGCTTCCGCACTAGTCACTGTGCAAACTTCCATGATGGCCTTAATCACATTTTATTCTTGCTATCTGTTTACATGTCTTAATAGATGCTGAACATCTTGTGGGTAGGAACTGTGCTTAATTTTTCTATCCAAAGTGTCTTATTTCAAAGTACAAGCTCAACAAACATCTCACCGAGAAAATAACACACTCCAAATAATTTATAGATGTAATTAAGGTCAACCCGCTATAAGGTGTTATAATTCATTGTCCCAATGCTCCCAGATATACGAGAACTGAAAATTTACCAAGTATTGGAAGACATTTTTAAAGGTTGATTCCTTTCTTTTTTCAACACTATTTAAGTAACTGTTATATTTCAAACATGTTTGTCGTTCAAATAGCTAAAAGGAAGAAAATATTGTACAATCAGGCTCCCATCTTTTGACAATGATCTTTAGAGGAAACGATTTTTTTTTTTTAACGTTTATTTATTTTTGAGACAGAGAGAGACACAGCATGAACGGGGGAGGGGCAGAGAGAGAGGGAGACACAGAATCGGAAGTAGGTTCCAGGCTCTGAGCCATCAGCCCAGAGCCCGACGCGGGGCTCGAACTCGCGGACCGCGAGATCGTGACCTGAGCTGAAGTCGGACGCTTTAACCGACTGAGCCACCCAGGCGCCCCGAGGAAACGATTTTTTAAAAGATAGGAGGTTTTGGAGAAAATCAACCCTTATGGGCAGTTTTTTGAAGCTGTTGTAGTTGGGTGTTTAGGTCTAGCTCTGCTTATATGAAACAGCGTATTTATTGACTCAATGCCCTCAGTTTTTGTAAACGCATTTATGTAAATGCATTTATGTACATCATCAAATGTACCTCCCTTAGTTGTGCGGAATTAGTTCCAATATAAACTGAGGAAGTTTCAATGTCTGCGGTAGATTCCATTCTGGGTAGAAAATCAGGGGAGGTGCCATTTTGTTTAGACGAGGAAGCATATTTACTGCTTGTAGTTTACTTAATTTTATAAATGCACCTGTGCATATTGCCAAATGCACTTCAGTGAGTTAAGAATAGACTCTTAATTCTAACATGAACTGACAAGATTGTGACTCAATGTCACTTGTAGAAGAGGCAAAATCCAGGTCCAGGAGAATGTCAGGCAAGGTCTCACCCTTGTCTCGGGTCTAAGGTAGAAAGATAAAGGTTATGTCCATACTAGGTAGTATCCAAGGTGTGTGTTTGTTTAAAAGTCCCTTAAAGGTTTGAAAAAAGTGAAAAAACAAAAATACTTTTGTGGATTCCGCAGCCATTTGATTCTGCTAGTTTGGTTTTAAACAACTATCAATTCTCTCTCTCTCTTTTTTACATTGTAGTGGACATCTCTCCTGTTTGCTTGCTCAACATCCATTCCTCCTTCTAGTAATACCTTCTCAGTGTTCGTCTGAGGTCCATTATGTGATAATGCCATAGTTAACAAGCAGGGTTCTGGAGCCAGGCTGCTTGGGTTTTATTCACTCGTGTGGTGTGATCTGGGGTGTGTTATTTAACCTTTCTAATCTTGGTCTGGTCCACTATGAAATGGGGAGAAGGATATTACCTGCGTCATAGAATTGATGTGAAGATTAATAAATAAATATGGTAAAGCATTTAGAACAGGGCTGATGCATAATATGAATGCAGTAAATGTTAGCTCATGAAATTCTTATGTGACAATTACTTCCCTTAGGAACTTTACTGTAAACATGTCTTCTATCACTGGCTGTGGCTATAGAAGTCTGTAACAGACTGATATGGTTTTTTTCTTCAATGTATGTCACTTGATTATTTTTTCTTTGAAAATTGTTAACTTGACAATAAACAAACAAATAAATAAATAAAATATTATTACTAAAAAAAAATTTTTTTAACGTTTATTTTTGAGACAGAGAGAGACAGAGCATGAATGGGGGAGGGTCAGAGAGAGAGGGAGACACAGAATCTGAAAGAGGCTCCAGGCTCTGAGCTGTCAGCACAGAGCCCGACGTGGGGCTCGAACTCATGGACCGTGAGATCAAGACCTGAGCCGAAGTCAGACACTCAACCGACTAAGCCACCCAGGCGCCCCTATTTATTATTATTTTTAATGTTTATTTATTTTTGAGAGAGAGACAGACCGAGTGTGAGCAGGGGAGGGGTAGAGAGAGAGGAGACACAGAATCTGAAGCAGGCTCCAGGCTGAGCTGTCAGCACAGAGCCTGATGCGGGGCTCACACTCACAAACTGTGAGATCATGGCCTGAGCTGAAGTCTGACGCTTAACCTGCTGAGCCACCCAGGTGCCCCAACAATAAATTATTTTCAAAAATCAAAACATTATTTCTTTAGAGGTAAATTTTACTAGGATACATCTTCATATCGATCATCCATACATTTTCTGGTACATGATGTGCTCCTTCAGTCTGTCAATTAAAGTCTTTCCTCATTTCTGAAAAGTTTTCTTGAATAACATCTTTAAATATTTTTTGTTTCATTATTTCAGTTTCTTCAGAAGGGATACCATTTATGGATATGTTGCTCTTCCTTTGTGTTTCATATAATTTTCTAGCTAATCTTTGTTCTATTTTATTTTCCCCACTAGTCTTGATTTGTCCTCTAGCTCACTAAAAAGGGTTTTTAGCAATTTCCCTCGTGCTGTTTCTAAGACAGTCTTGTGTATCTATGGTGGTTTTACTGTTTCCTACTTCCTTCCTGAGCTCTCCAGCTCATGTTTTAATTTCTCCTGTTGACTTGCCCTATCTTTCCTGAGCAAATGCATCTTTCTTTGTTTTATAGTATTTTTTTTTGTAAATTATGATATGTTTGATCACAGACTTTATCTTTTCTATAGCAATTTTTTTTCTGCTGTTGAGTCTTCACTGCCACGTGTTTTTCCTATTCTGCCCCCCTCCCCCAATTTTTTTGTTTTAGGTTTTAGTTGGAGGAATTTTGTAATGATTTTGTGCTGGTTCCACCTTGACTTTTCATCATGTGAACGAGATGAGTTCCTCCATGAGCAGCTATTTGTAAGAGGTTCATGTTAAGGAGTGGGCCTTAGACATTTTGCAGGCTAGCTGGAATTTTCCTTGGATCACACTCAGTTTATGACCCAGGTCATAATATTGAGTCCTTCTTGACTATGCCTCTCTTCTTTTCGCAAAGGAAGCCCTTCTTTGTGATTCCTCAGTTATGCTTTTCCTAGATGTCATTGTCCTGTAAACTGTCCATGACTTAGGTTAATCATCAGTATATAAAACATACTCTAGTAACTCTTTTACCGATTTCTAAGAACTAAGTACACAATTTAAGACACTAAAACTTTTGCAGCATTTATGAGAAGAGGCTCTAACATCAAAGTGTTGTCAAATAATTCATTTGATGGAGAGGATAGCACCCACCTTTTAAGAAAGAAATGTTTTTCCCTGCAATATTTCTTGTTGAGATTTAAGTTTTTCCACATAGAATGTATCTATAGGAGTTAATCTAATAAAATATTTTTGATCAATACATTTTTGGACCAAAGGTTCTTAAATTTTCAAAGATTAATGATATTCTTGATGAGCTTTTCATAAAATGAAGAAAAATCATTGATTTACAAGTCCTAAAAATTACCGAGTTTACATACTATTAAACCTGCTACAACATGTATTTTATATGTCCAGAGAGGCCAAGTGTTTTTACAGATTTTGTGACCTGGGACTTAAGTCTAGCTTTCTAGATTTCTAGTTCTTTATTTCCCTTACACCATCTGCCCAGGTCTGAACTTGGGCCACACAAATCTGAACTATTGGCAGGAGGGTTGGTGGGAGAAAAGTTTGATGGGAACAGTATTAGTAACTCTTTAATGATGTGTTATTAAAAGCACCTCTTCTTTGGGTCCTTTAATGAAAATTATAAGAGCTTTAAGAAAATATAAAGACTTAGGACCTAACTTTAGTAATCCAGAATATGTGGCAGGGCTTTCTAGAGTGGAATTGTTGGGGGGAACAGAGAGATTTTGAAGGATAGATAATAACTGATTAACCGTGGAAGTGGGATAGAATGATGAGCCTGGCAGCCATCACCTTTTCCTCTAGAAAAACACGGCAGGCTGAAGGAAATGGTCAGTTACTGGATAACAGTCCACGTGAGGGCCCTCGGGTGAACAGAATTAGGCCGTGTATAGTCTAAGGCATAACCATTCTTAGGAAATGATGGGTTTTGTTTTCTATGGCAATTTCCAGATCAAGATCTTTTATTTCACATGGAGTCCAGTAAGGGAGAAGTGACCATACTAAAGCCACGCAAGTTGTCTTTGGCATTTCTACCTCCTTTGGGATCCATTCCTCTGGGTCTGGCCTCCTCAGTTCCGCATTAAATGTCTGCATCTTTTCTCTGGGATCTGGTCCAGCTGACTATGACTTGATAATGCTGAATGAACATCATTACGAAGTTTGGAAGAGAAAGAAAATTCTCAATAGCCTTTCGACCAGTACAACAAATGTCAAATAGCTGTCCTAATTCGTTTTCTTTATCCACCCCAACACCCATTCATCCATCAGTTACTAGGTGTAAGTTACCATGCTAGGTGCTGGGCATACAGTGGTGCAAAAGGCAGCGTGTTCCTTGACCTCATAGACCTAACAGGCTGGTAGAGAAAGTCACGGCCACAGAGCCATGTGCCATACTCCCTGCTTTCTTTCCCTTCACTTTTGCTCCTTCTGGACAGCAGCCTCTTTTCCATAGGGAGAAAGAGAGAGAACATCAGCATTTCTTTAGTTTTGGGGACAAGAGCAGAGACTGAGAATGGTTTTCAAGAGCTCTGGAGGCTGATCCTTAGGCAAGGAGCAAGGGTGAAACAGAGAATAAAGAACTGAGTAAGAAGAAGGAGAGTGGAAGGGAAGGAGGGAAAGAAGAGAAAATGCTCACAGTAGAGCATGGGAAGGTAATGCCCGGGTCCAACTCTTCATATTACTGAACATTTGACGGAAATAAAAGATATTCTAGTTGCTCAAATCCAGTTCTTGTTGAAAGAGGTGCTGTTTGCCTTGCGTTTTGGTTATATGCCCCATCTTCTTGTTTCCTTGGAAGTCTGTCCCGGAAGTTGTGTTTGTCCCTTTAATCTGTGTTTCTAACAGTCAAGCGAGACCAAATTTGCTGTCCCCAGCCTGGAGAGCCTGGAGCTAACAGCCCCAGAAAGACAGGAAACCAGCATGGAGGTGTGGAGGGATGGGGAAAGCCAGGGTATCTTCTGACCTCCTCCGGGTCAGAGTAGGAGTGAAGGGCTGGCGGGGTCCTGATGGCTTCTGGGAGAGTCCTGGGCCTGCATCCACCCTGTCAGACCCAGGAAGAAGGTGCTGGATTAAGTTTCCTTTTCAGGGAGTACACCCCCCCCCCCCACCCTTAAAGTGAAATTGGAACAGTCCTGGGGAAATGGGGCAGGTGTCAACAATCAAGAGACAAGGCTGTTTACACAACTCAGCTGAGGGGCCCTACGGGAGCGATAACCTGGATTTTCTGGAAGAAGAGGTAGTCCCTTCAGGTCGGGGACGGGGATACGCACGCGGCTCCCCCGCTGACAGGTGGACATGGGAGAAGGGTGGGCAGTTAGAAGAGAATCTCGGAGATGGGAGGCCAGAGGGAACTCTTGAGTTCGTTTCTCAGCCAGTAGGAAAAGATGTTTCGAGGGACAAGCCCCACCTCAGGGTACCCTACTAGGCCCGCCGCAGGTAGGGCTAGGAGGGCAGCCCTCCGCTCCAGGAGGGTGTGGGGCACACGTTCACTTTACACTAAGTCTCTGGGTTTCGGCGGGAGGAGAAAGGGAGAAGCCAGGAGGGGCCAAAGAGGAGCGCAGGCCAGCCAGGCCGGCCCAGACCCGCTGGCAGTTCCAGCCCGGGGGCCGGGGCAGCCCGCGGGGAGCACAGAGCCCGCGCCGGGCGGTCCCCGAATCCACCCGCAGCCCGGGCGCTCGGTAACTCCTGGAGTCTGGCTCTCTAAGGGAACACGAGGCGGCGCCTGGCGCGTCCTGCGCATCCCCGGCCCCGAGGCTCCCAGGCTTTCTCTTCGCCACGAGGCCCCCTCCCCCGGCCAGAATTTGACGCGAGCGCCGATTTTGGTGCAATGCGAATTAGCTCCAGTCGCCTAGTCGGGAGGGACCGGCAGGCTCCGGGAGCGCCAGAAGCGGGCCGGCGCTGCGGGCCGCGAGTCAACGCCCACCGCCACACGCATCCCCACCGCCGCCTCCCGTCGCCATAACAACCGGCCCCCGCCCGCCAGCCCCGCGCTGCCCGGGGACGCACCCGCCGCGGCCCCCGGCGCGCGGGGAAAGCGCCCCCGCCCTCGGCGCCGGGGATCCGGGCGGCCACGCACTCCCGCCCCCACCGCGCCGCTGCGGAGCGCTACGCAGAGGCGCCCCCTCCCGCCGCCAGGGAGGAAAGCCCTCGTGCCCCTGGGACTTGACTGCAGAATTAATAAAGCTCCCCAAGGGGCTGGAGTCCTCTCGCGCGCTCCCCGGCACCCTGCACCTGCCCGGGTCCCCTGCACCTGCCCTCTCCGGGGCTCCAGGGCGCGCGAGGCCGCCAGCCCACGGCGGTGCCCCGCGCCCGGGGCACGGCGCTCCCGGGGAGCAGGACATCCCCGAAGGCGGCAGCGCGCCGGAGGCGGGGAGGCGGGAGGCGGCCGGGGCGCGCGGGGAGGGCGGGGAGCCCGCGGGAGGAGGAGGAGGGGGAGGAGGAGGAGGGAGCAGGGCGGGCGGCGGGGAGGGAGGAGAAGGGAGGCAAGAAAGTAGCAGAAAGTGAGGCTGGCAGCCGGCTGCAAAGGAGCTAGGCGAGCGGCGGCGGCGGCAGGAAGTCTGTGCCCGAGACCAGCAGAAATAAGAGCCAGGGAGGGACCGCGGCGGCGGCGAGAGTGAAAGAGGAAACTGCAGAAGAGGAAGCTCTTGCCGCAGCACAAAGTCTCCGGCTCCCGCGCCGAGCATCCCCACGCGCGCGCCCCAGCCCTCCCGGACAGGCTCGCCGCCGCCCCCTGCGCCCCGGTCGCCGGGCGCCCCCTCCTCAGCGCGCCCACCCCGGCCCCACGCGCCCGGCCGAGCCGCCTCGCCGCCCTCCGCACACGCCGTCCTCGTCTGCCATGGCCCGGGAGAACGGCGAGAGCAGCTCCTCCTGGAAAAAGCAAGCTGAAGACATTAAGAAAATTTTCGAGTTCAAGGAGACCCTCGGGACGTAAGTGGGGCTCGGGGAGAAAAGGGTGGAGGTGCCAGCGGCCACGGGTGCACAGGCGGCTCCTGCCGCCACCGCCACTGCCACCGCGGCAGGAACAGGCTGGTGGCCGCGTCCTCATTGTCCGGTTCTCGGCTCCGCGGAGCCCCCCGCGTGTCCAACGCGTGGGTCTGCGTCCCCAGGGCGCGGGTGGGCACCGCTCCCGGGCGGGGGCGGGAGGAGCTCCGAGCTTTGGGGAGGACAGTCCCCGGCAGGCGACTTTCCACTTCCCCTGACACCGCCGCCCTCTCGACTTCTTTCTCCCCACGCGTGACTGTGGGCTGAGCATGGTGGATATTAACGTTTACCTACCGGTCGTGTGCGTTTACTCACCGTGTGTGTGGGCGCACCGTGGAGAGGAGAGATGTGGTCACGAGAAAATGGGGCTTTGGCCATTCCCATTTCTGTCCTTCCATCATGTGTTCTTACGGAATCGACATCTGCACGTACTAGGTGTAGGCAAGACTTTGGATGCCACGCGATTATGGAAGGGAAGAATTTCGCAGTGTTCTGGGTCACGTGTGGGCAGAGCCTTACCTGAGCGTCTGTCCATTTCACAGAGACTCAACTGCACACGCTGGGGTGCGTGGCTCCAGGGAGGGTCTGTGAGTGTCTCCCTACAGGCGATTTCTCTCCAGGGCTGTTCTGTAGTCCAGTGCTGGTGGCTGTGGCTCAAGAAAGCAGAAATACTCTGAAGTCCATGGCGGGAATGCTCCAAGCATGTGCTGCTCAGTTCAGCTGCTGTTCCCTTTCTGCCCAGGAGTTGGTTTTTGTTTGTTTTGTTTTTGAAGCGCCTCAGAATAGGTAAGGAGGCTGATAGTGAAAGAGAATCAGGCACTGCTGGGGTGAGTCTGAAGTTCAAGTTATGTTCTCCCCTCATGTGATCCGTATCTGTTGATGATCAGTATCTGTCAGTATATATATTCTCTCACACACACATGTGCTATATGAACGGAACATTTTGCAGGGGTTCATGGAGGTGTTGATTAGGCTGGGAAGAGAAAGAGGAGGTGTTAGGTGAGATAAACCACTGTGTTCTTCCTTCTTTCCTTCCTCCCGCCCCCCCCTTTACTTGCTTTTGTGGTTGGTTTGCTTTCCAGAACCACATTTTTCAAACCCAGGTGGTCTCCTGCCCCCTCCTTAGGGTGCCCCACCGTTGCTCAGTCATTTGCCCTCGCCCTCACCTTTGCAGTGGGCCCCCCAGATCGAAGTTGTGAAGGCAGCATTCCCAGCCTTGCTTCTGATTCCCAGGAAAGCACTCTGGCGAGGCCGAGAATAGGGTCTCCCAGCTGCTGTGCTGCACGTTAGGGAGGGCACCTGTGGGTACAGATGGTCTGTCTTTGTTGGGATGAAAACAGAAAGGACTTAGACTTTTTCGTAAGGAGGGGCTTGGGACTGCTTCTCTCAGCCTGGCCAGTTAAGGGGTGAGTTTTGGTCAGAACTTTTGAAAATTGCTACTGAGGCTTATTGGGATTTGGAGTTTGGACACGGAGATGCTCAGGTTATGGAGAAACCAGAAGCATGCCCTTGCTTGTCATCCTGAGACCGGTTATGTGGCTGCAGATGAGGGGACGCCAGAGCGCGGAGTCTCATCATGTGGGAATGCCTTCCTTTGCATGGCGTATCCCCACCTGAACCCCTTGCTCTGGCCCCCCCTGCCCGCAGCCTCCACGGGGACAGAGGCATTTCCCCCTAACTGACTCCTGCTTTTCAGGAGAGCCCTGCAGCCGCACCTTTGCAGCAGCCTGGTGTTGGGGGGGGAGGGGGCGCTGAAGCTCAGTGAGCTGTGGCTTTATTGAGTGGCTCCTGCTGTAGCAGGCGCTGTTTGGGGGGGTGACTGTGGGTGGTTTTTCCTCCGTGAAGGATGGGGGTTTGCCTTCTGGTGCCAGAGAGACCAGTGGAGCTGCTGTGGAACAGTCTCTTGGACTGTGGTCAGGTGCCCGGTGAACTTGGGCATGGGTTTCTATTGGGGCCCCAAAGCCTTGCCTCCTGCCTTGGAAATAATTCTTTGGAAAGAAGCTTCCCAGTGAGGCCTGTGGTGCAGGCGTGGGTTCTAGAAGAGTCTAACACAAATAAGAAAATGGTCAAGATGTTTTTGTTCAATGACATAATAGTAGTCATCGTAAGTGACTTTCTTAAATGAATACTGTGTATTAGGTATTATTCTAAGTGTCTTACATGTATTTTACCCTCATAATAACCTTATAAGGTAGGTATTTGGTATTATCCCCAATTGGCAGATGGGAAAACTGAGGCAACAGAACGATTAAGTGACTTGCCAAGCATGAGCTAGGTATTAAGTGTGGAACCTAGGCAGAATAACTCATTACAATCACTATGGCATTGAGTCACTTTGTGGGTTATGTAACAGCAAGTGTTTACTAATAATTTGATTTAACTTCAGTATTTGGAAAGCTAGCTTTAGTATTAATGCAAGGAAAACATAATTATGGGGTAACCTGTTATCTAAATACAGTAACATTTCAAAGCTCTTGGATAATCAGCATTATTTTGTCTCTTTGGACTTTCTAGCAGTCATGTGAAGTTTTAGGATGCCTGTTTCATGCTGGGCCAGCTCCAGTGACCTTGGCCTGAGTCTAAATAGGGAGGTTGCTTCCAGTCCTGTCTGTGTAGATGTTGAGTCTGGACCCCTCTCCTGTTTGTAATGAAACCTACTGTCAGTCGGAGGCATCACTGATCACGGTTGGGATTCATTTCCAAGGTATTCTACAGCTCCAGTCATTTTGTTTGTCGCACCTTCCCCATATGTCTTCAAGATCCTAAGGCAGGAAAGCCCTGGCAGGAGCCAGACTGTCATCTTAGAGTGTTAAAATGCTTTAAAATAAAGCGATGTAAAGGCCAGAGGAACACATTTGGCCAAACTTTGTAATCCGATACCTGGCTGCCTGATTCAGGTAATTTTCTGTGCGGAGTAGAACACTTACTGTTGAAGCCAAAGGGTCAAGCCATTTAGTTCATGTGGTCAGAGGGGCCTTGATGGGGACTGGGGGCCAAATGGGAGTGAAGACTGGCTCAGGAGGGTGGGAAAGAGATTAGGGAAGCCAGGGACGGCCTGGGTGAAGGGCCCTGCCTTTGGGATTTGGGCCTGGGTTAGCTGATGTGCCTCTGAGTCAGGCCTCAGGAAAAACCTGCAACTCGTGGGCTGCCTGTAGCTTCCTTTGAAAGGAACTCCAGAACCTGAGATGGAAGACCTAAGCACTATTTATGAATCAGAGATGTGTTTTCAGGTCCTTGGCACACTGGGAGCAAATAAATGTTGTGTAACAGCAAATCAGGGATAGTGAGCATTTCTGTCAGTGCATTTGCTGAGACCCTCCAGACCATCTCTAGCGGAGATGTCCTTCAACGACTTCTGAAGTGAAAAAAATGATGCTGTGCCATTCGGAGAAGTATATGGATGGCAAGAAATCTTTGGTGTGGTGTCCAGGAAGTACCCCAGACTCATGGAAATCACTTCTGTAATTTTGATGCCATGGAAGCCATCTGGACAGAGAAGGTCTGAGTCCTTGGCATGATACAGAATGATTGTCCCAATTTCCTCCTTTCCTCTGGAGTATAGGAAATGGCCTGTCCTAGAAAATAGATCTTCATCTCTGCAGGGTGTGAATACATGCTTTTCTTATAGACTGAACATTTTACGGTGAAGTGATTGCTGTCTGTAGGGGGCTGGAACTGGCCATCATGGAGGATTGGAGCCTGGCTTTCAGGTATGGCTCAGCCACTAATAGGTTGTGTGGCCTGTGGACTGCTTGGTCATTTGTCCACACCACTCTCTCCCTGTCTCAGCTTCCTTGTCTCTAAAGTCACAGGGGCAGGGAAGACAAGATGGTTTTCAAGTGCCCTTCCAACCCTGAGATTATATGGCTCACCTGAACCAGGAAGGTACTTGCGTGGTTCTTTACGAGCCTTCCTGCATGGCTAGTGCAACTCATTTCTGTTTGGAGCGACATTTTTATGCCCAGGCTCATAGCAAAGTGAAAACAGCTCAGGACAGGAAGCCTTATCCCACTTCATGTCAATAGCATAGCGTGTTCCCTTTTCCATCAAACGAGTGACTGCTGGGTGCTGCTTTAGGAAGAGTATAAATAGAAATTTCCGTGGGGCAACCACTGTCTTTTCCCACTAGTATCATACTTACATTCCTTATTCTGAAATTGCTCAGTAAATACACCTGTTGAGGACACAGGTGATTGACTTATCTGAAAGCCCCAGTGGGAACCACATTCAATGGTTCTTTTTTGGGATGTGTGTGTTGCGGGGGAGGGGTAGAAAGGCAAAGCGGCTTCAGGTGGTTTGTGTATTTGGCTGATTTTGTAGTATTTATTCTGGGATTACTCAGAATTTTAGAGTCTGGGAGAAGCATTTGGAAGAATATTAGCAAGAGGGAAACAGAGTTGGAAGTCCCTAGATTTCTCCCTGAGGGTGTCCCAGCTGCTGTGTTCACTAGGAGTTTGTATTTCTCAGCTCTGTTTTGTTGTGAGGAAGGATATACATTCAGCCGCTCATTTGCTTAAAGATCTCTGTTGAGCATCTGATCTAGTCTGGGCTCTGTGTGTGGGGGGTGGTGGCACATCGCTGCAAACAACAATAACGAAAAATGCCTGCCCTCTCAGAACTTACCTTCTGGTGAGGGGGCCTGGGAGTGAAAAAGGTAAGTAAGTAAAATGTAGAGTGTGATGCGTAGTACACATGTGAGGGAAAAAAGCCAACCAAGGAAGGGTTTTATTTATTTATTTAGAACTTTAAATGCTTATTCATTTTTGATAGAGAGACAGAGCACAAGTGGGGGAGGGGCAGAGAGAGAGGGAGACACAGAATCCGAAGCAGGTTCCAGGCTCTGAGCCATCAGCACAGAGCCCGATGTGGGCTGAACTCCCGGACCGTGAGATCATGACCTGAGCCGAAGTCGGACGCTTAACGTTTAACGGACTGAGCCACCCAGCTGCCTCAGGTGCCCCAGCAAGGAGCCATAATGATGGCTGAGTGAGGCTGAGTAGCCAGGGATGGCCTCACTAAGAAGCTAACGTGGGACGGCTGAAGGCAGAATGTTCCCATCAGAGGGAACAGCGAGGGCTGAGGGCTTGCCGGGGAGCTTGTCCAGTGTTCAGAGAGGTCCGTGTGGCTGGAAGTTGGTGGTTGGGGGAAGGAAGCGGGAGCTGAGGTAAGAGAGGCATGGAGGTGAGGAGATTGGATTCCTCAAAGGGCCTTTGCAGGCCATAGTAGAAACTTTGCTTTTGCTCTGAGAGAAATGGGGGACATTGGAGGGTTTTGAGCAGAGGAGCACCTTGAAGTGACTTAGATGTTTCCATCACAGAGTGATCTGTGTGCCGTGTTGAGGACCGTCTGGGGTCTCGAGGGCAGAGATGGGGGGGACCAGCTTGGAGGCCATTGCAACGATCCAGGTGAGAGACAGAGGTGGTTTAGAAGGGGGAACCTTAGCTACACAGGCTCCACTTCTCGTCAGAAGTGGTTGGGTCCTCGATATTTTTGGAAGGGACAAGCAGAAAGGAATTGCTGTGGTTGGATATGAGATTCTCCAAGGATATGGGGTTGGAAAAATGGTGCCATTGGGTGGTTTGGGTCAGTTCATCCAAGGGTTTTCTGAGTGCCTGCTCTGGGAAGCTCACGTCCTTCGGGCTTCTGGGCCCTCCCCGTGAGGGACTCCTGCATCCCCAGATGAGTTTCCTTCCCTCTGAGTTTGTGTGGAAAGGGCTTTTGAAGGGCTTCCTCCTCAGTCACAGAGGGAAAATTGTGGCAAGCTGGACATTTTAGCAGCTGGGAGAACTGCTTAACTTTCTGGGAAAATGCTGAGTGTTGGCTGTAGAATTATCAGTAGGAAGAGCTAGCTCACCTGCACAGGTGGGCCTATGCACTATAACTCTCCCACTCGATTTGGCCATTTAAAGCCCAAACATTCCATGAAAAATAATAAACACAAGACTCTTTTCTACTCCTTTTTTTGGCAGGATGTTTTATATTTGGAGGGGAAAAGCCAGACATTTTTCTTGATTGGAAAAAAGGTAACAACGCTAGTGTCCTTATTGATTAGTGTAGTGGGATTTGGGAAATTGCTCCTTTGGGCAGAGAGCTCATTCCAGAGGGGCTCGTAAGGACTGTGTCTCAAGTAGAACTTTCTGGTTTGAACTTGGCCACTGAATGGACAATAATTAGGCTTGGTAGGTGGACATTTGTGTCCCCTCAGGGGAGGATTTTAGGGGTTAATTTGTTGAATTTTTCTTTGGCTGGGTCTCCATAAATCCCTTTAATCTTTCCTTTCCCCAAATAAATCTCCTTAATCCCTTTCAATCTCTTTCCTTCTCCTCCTCTCTCCTCTGGGACGGCTTAGGCATTGATCCAGTGGGGGATTGTCACATTTCTGATCAGCTTGCACTCACAGTGGCAGACCTCCACCCTCATGCCTCCCATTTCACAGGAATCGTCAGGGAGCCAGACCCCCCTGAGGACCCATATTTTTAATTGAAGAAGGAACTGCTTCTGGGTGACCAGCAGGAAGACTGGTATCCTGGTCAGTTGCCTTAAGTTTCTTTTCTGGCCCAAGATGGTCAGCGCAATGCATATGTAGCTAAAAGGGGAGGATCTGTGGGCTCTGGGAAAGATGCTGTCCTGATCTTTCTCAGTTCATGTTGCTTGTGTCCCTTTGACTTTCTCTGGTGCAGGAAACCACTTTTTCCCTGGGCTAGCTTTCATTAGATCCTGCTTGATTAAAAAGATGTTTATTATGCAGTATATGTATTATTCGGGCTCCATTCAGACCAAAGGTAACCTTCAAATGGATGGCACAGGCCAAGTTTGTGTGATGGCACACCAAGTTCCTTCCACATCTCCAGTGATCAGTTATGTGTCTTGTGCTATTTTTCCTAGTTATTTCAGAAGGATTCAGAAACCGAGGGATTCTGTCTTTTGGATAACACCAAATCTTGAGGATCAGCTTTTATTACTTACTTACTTACTTACTTACTTACTTACTTACTTATTTATTTATTTATTTATTTATTTATTTTTAAAAGTATTTATTTTTGAGATAGAGAAAGAGCATGAACGGGGGAGGGTCAGAGAGAGGGAGACACAGAATCTGAAGCAGGCTCCAGGCTCTGAGCTGTCAGCACAGAGCCCGACGCGGGGCTCGAACTCATGGACTGTGAGATCATGATCTGAGCCGAAGTCAGATGCTCAACCGACTGAGCCACCCAGGCACCCCGAGGATCAGCTTTTAAAACAGCATCCTTGGTGAGGCCAGGTAGGGGAGGCAGGGGGAGGCCATGAGCCATAATGGAAGGGTGACTCCAGCCCAGCCGTTCCTAGCTGTACGCCTCTGGAGAGGTTCCTTAATCTTCCCGAGTTAACATGGAGTTGGACGTTGTTGCCTTGTGGGATACTTGTAAGGATTCAGTGATGTACATGAGGTGCCTGGCACATAATTGGGATTAAGTAAACGGTAGCTGTCATCAGCTCTGGTCGCCATCAGCAGCTGTGGTTGAGGGGGACTGCCAGTGGCAATTCTGGGTACCTTGGGGAGGAACATGTCCGTATCTGTTGGAAATTGATTTTTGGAAGCTCTTGTTGCGAATATGCACAATGGTGCATACTTGACCTACTCCTCTCCCCCGTCCCAAGTTGATTTAAGAAACTACCAACAAGTCTTCCATCAGTCAGGAAGAACAATTGCTGGTTGTTTTGCACAGCACAGTAGTGAGTAGCTAAGTAGGTAGGCTCTGAGGTCACTGGGCCACGAGTGCAGATCTTGGTCCTCTGCTTCCTAGCCATCTGGTTTTGGGCAAATTGTTTGGCCATTCTCAGACTCCTGTCCTCTCCCGTAAAATGGGATAAGACCAGCACATAGTCCCAGGGCTGTCGTGAGGATTACATGAAGGTGCATGAAAACCACTTAGTGCAGGGCATGGCCTATGGATCTGTCTTGGTAAGTGCTCATTCCCTCTCATTAGCCCCAGAACAGTGCTCCTCAGAGGCTGTGTGCACGAAGTTGGAGGGTCCATGGAGCCATTCAACATTTGCTTCCCAAAGGAGGGTGATGAGTTCATAGAGTGCTGGCATTAACCAAGAGACCCAGCCAGGAACGTCCTCCGGGCCAGCTCGGGTACTGGAGTGACCTAGTTTGCTGGATATCACAGGCTCTTTCCTTCCTCTGGTTATCTTATCAGCCTGGTCTCTGCACCTCTCCCTGCACCCTGAGCTGGGTCTCGTCTTGTGTTGTGTTTTAGCCTGTCCCTATCTGCATCAGCTTGTGCAACAGCTTTCCAGCGGCAGCTTCTGTCTTCTTCCCAAACAACACATAGGCTTCGGCGCGGCTGTGGCCCCGCTTTGGCTTAAATGTGTTTTTCCTTTCTGAGAACTGCTTCAGTGTGTGGGCTTTGTTTCTTACTGAAAACACGTTTTGATTTGAGGACTTAAGTAATTTATTTGCAGTATGACAACACATCACGGAGTTGAGTAGTTTAAAATCGATATGTAATAGGGCGCCTGGGTGGCTCAGTCGGTTAAGCATCTGACTCTTGGTTTGGGCTCAGGTCATGATATCACAGTTCGTGAGTTCAAGCCCCGCGTTGGGCTCTGTGCTGGCAGTGTGGAGCCTGCTTGGGGTTCTCTCTCTTTCCCTCTCTCTGTGCCCCTCCTGCTCTCTCTCTCTCTCTCTCTCTCTCTCTCAAAACATTAAACTTAATAAAATCAATATGCACTGAGTTAATTTTGGTGGCAGAATATTTAAGAAATGGCAGCATATATGTGTATATACCACATGGACATGTGTAACAGCTTATTTAAAAATCTCTTTGGGGGGATTGTTGGATGGGGTGTGGGAGAAGGTCTCAAATGTTTAATTTCCCAGGTCTTAGGATGTCAGTGACAGTTGGGAAGCAGATGTCCAGATTGGGCGATATCCTCTGTCTTGACCTCTCCATTTGAGCCTTTTTGATGGCCAAAGTCTGGGGTGACAGCATACTGGGACCTCTGTAATGGGGTGAGCAGGGGGGTAAATGCCCTGACATGTCTACTTTTTGGGAGGACCTCTCTGTCTTTCATGACCACAGCACACATCACTGTAATTGCCTTCACACTGAATTGGATTTGGTGCTGTAACTGGAACCTTAAAGGTTTTTCCTCCCTTGCTTTTTAAGGCAGAATAATATTCCATTGTGTGTCTGTACCCCATTGTGTGTATTCATTCATCTGGCGGTAGACAGTTGGAGTTATTTCCACCTTTTGGCTCCCATCAGTAGTGCTGCATGCACGTGGGGGTACACATATCTCTTCAAGTCCCTGCTTTCAATTCTTTTGGGTGTGTACCCAGAAGTAACATTGCTGGATCGTGTGGTAACTCTGTGTTGAAGTTTTGGAAGTACCGCCATATTGTTTTTCACAGCTGTGTGGTGTTTTACAGTTGGCAAAATGTTTTTACCTTCGTGGTCCGTGGGCAGCAGTTACTGCCTTCATTTTACAGATAAGAAAATGGAGGTGCAGAGAGGTTTAATGACTCATGGGAAAAGGCTGCTGAATGGCAGGTGGTTATTTAAGTGTCTTCTGACTCCCAAGTTCAGTGCGCTTTCTCCTGTGTCACATGATTTACAGGTTGGTGGGGTTGATGGGAATAGAGAATATTAACTAATAAGAAATACCTCCCTTTCTGTGGATGCATTATAGAATGGCAAGGAGATAGGCTCTGATTTGTGACAATTGCTGATTTCCATGGTGTAAATACTCCCACATGGAACAGTTTCAAGCTACCCATGGCTTAACAACCTACTGCAGAATTCTCCAATCAGGCTCTTACGAGTGGGTATGAGGTGACTCCAGCAAGCCACTGAAGGAACTAGGGGTCAGGAGATCAGAGTGAGTCCTAGCCCTGTCACTAGAGAACCGCGGAATCATGATATTATCCTCTCTACGTCTTGATTACCTTGTTTGTTAAATGGATAATTAAACCTGAATTACACCTGCTTACATTACAGATCTGTTGTTAAGTCCCAAATGAGATAAGGCATGTGTGGTAAGGCCTTATACAAATACAATGTATTATTATGTTATGAGGATTATAGCTTTAAAAATAGTCCTTTCTCATAAATGTTAGTATCACATACACTCTTTGAAACCTAGGTATCATCTTTTGGGCAGTGTTCCCGTAGAAGTTGGGCTGTATGTCAACCTTGACTCAGGAAACGTCAACAAAAACTGAAGTTTCATAGTATAGTTTAACTGGCTCTACTCAGGTGCATGTTGTTTTTATTCTTAGTGTTTGATTGGTACCTTAAAAACTTCAAAAAAAAAGTATAAAAGCAACATGTCTTCCTAGTAGAGAATTTGAAAGGTCTGGAAGAGTGTCGTAAGGAAGGCCATAAGAATTGTCTGGATGGGTCTTGGGTAGTGGGTCCCTGGAGGGGGTGAGGAAATCTCAAGAGACGCCCCGGAGGTCAGCTGTGGGGGCTACGGTCAGGCTGTGGTTATTTACTGATTGGTTGAAGATATTTCATTATTTTACCAGCTGGGCTGGTGGACCCACTGTGCACAGTTTGGGTATCTGCTCTGGATATAGGGGGTGGTGGTCTTTGTTGAGTGCTGTGGGTGTCTGATTATTTGCATTAGGTTGTTGTTGGTGCGGGGCGGGTGAAGGGCGTTCCTGGGGTTATGGTCCCGATCTCATCTCTGCCCTCATCCACACCTCTGAACGTGTACTCTGGCTGCAGGGGGTCAGGTGCTGGTGCTCACAGGAGACCTTGTTCAACAGACATCTGGTGGGCTGCTTATACACGTGGGAAGAAAGAGCTAAAACTATATCCAAGTGTGGCTGATGCTCCCTGGTTGGGGTAGGACACAAGAACCTTGGCTTCTCAGGTACTTCACGATATAAAATAAAAACTGTTTGCTATAGACTGGATGTTTTTGTCTCCTCCCCACCCAGTTTTATGTTGAAACCTAACCTTCCATGTGGTGGTACTAGGAGGTGGGGCCGTTGGGAAGGGATTAGGTCATGGGAGGAAGGCCCTCGTAGGGGATTAGGTCTCTTGTAAAAGAGACCTACCCTGGGGGGCTCTGTGGCCCTTCCAGCTCTCGAGGGCACAGCAGGAAGGCGGCCATCTGTGAAGCAGGAAGTGGACTCTCACCAGACCCCGAGAGTCTGCCCACGACCTTGTCATGGACTTCCAGTCTCCAGGACTGCGAGAAGTAAGTTTCTATTGTTTATAAGCCACCCAGCCTATGGCATTCTGTTACGATAGCTGAAAGGGACTAAGACCTTACACACACAGTCCTGCCTTCTGCCAAATGGCTCACACCAAAACCAAGCCAAGCCTCTCTTTAGAACATGTTCACAGTGTGCTCACAATGAACTCATTTTTTTTTTTTTTAATAGAGAACAGGGGAGGGACAGGCGGAGGGCAGGAGGGAGGGAGAGAGAGAGAGAGAGAATGAGAGAATGAGAATCTTAAGCAGGCTCCACGCTCAGTGCAGAGCCTGACGCTGGGCTTGATTCCATGACCCTGGGATCATGACATGAATCGAAACCAAGAGTCAGCCAACTGAGCCATCCAGGCACCCCCACAGTCCACTCATTCTTGCAGTCAGAAGGTGAGGTCTTTCTAACTTGAAGGGATACCGGCCAGGCGGCTCTCATTGGTGGGCTGCCTGAGGTCCCACAGTTGGTCTGGACCACATCTAGAGTGTGGATGTCATGTTATCCCTGCTGATGGTGACAGTGAACATGAGAGGCACCGTACCATCCCCATCAACGTGATGAAAGTAACCAGAGAAGAAACCGTCCGCGTTAGAGGTTTCTCACTTCAGCTGTTGTTTATGTTCCTGGAGCCTCAGTGATGCACTTTGTAGGTGTGCAAGGTGAGCTCCGGAGAGAATTCAGAGCTGGGAACACCGCTGCTGCCTCTGCGGGTTTTCCTCTGGCCATGCTGTGGCTCCCTGGCCGTGGGGGTCCCCAGGTGGGGGAGAGGGAGCCGCATCCAGAGACCTGAGAGCAGAGTGGGGGCTCCTGTGTCCCTACAGGGGCTCGCTGGCAAAGCCCCACATCAGGAGCCTGTGTGGAGGCCACTGGCTCAAATGAGATGCCCCCCATTTCATCAGTGTTTGTTGAGTAAATGAATGGATACGTGGAGTAAATGGAGCCCTGGCTTTGATTCGATTAAGGAAGTGCAAATCCTAACTGCCATTTAGGAGTTATGAGACTTCAGCAAATTGTATAATCTTTCTGAGCTTCTGTTTTCTCATATTTAAGTGGGGATAACAGTACCTACCTTTCCAGCTTGCTGTGGGGTCGTGCTGTAAAAAAACAGGAGCTACAAGGCATGTTGCATATTACAGGTGATAAGAAAAGGGGCACTGACTTGGTTTTTAAGTAAATACATGTGATTTTTTTCTTTTTTTTAAAATTTAAATTAAATTTAAATTTATTTTAATGTTTATTTTTGAGACCGAGCACGCGTGGGGGAGGGGCAGAGAGAGGGAGACACAGAATCTGAAGCTTGCTCCAGGCTCTGAGCTGTCAGCATGGAGCCCGACGTGGGGCTCAAACTCACGGACTGTGAGATCATGACCTGAGCCAAAGTTGGAGGCTTAACCAACTGAGCCACCCAGGCACCACTGTCACGTACTGATTTAATAGACGGCTGTTAAGCTCTTACATGTGGCTGCTGCTGTACCAGCTGGGGCTTTGGCGGCAGATGTGAGATGCTGTCCCCCGTGTCCTAAATGTATGCAGCCGTATTCTAGTCTCTGTGCCCTGCTCCTGTGGTGTCTCCTGCTTCCATCACCTTCCCGTTGGTTCCGCAGGGTTCTGCTTCAGTCCAATCTCTTCCGTCGAGAGGCCCTGGACATAAGCAGCCCACTGGGGGCTTCTCTGTCCCTGTTCTTCAGTCTTGGGCTTAGACTGCGAAGGGTCCGTTGTTCCAAGGTTTTTCTTTGGCGAGAGTTTTCTCTGCTGGAACTGCCAGCTCTTTGAGAGCAGGGGACATCTCCCACATGTGACGTCCCTGAATCGCCCACAGTAACCTTGCACACTGAGCAACAGATGGAGGGTGTGTTTGGTTCAGTTTTAAAAATCCCGAGTCGTGAAGTTGTCTCAGTACTTGCTCAGGAAGCTGGCTTTCCTAAATGTTTTCATTACTGATAAGCTCTTCGGGATGTTCTGTCCCAATTTTGTCCCCCCTCTGGATTTCGTCTCTCTAGATGGTCACCACTTTTCTGCATGTGGATTACTCACTGGTGGATTAGCTGGAGTGAACTTTTAATCTGTGGGGCTTTTCCTGGCTTCCTCCCTTAGCCTGTTGGCAGGTTCTTTCTGTTGGCCGCCATCGGGACTGTGCTCCGGGAAAGGAAACGAGTTGTCAGGCTCTGAAACCAGAGTCTTCCTCAGTAGGATGGCCCCACGCTACATATCAGTGATGTTTGCATCATTATCCGCTCTGTTGGTTGGGCACCACAATTAGCTGTGTCCTGTGCTGTCCTTTTAAATACTATTTTCTGTTCCTTCTTGAGATATCTCACCTCAGACATGGCTTGTTGGTAGTCTTGAGATTACTCATGGAAGCAAGGCGTAGTTGGCTTTTTTCATAGTTGGCTTTTTTCATCTTTCCCTTGCAAATCGGGCCTTTAAGGGCTTTATGACTTTTTTTCCTGCAGGCCAGTGTGTCTAAAATCCAAAGACGAACCCGTGGCTGTAGTAATCAACTGCATCATTTTTCTTCAGAAGCTGTGATGTCTGCAGAACTGAGGATAGGATGAGAACTTTCTGGGCATGCACAGTAGTATTCCCCTGACGTTTCCCCCCTCAGAATCTATCAAACCCTTTGTCTCAATGTCCCAGATTTATTGACTCTTGAGGTAAAAGTTTTCTTTGTTCTCGGTACCTGGGCCAGACCTCCTGAGTGAAAAAAATGTGCGTTTTTTTTTTTTTCTTTTGCCAACACCTACTTTCTGAAAGTACTAGATTTTCTGAGGAGGTTGCCAAGGCTGGCATTCATGCGAAGGTGTGGAGGTGGTTTGAAAAAGAATAATAATGGCTACCGTATTTCAGTATCTGCTAGGCAAGGGATACTTGGCTGGACACTTGACCATTTAATTTGTCACTAACCCTGTGTGTTACGTACTGTTTGACAGTTGAGGAGAGCTGACTGGCCCCAGGTCACGTGATTCATGAGTCACAGGACAGAGATTGAACTTCTTCTGGCTGAAGAAGCTTCTGGAAGCTTCACAAGTGCTCAGACTGAGGTGGAGCAGGCTTCTCCGGGGTGTGTCCTAGGAATCTGCACCACTTGGCATTTTCCCGGGGGCGCTGGCAGGGAGACTTGTGTGCCCTGTGTATCATGACCGTTGCCGTTGAGTCTCCAGAACTTCACCTCACTTCAGGGATGTGTTGGAGGCCGTGCCTTTGTGCTGGAGCTGGGAAGTCGTATTGTGTTCAGTGTGTGGGTGAGGAGCCAGGGACTTGGGGATCTGTGACCTGGCTCGTGCTCCTCAGGAACATCTGTACCCAGAGGATGGGGCCTAATAACTGATTTACAGGTTAAGGATCCGTTTTGTGATTGGGCTGCTATTTCTGTACTGGTTAAATGAAGAAAATAATTTTTTAAATGTTTTATTTATTTTTAATAATTATTAAAAAAAATTTTTTTTAACATTTATTCATTTTTGAGACAGAGAGAGACAGAGCATGAATGGGGGAAGGTCAGAGAGAGAGGGAGACAGAATCTGAAACAGGCTCCAGGCTCTGAGCTGTCAGCACAGAGCCCGACGTGGGGCTCGAACTCACGGACTGTGAGATCATGACCTGAGCCAAAGTTGGATGTCCAACTGACTGAGCCACCCAGGCGCCCCAATGTTTTATTTATTTTTGAGAGAGAGAGAGAGAGGGAGGGGCAGAGAGAGAAGCGGACAGAGGATCTGAAGTGGGCCCCACACTGACAGCAGTAGGCCCAGGTGGGGCTCTAACTCACAAACTGCAAAGTCATGACCCAAGCCAAAGTCAGAAGCTCAACTGACTGAGCCACCCAGGCACCCTGAAAATAACTTTTAACACACCCAGGAAACCCTGAGATTTCAAATTAGACTGTTTGCAAAAGAAAAAAATAGAGTGCTCACCCCAGGGCTCTGGCAAACAAAATGTAGTGTTCTCTGGAACTTACAAAATACACATCATGTATAGCTTAGGTATCCATTAGCAAAAGGTCATGCAAAATTCAGGCAGATATCCCAACATTCAGATCAAATCTGGTTTATTAATTGAAATGGCTAAGATGCGCACAGTATGATCTCTTTCCTTGTCCCTCCTACATGAGCTGGTGTTGAGCTGGTTACCTAGTGGCTGTCCAGCTAGTAGGGGACAGATATTGTTACATTGTTTACTCCCAACTCAGTTTCCTTTCCTCACTGAAATTTTTTAAAAATTGTTTTTGCTCAGATCCCACTAATGTTAACTATTTCCCCTTTCTTGTTACAAAGTATTCTAAGTGCTTTTCAAAAGTTTATTAGATGAGACTTAACTTTTTCTCAGGGCTTGGTAATTTTAAAGTCATTTCTAACTGTGCACTCAAGGCCTCATCATATATGACGTAACTCAGATGATTTCTTTATATTTTCACTAGTTGGAAAATATCGGGAGGGAGCCAATATTTAATGGAAATATTAAAAGTTTTGAACACCTGCTGTATTAAGGAAGACGTGCCAGTGTGCTATGCGATGTTACTCATTGTTTCTCTTCAGGATATGTTTTGAAATCTGTTTCTCTAATGATTTATATGCAAGATGACCTTTCCCGCTGTTACAGGCAACATCTCAGCCTAAAGAAGCAGCGAGGCTTTATCTTGTATTGAGTTCACATCCAGAGATAGCAGGAGCCAAGCTGTTTAACATTCCAGTCTGAGGTTCTGAGTTTGCATGCGTTTCCTTCTGGAGAAGGCATCTGACACACGCAGCTGAGCTCACAGGCCATTTCGCAGCCGAAGAGGCCTCATTCCTTTGGACTCCAGAGTGACCTCTGTGGTCCTGCGCACCGATGCCTTCTGGGGCCAGCTTCCGGGTGTGCGAGCTTCACAGTCACACAGTTACGTGGGCTTCTCCCTCTTTCTTGAAATTCTCAATATTCTTTGAACAAGGACTCCCCTCCCCCTTCCTCCTCATTTTCATTTTGCACTGGGTTCTGCGAGTTACATAGCTAGTCTGACCCCTTTTAATTATAAAATTTTCCCCTCCACGCTTTCAGCCTGATGTCAAAGGGGTTTTACTGATTGATTCAACTTTTCTTAGGGTTACTGGTTAAAAAAATTTACTGAATACTAAAGGTATCGGATACTTGGGGAAATGCTGTATTGTGATATCCTGAGTGGTAAACACTACTCAGGTACGGGCGTATATTTTTGGGTATGTAAACAAATCTCAGGGCGCCTGGGTGGCTCAGTCAGGTTAAGCATCTGGCTCTTGATTTTGACTCAGGTCATGATCTCACAGTTCGAAGGATCGAACTCTGTGCAGACAGTGTGAAACCTGCTTGGGGTTCTCTCGCTCCCTCTTCTCTGCCCCTCCCCTGCTCATGTTCTTTCTCTCTCTGTCTCTCTCTCTCTCTCTCAAAATAAATGAATAGGGGCGCCTGGGTGGCGCAGTCGGTTAAGCGTCCGACTTCAGCCAGGTCACGATCTCGTGGTCCGTGAGTTCGAGCCCCGCGTCAGGCTCTGGGCTGATGGCTCAGAGCCTGGAGCCTGTTTCCGATTCTGTGTCTCCCTCTCTCTCTGCCCCTCCCCCGTTCATGCTCTGTCTCTCTCTGTCCCAAAAATAAATAAACGTTGAAAAAAAAATTAAAAAAAAAATAAATGAATAAACTTACAAAAAAATCTCTGAGGCACTACTTTGCAAAAATTTGAGGTGTTCCTAAAATGCTGTGGCCTGCAGGCTTTCTCAGCATTATAATGGATTTTTTTTTTAACAGCTTAATTTACAGTTGAAAACTTAAACAGAAAATCTTGGGTTCTGAATCTGTGACACTTCCAAGGTCTCTTGCTCAAATGGGGCGGCAGCAGACAGGGAAGCAAACAGGGGGACAGTGCAGATTATCTTACTCAAGAGCGTCACCGAGAGCAAGGGAAGGCCTGAGCAATTTCGTTCTGCACCTCATTTCCCTGCACTGTGAGGTCATCACGGGCAGCTTGGGCTTACTGTTAGGGCCTGTGGGAACATTCTCAATCTTTCGCACCACTAGCCTGCCAATGATGTTTCCAAACACCACCTGCTTCCCATCCAGCCAATCACAATTAGAGCAGGTGATGAAGACCTGGCAGCCATTTGTACTGGGACCGCTGTCTGCCGTGAAGGCAGGCCTGGAGCTGTGTCTAAGTTGAAAATTTCACCTGCAAATGGCCCCTGGTGAATACTGGCCACTCTAGGGTGCTCCGTTGGTTAAACATTGGACCCTTGATTGTGGCTCAGGTCATGATCTCACGGTCGTGAGCCTCTGCGCTGGGTGTGGAGCCTGCTTAAGACCCTCTCCTTACCTCTCCCTCTGCCCTGCCCTCACTTGTGTGTGTGCGTGCACACACGTGTGCTGTCTCCAAACAAACAACTGGTGACTCCAGTACCATCTCCATTAACAAAATCCCCACCCTGAATCATGAAATCCTTTATGATCCTGGGGAAGGTGCTCCCCTTGGTATCCCATCAGAACCCCATCTTTTCTATAACCCAAAAGAAAGAGATTTGGAATGAGGATAGGTAATCATAAGCCTCTCCAATTTACCGCATACTTGAGCCAAGGGACTCTCCCGAAGTTTCCAGTGCAGAGCTGCCTAAAATTCTTGGCCGTCTTAGGCACAACGTCTGCAAAGCGCTCAATCTTCATGTGGCCAGCTTCCTGGCCGCCAGTGCTGACATCACAACATAATGGATCTTATAAGTAGGTCATGGTCTGTGGATGGGGATCAGCCCTCCCTAGGCCTGATTCCTGGCTCTCCTACCCACCAGCCTTATGTGTGTGGAATGTGGAGTCTCTGTAATTCAGAGAATGGAGATAACAATGGCACACATTGTCTGAGATTGCTAAGAGGTTTTGGTGAGCTGAGGTATGTAAGTTGTTTTTGTTTTGTTTTTTGTTTTTTTGCATAATTCCTAGGGTATAGTAAGTGCTCAATAAATGTTAGCTGAAATCACTTCATTTTGGGCCCATTTTTGCCACTCAGATTCATGGCCAAGTATGACACCTTTCACTCCCAGGTTGACAGCTTTCAAAAATGTGTCCTAAAGTGAATGGGTCAGCATAAATCCTTTAGGAGAACTTTGAAAAAAGGCAAAAAGAAGAAAAAAAGGGTGTTTTGAGATGTTGTCCTTGCCTATGAAGGGCAGGGATTGCTAGGTTTCCTCTTAATTGATGAATCAAAGTGCAGCCAGAAATAATATTTGGAGTGTCAAGCTGAAAAGAAGTAAGAATGTAGTTAAATGTGCAACATGCACATGTACACACACACACACACACGTACACCCTAGGATATTATAGGCCGTATGGATACAAAAATGAAAAGGTCACAACCGCTCCTTTCCTCAAGGAGGTCTTAGAAGGTACTCTTTCATGATATTTGCTACACGGCCCCGCAGAGCTAGAGAAAAACGGAGGCATGGGCTCATGTGGTTTCTTCTCTGATGTTACAGTTCACGGGCCATGCACCCACAGTGTCTGTGGGCTGGCATTGCAAGGAATGCTGGGAGAGGGGTCCAAATGGGAACAAGTGAGTGTTTGGCCTGGGCAACTGTAAGTGGGGGTGGGTTGGGAGCAGGGTGGTGAGGAGGCAGGTCTCATTTCAGATCAGGTGAAACCCTTTTCTCCTCACCCCCGAAACCAGCAGAGCACGTATTGTAATGCTGTTCCAGCTGCCAATTAAGCCGATACCTGGTTTCAAGTGTGAGATCGGCGTTGTAATGCTGCGAAGCTTCAGTCACACTTGTGGCCCATTTTATGTCATAATTATTCAGTTTGACAACAGAAAGCCTGAAGAATCCTTCCTTTTATGAAGCAGATAACATAATGGCACTTTGGCTTTTCATGCGATTATTGCTTTCATAAAATGGATTGATTTTTATCACGGTGCATCGAAATCAGCGCATTTTTAAAGAGCATTTCTTAGCTAAGGTAAGGCTCATGTATTTGGTAATGATATAATCAACCAGCTGGTCATTTGCCCATTTCTTTTGGTTTAAAATGAGCGGTTTGAGGTTCAGGTGAAAACAATTAAAGGTAAGTGCCTTGTGAAGTCACAGGTGCATTTTATGTATTTCTTCCATTTTGATTTAATTGAAGGCCTTCATCTTTTCTTTAGACTTTAGGGTAATAAAAAGGAGGGGGAAGTGAAAAGAACTAGCTGTACCTTCAAAACAGTTGTGCAAAGGAGGTCACTTTTGTACATACACGGAACACCAACAATGGGCCCAGCACCTCATGAAGCCACAGAATTAATGCTGCCCTCTCCCTGGTGTGCTTGGAGCCAGACTTGGACAAATGTGAGAAAATCCTGCATCTCTCTTTCTTTAAATTTTTAATGTTTATTTATTTATTTTGAGAGAGAGACAGAGCATGTGAGCGGTGGAGGGACAGAGAGACACAGAATCCGAAGCAGGCTCTAGGCTCTGAGCTGCCAGCACAGAGCCTGACGCGGGGCTTGAACCCACGAACTGTGAGATCATGACCTGAACCGCAGTTGGGTGCTAACTGACTGACTGAGTCACCCAGGTGCCCCAATCCTGCATCTTTCTAGGAGAAATCCTGGGTAGCATTTCTTAAATGGGTAGTAGGAAGAAGTGAAAAACATGCCGTGGTTGTGGTGTGGTTTTTTTTTTTTTTGGTTTTGTTTTTGATGAAACATGTCATTTGTCAGGTTCCTCAGGTAACCAGGCTCAGCCTGAGTCTGTATCACACAGTCTTCACGTGGCCTTTGAGCAGATGAAGGGACGTTTTGGATTTTCAAGGTTCAGAATGTTGACTCTGGAGAGGGCCTTGTGAAGTACATCTTGTTCTTTGATCGGGTTGAGAAAACAGAGGCCCTGGATGGTTGGGGGCCTTCCCCAGGGCCACACGGCAAAAGGTGGCCGGATTCAGTGTAAACAGAGCTTTTGTGTGCAGAGGCCTCTTTTCATGATGGCTCTGGGATCACAGATGCTCAACCTTGGGGCACCTGGGTGGCTTAGTCAGTTAAGTGTCGGCTCAGGTCATGACGTCACAGCTCATGAGTTGGAGCCCCGTGTGGGGCTCTGTGCTGGCAGCTCAGAGCCTGGAGCCTATTTCAGATTCGTGTCCTTCCCCCCCCCCCCCCCCCCCCCCCCCGCTCGTGCTCTGTCTTTCTGAAAGATAAACATTGAAAAAAATTTAAAAAACCCCACAAAGGCTCAACGTCTTCAGGGACAGAAATGCATGTAGGCTCTCTTTCCAAATGAGTAAACATAACTGAGACCTTCCTTCTTCTTGTCCTACTTTTGATTGCTTATCAGGCTCTCAGGGAGGCCTAGGAGTGTGGTAGTCTGGAGACCCTGTCTCAGCTGTTGTGAGAACTGAGTGAACTGACAAGAGGTAAAGTTCTTAGCACAGCCCTCCCTCAGAGTAAGCGCTCAGTCACCGTGCGTGAGCCATTACTGTCCAGAGCTACAGGACACAGGGGAGCAGGCCTTATTACCACGTGGCCTGCGTCCCTCGGTGCCAGCAGCCTGGCTCTCCTGCCTCAGGGGGCTGCTTTCGTTTCGGGAGACCAAGTGTAGAAGCCCGTCTGCTAAATTTTTGTTGGATTGATTTCTGTCATCGCTCGATGAGCTTTCCAGACAGCCCTGTGAGCGTGTGCACGTTTTATGCATATAATAGATACTTGATACTGCTTAATTAAGTTTTGTGTTGCCTTCTGGAAAGCCAGTGGCTCAGCCAAGCCCAGCGCCTGGGCATGGGAGGCGTCCAGCCTCAGCTATGGGGGGAGCGCCCGCCGGTATCTGGGAGGAGCTCCCCTCCTCTGCTATGTAGCAGCTAGACCTCCTCTCCCTTGGGTTTCCCCTGCTTGCCAATGCGCTAACCTTTCCGAGACAGGAACTTGTGTCAGGTGGATCCAGTTTTCACAGTGAGGAAAATCTATTGTCTTGAGGCTCATTGTCCAGCTTTCAAAGAGGACGGAGCCGACCTCTCAGCGTTGATTAGAATCACAGTCCGATCGGAAGGCTGTGGTGTGGCGCACACGCAGAACCGGCCCGAGTTCACCTTCACGGTGTTGGGCAGTTTTCATCATCATGTGCATCGGACGATTTCAGATGTGCCAATTAGCCTGTGTCAGGAGCATGCTGAAATGGGAGGAGCGAGGAGTTTGGCCGTGCCATTGCTGACGAGTTTTTCAGAGCGCAGACGTGGCCTTTCCGGGGACTTGGGGATACGAGGTAAAGCTTGCCGTACATTGGCTTTTTTTCTTCCGCTACCCTTTAAAGGAAAACAGGCAAACAGCAGTTGCCTTAGCTCTTACTTGGAATTTATTAGCGAAAAGCATGTTTTATAACATGCGCTGAGTCCCTCTTTGTGTGGTCAGCCCAAACTCCTGCACCGTCTGTCCCTGCGATACTGTGTCATCGTAACGCACATGAATCCTTATGGTGCGTGGCACACTTACTTATTCCAGATTATAAACTACTTGTGGATGAGCCTGACATGCCTTTCGGTACCTTACATGGGATCTCGCCTATGAAATACCCAGAAGTGAAATGGAAGATGGAACTGTCTTATCATCATATAGATGCAAAAAATACAAATAGTGTTTTGAAGGATTTTCAGCCACCAAAGTTTGAAAACCAGAAATTGTAATGGATCGGACATCCCCATTTCCTGAACACTTGAGTTAAGAAATATTTCTGTTCTTAGTGGTAACAGCACCTACTGTGTTCTAAGTACTTTATGAATAGTGTGTTGTATAATCTTCACAACATCCTTGGAGCGTAGAAGTTTTCATCCTCTAAAAATTTTTAGCAGTTGGGCACCTGGGTGGCTCAGTCGGTTTAGCATCCCATTTTGGCTCAGGTCATGATCTCATGGTTTGTGGGTTCAGGCCCCGCATCAGGCTCTGTGCTGACAGCTCGGAGCCTGGAGCCTGCTTCAAATTATGTGTCTCCTTCTCTCTCTGCCCCTCACCTTCTCGTGCTCTGTCTCTTTGTCTCTCTCTTTCTCTCTCTCAAAAATAAATACTAAAAAAACAATAAAAAAATAAAAATTTTTAGCAGTTGGCACAGAGAGGATAAGTAACTTGCCCAAAGATGCACAGCTAGGAATAGAAAGATCTGGAATTTGAAGTCCTGTCTTTTCAAGTCCAGATTTCCCCCCCTATACTTCTGAATATGTATCCCAGCTATCCAAGATGTTGCTCTAATATAATTTGTTTAGGGGTCAAACTGGATAATCCAGGTTTCAGGGTGTAGTTTTTGATCTGAAGTATTTGGTGTGACTAAATAATCAAATTAAGTAACTGTCAAATCCCTTTTGTTCTAGGATTTACAGATTTAAATACAATTAGAATAGATTTTCCCAAATGTGTTTTTTTTTAGGCGCTGTGAAGAGTGTTTGTGGCAGAACTAATTTTGGTGGGTAGGGCAATGAGAATTCAGGGAACATTCTAACAGGTAAACTGACACAGAATTTCAGGATGGGCTCAGAATGAAGTCTTCCTTTCTGCAGTGAATTGACTGACAACCCAGGGAAATGTCAAATTGCCTTTAACTTAACGTCCCCTGCTTGGGCTTTACATTAGCAGGTGTTTATTTCACCAGACATAGGCTTTGGATTTCATTTAACCTGTCCCTTTCAAGTCTTCTTGAACTGCGGTCACCTGAGGTGTTCTTTAACACATCCCTGTCCTTTTACGACTTAGTATAAGTACAAAGAGTGTGGAAATTCACTTAGGGAAGTAAATATTGAGGAAACCGTGCTTTGGGAAACAGGCATACTTAGGACTTTTATGAATGGTCAGAATGCTAAAGTAGCCTTTTTTACCTTCCCACAAAAATTACAGTTAGGAATTCTACTTCCAGAGCTAACATCCTACTGAATGTTGAAAGAATGCATGCTTTCTCCTCCGATCAGGACTAGGGCAAGATGTCTGCTCTCACTACTTCTGTTGAACATTGCACTGGAGGTGCTGGCCTGGACAGTTGGGCACAAAAAAAAAAAAAAAAGGCCCCCAGATTTTAAGCAGTAAGAAGTAATATGTCTCTGTTTGCAGATGACCTGATCTTATAGAGAGAAAATCCTAAACTCCACTAAAATCTCCAGTAAAAATCTATTGGTCCTAATATGAGTTCGTCAAAGCTATAGGATACAGAATTAAATAAATGTTATGCAAAATCAATTGGGTATGTATTCATATATTCTGGCAATGAACCATCCGATAACAAAATTAACAAAACAATTCCACTTATAGTAGCATCAAAAATAATAAAGGTGGAATAAATTTACCAGAGAAGTATGAGACTTCTTCAGTGTAAATTACAAAATATCACTGGAAGAAATTAATGAAGTCCTAGATAGATGGAAAGACATCTTGGGGCGTCTGACCTGGGTGGCTCAGGTGGGTTAAGCGTCTGACTCTTGGTTTTGGCTCAGGTCATGATCTCACGATTGGTGAGTTCAAGCCCCACATTGGGCTTGGAGCTGTTGGGATTCTCTCTTCCCCTCTCTCTGCCCTTCCCTCCCCATCCCTCTCTCCCAAAATAAATAAACCTTAAAAAAAAAGTGTTTAAAAAAAAAAGGCATCCTGTATTAATGGATTGGGAGACTTAATAGGGTCAAGATAGCAAAGCCCCTAAGTATATCTACAGAGTCAACATAGTAGCTGTCACAATCCCAGCTGCCCTTTTTGCAAACATTGACAAGCTGGTCTTAAAGTTCATATGGAAATGCAGAGGACCCCAAAATAGTCCTAAAAAAAGAACAGAGATGGAGAAATCACACTTCTTTTTATTTATTTTTTATATATTTTTTAATGTTTATTCATTCTTTGGGGAGAGAGAGACAGAGCATGAGTGGGGGAGGGGCAGAGAGGGAGACACAGAATCCGAAGCAGGCTCCAGGCTCCAGGCTCTGAGCTATCAGCACAGAGCCCGATGCGGGGCTCGAACCCACGAATTGTGAGATCATGACCTGAGCCAAAGACGGATGCTCACCTGACTGAGTCACCCAGGTGCCCCAGAGAAATCACACTTCTTGATTTCAAAACTTATTACAAGTCTACAGTAATCCAGACAGTGTGGTGCTGGCATAAAAGCAGACATATATAGATCAGTGAACTAGAATTGAGAGTCTAGAAAGAAACCCTTACATTTATGGTCTACTGACTTTTGACACGGATACTAAGACAGTGTAATGGGGGTAAGAATCGTCTTTTTGATAAATGATGCTGGGACAACTGGATATCCAACATAATGAATTTGGGCTGTTAGCTCATATATGTCATATACAAAAATTAACTGAAGGTGGATCCATGACCTCTATACCAGAACTAAAAGTATAAAACACTTAAAAGAGAGGTGTAAATATTCATTATTTGGAGTAAGAAGTGTTTCCTAGATAGGACACCAAAAGCAGAAGCAACAACAACAAAAATAGGTAAATTAATACTTCATCAAACCAAAAAGTTTCATGCTTCAAAGGATATCCATCAAGACAATGAAAAGACCATCCATAGAAGAGGAAATTTTTTTTTTTGTAGAGCTGATCAGGAACTAATCTCAAATATGTTTTAAAACACCACTCAGCAATTAAAATATAATCCAACTGAACGTAGACAAGGACTCCGAATACACATTTCTCCAAAGAAGATAAACACGTGCCAGATAAGCACTCGAAAAGATGCTCATTTGTTGGCCAACGTGGAAATGCATATCAGAGCCACAGTGAGCTGTCACTTCGTGCCTGCTGGGACGGCTGTAATGCAAAGATGGGTAATCAGTGCTGGTGAAAGTGTGGAGAATTGGAGCCCTCACACACTACTGGTGGCAATGTAAAATGGTGCAGCTGCTTTGGGAAATAGGCTGGCAGTTCCTTAAAAGGTTAAAATGCAGTTACCATATGAGCGGGCAGTTCTCCTCCTAGTTGTATACCCAGGAGAACTGCCAGTGTGTGTCCACACCTTGTACGTGGCTATTCAGGGCAGCCTTATTCATATTAGCCAAAAAGAGGAAAAGACCTAAACTTTGTTCATCAACTGATGAGTGTATAAACAGAACGTAGGGTATCCAAACAGTGGTGTAATATGTAGCCATAAGAAGGAATGGAGTACTGATACGTGCCACAGTATGGTTGAACCTTGAAAACATTAGGATAAATTACCAAAAGCCAGGTAGTGTGTTATTGCCTTCCTGTCAAATTTCCACAACAGACACATCTGTGGAGACGGAAAGCAGATTAGTGGTTGCCTCGGGCAAGGGGAGAAGGGCTTGAGGGGAAGTGGAAAGTGGCTGCTAAAAGGGTACTGGGTTGTTTTGAGGGGTGGGGATGATGAAAATGTCCTAAAATTGATTATGGCGATTGTTGCATAGTTCTATGAATATACTAAAACCACCAAATGTACTTTATTATTTTTTATAGTTTATTTGGAGGGGGAGAGAGAGAGAGAGGGAGAGGGAGAGGGAGAGGGAGAGGGAGAGAAAGAAAAAAAGAAAGAGAAAATTCTAAGCAGGCTCCATGCAGGGCTCGATCTCATGAACTGTGAGATCATGACCTGAACCAAAATCAAGAGTTAGATGCTTAACCGACTGAGCCATCCAGGCACCCCGAGTTGTACACTTTAAACCAGTGAATTGTGAATTATATCTCCATGAAGCTTTTATGAAGAAAATGAAATCTGTTTATCTCTCTATCCATCTACTAGTATTTACTGTAGTAATTGGCAGTTGGAAACAACTCAGTTAATAATATTTATAAAATATAGCACATCAGTAGAATGTGACACTCCGTAGTCTTTGACTCATGATGCAGGATATTATCTTAGGGCATGGATAAATGATAAACCATTTATTGTGAAAAATAAGTTATCAAATGACATGATCCCAATTTGGTGGAGGAACATTTGTAATTATATGCATAGGCAGAGGGCTGGAAGTATGTACATCAATTATAGTGAGAGTCGTCACCTCTTGGGTGTTGAAATGACAGATAACTTTAATTTTCTCCTTTTTGCCTTGCTGTATTTCCTAGACTTTTGTAATGCTGGTCATTTCTGATTAGTGATCAGAAAAAGAAGTTTTATGTACAGTTTACAATGGACTGGTTTAATACTTTAATAAAATAATAAGGAACTAAGAGGATAACCTGACCTTCACCTACTTTATTTCACAATTGTGACTATTCTCAGAATGATGACGTTCTTCTTTGCTTTGACACACACACGTATACGTAATATAAAATAGCGAACTTTCACTGAGAGCTTAAAAATATGTATGTTAAGACATTGTAAGCTGTTACTAAAAGTTATATGTATGTATCTTACCATGTCATAGTAATTGCTCAATTAATAGTAGCTGCATGCTTTAGAATGTTCTGGAAGATTTTATTCATTTCTAAAAATTGGGCCATAATACTTCTGTTTCCCTTGCCTCGCCCTCCCCCCACCCCTGCCTCCTGTAGCAAGTTGCTCTCATGAGTAAACAGCGAGGAAATGGAGCCTCTTGGGGCAGGGAAGAAACCTCAGATGTTTCTCTCCTGATACAGGCACCTGCCACTTAGCATCTCTTGTGCAGCTAGTGTTCTGTGCGTGGCTTCAGGCGATACCTAGAGCAGTGATTCTCAGGAGATGTCCACTCTCCGGTGATGTCTGTATCCAGTGGCTCCTTCAGGGATATTTTGGGAGACTGTTTTGGGACACTGGGTGGTTTTTCCCTCTGCTTTGGGAGGAAGAGACTTCTAAGCCTTTGTATCTGTAGAATTTTACCTGAGTTTAGCCTCGAACTCATGGTTTTCTTGCCTTCAGCTTTTCCCCTCAGACTCCAGCTTCTAAATCCTATGCGTGCAAGTAAATGGCGTCAAGTAAAACTGGTTAAAAGCAGGGAAGAAGCAAGCCCTGGAATGTGCTGGTGTGCCTGCTGTCCCCAGGACATGCTTTGGCGCTCTCAGTATTGGTGTCTCTGTTGTGTGCTGTTAAGAGACAGGTACAAGGAGAGCTTCTGATTGGCTAGGAGCACCTCTCCTCTAATGTGCCTCTTAAATTAACAAATTGTGAAAGATGCACAGTTGTGAGCCCCCCGAGGTATTCATAAACAGCTCTGTGATCGCCTGGGGCTAGAGGCTCCAACAGTTTTCCAGATAAACTGTGCCAACGTGGAGGTTTGTCTGCTCTGAAAAGAAAAGCATCACCACCCGAGGAAGTCTCGAGATATAGCATGAGTGTGAGTGTGGTACTAAGCTCCCCGAATCACATCATGTTGTTCTACAAGCTCTGTGTTTGGAGGAAAATGCTTTCTGAGCCTTGGAGAAAGGTAAGGCTTGCGATTCCAGATGTGAAGGATATTTTCCTTAAAGCTACATGATTTACATCCCAGGGAGCTGCCGGAGATGCACCTGTACCGCCCTGGAGAGGGTTTCACTCCACAGGACCTGGAAGACGCAGGCACGTCGGGTTAGACAAGGGGCTTGTTGTCCAGGTTCTGGGTGACTCCCTGCACCAGCTCCTGAGATAAGGACTGTGTGTGGTCTCGAGTGAGTTGAAGGGTTTGGGTGGACGGGAGGCTGTTGCAGTGCGTTGTGGGTGTGTATTTCATGCCGTTGCAAGCCCAGGATGTGTGCTAGACCACTGCTCTTGGGGCAGGCTCCTTCGGATGTCACGCGCTACGGAAACATCCCGGCCCTGCTCCCCGTGGGGGGTGTGGCCAGAGGTGCCTCCCTCAGGCCTCTTGAGAGATGCTGGGCATGGGAGGGGGTGTGGGACCGGCCACCACCGAGATGCCCGCCTGCAGCAGGCAGGCCCGAGTGGGAACGTGACCTAGTTATGTGCCTCCCGGCACGTTGGCACAATATAACCAGCCCTTCCTTCCTCCTCTCCTCACAGCAAGAATAATTCTGCTGAGCCTCTTGGAGGCCGGAGGGCCAGTTTTAGTAACGTGCCCTTTCCTGGCTGGCTCTTGTCCAGTTATTTCGGGTGAGTGTTAATGTCCGTGAGTTTGAAAATTTTATTTATAAAGAAACGGTCTCTCTTGACCCTCGTGTCCTTGTCGACTGTTATCGGTCTGAAGCCCCTTCCTTCTTGGGGAAGAGGCTGAGAACAAAGTGGTCACAAAATCTGTGGCTTTGGACTGTACCTATGGTCTTCTGATTTGTTTTTTGTTTTTTGGTTTTTTTTGGTGACTTCCATATGGATTTCAACCAAGGGAGTGGGGGTGAATTCAGTGTAAGTACCTTTAGTAGATCTCCCAGAGCCCCAGTGAAAAGGTCACTTTCCCTAGAGGTCATTTTTGTGCTGGCCATGGGATGCCCTCCCCCCACCCCCCTTCCTGGCCCCCACTGTGCAGGGTGACTAACTTTGGGAGGTGGCTGGTGGTCCTGGATGGAATTTCCTTTTGAGTCATGAGTGTGACCAATCCACTGCTCTGGCTGCTCTGAAGGAATGAATTTGTAATGTTTATCCTATACTTGACCTTTTGTAAAGCACTTGTTCTGTGTGGTCTGTTCATTTTCAAAGCTGATGCAGAATTTTTGTCGTCCTTTTGCTGGCGATTTGCACCAAGGGGCTGACACACTATAAAGTGGTTCAGTCTCTGATTTATTTACTCCCTAGGGGAAGAAATTCCTCTGATAGGTGGAATGCTAGAACTAGAAGGACTTGGATATATACAGATTATCCTCATGTTTTACAGAGACAAAAAAACCAACCAAACAAACAAAAAAACCTAGCAGAGAAGGGTTAAGCATGTTGCTCAGCCCCATATAACTAGTTAGGGACACATTGGGACCCAAGAGGCAAGAGCAAAATCCATATAAGAGAGCAAAGCCAGGTCACAGAATGGCCTCTGGGGGCGTTTCTGAAACTGTTTTCCTTCTCTCAGTTCTTTTATGCTGGTGTTACGGGAGCCGAGAGCTGGAGCATCGAGTCTGATGTGAAAATGACACATTAGGACCCAGAAGCCCAGAGGGTTGGAGGGACTTGCCCAAGGCCACACACTTAATGAGTTGCTTATCTTGGTCTAAGATACAGGTCCATTTATCCCCACAAGGGTATCCTTCTGGCCCACCACATTCAGATCCTTCTCCATTCCGATCTTTCTGGCCCACTATGTCAGGTCCATTGTGCATGAAGTACGGAATGCTGTCTGTACTTTATCTTGCCTTTGTGAGTCACATTGATGGCATTCAGTTTGGGGTCACTAATGTACTCAAAGTGTGCCACTGAATGGGGGTGTGTGGGGTTCAAGTTCAGTTTTGGCCAGCTCTAGAGCTGATGTGTCGAGCTCCCACTCTCTTCTGCTAAGAGAGAGGAGACCCTTTTCTCTGGTCGTGGTATATGTAGGAATAAGGGGGAATATTTACCTTCCGTTTTAAGTCAGATTTCTACCTGGATTCGTGTTGTTCTCCATACAAAGTTGAATACTTTAAATCCTGTTGGGGTGCCGGGGACAAGTTGCAGTGTGCTTTCTTTGGATTAAGTGGGAATCACTGTGTAAAGGAGCTTTCCAGAGTACTGTCTTTGGAAATTCCCAAAGCTGTCTTATGGTTGGTATTCCATATAATACGAAGGCAACTTCACCCCAGCTGGGATCGCCGGTTGCTTTTTACATTCTTAAATCTTTTGCCAATTTTCCAGATGCTTTTGGAAATTCATGCTGACCGTTTTTTTTTTTTTTTTCTTTTCATTCCATTTTGAGTACTGAATATTTTCCTGTCACTACTTAAACTGGCATGAATAAAATATTCCTTTTCAGGATGTTGATTTTCAAATTTTTTTTTTTTTGAAGAAAAACAAAACAACCCAGTTGGTTAAATTTATAAGGCCTGTTAAAATGTCCTTACAATGCCAGTGGGGAAATTTGGGAAGCGGACTTGTCTTTCTATAGGTCACATAGTGTTGAGTACAGTGTTTCCTGGTAGTAAGGTACATGAAGGGACCAGTAGAAAATAGATAAACTTGAGTGAGTGGAATTGAATCATTGAGGACTCAGAATACAGTTTTCCCCTCAGAACCATCAGGATACCTGTATGAAATTTGTGGGATAGTTACTGTCATTAACAATATAAGTGAAAATGAGGAATGATTAAAAATAATATAAAAAGTAAGTATAAAATATCCTGTCCTTCTCTTTCTTCATTTGATAAATTGTCAATTTAGCTCTTACTAAGTGTAAGGCCTTGTGCTAGGTTCTTTGAGAAACACAAAAACATGCACTTAAGGAATCTACAGTGTCATGAAGAAGAAAACTTACCAGCCTAATAACTCTAATAAAATTTAGAGAAGTAATAAATTCCATGAGAGAGGGCAGATAAAGAGAACTTGATCCAAGCCTTTTGCATATATTATCCCCATTTATCTGTATAACCACAGTGAGATAGGTTCAGAGATCTTAATTTTCTGACCCAGAGACATTCAGCCAGTGCATGGCAGAGCTGAGACTCCCTTTCCTGACCAGACAGTCCTCTGCCTTCCCTGGGCAGAGATGAATGTTCTTTGAGTTCAGAAGTAGAGATAGTAATTCTGCCTGGTTGGGGAGACATGGTGGAAATGTTAGAACATGAGCTCAACCTTGAAGCATGGGGGGATGTCCAACTTGGGAAGTGGTAACCACAGGCCAGATGAACATGCCAGGCCGAAGGCATCGCGGAGGGAGATGGCAGGGTGGATGTCAAGGGTGGGGTTCAGTTTGCTGGTCATGAAGGATACAAGAAGGAGCCAATAGGAAATAAGGTTACAGAGGTGGGTAAAGGAGTCCTGGGTGGCTCAGTTGGTTGGGCATCCGACTTTACCTCAGGTCATGACCTCACTGTGGGTTCGAGCCCTGCATGGGGCTTTCTGCTGTCAGCACAGAGCCCACTTTGGATCCTCTGTCTTTCTCTCTTTCTGCCCCTTCCCTGCTCACTCGCTCTCCCTCTCTCAAGAATAAATAAACATTAAAAAATAAAAAAAAAAAAAAACCCTTAAAGGTAGGTAGAGGGTCAGATCATGATTAGTTTTTTTTTTTTTTTAAAGGTTTATTTATTTTATTTTGAGAGAGAGAACAAGCACATGTAGGGGAGGAGCAGAGAGAGAGAATCCCAAGCAGGCTCTGCACCGTTAGTATGGAGCTGATGAGGGGCTCATTCCCATTAACTGTGAGATCATGACCTGAGCCGAAATCAAGAGTCAGTGGCTTAACCAACTGAACCACCCAGGTGCCCCAGATCATGATGAGTTTTGAAGGCCAGGAAAAATTGTTTTTAATTTTAGCTGATGATATAAGCTACTGGAGTGTAATCTAAAGTTAGAATATTAGAAGCCAACCTCAGTGTCTTGGGTGGGGGGATTGGGGAGAAGAGCTCTTGGGATGAGAGCTGGGAGGTTGGTGTGGTGGTCCTCATGGGAGGGCTGAGCTAGTGTGGTGGTGGGAGCAGAGCAGGGGGTGGGGTGGGGGAGCCTCGATGGTGCCTAGTGGCAGTCTCACCTGGGAGGTGGGAGAAGCGAGGCTTGTGTTGGCATTGCCTCGGGCTAGCTTCCCATTGGCTATAGCACAGTGCCCCTCCAGTCTGACTTGGGTGTAACTGGAGGTTACTTGTTGATGGTACATACAGTGGTTATAGAGTTTTATTTAAACACAATGCTTTGTGTCACATTTGTGTTCTAACTGCTTTATAGCTCACATGTGTACTCTTCATGGCTACCCCATAAGGCAGGCTATGATGATTATTCCCATTTTACACATGAGACCATCAAGGCTGGCTCTAGGATCTGTTCTCTTAATCACTACTTTGGTGCTACTGGTACATTTGACAATTCAGATTTTAGTGTCTCTCCCTGAATCCTGACTCTCTTCCCTTCCTAAAATGGTTACGTTTCCATTGGATACGTAATCCACACATTAGAAGCATCTAGAAATGAGATTTGTCATGAGGGCTTTTACACAAAATTGGATGGGAATTGCTGACCCAGGAGAAGGAGAACTTGTTCGAGAGAGGCTGACGGAAGAGACTATCTGCTCATGAAATTTTGGCCCCGCCTCCTCAGCGCACACGTGGGGAGAAAGATTTGGGGAGGGCCAGTGGCTGGCATGGGCTGTCAGGACTGGGCTGGAGTCCAGGGCTCCGTGTCAGGTGCAGTCGGGAATGTTCTGTTGCATTTGGGGAGGGCTCACTAAAGAGCCCGCCTTCCAGGCTTCTTAGATGGAGGCCCCAGTGGACTTTGATCTACAGCCCCAGAGGATGCAGGAGGCCAGCACCACAGCCCCAGGGGATCTGCCTCTACAGGCGCTCCTCCTCCACTGCTGCTGTCCCCTCATTCTGACTCTGTCTTCATCGTCTTCCTCTGTTCCTCCTGTGGGTTTAAGAACTTTGGGAACTATTGCCCAAGTTATTATTTTTCTGGTGAGGGCTATGGAGGATTTTCCTTTTCCTTCCTTCCTTCCTTCCTTCCTTCCTTCCTTCCTTCCTTCCTTCCTTCCTTCAGCGAACCAATATTTTCTTTCTAAAACTCTGCCGTATATTTCTAGCGGGTGCTGATGGTCACCCACCATCAGCTAGCACCAGGTTGTGCGTGTAGCCAGCAAACAACGTCGGGCCATCAGCAGACCAGGCCAGAGAGGTACACTGGGGTGGCTGTGCCTTGCTGCTGGTACTGATAACTTCCTGCTTCAGTTCATCTATAGTGATCTTGCCTTCCAAGTCCCAGATCTGGAGGCTGGGGCGTGTGGCAGCACAGAGCCAGTATCAGTTAGGGCACTGATGATGACCCCACCATCTAGTATACAAAGGTGCCTGCCTTTGTTGAGGTCCACAGCATGGCCTGGCCATCGTCCCCTCCAGAAGCACAGAAGGATCCATCTGGAGAGACAGTCACCGTGTTCAGGTAGCCCGTGTGGCTTGGTCTTCAGCTTGTAGTTTGCCAGGTTCCATACCTTGACCAACTTGTCCCAGCCATAGGAGACAGTGATGGGATTGCTGCTATCGGGTGACAAGAAGACACAATGGCTCTCATCCTGGACAGTGTAGGTGCATACACTCAGGGTCTTCCGCAGCTTGATGGTTTTATCTCAGGAGCCAGAGACAATGTGGTGGTTGTGGGAGGAGAAAGCCACGCTCAGCACATCCTTGGTATGTCCTGTGGATCTGCGTGTGGTGGTACCCATTGTGAGATCCCAAAGACAGAGCACTCCGTCCCAGGAGCCTGAGAGGGCAAACTGGCCACCTGAGGAGATGACCACATCACTGACAGAGCAGGAGTGACCCCGAAGAGCATGCTGTGGGGTGCCATCGTTGGACTTATCCCTGCCCACTTGATGATGGTCTTTTCTCAAGAGGTGGCCAGTATCATGTCCAGGAACTGGGGAGTGGTGGCCATCTGAGTCACCCAGTCATGGTGGCCCTTGAGGGTGCCACAAAGTGTCATCTGCTCAGTCATGGTGGCAGCGAGCGCGGGTGTTGCCGTGGTGACGAGGATGGGGCTGGATAGCACAGAGAGCCCTGCAGAGGAAAAGACAGAGAAGGCCCCCGCCGGAACTGAGGAGTTTTCAGTGTCAAAGCTCACATCCAATGACAGGGTTTTCAAATCCTGGGTCCCCAAACCAGGATTTCTATAAGCATCTCCTGCTTTGTCTCCTTCTCTGCTGCCAGTGGGGGAAAAATAAGAGCAGCTCTCCATCGGAGAAAACCCCTTTTCTGAGAGGCTCCCTGTGGGGGAAGGCTATGTGGACGGTGTCTTCTCACGGTTTTGGTGGTTTCTAATCATCTCTGCTTCTCATCAAGGCCTGACTTGAGCAGATCCTTGACATTGTGTCAAACGAGCACTTGAAAACTTGCTCGAGTTCTGAGCAGCAGTTGTGTTCATGTTCCTTGCTCCCTTGGCTGGTCCCTCTGGGCTGGGCCTGGTCTTCTGCAGCTGTTGCTGACTTGACTCAGAAGTTCAAGGCCTCCTTAGGCTCCCCACAGGCCGGGCTGCTTGCTTGGCACATTGGAGTCCCGCTGCCTGCTGTTCCTGGGATTCGGGCTTTTAACTCTAGTGTCATCCCCAGGAATGGAATTACAGGGCCCGGGAAGAAGCAGGTTTTCCGTCACATCTCCGCGTTTGGCCTGCAGCTGTGTTTGTGTGATCTTAAGACAATTTCTCTCTCCTCTTAACCGTGCCCCATCGGCTGACCCAGCTCATCTGCCGCCATCGGTAATCTCAGTTTTAATTAATCTTTCAAAGAAACAGATTAAGTTGATTGCTGCACAAGCCGAGTTTGGGTGTACGCACCTTTCAGCTGCCTTCCAGAAGTGATTAAGAGAAGAATTTTTATATGAGCTTTTATGCCCAGTTAAGATTATTTTTGGATCTTGTCTCAATGGTTTATTTCCATCATGTGCCTGTTTTTAAGAGAGGAACTGAAAATGAGGAGTGGGGCTGGTTTTTGTCTCCCTGTGGGTGTTCTTTGCAGTCAGACATCCTGCTCTGATGTGTGCTCCTATCTGCCTTGTTGGCCATCTTCCAAGGAGCCTTCCCCAGGTAGCCTTGCTTCAGTCACCGGCATGGTTATTCAGGATGCTGGTTATTCTTCAGGATGCATCTGGTCCTGCCTTGTCCTCCCCCACGAAGCTTTCCCAAACAAACCACACATTCCTGACCCACCAAAGCCAAGGTTCCATGGCCACAGCACCTCGGATTTAACTAGCACAGAATGTAACAGATGGGATTGCAAAATGTTATCTATCTATCATTCATCTTCCTTGAGGGCACTGTTGTGTTTCAGCCATCTCTGTGTCCCCGGGACCCAGGATAGTGTCTGGAACACCAGGAGGTGTTCAGTGAGTGTGTTTTTGAATGAGTGGCTCTCCTATCACCGTGTGGAAAAGTTGACAGAAGATGCTAGCGCTCAGAGTCAAGGTAGGAAAAAATGCGGCCTGTAGCTGTGTTTTGTTTGACCTGCACGCTGTTTAAAAAATTTCTGAACCAACATGTTTTAAAAAAGGTAAACTGTACATAGAAAAATCCAGATTTCCAGCTTCTCTTGCAAAATGTTAAGCCCCACCACATTGGGCTGGGACTCAAAGGTCAGCTTGCCTTGGAGGGGCCTGGCCTGTCTTCTGCCTTTGGCTCACCTCCTCCCTAAAATAGTTTTGTAAAGCCATCTATCCCCTCACACACTCTGCGTTGATAGCTAACATTTTTCATCGTAATTTAAGAGCTGCAAAGGATGTTATTTCTAGCTTATTGTAAATATCGACATCTTTAAATAAAACTTTACATCATTCTTTTAAATATAACCAGTGGAATCTAAATCCCACAGACACTGGATACCCATCATCACCCATTTCAAAAGTACTTGAATTGACTCTTCTTTAACCATTGGAATTTCTACTTCATTCTCTTTTCTTTTTTCTGAATTTATATTCTGTCCTCATGGAACGTTATTCTTGGGTGTTATCTTTGTCCTTGCAAAAATACGTATATACATTTAAATTAAATTTCCTAGGCTGTAAGGGTCTAACCATGAAAAAGTTCTTGCATTTACTTACTGTGGGTGATTACTATTACACGTTTGAACAAATCATAAATCTGCTACAAATTTAGGTAAATACATTAATGGGAGAATACAAAATTTGCTTGGAAACACGCCTCCTAACGAAATGCATACAGCCCTTCATGTTTTTGTCATTGTTTTCTGTATCCATGGATGAATATTGCTTATTGCTGAGTAAGAAGTTCGACATTAGTTCATTCCTGTTTTTGTGGTTTAACAGATGTAAGCACATAGAAACGATATAAAGCCAAATAAGTATATGGGACCAGGACTTGTTAGAAGAGTTCTGCCCTTTTGGGAACGGTTTCCGAGTTATATGTCACATTGGCATCCCGCTTGCATCCACGGGATGGCAAGTGGCTAGTATTATTTCCTTCCTTTTCGGAAGGCAGGGAGCATGCCTTTCTGCATGGTGTATTGGAATCGGCGTAGGGGTCAAGTGGGATGCTCTCCAACCATACATGTGTCTCTTCTAGGCTCACTGGCATGAAAGAGAGGGAGTTGTCTTCCAGTACATTCTGGAGGATAAGAGATGAAGGTCATTTCTAGCCTGTCTCTCCATAAGAAGAAGAACACACCATGGCTTAGTTCTGTGGGGTCCTCCCACAACACCCAACCTAGTCTGGGTCATGTTTTCAAAGTACATAAACTACAACCAGTTCTTGTGATTCCCAGATTTCTGTATTGTATTTTTTAAAAATTTTTTAAAAACATTTTTACTGTTTTTTTTTTTTTTTTTTTTTAAGAAACAGAGACAGAATGTGAGCACGGGAGGGGCAGAGAGTGAGAGGGAGACACAGAATCTGAAGCAGGTTCCAGGCAGGCTCTGAGCTGTCAGCACAGAACCCGACACGGGGCTTGGACCCACAAACCGTGAGATCCTAACCTGATCTGAAGTCGGACACTTAACCGACTGAGCCACCCAGGCGCTCCCCAGCTTCTGTATTTTCAAATTCACCTACTTAGTAAAATGTATTTGTTACCTCCCCAAAACAAGAGTTGAGATGCTCTTTGCGGTCATTCGGGGCCATGAGCAGAGCGGTGAAAAATTTGTGTCGCTGAATGCACATGTTCCCTGCTGAGGTTGAACAAGGCCACGTGCTGCCTTCTTGTTTCAGCTAATCCCACTGTAAACAAGTGTCCTTTTCATGGTCTCTTTAGTGCCGTATTTTTCACATTTTTGTGCTTTTTGTTAGTGATTTCACTGTTGGGAACGGCCCCCGAGCACACTGCTGAGGTGTCCTGCTGTCTTCCTGAACGACAGGAGCCTGGGATGTGCCTTCAGGAGCAAAGGCATGTGCTAGACAAGCTTGTTCAGACATGAGTTATGGTGCTGTTGATCGTGTTTCGTGTTAATGAACCAGAAATATATATTAAATAGGGCATCTTTAAACAGAAACACGCATAAAACAAGGTTGTGTATGGATTGGTTGACAAAAATGACGTGGCCAGAAGCCCAAAGGAGCCCAGTGCTGTTATTTCCCCTGGGAGCAATAGTTCAGTATTTGCAAACCCAGTGTGCGCTGTGATTTTATAGGACACGATTCCTGTGGATAATGAGAATCACCTGAAGGTACAGACTGTCCCTGACCCACAATTTTTCAACTTGACAATGGTGCAAATGTGGTATGCATTCAGTAGAAACCGTAGTTGGAATTTTGAACTTGGATCTGGCCCTGGGCTAGTGACATGCGGTGGGTCCCCTCTCGGATGCGGGGCGGTGAGCCGCAGCTCACAGGCAGCTGGCGACATCCATTCTGCACCCCATCACCCACGTTGTTCTTCACTGTCAGGACAGTCCTCGATGCATTACACGTTGTGTTGACCTTGACAATAGTCAACACCTTATTATCAGATAGGCTTTGTGTGAGAGGATTTTGCCCACCTGGAGGCTGGTGTGAGTGTTGTGGGCATGTTGAAGGCTGGCCCAGGCTAAGCCATGATGATCAGTAGGTTAAGTGTATTAAATGCATTTTCAACTTAACCACATTTCCATCTGGGAATGGGTTTTTTGGGATGTAACCCCATCATCAGTCAGGAAAGATCTGTCATTTGCACATGGATATTACGGCTTTAGAAATTTAAGTACAGATTTCAGGGTAATGGATAGGTTGGCAGGTTTTTCATTCAGAATATGAAGTATTTTATTTTATTTTATTTTTACAAAGTAGTCTTTTAAAGTCTTTCCCTAACAGGATGGCATTCATTCGTGGGTCTTTAGGGTTCATCGAAAGGGGTAATGTTCCAATGCTGGTAGATGCCTTTGCTACTTAGACTTGACTGTGAACTTGTTTGCACAGTGAACTCGAAGTCTGAGAATCAGACAGAGGGCCAAGTGAGGAGAACAGCATCTGAGTTACTCTTTTATTATTCCACTGAAGCTTCTGTGACTGGAAGATAAAAGAGCTCAGAGAAGAAGCCTGGAGTTTGGAAGCCCCACCGACCTTCTAGTTTATATTCAGAGCCATCATTTATTCACTGATTTCACATAAGCTTACACTATTTTTTTTTTAATAGCCGCTTGTCCCACAAGCACTAATCCCAACTAAATAGTACATAAGATGTAATTGTTGTGGTTTTGAGAAACTTATATTCTGAGGAACAGAGTGTATTTTAAGATGTGACTTCATCTTTCCGGAATCCCCACTTGAGGGCTTTGCGTTTTAGTGGACAGGGACTCACAGCCTTCACCCAGGGTATGACATAGGCATTCGGGAGGTATGTGTTCCTTATTTAATCTCTTGTGCTCCATCTGGGACAGATCTCCGGTCCAAGAATACCTTTCCTCTCCTCACCTCTCCCCTTAAGGGAATGTTTTATAAGCTCAAATCAGATTCCAAGACTGGTTCTCACCTCAAGAAATTATGAAGCCAGTGGTTTTCTTTCCTTCCCGCATAGGTTGTTTTATTCATGTTTAATTAATCAGTAGATATTGCAGAGCCCTTACTTTATGCCTGGGCCTGTGCTGCTCGGTCCTGGGGGTATAAAGACAGCCAGTCCTCAACCCAGGGAAAAGGAGCCCACTTTCTGCTGGTGAGAAGAATCCGTGTTGCAGTGTGGAAAGGCTGGCAGGGAACGTCCCTGAGATGAGCCTCAGAAGGGCATGGTTGAGGTGTCTCTGAGTTTGCCTGGGAGAGTCAGGGAAGGCTTCATGGAAGAGGCGGTGCATGGTCTGAGGCTTGAGGGATGGTGAGGAGTTTACCAGCTAAGCAAGGGTGGGAGGGCTTCCTAGTAGATGGCCCCACTCTGGTCCTACTATCCAGAGGATTAAAGAGCACAGGGTGTATGGGGGTTCAGGCAAGAATAGGGAAGTGGTGGGAGAAGATGCTGGAAAGGGAGTTGTGGTTTCCAGGACTTTTTATGCCACACTTCGTAGCTTGGAATTTATCTTCAAGGTGAGGGAATTGGAGAGGAAACATGATGAGCCTTTTTGTACATTTGAAAGCCCACCTTGGTGCTGTAGTTGGGAAGTTTAGGGCAGGTGTCAAGGAGGCCAGCTAGATTGCTCTTGGATTCATGGAGGGGATCTGGGGGAGAGGTGAGGGTATGGGAACTGGCAGGGGTATGGGAAGACGGGACAGACAGAAGGCGCGCTGAGGTAGGTCAGATCTGGTTCTTTGGGGTCATTCTAGATTTGGGACCATCCAAGAAAGAAGGGCTAAGAGGGCTCATGTTTGGACAGCTGGGTCAAAGATGGTGCCCTCTACTGGGAAAACCAACAGGAGCAGGTCTGTGGGAGAAAGGGAAGGGGTTCTGAACACACAGAATTGCCTTGTGACCTTAGAGTGGAGATAGCCAGTATACGGGTGAATGGGTTCATCATCACGGCATAAATACAGCTCCGGGGTTATATCCTTGAAACGGGTTTTTGTTTTATGTTATTTTATTTTTGTCTTATTTGCTTGTTTTTGCCTGCATTATCTACTTAAATAATTTATGTTTATCTGCGTTTTGGCGGAAAAAGAGTGTGGAACAAAATGTGTCAATGTACCCTGGGCAGAAAGAAAAAAATCTCTGATGATATGGTCCACACATACCAATGTGGGCACACGAAACCAGATACAGTGATAGGCGGTGGGCTGTTTTTCAAGTGACTTGGGACAGGCTGTCGTCTGCTTGCCCTCCTGTGTTCACACCTGCCCTGTGGAATCGCACAGCGGCTAAGCACACCAATTCCGGTTGCAGGTGGACCTCATTTATCCCATTACTGGCGAGTCTAGGCCTTGGGCAAGTACCTGCTCTGTGTCTAAACCTCTTTCTTGCACGGTGATAACAGAACCCACCTCATTTGTGAGGATTAAATGAGATAATTGATGCTCTTTCTTAGCCCAGTTCCTGGCATAGTGAGCCCTTGAAAAGATTGTATCTCAAAATAATTACATGAACAGATCTTATATAATGACTCCAAATTCACAACCAACCATAACACTGGAATTCAGGTTTGGTTTTCTAAGAGATTTCATTTCTCAGTTACGAAAGGATGCACTGTATAATTCCTATAGAAAACCTTACTATTAGTGCATTTTAAAATATTTGACCTGTGGGGCACTTGGGTGGCTCAGTTGGTTGAGCATCTGATTTCAGCCCAGGTCATGATCTTACGGTTCGCGAGTTCGAGCCCCGCATCGGGCTCTGTGGTGACAGCACAGAGCCCGCTTGAGATCCTCTTTTCCCCCCTCTCTCTGCCCCTCCCCCGTGCACTCTCTCTCAAAAATAAATAAACTTAAAAACAAATTTGACCTGCAAAAAAGCTCCGTATACTTTAAAGTCTTAGTCTGTTGTTAATAATAACAAAATTATTTATTTAGGAGTATTCATAAATGAATAATTGAAATGAGAATAAGCTATATTATGTAATGCATTGAACTTTGAAGTGTTGCCCATACATCATCTCAACTACTCGTCTGGCATAGGCCTCACAGTAGAGCTGGGTGTTACTGGTGATGATGCCAAGGCCAAGGGCATCACTCAGGAGATGGCATTGGAGCCACCTGAAAAACCTTTCTTGTGCTTTGGAAAGAAAAGGATCAAAGGAAAGAAGTGAATATTTAGTTCTTACACTTTTTGAAGATGTAGAAATTGAGGAAGAAGCTGCTAATTGAGCAAATCCAGACCATTTCTTATTACCTTTAGAGAATATACAGTGGCATCTAATTCTTTCTGGAAGTATGGCACCCCTTATAAATAAATATGCCTTTAATTAGTTGAAAAGCTATAAATAAGTCTAGGGAAGCCAAGAGAGAAAGCTATTTGTTACTGTTAATTATGTATTAAAGCTACACCAAGAATGGGTTATTCTTGGTATGAATAACTTCCTGTGAAACAATCATAGAACTTTAGAACAAACGGGACCTTGAGGATCACCTTTTAATCACTAGGAACAAGGAAACTGTGTTTTTGAAGCGCTAATTCATTTCCTTTATATTTTTATTAGTAAAGGACAGGCCTAGCTCCTCCATGAGCTGTCACCACGGCCACTGCCTGCTGAGTTGACATAATTCTAGTCCAAAGTGAACACGTTTTAGCCTGTGCCATCACACTGTGGGTACATGTGTGCTTTCTGTCAGACCTTTCCAAATACTGAGGTTAGCCCTGGTGCTCCCATTTTTCCCTTTGGGGACATCCGCAGCTGCCCACAGTCAAGCCTGCTTGTTTTGTAGACCTCGAGTTTAAATCCCTTGCCCAGGTTAGAAACACAGGGACTTTGTAAGGTAATACATTGTATCCAGTGCGGATAGAGCTCGAGGGAACTGTGGAGGCCACCCCTAATGTCTCTGTAAAAACCACGGCCAGAGAGCTATAGGACACGCCACGTTCACGTTCAGGAGGAAGGCCGGCAATGAACGGGGGCGCAGCAGCTCCCCTTTGCTTAGAGTGTCTGTGTATGGACTCTCAAGCGGGCTGTCCTGAGCAGCTATCTGAAACAAATTAGTCACAGTCTGTCACACAGAAACAGAACAATGAGCACCTGCAGTTGTCTTGCCCCAGAACCCCTGGCAGGTCAGAACCCCCAGTAAAACCTCATTCATCGACACCTCCATCCATTTGGAGTACCAAGTCACAACCAACAGCGGTAGGTAGGAGTTTGTTCAAGCCAGTATCTACGAAAAAGGAGTTTGCTAAGCAAATGGATTGTATCAACACAGACGCCATCATGTTGTTTAACCACTTAGCTTTAATATTTGCACGTGTAGTTAAGTGTTCATTATAAGTAATTCTTATCGGGACCAGCAAGACTCCTGCCGTAGCCATACTTGGCTGCTTTTTAAAAGTTGTTGATGAATTGCAAAGCATTTAAATTGCATTTCTCTACAGATTAAAAAAAATTTTTTTTAAGCTTTATTTTTGAGAGAGAGAGAGCGTGCACATGCGATCAGGGGGAGGGGCAGGGAGAGAGGGAGACACAGAATCAGAAGCAGGCTCCAGACTCTGAGCTGTCAGCGCAGAGCCTGATGCGACTCGAACCCATGAACTACAAGATCATGACCTGAGCGGAAGTTGGACGCTTAACCGACTGAGCCACCCAGGTGCCCCATGGATGTTTTAAAAAAAATGTTTATTTATTCTGGGAAGAGTGCAGGTGGGGTAGGGGCAGAGTGAGGGGGACAGAGGATCGGAAGTAGGCTCTGTGCTGACAGGCCATCAGCAGTAGTGTCTGACTTGTTTTCAAAGTGCCACCAAGAGGACGTGGCACAGAGGGTCACTCAGTGCTTACTTGTCAGATGTATCACTGAATGTGTGACTCAGTACAGTGACCCTGGGATTGTGGGCTCACTGGGAAAAAGTAACACGCTGTGTTTCTCAGTGTGGGGCGTGCGCTGTTGGTACCGTGGCCGAGATGATTCTTCTTGCTGAGCACAGCCTGGTGCATCTCCGGACATTGAGCATCCCTGACATCCATCCACCAAAGGCAGTAGCGCCCACCCCACTGAGACAGACCACCAAGCCCCACTTGCTTCCAGATACCCCCTGGGGGAGCAGGTGCCATCCCTAGTCACGGACCACCGCCTCCCCCCAGACATCAGAATATGTTCCAGATATCCGAAAGTTCAAGGTAAAAAAAGAAATGATAATGTAAGTAGAAGAAAATGTGTTGATACCTGACAAAAATATTTCAAACATTTAAACTGTTGGGTTCTCTGCAAAATCATGCTTTCTAATTCTAACCTGGGCCTCCCCCCGCTGTGTCATGTTTTTACCTCTAATTATCTGTTAGATTTTCTCATGAGTTATTCCAGTCCTTTTTCATACTGCTTGTTCTCAAGTTTTCCTGCCTCTTTGCAGGGGACCGAGGCCACCCAGAGTGACTTGTTGCGACCTCACGTCTCCAAACCTGATAATCCCTCCTCCTTTGTTAGGAAGACTCCATCTGCTGGGGCCTCGCTGCCCTGGCTTGCTGCCCTTTGGCCATGCCGCGTCTCTAGCATTTTCTGTTTGTCTTCTCCACTCTTTCCATGCTGCCTGTCAACCTTCTCAGATGTCCCTAGTTCTAAAATAAGTCTTTAACATCTATATTCATGCACCACCATCTACTAGCCTATCTCGGTCCTTAGGCTCATGTCTAAACCCCTCAATAAATTCTCCTTAGCGTGGTGGAAAAGGCATGGGTGCTGCAGGGAGGCAGCCCAGGGTGGGGGCCAGCCTGTTTGGCTTTCTCTGAGTCTGAGTTCCATGGGGATAGTAATGCCTACCATGGAAGGAAAGGTCACCTTGAGTGCTGGATCTAAAATGGACGCAGGGTCAGGTCAGTGCCCCAGCCTAGCACCCTTCAGGAGCGTGCCTTTGCCAGTGGGCGAGAATCTCAGCAAATCATACAAGGCCTTGCTGCTTTTTGCACATTTTCTTTTCTCAGCATCCTTTCCCTCCAGCTTCCAATTTCAGTCCCACTGAATTGTTGATGGTACCATCTGCACCCCTGGGGGAAGAGCCCCCAGCCCTGTGTGCTTTGCTAGTGCTTGTCTGGGTCTTTTCTGACTGACTGGCTGCCTCCAGCCCTCCCCTTGCCCCCACAGTTGACTCCCGTTTATTATTTTGTAGTAAGCCCTTCTTCTGGAAGTTTGCTGGAGACCCCTCCCCCCTTATCACTGCACCTGTACATTGTATCACAGTGGGCCGGCGGTTAGGGGGTGGGGATCAGGCTCCTCCCAGTAGACTGTGAGTGGCCTCCTGAGCAAGGAGAAGGCTGCCTCAGGAGGTGACAAGGGGTTGGTGAAGAAATCGTTGGTTGAATGAATGTCCAGGCTGGGAGGAGATGTGACCCGTTGCTTCCAGCTGTGGTAGAAGTTGACAAAATCGTCCAAATAGGCGGTTTTCTTGAGCATTTTACAGCAGTCATGGTCTAAGTGCTTTTCCCCAAACAAATCTTCTGGGGAAAATAAAAACAGACTTCTTTCCCAGGGACATGGTTTGCTGACCGTCTAATTTTCTCATGCCCTGTCTGAAACCCCGTCACCACTGTTCCAGGTTTGCACGTGGCATAGTCGGCTTCCTTTACTTGTGAACACGTTTGAACCAAAGACAGGTGCCCTGTCAGGTCCTCTCCTGAGAATTGTTCATATCCAGGGCAGACTGGGGGCTCTGGGTCAGGTGGGTGTGGCATGTGGTGATGTGGGAAGACTTGGGTGACTCAGGAGCTTAGATGTGTGAAGAGCTTTTTCACACGTGTGAAAGCACATGTGTGCTTTTTTCACATTTATTTATTAAATTCAAGTTTGTTAACATACAGCGTAGTATTGGTTTCCGGACTAGGACCCAGTGATTCATCTCCTACATCTGGCACCCAGTGCTCATCCCAGCAAGTGCCTCCTTAATGCCTGTCACCCATTTAGCCCATCCCCCACCCACCTCCCCTCCAGCAACCCTCGGTTTGTTATCTGGATTTAAGAGTCTCTTATGGTTTGCCTTCCTGTTTTTATCTTATTTTTCTTTCTTTCCCCTATGTTCATCTGTTTTGTTTCTTAAATTCCACACGTGAGTGAAGTCATATGATATTTGTCTTCCTCTGACTTATTTCACTTAGTATAATGCATTCCAGTTCCATCCACGTTGTTGCAAATGGCACGATTTCATTCTTTCTCATCGCCAAGGTGTATTCCATTGTGTGTGTGTATGTGTGTGTGTATAGTTAATGGCCATTTGGGCTCTTTCCATGCTTTGGCTATTGTCGATAGTGCTGCTATAAGCATGGGGATGCATGTGCCCCTTTGAAACAGCACACCCGTATCCCATGGATAAATGCCTAGTAGTGCAATTGCTGCGTCGTAGGGTGGTTCTATTTTTAATTTTTTGAGGAACCTCCAAACTGTTTTCCAGAGTGGCTGCACCAGTCTGTGTTCCCACCAACAGTGCAAAAGGGTTCCTCTTTCTCCGCATCCTCGCTAACGTCTGTTGTTTCCCGAGTTGTTCTTTTTAGCCATTCTGACAGGTGTGAGGTGGTATCTCATTGTGTTTTTGATTTGCATTTCCCCGATGATGAGTGATGTTGAGCATCTTTTCGTGTGTCTGTTAGCCATCTGTATGTCTTCTTTGTAAAAGTGTCTATTCGTGTCTTCTGAAGGGCTCTTTCTTGACTCACCTGTCACACACTGTACGTGTTCCAATGATATACTCTACCACTGGTGTTCTGTGCTCATTCTTTTCAAGTAATAGAGGCCGTTTTTCTCTTTTATGATTTTTGTCCCTTTCTTGCCGTTTTCACTCCTGATTTACTTTGTTTACTCATTTATACATGAGTATTCAGCACCTTTCCTGGTCAGGCACAGGGTAGTCAAATGAATCAGACACCCATGGCCCTGCGTCTCTGTATTTGGTCTTTACATCCATGGGCAGGAGGGAAGATGGACTGTAGACTAGGAATGTGTACTCAAATAAAACAGTTTTGCTCCTGATGATGCCATGATAGAGAATAAAGGGAAAGAAGAGGGAATGTTCAGGAAGTTTTCTTGTGACATTTGAGATCTTTTTTTTTTTAAACAATCTTATTGAGGTACAAATACAATTCAGAGGCCATACAGTTCACCCATTTAAAGTCTACTATTCAGTGGTTTTTAGTACATTATTCTTCTTATGTTGTGGATGTGGATATAGATACAGATCTCACAGTTGGCCATTTTAACCATTTTTAAGTGTACAATTCAGTGGCATTAATTACATTCACAATGTCATGCAATCGTCACCATCCAGTTGCAAAACTTCTTCATCATCCCAAGCAGAAACTCTGTAACCATTAAGCCATAATTCTCCAGAACCCCCTCCCCCAGCTCTTGGTAACCTCTCATCTACTTAATGTCTCTGTGAATTTGCCTATTCTATGTACCGCGTGTTAGTGGAATCATACAGTATTTGCCCTTCTGTGACTGACTTATTTCACTCAGCATAATGTCTTCACATTTCATCTGTGTAGTAACAGGTGTCAGAACTTTCCCTTTCTATGGCTGCATAATAGTCTGTTGTAAGTATATACCACATTTCTTTCGTCTATCCATGTCACTTGAAATTGTGACACATGCTTTGTATTTTCTTAGGGCTTCCCCATAATTCTCATCAGATTAACTCGCCCACCATATTGCTAGTAAATATTTCTCGATTGCGTTGACTAACATTTTCCAGCAAGGTAATGGTAGCAACAAGTCAGGAATGCCGTTTCCTGGTGTGGATGCGTGTAACTATGTGTCTTTCCTTGGGTGTGTATATTTCTGTGTCTCTCATAAGGGAGGTCATCCAGTTAATAAACATGTCTGGAGAAGATAACGTGTGGGGTCAGGGTAGAATTGCAAAAACTTGGAGCAAGTCTCCCTACTCTGTGCTCCAGAGGTATTTAAAAGAAAACCTAGTTCCTCTGAAGTTTAATATCATCCCAATTTACTCTTTCAGTCTGCTCAAAACAGATTTATATCTGTCTCCTTATAATAAATGTGTCTCGCGGGGCTGGAGAAACACATAGAAAAAAAATGTACTTCTCTGGCAGGCTGCTCCCCAGGGAAAATGAATTGATAAATCTTTTTTGTTGTTGGTTTCACAAATCAAAGGAGGACACATCGAGTACTATGAGGCAGTGGGGCAAATATATAATGTGTTTGATGACAGATAGTTCTCTCCAGCTGTAGTGACACATGTTTTAATAGGTGGCCTGAGGGAAAGCAATTTCAGATTAGGAATGGCCTTTGCTGAGTCTCAGTTTCTCCTTGGAAGATATTCTTTCCTCTGCCCTTTTGTATTGATTATTTTTAACCCATCTTTGCAGATATTCTCAGTGCCTTTGCTCTTCTTGGCTTTGTGATCATGACCAAAAGTGGCAGATCATAATGATTTGTTGTAGTGGCCAGCATGTGTGTGACGTTTCTAGAATGCTCGTGGTGAACTTTGCTCGTTCCTTCCTCGTCTGTGAGGTATGTGCTAAAAAATCCAGTGTGTTCATTCATTACTAAGCTTTGAGCCTCTCTCATGGGCTCCTCTGACACCATCTCATTGAATGTTGACTCATGGAGTGTTTATTTGGGCCAGTCTGGGTGTGAGTAACCGCCTCTGGGACAAGATGACCTCGGCCAGCCCTCTGTGTCTTGTTTTCTTATTCCGTGGGTCCTCTAAGCCTTGACTTGTACACTGTGGGCCCATGAGTAGAAAAATATTGTAAATGCTTCCTAAATTGTAGGGATCATCCAACCCGGGTTCTTAGGCTTACTGTTGATGATAGCTACAATGCCAGGAACCAAAATCGTGCCTCCAAAATAAAGGCTAGAATGTCTGTTGATGTCTTTTGATTGGTCTTGTTTGAGGTGTGAGTCCATCAGAGCGGTTGGTATCTCTGGAGGCAGTGATGTTTGGTGAGAGAAACAAAGTACAAGACCGGAGTCCGCAGGGCTAATAGTGCAGATATGTTCCTTCCCACCTGTTTACAACAAAAGGGGCATTTCTGGCATGATCCTCATCCCCTGGTATTTCCCGGGGCTCCGCCTGTGGGGTGAGTTTGTGGCATGGATGGCTCTGGATGGGAGGACCAAGAAGCTGTTCCCCCCAGCCAGCTCTGACGTGTTTCGCTGTTCCTCTTCCCAGCCACAAAAGAAAGAAAAGTCAAACTGGTGTCTATTAAGAATGAAACCACTTATAAGTTGTAGCAGACGCCTGGGTTGAGTGTCACAGAAACGGTCCAGGGTAAAGTGGGGGTGTTCAGCACTGAATTTTCCAGCCTCTTTTTTTTTTTTTTTTGTCTTTGCCTTAGATAAATCATTTGCTCATCTGTGTTTGGCCCTCCTGGGTTCTTTCTGTCCCTGGAAAGAGTTCCTGAACATCTTTTCACCATTCTTTTCTACTTGACTCATGATGGGTCCTTGCTCACTCTGGATTGTGTCACAGGGGTGGGTTCAGCCCGCAGCGAGGTGGGGCGCAGTCCTTTTCACCGAATGTAGCAGTTTATATGGGGGTCAGGCCCCTCCTCCTCTCTGAGGGGCCTTGTGGTCTTGATGGTCCAGAGTAATGCCTGCATCTCTTGGCAGGTGGAAGGTTTATTGAAGTGCTGAGGAGAAATGGCCCGCCTGCTTTGGCAGAGGTGAGGGCTGGCTTTGCTGAGATACAGGGGGCGACCCAGAAAAATCACAAGAAGCACATGATGGTCCCTGGGGTTCCTCTGGGCAGGCCCACAGGGGACAGATGGCAGGTCCCTGGGGTGTGTCCAGGACCTGCTCTGGAGACCTTCTGGAGAATTACCAAGAACCTCTGTAACATTCTGTGTGTGCGGCATGTCATGACCACACTCTCAGCCCACTGGGGAAATAACAAATTGGGGGGATTATATCCTGGTAAGCAGTCTTCCTGGGCTGCATTCCAAGGGAAGGAATGGAGGTTCCCTCCCTTAAAAACAACAAAAAAACTGTCAATGCTCAAGGTGGCTAACTTACCTTGCAAAGCCTCGGCATCCACATCTGCCAAGTGGGATGATAGTATCTGTCCCTGTGCCAGCTTCACAGGGCTGCTGGGTTTGATCAAAATAAAAATGAAACCAAATTTGAATGTTACTTTATCGACATGTTACGTGGTGTAAGTGTTGTATGATGATGGTGATGGTGATGATGAGTCCGTCCAGAAGGTCCTGGCACTGTGTGTTTGAGGAAGTTGCTGGTCATTTGCTGGTGTTTACGGATCTTGAATCCCTGCATGTGGGTAGTTCTGATTTCGAATGTTCTGTTCCATTGTCATACCACGCGTTTCAGATCAAAATTGTGCCATTGTTTGGGAAAAATATACTGTTTTCACAGAGTTTGGAGATGAGAAACCTGGTTCCACCAGCTTTGAATCAGGCTTCTTGGTCTTCCTTCCCAGTCCTGAGATGCATATGATTTGGGTTCTACTCTGGTCTTTAAACTTTAGCTGATACCAGCATCCCATGGAGGGCTTGCTAAATTCTAGGCATTAGCCCCAGAGTTGCTTGGGGCTAGAGAGTTTGCATTTCTGACAAGTTCGCAGATGATGCCAGTGCTGCTGGTCTGAGGCCCCACGCTTTGCGAACCACTGCTCTGTACCGCGTGGACCACTCAGTCTTGACGCTGGTTCATGACAGAGTTTTCCCTGGTGTGCAGGATCAGGAGGGAGAAAAGATATGGGGTTTTTAGATATTTTAGGTTTTTAGAAATCCAAAGGTATCACATGGAAAAGATAACCCTCTTTTTCTTTGAAATCTTGTCTTTCCTATTTTCTGATGTTCCCTATCCTCCCTTTCATGAAACAATGGGTACTGTTTGGATGTATTGACCTTAGTGGAAAAGGTCACAGTTGGTGACTCTAAATCCCATTCCTTGAGTTTTGGGAAAATCCTACAGCTCTCTGAAAGCCGAAAGTCTGAGGATCATCCTCTAATAAATGTGTAGTTTAGTTCCTTAATTGAAAAATTGCTTTTCAACAGGAGGTGGGGGGAATGGAGTAAGAGACACTGTTTTTCAGTTCGGCTAAGTCTTAAGCTGTTTTATTGTCTGATGATAATGATTGTGATAAACTTTGTCTGTTTTGCAAGAACCCTGTGCCTAGAAGCAAACGCACTGTGCAAAGAAGACAGCAGCCTGTGCACAGTGATCTATATTAGTCGTGACATGTTTTATCTGAAACCCTCTTTTTCCCTCTGTGATTTCAGAAATAGCTGGGGAGAGTGACCAGCCACAAGGACCCTGGCTAGAGCTTTTTTATCCGGCATTTTTTATCTATTGTGCCTCAACGTCTCGTAGTTGGTGGGAGATATTAAATTTTGTACAAGCAGCTTGCGTTTTTTTAACGTTTTCTAGCTTTCTCAACCCTCACTATTGGAAAAAAAATCTAACACAGAGGCCCACTTGTAGGCTTCTTTCCGGACATGTTCTGATAAGCTCTCACCATTATTTTGGAGTATTTTAGGCAAAGTGTTGAAGACAATTTAGCAACTTTTCCCCATTAACTTGAATTTGGATAATTTCCTTGAAAAAAATCCTCTTTCTTGGTCACAGTTTCCCAGCGTTTTGTGTCAATTCGTTGGATGCTTGATTACCTTAATTCTGTACTTGGCTTTGCCTGTGTAGATGTGCTCTTAGTTGATGCTTTTCAGATCTTGCTTGATGGCCAAATTCAGTTCATATTCGGGAAGTAAATTAGGGAGAATCAGTTTCTCCCTCTTTTTTGTGCTCAGAAGATTCCCTTTAATATTAATTTTTAATTTCTACTGGAAAAAGAAATCTAGTTGACCCTCTTTGATTTTCTCTTGTGAATGTCTTATTTCTCTGATCACGTTATCACCCCAATTTTTAAAAAAGTGTTTATTTGTTTTGAGAGAGAGAGCACCGAGCATGGGCATGAGTGGGGGAGGAGCAGAAGGAGAGGGGGAGAGAGAATCCCAAGCAGGCTTCAAGCTCAGTGCAGAGCCCCAACTTGGGGCTCAGTCTCATGACCTGATCCGGAATCAAGAGTCATATGCTTAACTGACTGAGCCACCCAGGCCGCCCCCATTACCTCCCTGATTTTTGGATTTTCCCCTGCCATCCTCATCTGTCTCATTATAAGCTGAAGACCACCACCCTTAGCTTATTACCTTCCCCTTTGTTTTTTAAAACATTTTTTAAATGTTTATTTATTCTTGAGGGATAGAGCATGAGCAGGGGAAGGGCAGAGAGAGAGGGAGACACAGAATCCGAAGCAGGCTCCAGACTCTGAGCTGTCAGCACAGAGCCTGATGCGGGGCTCGAACCCACGAACTGCAAGATCAGGACCTGAGCCGAAGTTGGACACCTAACTGACTGAGCCACCCAGGTGCCCCAACCTTCCCCTTTCTTAAAGAATGGTGCTGCATGCTTCCCAGGCTTTTCTAGTCTGTTCATATAATTTGACATATGTGTGATTTTTCCTTTCAAAAATAAAGTTACTTAGTAAGTCAGCTAACCATTTATTTTGGTATCTGGAGTGTATGTTGGTGAAACACATTTATCCTGTAACTATTTATATTTTCTAAAAACTATTTCTCCTAAGCGTTATATGTCCATGACTGTTTATCAAGGTCTGGTTGACTTTGCACGTTTTGCTTCATGATTCCAAACTCAGTGCTAAGAAATAACCTCCGTGTTTGAGCAGATTGAAATCCCGGTCTTCTTTGAAAGATCAGCATTTGCGGGGCAAGAGCATTTATTAATATACGATTGTGGCTGTTCTTGTGCCAAGACTCGTGCAGTAGAGCAGACAGCTTGACAATTCACGTTTAAAAATATTTCTTGGCTTTTTGTGTCTTCATGGTTTTCTCCTTAGGAAATACAGGATAGTAAAAAATCAGTATCAAACATATTAATGGAGAGGTCTCTGCAAATGTCATTTGAAAATGGAAACATTTAGTTTGGATTTAACTTTTTATGGAATTATTCATGTAATACCATTTGCATTTGCTGAGATTTTGTATTATTAATAGAATAGACAAATCAGCATTTTGCGGTGTATGTAAGACTTTGCTTGTTTTTCCTGTCTTGATTGCTGGTTGCACATAAAATTCAGAGAAGGAAAAATTATGTAGCACAGAGAGGAAGGGTGTTGGTGGAATGACTCAAGGCTGCCAAGTCCTGTTTCTCCTTGTGTTAACAGCCCTCTGGCTGGAGGGCTTCATTTTTAAACTGTCTGGATGGCCTGATAATCCCAGCCCAGGACACGGAGCCGCCGTGTGAGGAATCCCACAGACTGTGTGTTGGGGAGATAGTAAAGGTGCAAAGGCTTTGTGTGCAGGTGGGAGTGGCTCTGAGGCAGGGATTTCTCTGGGCACCAGAGGGAAGATTTTGACTAGTACTTGGCAGTAGAAAGAGCTGGAAACCGTTGCCCCACTCAGTGTTGTGTTTTTTCCAGGGTGAGTGGGGTTCTCTCTGCCTGTGCACTCTGCTGCCCTTGTGGCCCTGATCCTTACCTCTTTCCCCTCCTTATTCCTTCATCCACCCCTGCTCCAGCCTCCCAACCACGTTCTGCCAGGAATGAGCCCCATCATGTGTGTGTCCATGTGGTGTGTTGGTGGGTCCCCTAAAAGTCTTCCAGTGTGGGAGATGCTGAGCCCGTGGACTTCTGTGTTACTGCAACATTGTTGGGGCTCCATAGCCACACTACTCGGGCGTGGGTCCTAGTTCAATTGTGTGACATTGGACCCGTACTTGAGCTCTTGAAGCCTCCGTTTTCTCATCTGTGAAGTGAGGATAGTACCAGCACTGCTCTCATAGAACAGTCCATGGAGAGAGCTTGCTAGCACAGTGCAGGCATAGAGTAAGTTTTCAAAAAATAGTAGCTATTATTATTGCCCAAACAGGATGATGGATCGTAATCTTCTGAATTTTCTTCCATTCTGTGTGTGTGTGTGTGTGTGTGTGTGTGTGTGAGAGAGAGAGAGAGAGAGAGAGAGAGAGAGCGCACAACCGCTTTATGGACTGTGGGGGGCGTTTCAGTGTCACCTCTTTGAAGAGAGCCCGGAATATTTTGGGAATGCCATCGTGCCAGAGAAAATGGGTTCCAGAGAAAGCAAACCGAGGCGGGATCTCTTGCAGATCAGGAGGTAGCATTCAGCTAGGGGGGTTTCTCAGAAGGCAGTCCCAGGGCCCTGGCTGGGTGGAGGGAACATTCACCCTGGGGGTGGGGGCTGGCAAAGGGGGCTGGGGGGAGTTAGCCTGGGAGCCAGGGTTAAGCCACAGTGAACTGCAGACCTCTCCTGATGTTTTCTCTGCCTCATGGCTCCTGCAGAAACCAGACCTGGGCAGGCCCGCCCTGAGGAGCGTGAGAGGGAGTTGCCCAGAGATCTCTGACGTGGGGGCCCCACGCCAGCACTGCAATCACTGGGCAGTGAACTGCGATCACTGTTTTCTTTCAAAGAAGCGTCTTCCAGCCAACTGGGCACTGCATGCTCACTGACCCATAGCAAGTTGAGCAGGAATGAATAAGCATCCCCAGGATGTCAGAGTATATTGCTTGGTGTCCAAAGCAGTGTGTAGACCACAGCTCTCAGTTTAGTGGGTCAGGTGAGGCACAGATATGTCATCAGAAGAAACCTGTGGTTCCAATACCAGGACGCTCTATGGAGGAGGAAACATTGGCCAACTGTTGACAGGTTAGAGAAGCAAATGAACGCACTTTAGCACTAGACAGGGAATTGCTTTCTTATGGACTCCTTCTAAATTATTATTCTCACTGGCTAAATTGCATTTATCTAAGTGGGTATCACACTTATTATATAACTTTAAACCTAACTTTTTTTCTTCCAATATTATATATGGAGCAGTCTACCATGAATTATATAGTTGTTTGCAAATATACTTTTCAATGGCTTTTTAATATCTCCTTGTCTGGACATGTCTTATTTTATTTTTCCACTTTCCTGTTCACTATTTGGCTTATTTCCTTTTTTTTTTTTTTTTTTTACTATTATACAAAATATAACATGCAGGGACACCCTTATGTATACTTTTCACAATCCTGATTATTTTCTTTTTTTTATCTCCTGGTTTTGCTATAATGCTTTTTAGTGTTTGCTTTGCCAGCACATATAGTAGTATTGAGATATATTTTTTAGTTTTATTGATGACAGATAAAGTGGGTAGATATTTAAGGTGTATATGGTGGTGATAGGATGTTTGTACACATTGTGGAAAGCTTCCTTCTTCCAGTGAATTATCACATCTTTCACAGATTTATATATATTTTTTGGTGAGAACATTTAAGTTTTATTCTCTTGGAAAATGTCAATGATATAATACAGTGTTATCACCTATTATCATCATGTTATACATTAGATCCTCAGACTTTATAGCTGAAAGTTTGGACCCTTTTCTGAATCTCTCCCTCTTTCACTTATCCCCCAGGCCCTGGTAACCACCATTCTGTTTTCTGTTTCTATGAGTTCATTTTTTTTTTTTTTTGAAAAAAGATTCCTCATAGAAGTAATACCATGCAGTATTTGTCTTTCTCTGTCTGACTTATTTCACATAGCATAACGTCCTGAAGTTCCATCCATGTTGTTGAAAACGGCAGGATGTCCCTCTTTTTCAGAGCTGAATAATATTCCATTTTACGTTTAAACCACATTTTCTTTATCCATTCTTCCATTGACAGACATTTAGGCTGTTTCCATGTCTTGGCTATTGCAAATAGTGCTGCAATGAACATCGGTCTTGTGATAGATTCTGAGAAGGGAAATGAAGTTAAAAGATGTATATTTGTCTTAAGGGGTTACATGATCCCATCATGGTTCTTAGAAAGATTTTTACTAATTACCACTCCTGCTACTACTAATGCACATGTCCATCGTATCACATCCTTGTGAGTAATTATTAATTTTTATTTTATTTTCTGCTAACTTGAAAGTCCAAAATGAAGCCTTCTAAGAAACTAACCGAGGTATTATAAGAAAACACTTGATGTTCAGTTGAGCAAAGACCCTTATTGTTGCATTTGCTGGGAGTTTCAGACCGCCAGTTGGGTAGAAGATGGGGAGTGTCAGTCCGTACCGAGAGGTGTCCACAGGTTTACTGTGGATGGAGGACTTGAACTGACGTTGGGGTGTGGTTAAGGCATTGCTCACGTGAAACTTTAGAATAATTGCCCGATTCCGTTTTGCTCAACTTTTGTGAGTGAATGAACTTCTCTGTCTCCTTACTTTTTATGTTTTAATTTTTTTGATGTTTATTTTTTTGAGGGACAGAGAGAAAGCATGAGTGGGGGAGGGACAGAGAGAGAGAGAAAGAGAGAGAGAAAGAGAGAGAGGGAGACACAGAATCCGAAGCAGGCTCCAGACTCCACGCTGTCAGCACTGAGCCTGACATGGGGTTCGAGCTCACAAACTGTGAGATCATGACATGAGCCGAAGTTGAATGCTGAACCACCTGAGCCATCCAGACGCCCCTCTCTGTCTCTTTTTGACATAACATTTAGAAAGGTCCCTGAGAATCATGCATGTCCATTTCACACCTCATCATCTCAAATAAATGGAAATCCATCCTGCTTTTTAAAACCCTGGGGACAGATTTCATAAGCATTATCAGTTTTCATATAAAGTATTTTCTTAAAATCTTGGCAGACATGATCTCATCAATATCTACCCTTCACACTCCTTCCACTTAAAACAAAAAAGGCAAAATTGAGAAAATTAAGCCCAGTGAGGTGAGGTTTGCTAGCCTGAAGCTTCTTACTGGAGGTTCTAAGAATAGAACTGGGTTATCCCAATACCCACTGGCTTTGGGCAGGAACATTTTCCAAGTTACTGTGAAAAATGGGAAAATCCGCTAGATACCCAGAGCCAAGTCCTGTTTCTTGACTTTTCCACAGGCTTTATGAACAACACACAGGGTACACATTAGAAATGAGTCAGACCCATGGTTTTCTGAGGGCATAAAGCACTGTGCACAAAGAGCTAGCTCCCCATTGGGCCTCAGTGGGTTCTGAATGAAGCCAGAAAGTGATTCAGCCTTAGATCAAAAGAGAAAACACACACACACACACACACACACACACACACACACACACAGATGCCAAAAAACAAAAAGAGTTACCATTATTTTGAGGTTGCAGAAAATATGAATATTGGGAACACCGATTTTTCAGCCACTTAGAATTTCATTTTATACATTGGGGTTTTATGTAAGATTTTCATCATAGCTATTCATCTGGAGCATGACTCCAGATGGAACCTACTTTCAAAATGACTTCAGTAAATTGAATTTTAAAAAGTTTTAATAAATGATGAAGAACCGGATATAATAGTTTTTTTTCAGGCTTTGTGAAACATCACAACTATGCAACTTTTCAAAACATGGTGATTTTGTGATAGTGGATTCGTGACATAATAGCCCTTTTAATATTTTACCTTGATGGACCACATCAAATGAACAGATGTGTATTATTATTTTTATTTATGAATTATATTTGTTTTTGTAACTCCAACGAGGCCTTATTGGCAATGGATTTTCTGGATTAGGTAAGATTTTGAGGTTCAAACTGAGGTTTGCTAATCTAATTAACCCTTTGTTTGGAACATTTTGGTGGAAATCTTAGTCAAATATATTTTTTTGAGTTTGGAAAAATGCAACATCCCAGACTGTTTGCATTTCTGGTTATTCAAAGAGCCTCTCCCTCGCAAAGCATCATCGTGTTATCTAGGAAGGCTGAAGATTTCAGGAGAAAACCGTGTGCGTTACAGTAGCACTGTTACAGCCAATGCCTGCCAGAGGTAATTCTACTTTAATAAAATAAAGAGGTGACATTTTTTCCATTCCTGTCATCTTTCCTCTGGGCTCATTCACCTTGGTATCTGGGACAACCGAGGAGTCCAGCACTCCAGTCATCAGACCAGAAAGAGGGTAGAGGGGTGCAGACGGGCTCCTTACTGCCTCACTATGGTGTCTGCCCGTCTAAAAGAAATAAGCATATTGCTTTCCTTTATGCCTACAGAGGTCCCACTTGCCGGTTCGATCTGCCCACTCAGGGTCCTGGCAGACTTTATATTACAGTCTCCAGTCTTCTGCCTCGTAGGAGGCAGGAGGCCCTGAAAAGCGTCATGATTTCCAGTGAACCCAAGCCCACCCCAGCCCAGCCACCTGTCTCTGGCACTCCAAGGCTGGGCAGGTATAGGCTCCAGGTTGTGTGGGCCTGGTGTCCTTCCCACTTGCACATCCAAGTGTAGGAAGAACTTTCTCTCAAATGTGAATTGACCTGGGCTTTGCTCTCTCAGCTTAGCAAGACCGGTAAAATTCTATTTAATAAAACCCTTTGCTTGTATGACTGACACTGAGAGTCAGAGCTTGAAACCCAGGTGTCCCCCAGCCAAGAGTATAACCAAGTATAACCACTTCCTTTCACGTAACCAAGTATAACAGCCAAACCTTGCCACCATTTGCAGTTGATCTGTGCCTCATTTCACTGTCCGTTGTTAAGGCAGAGCCGCGTTGTCTGCGTTCTTTTTGATAGTCCCAATCATGCCTTTGTGTGCGTGTGTGTTTTTTTAATCCCTTTGAGGCCAGGCATTCAGGAAGCACTTTTACTCTTCCTATTTGGTATTTCCACCATAGGAACATTCTCTCTTTGGTCCAACCACTGATAGATATTGAGAGGCCAATAAATCTGTTGGTGAGGAATCTCTCAGGAAGGATTTTAGTTGTGTATAACAAGAGGGACAGAGAATGGAGTGTTTCCTTCCTCTGGTTACTCTTGATTTTCAGCGTCTGTTGGTAATGAGATAATTACACAACGATCAAAAAATAACTCAGCAGCTCTGACTAGCAAGTGCCCGTGTCCGTGAGAATTACCGCATAATGACAGGTATTAGGAGGGGACGCAGTTCCCTGGATGTGAACAGCTGCTGTATTTCAAGCTCCAGCATGCCATTGGAATGTCCAACCAAAATGGAAGGGAAGCTAGGAGATTAAAGAAAAAAGGACTTAACAGATAAATGGAAGCTAGTATTCTGGCTTCTGTTTTCCCAGTCTGAGCTTTCTTTAGGAAAGCATATATACGTACATGTATGTAATGATTTTGTTTGTAAAAATTTACACAGTCTTATCTGTTTCTTTCGAGGGGGATGTTGCTTATGTACATGGAGCTCTATGTATCTAGAAAGGAAGGGTGAGTTTATGTTTCAGAACAATGGAGGAAAGGGGGATTTATGTGCTTTCCTTGTACTTCTAGGCACTTGAGAATTTCCTCTTGTACTACCCATGCACCTCATCTAATATTATGTGCGACCACTTAATTGTATAAAAAAAAAAGCCCCCTGAAATTCTACCTGTGACAAACTCTGTTACATCTGGCCACTGAGCGAGATGTTCTGGCATGAATACCCAGGTGCACAGCACCCCTGTTTGTCTGGAAGTGTCCGTGGCAGAATCTTAGTCTTCCTCTTGCCAATTAGATTGAAGCCAGCTCGAAATGGTAGCTTGCATGTCCCAGATTTGGATAGGAGACCTTTCCCTGCAGATTTGTTCAGACAGGCATGAATGTTTTATCCTGACTAATTCGGTTATTTTAGGGGTAGGTTTCGGTGGAGCCAAAATCAAGAAAAAGACCCTGAATGGTGCATATTTGAATTTAGAAAGGGCTTTGCTGTGACTTTATATGTCTGTTATGACATTTGTGTCTATTCACATATGTCTAGTACCTTCCTGTGCAAAGTCTTGATCTGTCTTGTTCAGTGTCCCCAGCCCCAGTTGGATGCCACCCTCCAAGGCCACATGTCTTGCCCGGTTTGCTTCTTCATCCCCTCACTTCTGTACTCGCTGCAGCCCGTATCCCTGTCCTCCATGGGGACTTCTCCAGGTCACTGCCACCTGCTCCAGGGCCATTTTCATTATCGCACGAATGCTGCTAACTAAGTCCCATGTCCTGGTTTCCAGCCCCGGTCTCCTTCCTGAGCCGTTTCCCCTATATCCAGCGGCTCCCTGGATGTTCCTAAATGATGGTATCTCAAGCACACTCTCCCTCCATCCCTCTGCCGTCCCACAGGGTTCCTTCATCTCTCATCTCCCCGGGGACAACATCCTCCTCTACCTGCCCCTGCCTGGCATCCAGTTAAAATTTGCACTCCTTCTTCTACCTCTCATCTCCCCTCCCAGCCCCAATTTCCAGTCACTTGTCCCTCATCATCAAGTTCAATTTCAGCCTCTTGAATTTATCTGTTAACAGTGACTCACCGCCACTTCCCATATGCAGGGAATCCTCAGCATCTCTTTCCTGAATTTCTCCAATAACATCTTCCCTACTCGCTGTCTCCTCTTCGGTTTTGGCTCCTCTCCGGCTTATCATCCACGAGGGGCTCGGAGTGATTTTCCCGAAGCACGGATCTGATGGTTACTCCTCTACTCCAGCCCCAACAGGGACATCCCACTGCCCACAAAGTGATGTGCGTGAACTGTCTGCTCTGTCTTCTTTCCCCGTGCAGACATGTCTTTCTTCATGTCCCTCGTTTGGATGATAAACTGTATGGTCTCCCAACTTTATAAGGTCTTTTGAGAGGTGCCACCCACCCCCAGCCTCCTCGCCTCTGTCCTGGTCACATTCTCCCGTCAGCTGTGCTGAACTCCTAGAGCTATGCTGGGTGCTATCTTCCACCTCTAGCCTTTTACATATGTCGTTCCGTCTGCCTGGAGTCTGATCCCCTTCCCCCATCTCCCGGCTGGCCCCCGCACTTCCCCTTGGCCTCTGCTCAGATTTCATTTCTTCCAGGAACCCCCACCCCCTGTCCTGTCCTGCCACCTACACAGGATGTCCCCTCCTTTGTGCTCCCCCAGCACCTGCACTCAGTCCTGTGCACAGCCTATCGCTTTGCCTTTAACTGTGCGTGCTTCCTCCTCCCCGCGGCTGGATTCTCATCTCCTTGAGGGCCAAGGGCTATATGTTGGTCCTTGCTCTCTCTTCAGGTTTGCCCAGCACCCGCCAGTATCAACAAACCTTGATAAATACTGTTTCACCACTGAAGAAAAAGGCAGGATTAAAGTAGGATTCCACCCAATTAAGAAACTGTGATGTCTCAGCCATCCGGACTCCTATGTGGTGAAAGGAAGCCTTTAAAACCCTGAACTGGGAACAGTTTTGATTGTGTCCCTGGAAACACTGGGGATACAGATCAGAAAATTCTCATCCTGCTGTTGAATAATTCAGGCTCACGGTGATGGTGTGGGAGAACAGGCCAGGCCAGGTATGTGTCGCCTCTTCAGCTAACTTTAGCTGGTCCTGGTATTATTTTACAATTTCCCTTGCAGCACACCGTTTGTGATAAGCTGTTATTTTGAGCACAACGATTCCTCTTTAATGAGACATTTGTGAGCTCAGGAATAGTTGCACCGGATATAGAGTCAGCCCCCTGTCACCAGAAAGGCACCCCCCATTGCTTGCTGGGCTTCTGTATTTTTGCCCTAGAGGGTTTTCAAGACAGCTGGACAGCCCCGGTGTTTCAGATGGGGTCCCGGCAGGACAGGGAACTCACTCCAGACGGTTCCAGTGATGAGAATTTACTAGAGGGGCTAATGACAGAAGTGCAGGCAGGGTGAAAGATATCAGCAATAGCCGTTTGGGCACCCAGGACTAGTGCCATCCCTGGGCACAAGAGAGAGGGGTCCAATGAGCCACGGGAAATGGTGCCAGAGTGAACTGTGGCTTGGGGACACAGCCATTGCTGGAACCCGAGACTGAAACATGGAGGGAACAGGGAGGAAATACCCTGATCTGTCTCTTGGCCTCTCTGCTCTTCTGATGGGGCCCCCACTGGCCAGCCCAAAGCCAGAGGGCCTGAGTGATTCCGTCAGCAGCTCGGCCTCTGGGACACAGAGCAGGACATAGGAGGGTGCAAGATGGATCTGAGAGGGCAGGGAATAACCAGCCCTGATGAGTCCTCCCCCTGGCCATCCTGGGGGCCAAAACTGTTCTCTTTCATTTGATTTCAGCCCTTTTACTCTGCGGGAAATGTCGTAGGACTGTAAATAATTTTCTAGCTTCGCGGAACTTACCTTTCCTTGACAAGAAAGTGCTGGATCGGGCCTGACCTGCTGCAGATACATACCTGTTGAAGATGCTTGCCTCACAGTCTCTTCTCACCAGGGTTTCTTTCCTTATCCCACCTTCAAAATCCTGCCTTGTGTCATCCCCCAAGGTGTCCACACCCCTGCATCTCCACACCGCCCTAGACCGAGGCACTGTCTCCCTCTCCTGCCAGATGCAGTGGCTTTCTAGTGGCTTCTTCCTTCTCATTTTGCTCCCTCTCAGTTCGACCTCTCCACAGGAGCCAGTGCAGTCCTGGGAAAGGGCAGGTGGATTTGGGCATCCTGTGCCCACATCACCTTCCTGCCATAGGCGGGGTATGCCTCAGCTCCCTTGCCTGGGCCGAGAGGCCAGATGTGGGGGCCTCTGTGTGCTTCTCACTTCCCCGCAGTCACACTGAGCTCCCCAGGACCACCTTGCCTTCTGCCCCTGCTTCCTCCTTTCTGCCTCTGCCTCCACGTCCCCACCTTCTTTCTTTGCTGGGCTGGCTTCTTCTCATCATTCAGCTAGCAGTTAACCTGTCACCGGTCAGGGACTTCTTTCCTGACCACCGAAGGTCAGGATGGCCCCTCGGCCCCTCCCCCACCCCATTGTCTCTCCTGTAACCTCTGTGACCCTACACAGCTATGCCCACCCTTGGCACAGGGGCTGCGGAAGGTGCCTTTGTGCGGCCAGGGCAGAGAGAACGCCTGAAGCCATGCTCCTCCTGGGGCTCCGCTTCTGGGGAATCCCTGGGCTGTGCTTGTGTGCCGGTTCCTATTAATGTAATTTAATGTACTGGTTTAGTAGCCTGTGGGCCACAGGGCTGAGCAAATGTGGCTCTTAGAAGAACAGCCCCCCCCCCCCCCCCCATTGTGGGCGTCCCTTACATAACTGCTGGTCAGCCGCTTCTTTTGTTTTGTCTCCCACATTCTATCCTCCTTGTTCTCTCCTCTTGTTTTTCCCAACCTCTGACTTTCTGGCCTCATTTTCGCTGCCATGCATAATGATGAAGACACACACTCTCTCTTGGGTAGAAGGCAGCAGCCAGGATAATCATCGAAAACCCTGATCACTTGGGATCCTGCTCTTGGGGAGTTTGTGAGTGTGTGGATGGGATAAGCTGATGTTGACCTCTGTATTCCCATGAAAGAGGCATGGCTCAGCAAAGCCCCGTGATAGATAAACACCAGAGGGGAGCCGTCCAGGGCTGTTGGAGAGAAGAAACCGCCTTAGGGCACTCACCCCTGCTGGCGGGTGGCTAATGCCAAGGTTGTAGGAGGACAGTGCCCTGCAGCCCGAACTTTTGCTTCTGACAAGGGTGAAAGAGATCAGTGCCCTCCAGCTTTCACTAAATCAAATGAGCTTTACCCTAGGCCATTGGAGTTAATTACACAACCTTCCCCTCATCCTGCATACGGGCCATGTGCTGTCGTCTGAGAATGAGGCCTTACGTCGTGGATTTTGCCAATGAAGAGACTCAGACCTGAGGCTTTTCCAGCCTGTGAGGACCCCGTGCTTCCTTAGGGACCAAGCTGGAGCTAGAATCTGTATGTCTTTTATGCAGAGATGTGATTAGTATGTTTCAGTGTTTTTATTGTGTTTTGAATAACAAATTGGGAGATTTGCCTCATTTCCTTATGTTTTCCCCACCTTGCTCTTATTGCCTTATTGTTGGAGTAGAGAAAGGAAGAAGAAAATTAAAACAATAAACCAAAATGTTAAAGGCGGTTTGTGGCCAAGTTGATCAAACCCATGTGTCACCTGCGTATGGAGGCGGGAACTGTTTTCCACAGGAGTACTGTCATCTCTGCTTAGTGAGAGCGGGAGGGGAAACTGAGCCCCACTCTGAGCTCATCCACACCGATTACGAGGTGGTTCAGTTGCTAGAGGGAACTAGGGAGGCAGTTGGGTCTGGATGAATCCGAGGTTCTGATCACTCAGTAACTGGGGGAGAGCAGATAAATGGACACCAAGAGACTGAGTGGGTGCAGCACTGGTTCTCAGACACCTGCAAGAGAACCGAGTAACCACATACACTACCAAGTTGTAATAAATGACCCTCTCACTTCCCCAAGGAATGATTTGTTTAAAAGATTCTCTGATACTCCAGAAAGACTAGTGTGGTTGTTCAGAGCGCCAGCCTGACTAGTGTGAAGCGGCCAAGTGACCGCTGGTAGAATGAGCGTGCTCTCTCTTACTCCAGGGGAGGTTGGGGGGTGGGGGTGGGGACATGTCCATGCTTTACAGGACTCTCATCTTGCCTGTGTGGCCACGTCTGACTTTTCTCCTCCCCACCCCCCCAAGTCCCTGAAGGATTAGCTGGGAAAGTTACAAGTCATAGCTATTATCCATTTTTCTATATTACATTTTAAGATTTATAACCTCCTTGCTTCTGTTGAGGATTTGAAGACCTTTGCAATTTCTTACAGCCCGACTGTTTTTTTTTTTTTTCCTGAGAGTCTTGTACAAGGTCCACAGAATTAAAGTAAATACACATGTTCCACAGTGATTTAACAATCTCTGAACTATGTCACTAGTTAACTGAAAAGAACCACAGACCGTGCCCAGATGCATTCTGAGCCTGGGGACCGGTGTGGCATGAATTACATCATCTTACCAGGGAAAAACTGACAAACCACACACCAGGTGCTGGGTCAGATTTCATGTCTGCCAACCTCAGAATGACCCTGTTTATACTGTTTTTTTAGAGACTGAGGGAGGAAGGGCATGGAGATCCCTTAGTCTCTCAGCTGAAAACCTTCTCTTGTCTCAGCTACATTTATGCGTAAAACACTTTGCTGGAGATTCACTGATTGTTCTCATCTCATTATTACCAAGTGCCCTTCTGCAGACCACAGGATTTAATTACTATATTTTTCTTTCTGCCCTCATTTCCCTCTCCAGTGCATAGCATTTTTTATTTGCAGATCGAAAGGTTTGATTATTCATTATTTTATTTATGTATTTATGTTTTTTTCACTTTTTCTTTTATTTAGAAATTTTTAATTCCAGTGTAATAAACACAGTGTTATTATGTTGGTTTCAGGTGTACAATATGGTGATTCAACAATTCTATACATGACTCAGTGCTCGCCATGATAAGTGTACTCTTAATAATCCCCATCACCCACTTCTCCTCTAGTAACCATCAGTCTGTTCTCTGTGGTTAGAGTGTTTTTGGTTTGCCTCTCTCTCTTTTTTCCCTTTGCCCATTTTTTTTGTTTCTTAAATTCTGCATGTAAGTGACATTATATGGTATTTGTTTTTCTCTGACTTGTTTCACTTAGCATTGTACTCTGTAGTTCCATTCATGTTGTTGCAGATGGCAAGATTTCACTCTTTTTTATGGCTGAGTAATATTTCATTGTGTGTGTGTGTGTGTGTGTGTGTGTGTGTGTAAATCACATCTTTAAAAAAAATTTTTTTTTAACGTTTATTTATTTTTGAGACAGAGAGAGACAGAGCATGAATGGGGGAGGGTCAGAGAGAGAGGGAGACACAGAATCCGAAACAGGCTCCAGGCTCTGAGCGGTCAGCACAGAACCCGACGTGGGGCTCGAACTCACGGACGATGAGATCATGACCTGAGCCGAAGTCGGACGCTTAACCGACTGAGCCACCCAGGCGCCCCAAATCACATCTTCTTTATCTATTTATCAGTCACTTAGGCTGCCTCCATGGATTGGCTATTGTAAATAGTGCTGCTGGAAACATAGGAGTACATATATTCTTTTGTATTAGTGCCTTTGGGTTCTTAGGAGTTTGATAATATTTGCTTTTTCAAACAAAATAGCCTAAGCTTTCTTATGGTCTTCTCCCCCAATTTTGCTTAGTGATTTAGTCAACAGAAGGATGAAATTGGGCCAAGAGAATGAGAATCTGATCATTCTAATGCATGGAATTTTAGAATGCTTTTCCAAGTTTCACCTGGGACATTCGGTATCGTCCCCAAATGCTGTGCATGTGGCTATCCAGAAAGTCAGAACTTAGTGCGTGTTAGCTGAATGGAAACCACGGAAAAGAAAGGAAAACAAGATCTCTCTTCAGAGAGTCTTAGCGGCAGTCATCTATTATGATAGGTGATTTTATGTGTCAGGTAGGTTGGGCTAAGGGATGCCCAGATAGCTGGTAAAACATTATTTCTGGGTGTGTCTGTGAGGGTGTCTCTGGAAGAAATTGGCACTTGAACTAGTAGACAGTAAACACAGACTGTCCTCCCCAGTGTGGATGGGCCTCTTTTAATCCTGCGAGCCCAAATGGAACAAGGCAGCAAAAGGTGAATTTGGCCTCTCTCTTCTTGAGCTGGGATGTCTGTCGTCTCCTGCCCTTGGACGTTGGAGCTCCTGGTTCTTGAGCTTTCGGACTCAGATTGAATCACACTATCGGCTTTCCTGGTCCCGCAGCTTGCAGACAGCAGACTCTGGGACTCCTCAGCCTCCGTACCTACAGCAGTGGGTTGTGACAATATGTGTGAAGTGGTGTCCACAGAGGAGCTTGTTAGAGACTCAGTGGCCAGAGTTTTTACTGGGGGCTGATCATGTGGGCACCCTCTGCCTGGCATTTATCAACATTCCAGAATCCCAGAAGGGAAGTTGATGTTCAGCAAAACCCTTTTTTTTCCATTGTGAAAGCCTTTGTAGGCATAGTATAGTTTTTTTTCCCCCTTCAACTTGAACAGAACGAGACACTTAGGTTGTCTGTCATGGGGTCAGTGGGGCCATGAATTTCAGTAACTTTACCTTAGGTCCTTGAGGGTCTGACCTGGCCCGGGGCCATTCTTCTTGGGGCCATTCTTCTTAGTATTTCCAAAGGTCTAGAGTAATACTGGATATTTTTGTATCTGCCAACAGAGGAAAACTCTCTTTTCTCTTTTGGTTTCTTACCTTGAATAACTAGCCCTAAATTTTGTTCTCTTCCAAAGACTAAATGAAACCCCAAGTCTGTTGGGGTATTTCTCAAATCATAGCTGGATACAGGAAGATGGTATAGGTTGTGTGGGCTTTGGAATCAGACACACCACCGTGATTGGTGACTTCTGACTGGTTGCTTGGCTTTTCTGAGTCTGATCTACAAAAATGGGAGAGTTTTAGGATTTGAGGTTTTGCAGTGATATGTGAGAAGGGTCTGGCACTGAGCCCAGATCATGGGTGCCCAGTAGATGGCCACTGTTGTCATTATCAGGGGCCAGGAGTAGGCCTGGATCCAGTCAAAGTTATGAAGTAGGCTGGGTGCTGGCTTACATTTTCCAGTCTGTTCTTCTCATCCATTGTGAGCCTTCAGTACTGGCCCGGAATTAGCTGGTGGCTTTAGGGATAATAGTCTCCAACAGGTGATTGCCTGAGGACTACAAAACAGATCCTAAATTAACAAATCTCCACCCATAATTGAAAAGTTGAAAAATTCCTTGTGATATTCTCAAACCTATTAAGTAATAGTCTTGTGTCAGGATTTTCCAGAGAAACAGAACCAATAGGAGATGGGTGGGTGGGTGGATGGATGGATGGATGGTTGGATAGGGATTGGGGATAAAGAATTGGCTCATGTCATTATGGAGACCGAGAAGCCCCATAATCTGCCATTGGGAGGCCAGCGTAATTCCAATCTGAAGACCTGTGAGCCAGGAGAGCCGAAGCTGTGTGTCTCAGTCTGAGGAGAAGGCCAGTGTCCCAGCTTGCTCTCCCAGCAGAGTGAGTAAATTCTCCCTTTCTCTGCCTTTTTGTTCTACTTGGCCATGAACCATACTGATTGCATAAATAGGCACAGCGAGCCAGTCTTATCAGTTAAGCAGTGGGAATGCTTTCCGAATCCAAATTCTCAGATTCCCGCCAAGGGTAGGAGTCTGGTCCTTGCTGTGTGACCTCTTTCCCACACACCCCTCTCTGTGCCTGGCTTTTCGCAGAGCCATTCCAGGGGCCGTGGGTGTTGGCCCTTCGCTCTGAGCAATGCCCCTCATCCTCTTCTCTCTTGGACCACTGCTCTCGGATCTGCATGGGGAAAGAATCCTCGCTTTGAGCCACTCCTGGTGTCTTCTGTCTCCCTCTGGTGCCTCCTTCACGTTGGGTAAATGACCTGTTCGTCCTCTGCCCCGATGAAACTTTGTGTATGGCTGTTGTCCTGTCTGACCTGGAAGGACGAAAAGGTATAATTCCTGAACTGTTAATTCAGTTCCTTTCTTAAATGGCATGCTTTTCTAAGAAAAACCTGTGTTTTTTCCTCTAAGTTTATTTTTGAGAGAGAGAGAGAGCGCACGTGCACAAGCTGGGGAAGGACAGACAGAGAGAGAGAGAGAGAGAGAGAGAGAGAGAGAATCCCAAGTAGGCTCTCTGCTGTCAGCGCAGAGCCCAGCATGGGGCTTGAACTCACAAACTGTGAGATCATGACCTGAGCTGTAGTTGGACACTCAACCCCCCTGAGCCACCAGACACCCCTGGAAAAGTTTGTTTTCTAAGCCAAAGTTATTCCATGACGAGGGCATGTCTTTTCCTTATGGTCACATTCCTGTCTGCTGTGACCCCTTTTCTATTCACTTTACTTATCTGAGAGTTAAACATTTTAAAAAAATATTTATATATTTATTTTGAGAGAGAGAAGAGAGAGAGAGGGAGCATGAGTGGGGGAGGGGCGGAGAGAGAAGGAGACAGAGAATCCCCAAGCAGGCTCTGCACTGTCAGCACAAACTGTGAGATCGTGACCTGAGCCGAAATCAAGAGTTGGACACTCAACCGACTGAGCCACCTAGGCGCCCCTCAGAGTTAAACATTTTAATGAAATTGGCCTACAATTGCGGACCTCTCACCCAGGGTAGTGGGTCTACATTTTTGGCGTTATGCTAGGGATTATTAACCTTCAGGTTTAAAATTCTCAACATTCCTTCTGAAGGTTGAGGCGTTGTGGCAGAGATGTGATCGATTTGGTCTCCATAACATAGATGAAGCAGACCTCTTTCCTTCCTGCCTTGTCCCATTCTACCAGGTAGTGAATAGTTAACAGTTTTGACTTTAACAATGAGTAAAGAAAACTTGCCTTTGGACACCAAATACAAACCACACCCTTGGATAGCACTATATCGTTTGTGGGGTTTTTTTAGGCATAATACTTCTGTTTGATTTTGGCTTTCCACGGAATTTTCCCAAGATCTCAGCCTTCTGCTGCAGGATTCTTTCTTGTCTTCCCCTCCCAGTTACTATAACTGATCCATGCACTCTCCATGTGTGGGAGGCGGTAGTCTGGGCAGGACAGATGTCAGGCACTCTTGTCTGTGTCTACCAGGAGCTATTATCCCCGTCCCAGTGCCTGGCTGTCTGAGGACTATTGTTCTGTGTACCACAAGCTAAAGTGATTTTTCTTCTCCACAATTCATTTTTGAAGTTATTATGACAGGTGCTTTCTGCAGCTAAAAACGCTGTATGCATCGCAGAGATCAGAATGGTTGCTTGTTGTGGTTTAATATTTATTGAACATGTTTGTCTATGGTGCATGTGTTGACTGGAGCCCAGACAGTGAGAGCCACATGTTTGCAAAATTATTCTGTGAAATGTACATCCCTTTATGTTTGCAGGAAGCTTTCTCACCATTCAGTTGAGCTATGGAGATTGGATTGATAGGACAGAAACATTGTGCATTTTATTTGCCTGCATTTTAGGGCTTGGTTGTGATAACGGCTGTAGATGCTTGCTCTTCCGGTGCTTTCTCTCCACCCCCCCCCCACCCCCCCCATTCTATTAGCCTGGTCAGTGTGAGCATCTCAGAGCTGGACTTCTGAGCAGTTTGCACTGGAACCTGACGGTCCCAAAGCCCTGAGAGGGGCGAGGACTTACTTTGTTTATTCTGCTGTGTCTTTGTCACCAGAGAGGCTGATGAAATTTTATTTAAAAAAAAAAAAAAAGGACAGAATTTGGTGGCCTGATCTGTGTTGCTTTCTAGCACGTCTCTTTAAATCTGGTGGTAGGTTGCGGTGCCTGGGTGGCTCAGTCGATTAAACTCAGGTGAGGCCTGAGCCTGACTTCGGCTCAGGTCATGATCTCACGGTTTGTGAGTTTGAGCCCATGTCAGGCTCTGTGCTGACAGCTCGGAGCTTGGAGCCTGCTTCGGATTCTGTGTCTCCCTCTCTCTCTGCCCCTCCCCCGCTCATGCTCTGTCTCTGTCTGAAAAATAAATAAACATTAAAAAGAAATTTAAATCTGGTGACACGTGGAGCTGGGGCTGCCCTGGCCTGGAGTTCAATCTCTTGCTGCTCCTCAGAAGAGCTGCTCTTTGGTCATGTGGTACTTACAAACTAGTATATCGGTTGCTTGACGTTTTTCTCCCCACTCTTGTCATTCTTGTTATATTTCAGCCCCCCCCTTTTTTTCCGAGGGCACTTTTACTCTTTGCAGCTGAACATTTCCGTATATTTGTAGCTTAGTGTAATAGCCCTTAGCACCAGGACTACCTACTTTGTATTGAATTTATTTTTTTCTATTTAAAAAAAAATCTTACTTAAATCCAAGTTAGTTAACATATAGTAATAGTTTCAAGAGTAGATTTTAGTGATTCATCACTTACATACAATATCAGTGCTTATCCCAACAAGTGCCTTCCTAATGCCCATCCCCACCCCCCATCCAGCACCCCTTAGTTTGTTCTCTAGATTTAGGAGTCTCTCATGGTTTGCCTCCCTCTCTGTTTTTATTGTATTTTTCCTTCCCTTTCTTATGTGCATCTGTTGTGTTTCTTAATTTCCACATATGAGTGGAAATCATATGATATTTATCTTCTCTGACTTATTTCACTTAGCCTAATATACTCTACTTCCATCCACGTTGTTGCCAATGGCAAGATTTCATTCTTTTTGATTGCCAGGTAGTAATCCATTGTATATATAAACCACATCTTCTTTATTCATCAGTCGATGGGCATATGAGCTCTTTCCATAATTCGGCTATTGTTGATAGTTCTTTTTTTAAAATTTTTTAATATTTGTATTTATTTTTGAGACAGAGACAGAGCATGAACAGGGGAGAGGCAGAGAAAGAGAGGGAGACACAGAATCCGAAGCAGGCTCCAGGCTCCGAGCTGTCAGCACAGAGCCTGACGTGGGGCTCGAACTCATGGAATGTGAGATCATGACCTGAGCTGAAGTTGGACGCTCAGCCGAATGAGCCACCCAGGCGCCCCCGTTGATAGTTCTTTTAGCCCTTTTGGATACATGTATGTATATGTTTTTTTGGTTGGTTTGTTTAATTTGTGTGACAAGAGCCAAAATCCTCCCCCAGCCCCAGTCTAAACTTTATATATCCTACTCAAAGACAGTAACTAAAACCCTCCCATCACCTGGATAAAAGTCTGTCTCAGTAAAGTCTCCAGAGCACAGAATGGATTGGAAATTGTATAAAATGAATTTTATTGCACACAAAGATAAAAAAAAAATGGAAATCCCAAATTTATTTTTAAATTTATGAACAAGAATCTCTTTGAGGGGCTCCTGGGTGGCTTAGTTAAGCATCCGACTTTGGCTCCAGTCATGATCTCACACTCCATGAGTTTGAGCCCCGCGTCAGGCTCTGTGCCGACAGCTTGGAGCCTGGAGCCTGCTTCAGATTCTGTGTCTCTCTTTCTCTCTGTCTCTGGCCCTTCCCCATTTGTGCTCTGTCTCTCTCAAAAATATAATGAAACATAAAAAAATTTAAAAAAGAATCTCTTTGATGAAATAAAATTGCAGCAGTAATAATTCTTCCGATCTTATAAATGAATTAGAATGGACCAAAACTCAATACCATTTAAACCATAGGCTCAAAGGGTTATTCTAGGAGTTCGCTTTCTTAAAACTTTGGTTCCCCTTAAACATTATACAAAAATGGAACTTCATTTTCCTAATGGCTTAATTCATTTGGACCTGCAAAGCCCTTCCGGTCATAGTCACCTTGTGTTTGCCCCACCAGAACTTGAATATTGACCGTTAGGGTTTTCATTTGTGTAAAGTCTAATCATTCTGCTCTTTCATTTATTTATTTTTAAAGATTTTATTTTTAAGTAATCTATACACCCAATGTGGGGTTCAAACTCAGAACCTGGAGATCAAGAGTTGCTTGCTGCACTGACTGAGCCAACCAGGCCCCACCGCACCGCGCACCCGCCCCCCCCCCCCTTCTGTTCTTTTAGATTGTGGAAGTTTATACGTGGAGTGTTTTTCTCTTCTTTTGTTTTCTTTTCTAACAAGGAAAAGAAAAAAAGGGGGCGCCTGGGTGGCTCAGTTGGTTAAACATCTGACTTTGGCTTAGGTCATGAAGTCACATTCTGTGGGTTCAAGCTCTGCATCAGGCTATGTGCTGTCAGCACAGAGCCTGCTTCGGATCTTCTGTCCCCTCTGTCTCTGCCCTTCCCCGACTTGAGCTCACTTGTCTCTCTCAAAAATAAACATTAAAAAAAAAAAAAAGCAAAAAAAAAAAAAGATCAAAAAGGAACATTGAGCCATTGTTGAGCATTTTGGGAAAAGTGAAAATCTGTTCCCTGTATTTCATTTACAAGGAGAAGCAAGTTAGAAGCAAGCACCCGTGATTCTGCTGGGAGAGGAGGTGGTGATGGCAGATTCTAGGCTGAGTTCTGAGGAAGGAGAGGTATTTCTTTGCCTCCTTTCCACCTTCCCTTTTTCTCTCAGTTCTTTTCCTAGTCTCCTCTTTCAGTATTTCTCTCCTTTCTCATCCTTCCCTTCAATTGTTAGCCATTTCCTTTTACTCCCTTTATATATTAGCTCACAGCAGTTGAGAAAAAGTGACACCCCTTTCAGAGAGATCTATTTTGTTAAGGACTCTGGACAACAGATCCAAAGAAATTAACCCTCAATAGTGAAACTTTGGCTTTGGTTGGAGGGGCACTTATGAACTGAAAGTCTTCTCAGGAATTGTCTGTTTATAAGATCTGTTCACTATTTATGGGACAGAGATGACGGATGCCCACTGTGGGCCAGGTGCTGCCGTTAAACACACAGATGGATAAATGTTGTTGCTCATGGTTTTGAGGGCTCTGCAATGGCAGGGGAGGGGGCAGACAAGCATGGAAATTAGTAGTCACCGTATAGTCTTGTAATTGCCTTCATGGAGGCAGGAACCACGCGTTGCGCCTGCGTGATTGGGTGTGAGAACAACCATGGAAGCATCCATTCCCTGGTCTCAGAGACTTTAAGGAGGGGAATTTTCGAAATAAGGTAATGTGAGTTCTGTAATGAAACCATCCTGGAGGTTTGAACTCTTCACGACTCCCGTTTGGTTAGGCCTAGTTTCGATTCTGCCATTTTTGTTTCAACTTCCTTTCTTCACCTTACTTTCGTCTGTTATCCCGCTGGCTCCTACGTCCGCTTTGCTGTCCCCAGTGTGAGACGCGGAGCTCAGAAACCTGGGCCAGAAAGGGGAAGATGGGCTTGGGCTGCAGGGTTGACAGCTTTTTCCTTTGGGTATTTAAAGTATCATCATCTTATAATGTCACACACATTTTTAGACAGGAGACTGTCCCAAGATCTTTTCTTTTCCTGGCTTGCTGTTTACAGTTGTCACATCTGCCCTGTCTGCAGTAATAACAAGAAGAAGAAAGACTCCCAGTCTTTTTAATGTAAAAACCGTGAACTGTGCCTTTGACAACTGCAGAAAGTGTTCGCACCACTTTATTTTATTGTTGGTATAACTTTTAATTGCCTTCTTTGTCTTCGTGCCTTTCCTGTTGTTTTCTGGAACGAAGTGAACAACGTTTTCAAAGTCAGTTCAGAGGTGAACTAATGGTATAGCCATAAGAGCAGATATAGGCATGTTGGCAGTTGGTGAATGTCAAATCCTGATTTTAACGATAATAAATTTGGGGGAGGAATGAGAAGCTCTCAACTAGTCAAAGGAAGATCCTGTGTGGGAGAGGCTCCTGTCCTTCATACAGAGCAGTGTTCATTTCTGTTGCAGTAGGAAATATGGCTTCTTTGCCTCCATTGTTACCTTTATCATTCCGCCTGCTTGTCCCTGAGGAACCTCAGCTTTTACAAGTAGGGATAGGAGCCACGTTATAAATCCTTTCTCTTCTTGTAATCAAAGCCCTGTGTGGCAACCTCCATGCCAGGAATCACCGAACCCTTTGGATTTAGACCACTCAGTCCACACTGATCTGGTTTTTAGGCTTCCTTTCCTCCATGCCTTCAGGTGCTATGTATGCTGTATCTTCGTTTGACTTTGGCGTCTGTTGAGAATTCTGGCTTCTGCAATGAATTTATTCCTGTTGGGATAATTGGATGAATGGATGGGTTGGGGGGGCGGTTTAGAACAGAGCTGAGCACCACCCCAACAGGACGTTTCCCCACTTCATCCTAAGACACCTCCCTTTTTCTGGGATCAGTTGTTTGAATCTGAGTTGTTTTGGTCTTGTGCCTTATTTTAGCTTTGATGGCACAATATTAAAGAAGTTATCGTCTCATTCAACGTCGTTGTCAGTACCGACAGTAGTGAAGATACTGGAAGGTTGACTGCCTTCTCCTTTATTTCCTCTGTGTGTGTGTGTGTGTGTGTGTGTGTGTGTGTGTGTGTGTGTGTACATTTCTGCAGAAGGTCACCCAGAGCCCTTAAAGGGAATGACTGGCAGCTTTCTGTCCTGTCATGAGGAGAGGCTGAGTGGGCAGCCTCAGGCCTCTGATGCCCCCTGGGCAGCCTCCAGATAGTTTTCTAGATGAGAAATTGCAGAACTACCTGGATTTCTTGCCCAGGTGTGTTTGGGGGAGAGAGTTAGACAGCATGTAGATGATTTGAATTTTGCACGAGGAGAACACAAAGATTTTTTTGACATCAGACTTTTTTTTTTTTTTTTTGCCTCTGGGGCAGATGTTATTTTTCTCTTTTACTTTTGGTTTTTATTCTTCTGTAGTATTTTTAAAGACAACCGTGAGAAGGAATTACCCCTGGACCTTTTCTCTCACTGAAAAACATTAGTTGTGACTCTGAGGAAATGGCATGTGGCCATAAGGACAGGGTATGGCAGAATCATCCAAAATGCTGACTGCCTCCCTCAGGGCTCTGTGGGCTTGGCAGTTTTCTTAAACTCTGTGCCCCACTCACTTCATCTACATGATGGAGACAATAATCTCTTTGGATGTTGTGATTAACTGAGGTCACTCTTGTCAAATGCTTAGAATAGTCCCTGGTGTGTGGTCTTTTTTTTTTTTTTTTTTTTTTTTTGAGAGAGTGTGTGTGCATGTAGGGGAGGGGCAGAGAGAGAGAGAGAGAGAGAATGAATCTTAAGCACTTAAGAATCTCCATACCTGACTTGGAGCTTGATCTCATGACAGTGAGATCATGACCTGAGTGAAATCAAGAGTCGGATGCTTAACCGACTGAGCCACCCAGGCGCTCCACAGTCCCTGGAACTTAGTAAGCAGTTCGTGGTTATTATGTATGATTATACACTAATTCTGTTAGGTCATATTATTACATTATGAAAGAATCGAGTTTCTTGGTACAGTGATGTGGTCTTAGAAACTAGGAACAAATGTCCGCCCAGGCCAATGTTTAATGACTGTTTGGCCATGACTTGGTCATTTGGATCAGAGAAGAAGGCCAGCGTAGCAACTTTTTTCATGAAAGTTCAGTTTGCCACACTCATCGGGAGTCTACGGAGCCCCTCGAAAGCTGAGTGGGCAGAGCCCGAGAGCCCTTGAGTAGCTCCTCTGGTGTAGAGGATATAAAACATGGCAAATGGTCTTTTGTGGAGCATTAGGGGACGGACACCTGACTATTAACCAGCCCCACCATTAACTAGCTGTGTGTGCTCAGGGTCAGACCAGCTGTTCATTCGTTCGTTTGTTCATTCATTTATTCATTCATTCAGTTCACTCCATTTGTAAATAGTGCTAAGATATTTTGAAGTAAATTAAAGACCTCTTATTGCAGAATTTCACAGTAACCAAGACATGGAAGTAATGTAAATGTCTGTCAACATGTGATTGGATATATAACATGCGGTGTATATGCTCAGTGGAGTATTTATTATTCAGCCACGAGAAAGAAGGAAATCCTGCCGTTTGTAACAATGTGGAAGGACCTCGAGGGCATTATGCTAAGTGAGATAAGTCAGACAGAGAAAGACAAGTAACGTAGGATATGACTTACACATGGAGTCTAAAAAAGCCGAACTTGTAGAAGCAGAGCGTAGTGTGGTGGTTCCCAGGGCCATGGGGTGAGAGGATTGGGGAGATGTTGGTCAAAGGACTCAAACTTTCACTTAGAAGATGAATAAGTTCTGGGGAATCTAACGCACAGCATGGTGATGAGAGTGAGTGCTCTATATTATGTACTTGAAAGTTGCTGAGAGACTAGGTCATAAATGTTCTCAGCACATAAAGCAGGGGTAATTATGTGACACAGTGAGGGTGTCAGCTGACAGGACGGTGGTGATCATATTGCAGCAACTAAGTGTACCAAATCAACACATTGTACACCGTAAACTTAGCGTCATAGGTCAGTTATATCTCAATTAAAAAAAAAAAGATATCTTGACATTCCACCCCTCCTAGAATAAGGCTTTCCATCCCTCCCAGACCCCCAGGAAAGAAAGGAAGGAAAAAAGGAAGAAAAGAAATTTCTCCATGTAACCAAAATAACATTGCCATTACTAATGTAATTAACAATACGTCTTTAATATTTGCTAACATCAGTTCACATTCAGGTTTCCCCAGGTATGGTCAGGTCATACACTGAATTTATGTTATCACAGTCGCTTCATATGGGGGGCGGGGGGTGAGGGGTGGTACTGACTAAATGGTCTCCAGGCTCAGTGTTCGTGTTTTAATACCTTTAACCAAGTGCTGCTCCGATTCGGTTCATTTCTCTCTTGTTCCTGGAGAAGGAGGATTCGCAATGTATAGACACCAGCTATGGCTCTCAGCATGACCAGATGGAAATGTGGAAAGTATTTGGCCCATGGAATCAGTGGAGACGGTCAGGGGTGTGTCACACTGGGTTGGGCAGACCCAGCCCTCATGCCGGTTACATAGGGGAGACAGTTTTCGGCCCCAGACTGGCTTGCATTTGATGTGCTCCCTAAATGTTCATAATGCCGTTTACCGGTAAGAGGAAGACTTGTGCCGTCCTTCTGATTCCCTTTTGTTTTGTTACCTGAGACTCTCGTGTTTTATTCAGGGAGACTAAATGCTGATCTCTCAGATTACCTGTCTAGGGAAAGTCCCATTGTTCCAGAACAAAAGAGTGAAAAAGTCACGTAGTGAGAGCCTAGCTCCCGTCTCAGATCTCAGGTGCTGCAGCGTCAGGGGTCACTGGCCTGTTGGCACATTCTCTGCATTGTGTGGGTGTCCCGGTGAAGCCACTTCTCAGCTTCTTAGTGCCCCCCCCCCCCAAACTTCCCTGGGGCCACTGTGTTATGTGTGTGAGCTCTGAGAGCCGATAGTCTGAACCAGTTGAGAAGTAGGGTTGAGGGGTCAGGCAAGTAGAGGCCAGAATGAGAACTCTTGTGGATAAAAGAGGAATTGGCTGCAGTGTGTGCCGATAAAGAGCTTAATTCTGAACCTGCAAATCAGGCGGCAGTGCCCACTGCGGGCCTCCTCCCCAGGCCTAAGGGAGAGAAGCTGTAGGTGTGCTTCCAGAAGGCTCCCAGGGATGGAGGGAGAAGGGGCTGAGCATCCAACCCTTCTTCCTGCCCTGGGGAGGAGGGTGCGAGAGGGGACACAGGGAGCTACAGCCACAGACAAAGGGACACCCCTTACAGTTAGCTTCCTCTTGGGACCGACTGTCATGGGTGCCTTGTAGGCTCCTTCCCTCTGCCTTGGCTCTACAGACTAATTAATAGAGGAGAGAGAGAAATGAGACAAGTTCTGATAATAGTATTGTTCAATAAATACTTCCATTCATATGATATGCACTCCCTGAATAGATAAATCTTAAAAAAAATTCAACTTCAAAATTTCCCCCAAACTCTGGATATTTGTGGCATGAATGAATGCACCAATCACTGTTCGCATTTGGGAGACTCAGGATGGCTCTGTGTGTGTGTGTGTGTGTGTGTGTGTGTGTGTGTGTGTGTGTGTGTTGGGAAGGAAGCAGAGAGGAAGTGGGTTGGAGAGCCAAGGCTTTCTGAAATATTTATTACCTACAGGAATTCCAAGTTTCTCTGAAGGGTGTCCTGAGTGTCCCAGAAGTCAGCTCCTCTGACTGACAGCCTTCTGCCCCTGTGTCCCAGGGCTGAGACGTTGGGGACTTGACCTAGCACTTGTTTTAGGAGCCCCCTCTTTCCCAAGTGACCAGCAGTCCCCTCATGGAGGGAGATGAGCCATCCAGGTCCCAAGAAGTTGGTATGATAGGCAAGGAGGAACCAGGGGCCGGTAGACCAGGTGGATTGGGTAGGCAGATGGATTGGGTAGGTACCTTATAAGGTACCTCTTACAAGGTATGGAAACCGTACTTTGTGGTCGGGTATGTTCCGAGAGCCAAGTATGGAGCAGGACAACAACCTTCGTTCAAATTAATGGAGCAGAAGAATGCATTACATTTTACGGACTTTAAAAATTTGTAATAAAACATATGTAACAAAACATTACTATTTTAGCCACTTAGGTGTGCAGTTCAGTGACATTAAATACATTCGCAGTGGGCCACCGCCGTCTATCTCCAGGACAATTTCATCTTTTCCAATTGGAACTGCATCCACTAACCACCCCGGGAAACCACCACTGTACTTTCTGTCTATGAATTAGACTACTCTAGGCACCTCACATAAGTGGAATCATGCAGTTCTTGTCTTTCTGTGACTGGCTTATTTCGCTCAGCATAATGTCTGCAAGGTTGATCCATGATGTGCCAGGCATCAGAATTTCTTTCCTTTTTTTTTTTTTTTTAATTTTTTAATGTTTATTTTTGAGAGAGACAGAGACAGAGACAGAGACAGAGACAGAGAGTATGAGCAGGGGAGGGGCAGAGAGAGGAGACACAGAATCTGAAGCAGAGTCCAGGCTCCGAGCTGTCAGCACGGAGCCCCATGTGGGGCTTGAACCCACGAACTGTGAGATCATGACCTGAGCCGAAGTGGGACGCTTAACCTACTGAGCCACCCAGGCACCCCAGAATTTCTTTCCTTTTTAAGACTGAATAATATCCCATTGTGTGGATATGTCCCATTTTGTTTATCCATTCATTTGTTAATGGACGCTTGTGTTGTTTCCACCTTTTGGGTTTTGGGATTAATGCTGATATGAACATTGATGTACAGATATCTATTGGCATTACATCTTTTCAAAATAAACTTTTTTTTTTTTTAGAAATACAATATATACATTACGTTTTTGGTGACTACAAAATATATCTAACTCATTTGGAACCTGAATTTGTTATTCAATACCCCTAAAGTTTTAAATGTATGACTGTAGTGCATTTTATTATTGAGCCGTGCCTCTTTTGTCCTGAGTTGTTAGTTTTTGTGCACCCAGTTATGTATTTAATCTTGTTAGATCTAGTTCACCAACTTAGCCTGTCATGACCTTTTAGAATTCTGAGTCTTTCTTCTAGTTTAATTTTGGGTCATTCACAAATCTGATCATATCTCCTCTATCTCTGTACAAGTCTTGGGTGCTGCTGGAAACCTCTCCCTGCCTCCCTTCTGGTTGGCTTTTCTCTGGGCATTGCTGTGCTGTCATATACCCATTTATCTAGCTTTCCTCACCGCTGGTTTGTAAGGAAACACGTCCCCCTCCGCCGCGTATGTCTGCACATTTTCATGCCATAACAGTCTCCAGACTTACTGAGAATGGGACTACACCAGACTGGTCAGTCATACTCTGGTGTTGTTTGGGAATGGTAGCCACCAGCACGTTGTAGGTGAGGGGGAATGAGCTGTTCTCTTACAACCTCACGAGCAAGTTATAATGAAAGCAAGTTTCAGAACCAATTCGACATTGGACCCTGAAACAAATGGGTATTAGCAATCAGGCAGAGTCTAGTCCGTATGTCCTGTTCTGTCACCTGAAGTCTCAGCTCTGTGTCCTGTTAGGTGCTCTGAACACCACTTGGGATGAAGGGTGGTTGGGATGAAACCAGTGGCTGGACCATTTGGGATCAAGTCTAAGGATACAGGCTAAGGGCCTTGTCGGATGGAGCCTTATACCCTATCTATTCAAGGATAGAGACTGTCTAAACTATTTTACCCCGTTCTTGATGCGCATCACGCTAATTAACAAATCACCGATTTCATCAAGGAAAAAAAAATCGTTCCTCACATTCATTCTTCTAGTTAGTAGAGGATCTGATCTTACTCAAATATACGTAACAGAAGGGGTTCTAGTGGGGCACTTTTAGAGTGAGGACTGTTGGGTCTGGATGCTAGCTGATCCGCTCAGGATGCTGAGATATAATTTACCTATAGTAAAAATAACAAATTTCAGAATTTTTAAGCCCCTGTAAGGACCACCTAGATCAAGATGTAGAATGTTTCCAGAACCCTCCAAGGCTCCCTGGTATCCTTTTTCCCCAGTGAGAAGAATGCCCCTCCTTCTCCAAGGTAATCACTCTTCTGACCACTGTCACCATAAATTAGTGTTTCCTGATTTGAATTCCATATGCATGGAATCCTACTTAAGTTTTGTGAGATTCCTTCATGCTGTATAAATTGTTCATTTTCTTTCACTGCTGTGTAGTATTCCATTGTATGAAATGTAGATAGCCGTTCTACACCTGGTAGATGTTTGATCACTTCCAGCTTGGGGCTGTAGTGAATAAGGCAGCTAAAAACATTCTTGTGCATATCTTTGGTGGACGGAGTAGGAGTTATTGATTAAGGTAACTAACTGTCCCTAGAATTGGTTTATATTCACGCACACAGAGAGGATATCATATTTTCCATGACACATGGTTTTAGAGTATATTAAAGGGATCATACAAAACTACATATACAAACAAAGGAGCATAGTCTTGTAAAGTATGTGCTGGAACAAAAGCACATCATTGCTTTTTGTGTTCCTTGACTATAATAAATATTCTAAGCCACAGAGTCAATTTCCTGGGAGCCGAGATTCTCATGTGAAAGTATGCTGTTTCCTTGTGGCTTCTCTAGAAGGAGTGGGAAAAGGACCTTTTCATTAATTCTGCAAGTACGCATCATTCTCTAATTTTAGATTGTCATTGTGAAAAAAGCCATGGATTACTAAAAACTCTTGAGAATATCAACTACTTTTGGGGGGTCCCCTGCATTGGAATGAATAAGATTCTTAAATATTCATTTATGTTTTTCTTTCCATGTCATTTTGGGTATTGTGATGAAAATAAACTATTTGCTGCTGATTTAGAATCCCTGAATACTCTTATAAAAATTTAATTCCACCCGTATTAACTAAGCTTTCAAGGCTTTTTCAGAGGGCCTGTTTTCCTCTAATAGATTACTAGAGGGAAAATCTTTTAGCCTAGAAAATTGATGGATGGAAGTAGAACATGGAAACTGAACTCCAGCCACCAATGGGGATGCTGCATTGATTTAAAATTGAAAAGGGTCTGTGTTTTATGAAAGTGAAGAATTAGGTTAGCAGTCCCCTTGACAAGAATGCAAAAAACTCTAATGGTCTGTAGCACATGCATACATTTAAGGTATCACCACCTCTTCATAGCACCTAAAAACATTTTTTTCAACAACCCTACGGTGTGTTAAACATTACAGATGTCCTGTTCCGGGAGTCTTTCCTACACACACACCGCTGCACGTGTACTGAGATGACACTTGTACAAGGTTAGCGTTGAAGCTTTGTGTGTAACACCAGAACACCAGAAGCCACCAGATGTACGTCCGTCTATAAGGGAGGGGCCGAAGGGTGGTGTATGTGTGCAGCGGATGCTGTGTGGTTGTTAGAAGAGAGCGATGACGTATGTCCTGATGTAGACTGATGTCCAGGTACATTGCCATGTGAAAGAAACAAGGTGGAGGCCAGCGTAAAGACTGTGCTACCTTTATGTAAGAAAGGTGGAGATATAGGGGAATTTACTTATATTTGCATAGAGAAAGACTGGAAAGATAAACAAGACATAAATAGAAATGGGATCTGTAGCAGTCAACGGGATACGTAAGGGTTGGGAGTAGGCATAGAAATGGCTCCTTCTGCATAGATCTGTTTATCTTGTGTTGACTTTTGGAATCATGCAGAAGACAACCAACTCACAAAAATGAATCTGATCAGGCACGCTCTTGACATTGAAGTAGACCAAGAGCACGTGGCAGAAAGTGAAGCTGGTTGAATGCATCACGAAAGGGTGAGATCATACACTCCATTTCCTTTCTCAGATGCTCTCAAGTTCAGCCACTCAGTCATGGGTGCTTATTGAACCGGTCTGCCAGTCTGATGTGCCAGCCACTATCTTAGGTGGTGTCGGTGGGAGCCTTAAGGTCCAAGCTTTCCTGGAGCTGCCTGAAGGGGCAGACAACAAGGAGATGACCAGTGAGGGAGAGAAGACTCCCGCTGGTAGGCCCGGGGAAGGAGGTGAGGGCAGCCTCTGTTGGGGTCACAAGGGAGGATAATTGCTGATCTATATTCCTGCATGTTCAAGGCTCGTTGGTGGGCAGTATTTTTGTACATAAGATAAGAAAGTGGGGTAAATTCTCATTTTTATTCTTGCACTACAGCAGTCAGGATGTCATTTTACCATAGTCTCATTACCTCTTTAGTTAAATTTCAAATAAAGAAATAAACACATTATAGCAGTCATGGGTCCCCCAGTGTACTACTGTGTGGGCAGGAGGCCAGAATTTAGGTGAATAAAGAAAAAGTTGATTTGACCATTATAGTTTTGTTTTCACAATGGTGGGGTTATGTTGGGGATCATGTTATCTCCATGATTTGTGACTATAACCATAGGTTATTGAACAGACAAGATATTACTCTGACTAGCCTGTTATTTATTTATTTTTCCATTCACAAAGCAGTTAAGGGGCGCCTGGGTGGCTCAGTCGGTTAAGCGGCCAACTTTGGCTCAGGTCATGATCTTGTGGTCTGTGAGTTCGAGCCCCGCGTCAGGCTCTGTGCTGACAGCTCAGAGCCTGGAGCCTGTTTCAGATAATGTGTCTCCCTCTCTCTGACCCTCCCCTGTTCATGCTCTGTCTCTCCCTGTCTCAAAAATAAATAAAACGTTAAAAAAATTTGAAAAGAAGGCAGTTAAATGTAAATTTTCCCTATACAGCGACATATGAGCTATAGAAAATTGAACCCTCCCCCACCACGGTCTTCATGTTCTAGTATCTTCATGACAATTATTTTCTAAAAATACTATGATGTTTCCACAGTAGATGAGGTAGACATTTGAAACATTTCTCTGCTGTTTATTATTTTTTTCTCATTCTGGTCTTTTACTGGCATATTTCTCTTTCAGAGCTTCTAAAGCAGATGAAATATTAATACGGTTATTTTTTAAAGTTTTTACAATGACGTGATTTTTTAAAGGGAGAGATTTTTTTTCTCTCTGTTTCTTTCTGTTCCATTACATTTTGGTGAAGCTTGAGAAACAGAGATCAAAGGCCATAGGAAAATGTCATGGTCAAAGTGCTTCTCACCTCGCAGTTCCCCAGTGACTTAAACCTTGCTCAGATTTGACAGAATAACAACACAGACTGGCAGCCAGAGTTGGGAGTGTGGAATTTTCCTGGCAGCCAAATTCGAAAATGCAGATCTATCTGAAGCCAGCATATTCACAAACAGTCGTAGGTTCGTGAGTTAGTTAGGAAAGCACCAGAAATCAGATTTAAGAGTGAAAAAAAAAAAAAGGAGAGTAATGCAGATCCTTATTTTATGAGCACAGCCAAGTGCTATCTACAGAACCATAAGGAGAAGCTCAGGGGTCCCTGGGGTCCACTGTCATCCTAGGGGATGCACAAAAAGCTGAAGATGATGATGGGGGCTTGCCTGCGTGTTTCCCTGTTGCCTATTGCTTGAGAGACGTGGGCCATCTTGGAGGGCTGGCCGTTTTGAGACTTGGCCAGTTCTCCTCTCTCCGGGAATCTCAGAGCGAACTAGCTAGGATGTGGTCTCTGCTTCTCGGTAGGTAAAGAAGAGGAGAAGGAGTGACCACGTGAGCTCTTCTGCTCTGTCACCTGTCCTGGCCTTACAGGGATGTGTGACGTCACCCGGCTTGGCTGTGGGAGTCCCCAGAGCTGCTCCCTGATGGTGTGACTATTCTCATAGTCCATCACCAGCATAGCAAGGCCGGGAGGTGCATTAGGCAGCTTTGCTCCAGGGTAATGCAAGGAATCTGGGAACAGTAGGGGTATGTATCCGGTGCTCACACTAGGTTGTGTTTTCTTTCTGAAATTCATTTCCGGAGAGGAAATAAACACGGCAGGGATGCAAAGGTGAGAAAGGATGACAGAGCCAATGCTCTGATGCCTTTTGCTGTTTGGGGAGATGTTTGTAGAGTAAGCATATCCAAATGCTGTGCAGCAGCCTGTGAAATTTCTCATAATCTTTGGGTGTTCTCCCTCCATGACTGTGGCCTCCCCAACCTTCTCTTTTATTTATTTATTTATTTATTTATTTATTTATTTATTTATTTATTTATTTCAAAAAATTTTTTTAACGTTTATTTATTTTTGAGACAGAGAGACAGAGCATGAATGGGGAGGGTCAGAGAGAGGGAGACACAGAATCCAAAACAGGTTCCAGGCTCTGAGCTGTCTGCACAGAGCCCGACGCTGGGCTTGAACTCACAAACCACGAGATCATGACCTGAGCCGAAGTCGGCCGCTCAACCGACTGAGCCACCCAGGCGCCCCCCCCAACCTTCTCTTTAAAAAAAAAAATTTTTTTTTCACGTTTTATTTATTTTTGAGAGACAGACACAGAGCAGGAGCAGGGGAGGAGCAGAGAGAGGGGAGACACAGAATCCAAAGCAGGCTCCGGTCTCTGAGCTGTCAGCACAGAGCCCAATGCTGGGCTCAAACTCACAAACCACGAGATCATGACCTGAGCTGAAGTCGGATGCTTAACCGACCGAGCCACCCAGGCGCCCCTCCCTGCAAGCTTCTAATAGAAGCCCAGCCACATTGAGTGGAGATTGTGTTGCTTTGTCACAGCAACTGCGGAGGACGAAGTTTGTTGCTCATCACAGAAACCAAAGAACAGCTTTTCTTGGAAGCAACTCCTTGTTTTCTAAGCACACAGTAAACTATTCTCTGGTGTCCACTCTGCCTGAATATTCTCAGCCAACACTGCTTACATCTTCTGCTCACAGCACGATCCTTGGCTCTTTGGTGAGTCAGCGAAAGAAGACAAGTGTATGTTACAACAGTTTTAGCATTCTGCCAAAGCCCACATTCTGTTGATTTCATGAAAAATAAATGGATTCTTTTTTATGGGCATATTTTACTGAATTGACAGTTTGTACATCTAGCCTGTCAAGAGTTTTTTCAACCGTATTTGTGGGAGTGTCAAGGCAGTCCGACAGAATGGGTGTAAAATAGGATAGTCACGAGGACCACAAACACGGAGAGCTCATGTCTGTATATTGCGTTGGAGCTCATGACATGCACTTTCTGTGTCACTTGTGTTAGTCAACAGGAGATGGATTGGAGGACAGACCTAACAGGCTCTACCAGCCAGCTGGAGTCAAAGAGCTTTTATGTCTAACCAGCGAAGGTAATGGGGTCCTTTCATGTTGGTGAAAATAACCCAGAGGCCAGCACTTAACACCAGTGTGGACAAGGCACATTCGGAATGGGGTGGGAAGAAGTGGTGAGCATTACACCGGAGAAGGTCCATCTCTTGGCAAAATTCTATTGAGCAAATGGCGGCTGAAATTCAGGTCAGCAGCAAACTTATTTCCTGCCTGATTGGGTTAGGGAAAGAAAATAAACTCTAACAAAGTATTATTTTGTTAATACTTGTATGTGTTTATCATATGTAAATATTAATATAAATACTATTTATGAATATATTTATATATGAATTATTTATATATGTTATATATGTGAATTATTTGTATATATATAAATGTATCGTGTTGGTGCTTATTAGTATTAGTAAATTTGGTCATATGTTTATATTCAGAAGTTGCCCTTTTTAAGTAAATAAAATTCATGATCTGCCATCACTTTTGTATCTCTGTCAACCAATTTTCTCATGTCTGAGGTTGCTACTGGCATTTTTGCTACCAAGTTCCTGGTGTACTCTTTTTTTCTTTTTTTTCTCACCCATGACTTGAAGTATGTGATTCAGATGCCAAGCTGGGCTCTGAAAACCTAGTTAAAACATATCTCAAAACAATAATAAAAGTCACTGGCTGTTTCCTATCTTCTTCCCATGATTACTGAATGACTAAGTGAGGAATTAACCTGATTGCTATGTAGATACCCATAGCACAGGCCTGGGCAGATGGTGTTCAGTAAATTGGTATTTTCCCTCACCCTCAATAGTGCTTGTCTTTTCTTTCTTTCTTTCTTTCTTTTTAAGTAGGCTCTGCACTCAACATGGGGCTTGAACTCATGACCCTGAGATCAAAAGTCACATGCTCTACCAACTGAGCCAGCCATGCCCTTCAGTAGTGCTTTTCAGCCTTTCCCTGAGTATCCTCAACTGCAGAGAGCAGTAGACACATGAGCTCAGGCCCCTCTGGATGTTTCCCAGACTCCCATTGAGGAACACCAATGTTCTAGGAAGATGTGCCCTTGTAACCTTGTGGCTTCACTACTCCCTGGCACATATACTGTAACTTGAGAAGGTTAGTGTTCATGGCTAATGTTCAACCTGGCAGAAGGGAGTGGTCAATATATTCGCCCCAAATATATTTTGTCATGTTTGATATGCTTTGCAATTTGGCCACTTACATATGGTTTATAAGATAATTCCCTTAAGCATGTTGGATTCGACAGCACACCCGTTCTCCAGCCGTCCTGGACAGTGGGCAGGGAATCATTGTTCCTAAATTCTGCATTTGCACGTTCAGTGAAAATGTAGAAATCTGATGAGGACACACTCTTGAAGTACGTAGCATTCTGTGGATTTTAGTTACATGCAGAGATTTAATGGTGGATTTCCAACTGAAAAATAAGATAATGGGGCAGCATTTCTTTACTAACTCAGATAAATGAAAATAAAAGAAACCCTCCTCATCGGGCATTTTTGTAGCAGAATTATAGAATCTACTAATTATAGATGATTCTCAATTGCCCATGAGTTCGGGGGTTCATTTCATTTCTTGTAGATCATTTCAATTCTTTGATAATTGAAAATTTTCACTTTGGTGGTTAGTTCTTGTTTCTACGGAACCAGTCTTATTTTAAAGCCAAATTTTGACAGAAGAGGTAACATTTTGAGCAATGTGGGTGTTACCCCATTGTTACAGGTGAAGAGACAGAGGTTCAGGAAGGCTAATGCAAGACCACTGAGTCATGGAGCTGGGCTGTAACTTCACCTCTCTGACTCAAGACTCATTCTCTGTCTCTCAAACTACTGCCTATCCACTGGTAGAAATATGGTAAAATGTCCTGAAAGATAGGAGGAGGCCTAAGAAAGGCTGACATAATCGCGAATCATCAATTCCTGAGTAACCAAGAATTGACAAATATTTGAGAGAGTTAGCTTTGGTTTCTTCATGCAAAAGTATTAATAAGTCTTATAAGGAACAAAGGAGGTAATGGATTAAAAATACTTTGGTAAGGGGTGCCTGGGTGGCTCACTCGGTTCAGCAGTCCGACTTCAGCTCAGGTCACGATCTCGTGGTTCGTAGGTTTGAGTCCCGTGTCAGGCTCTGTGTTGACAGCTCAGAGCCTGGATCCTGTTTCAAAGTCTCTGTCTCCCCCTCTCTGCCCCTCCCCCACTTGCACTCTGTCTCAAAAATAAACATTAAAAGACATTTATAAATACTTTGGTAAGTACAACTAGCTCTAAATATACAAAGGAAGACTATCCATTAAACCTCTGCCCTTTGAGAAGAATCTGTACCTGGGACTGTACTCTTGGCCCTCCTGAGTCACAGGACGGACGCCATGGTAGCTCTGAAGGGCTGTGTACTCTAGCTGAGACTTCTCTGTGGTCCGGACAAATAACTGCCAAACAAAGCAACGAATTGAACGAGGATTGTCATGACCAGGAGCACATTTTATGGTTGACGATCTCTGCAACTTTCCTACTAAAGGCACACAAAGTTTTGATAACTCATTTTAAGGCAAACCAAGTCCTGTGTTCTCTCTTCGCCCCTTGAGAAACTTGCACATAAATATGCGCAGAGTAGGAGTGGAAAGATGGCCACCATATTTAAGCATGTAGTAGATAGTAAGAGTTGGTGGTTGGGGGTCCACCCTCATGTTTTCTTGACAATTGGAACTCTGGTTGTTGATGAATTGTTCCTTGAGCAATGTCTTAACCTAAATAGTGCAGTTACTTAATGTGGTGCCTAAACATTTTTACCTGTGTTAAAACTAATGAATTTGTCAGTTACACAAGGGCTACCAGTGGCTTTTCTCTCATCACTGTTCATTTTCTGAGAACATTGGTTGAGACCGACTTTGTAATGCCCAGTATAGTAACTGGCACACCGAGGGATGATATATATATATATGTGTGTGTGTGTGCGTGTGTGTGCGTGTGTGTGTATTTGTTGAATATACGAACTACAGAAGCATCTACCAGAAGCCAGGCTCAGTTTGTAGGAGCATCTGTGAGTAGGATGACCTCTTAATTGGTCTTTATTCACTCAAAGTTTATAAAATATGTTCTTTGGGTTTTTTAATGGAAATTTGATAGAGGCAATTGTAGAGGTAAATGTAAATGAAGTTTTTTTTAAAGTTTATTTTGAAAGAGAGAAAGAGCGTGCAGGGGAGGGGCAGAGAGAGGGAGAGAGAATCCCAAGCAGGCTCTGCGTTGCCTGCTCAGAGCTTGATGTGGGGCTCAAATGTATGAACTGTGAGATCATGACCTGAGCCGAGATCACAACTAGAGCCGAAATCAAGAGTTGGATGCTTAACTGATTGAGCCATCCAGGTACCCCACTTTACATGAATAATAAATATATATATTATAAGGAATAATACAGAGATCCTGTATCCTTTTTAGTCAGTTTCCCCTAAAGGCAACATTTTATAAAAATATAACACCATATCACAGCCAGGATGTTGATGTTGACACAGTCCACCCATATCATTCATATGATCTACTGATTTTGTTCAGATATCTTTCTGAAGTGATTTTAAATGATGGAGTATGATTGGGAAGCCAAAATAGCCAGGTTGTAGGCTCTTGTGGCAAAGGTGCAACCAGGACTTTGTGAACATCTGTTGGGGTGAGGCCGGTTTCCAGCCGCAGAGGAGAGCACTGTGGGATGCCTAGGGGGTACCCCAGGGAGGAGAGGTTTTCCAGGCTCCAGCCTTGGGGCCCAGCACAGTAAGAGTCTATTTGGCAGCCCAGAGGAAGGAGGGAGCCTTGTCCTGCATTTTCCAGGGCTGAGGTGGCCCCTGGTGGGTGCCCTTCCCGCCTGTGGCTTCCCTGCTCCAGCCACGAGGCGGGAACACGTGCTGTGGTTTAGGCTTACAGGGGCCCTAAGTCTGGTCTACACCCAAATCCCAGACCACACCCGCCCCCTTCTGAACCAGAATTTCCAGAAGGTTTGAGAATTAGCCTCAGTCTTTGTCATTCTTTCCTTTCGAGTGGTTGTTTTTCTTACTGGATTCAGGCAAGCAAATAATGAGGTATTGGAGGGCTGATGGTCCCTCTTTTGATTCATTATTTCGCAGTCTCTTAACCAAATCTCATCTGCCCTTGAAGCCCGCACAGCATCGCCCTGGAAAGGTGGATCGTTAATGCTGATGGGAATGAAGTCAGTTTCTCCCTAGGGAGACATTTCCAGGGAATGAAGACCTGTGACTCCCATGCTGGGGGGTGGGGGGCGGGGGAGGCAGGGGTGAAAAGAAGGTGGTGGTGCCCATTATATTTCTGGGACTGTGGCCTTGTTTCTATTTAGGGGGAGAAAAACTGCCTAGCGTTTTTACACTCCGGAAATGAATCCAGCCTTCTAGGTTCGAAGAGGTTTCTCCCACCTCCCCTTTTCAGGCTTAAAAGTAGCTGGGTTCAGCCTGTATAAGTAGCTAACTCACAGTTAACTCTTCCCTCTGAGCCAGGCCTTCCCTTGGTGGTGGGCAGGCTGCTAGCAATATCATTACTGCTTTTGCGGGGCCAGAGCCAAGAAAGGCAACATTTGCATAATATTCCTTTATTTGGTTTGCCACCTTCTGCCATAGATCTGGAAAATAAAAGACACACCTTTTGCAGGAATTGCTAGTTCTTAAACAAATAACTGCATAACAACTGCTTACCATGTGGGAACCCTGAGCACTTTTCCAGGAAAAGCTAATATAATAAAATGCTTTGGCAAACGTGCCTGTACTATAATATTATTTAATAAGGTTTTAAGAATCCGGTTTTTAAATTTGCAGCTTCTGGAGAAAATAATGTTATATTTTACTTGGAGAACAATTTCGTTGAAATGACCCTTTCAAGGGATTTGGAAAATGCACGTGTTCAATTATTCTTTTAAGCCTTTTTATATAATGGGTTCTCATAGAACCTTGTTATTCCTGGTGGATTTTTTTTTTTCTCTGCTCTCACTTTTTTTTGTTGTTGTTGTTTACCAAGTTATTCTTCTTTTTAAGTATTGAACATTTTCTTCAGGGCATATTCTGATATTTAAGTAAATGCATGAATACCAGGAAGAAAGGATGGTGAATTTCTGCTTGATTGCTTTGGATTTTTCTTTGGATCCAAATGTTCACATATTAGGAAACAGCCAGATAATGAGGTTTTTCAGATAATCGTTGAATGTCCATTATTATATAAACACAGCTAGCCTTGAAGGCTACATTTGCCGCCCAGATTTCGTGGTGACTTTCTCGAATGCTTTTGAAAACTTTGACTTTCTGTATAGTATATGTAGGCTTGCTTTTGTAAATTAAAGAAAGTGTGTTCCCTCGTCCCCAACCCTTATATTATAAAGATTTGAAGAAGGATATAAAAATTGGCTCTCATCTCCAGACATAACCACTGTTAAACTCTGAAAATGTATTTTCCAGGCTTTTTCTAGGCATGGAGTTAACGCAGTTACTTTCCTATCATATATTGTTCCTTCCATTTGTCATTAAAGGACCTATCCTGGGCATTTTCTCATATTTGTAAGTCTTTCCCTCGGATCCTGTGTATGCTGTTCGAATCCCACGTGTGTGCCACGGCCCAGTACAGCCACCACCTCCATACTGACCAGGGCCCCGGGGTATGTGTGAGGGAGGGGGTCCCACTTGCCTTCCGGAAGTCACGGAAGTGCCATAATAATCCTCTCCTCTCTCTCTGCTCCCTCTCCTCTTTTTCCCCATGTGTGTTTTCCTGTGTTTATTTTTAGTTCTTTCTCACTTGCCGGTATCGATCGGAGGCTGGGGGCTAAGTGGCTGCTCTGTGACCATGGGTCCTCTGCCCGCGAGGATGCCCACTGCAGGCTGCGGGGAGCCCGCTGGCTCGTCCTGGGAGGGGGGAGACCCTGCATCAGTGTGTGGGGTACACACGGGGGCGGCTGCCTTTAGGATTCTCAGTCACGTTTCCTTCTGGGCCTGAGATCATGTGTCCTCCTTGTTGACTGCTTACTGGAAACTGCACCTCCTAGAAGGTGGAGAACCCATATTTCAGTGGCTGGTGTGGGGCTGGCTTGGCCTAGGTGGTGACCGTGGGAAACGTGCCCTGGCTCTTTGACCAGAGCTTAGCAATCCAAAACCCGAGGCTCCTCGGGTCAAGAGCTAACCTGGCTGCCAGGTGCTGGCCAAGGGCCCTTTAGCTTGTAGGTTCCTGAGAATCGGACAAGGCGGGGCCTGGAGCACCGCTCCCAAGGGCCTGGGTGCTCCAGCCATCTCCCCACCTGCCGCGCGGGTCTCTGACTTCTTCCTTTATTGCTAGTGTAAAATAAGGACAGACATGTTGAAAAGGTGCGATTCTGAGCTTGACTGCAAGTCCCCATTTAACATGAGCCCTTCTTATCCCCTCCTTTGTCAGGACAGATATTTTGGGTATGTAACTCAATTCACTGAGGGGTGAGGGCATGTTGAGACACAGATGGCATGCGATCCATGCCGTTTCCCATCACTGGTCTCTCTGTGTCTAAATTTGTCACATGCATTGATGGCGTAGGCCCCGGTGAGACCCGTGACCCCCAGTGGTCTGTACACAACATCCCTGATGGCTTGCTCTCCTGGGTTCTTTGATTCTTTCCTTCCTGTGATTAAAAATCTTGCTTCTCCTCCTCTCACCTGAGCACACTTGTCTTCCTCCACGGAGGCCTCATGCAACTCTGTTCCACCTGCCTCCTGTCTCCTTCCTGCCTCCCTTCATTCCTGGGCTCAGTCTTACACTTAAAAAAAAATTTTTTTTAAATGTTTATTTACTTTTGAGAGAGAGAGTGAGACAGAGTGTGAGTGAGGGAGGGGCAGAGCGAGAGGGAGACACAGAATCGGAAGCAGGTTCCAGGCTCTGAGCTGTCAGCACAGAGCCCGACGCGGGGCTCGAACCCACTGACTGTAAGATCATGACCTGAGCCGAAGTCAGATACTTAGCCGACTGAGCCACCCAGGTGCCTCTCAGTCTTACACTTTTTATGTGCAGCGTCCGTTTGCTCGTTCATTCACTCATTCACTCATTCATTCATTCATTCATTCATTCAATTTCTGTTGTGCCAGGCCCATTGCTTGAAGCTCAGTGCACAGTGATGTGCAGCACATTCCTGCCTCCCAGGAGCCTGCTGCTCATCACCTAGGAAGTCAGGTAAGCTGCTGCGTATCCAAGGTGGGGATCACGAGGGTTGACAGAAACACAGGGAAGCGGACATAAGTCTGTGTGGGAGTCAGGAAAGCCATCAGTGGGAGGTGACACCCCTTAAAGCGTCTGCAAGGCCAGAGTGTGGGGCAGAGGGAGGAGGTCGTGCGAGTAGAAGGAACAGGACGTGCAGAGGCTGGAGGCGTTAACAGTTGGCCTGTGTGTGAAATCCCTCCATGCAGAAATCAAGGTCAGAAGGTGTACTGGGAGACAGTAGGCTGTGGCCCCACCCGGAACGCCCTTGCTTATCAGAATGAAACAACAGTTAACACGTACGTGGCCCATGTTATGTGCCAGCCACTGAGCATTTTATAATCATCAATTCATTTAATCCTCATACCGACTCGAAGAGGTAGGGACCATTATTCTCTCCATTTTACAGATGAAAATCTGAGGCCAGAGAGTTTGAGATTTAGAGAAGGTCTTCCAGACAGCAGGGTGGAGCTGGGCTTTGAGCTGGGGAATCTGCTGTGTGTGGCCAGATGGCCCAGAGCCAGCTCTCCTAATGGCCCAGTGGCCACCTCTCACACTCCAGAGCAGGACTTCATCATGCTGGCCTTAAGGAATGACAGAAAGGGGTTAACTGGTGGGGAAAAGGATCTGAAATTTGTACAGAGAGTTCTTTATCTTTAGAGACAGATGGAGATTCGATCCAGGAAGGCTGCGTAGAAGTCCCTGCAGTTTTTGTGTGGGAATTTGGTGCAACAGTCTCTTAGAATTGCTTTCTCAGAATTATATATACTGAAAAGGCAGTTCTGGGACCTATTTTTAACCGAATGTTAGTTTATAAGGAAACATGCCCTGTATGCTGATAGAATTTGATGTTCAAAGTAAGTAATCAATATGTTCATGTGATTTCAAGTATTTTGCTATAAGTAAAAGTAAGTTTTTTAAATTGGACACTTTTTTTTTTTAATTTTTTTTTTCAACATTTATTTATTTTTGGGACAGAGAGAGACAGAGCATGAACAGGGGAGGGGCAGAGAGAGAGGGAGACACAGAATCGGAAACAGGCTCCAGGCTCTGAGCCATCAGCCCAGAGCCCGACGCGGGGCTCGAACTCACGGACCGCGAGATCGTGACCTGGCTGAAGTCGGACGCTTAACCGACTGCGCCACCCAGGCGCCCCTAAATTGGACACTTTTTGTAAGTCCCTTTGGACCTTCCTTCCACTTCTGGGTCTGATGGGAGGTAGGCACTTTCACTAACGGTACCTCTGGGGAAGTAGTTGGCTCCTCTATGATATGGTGTCCCTACTGGTACCTCTTCCATGAGTTTTTTTTTTTTTAACCATTATTTAAACTGTAATAAAATACACATAACATAAACTTTACCATTTTAACTACTTTTAAGTGAACAGTTCAGTGGCATTAAGTGTATTCACAGTGTTGTGCAATTATTACCACCATCCATCTCCAGAACTCTCTTTATCTTCTGAAGCTAAAACTCTGGACCCAGTAAACAAAACTCCCCAGAGCCCCTCACCCTCCAGCCCCTAGAACCCACATTCCACTTTCTGTCTCTGTGAATTTGACTACTGTTCGTATCTCATGTAAGTGGGATCCTATAGTAACTGACCTTTTGTGTCTGGCTCATTGCCCTTACAAAAATGTTCTCAGGGGCTCCTGTGGCTCAGTCAGTTAACTCTGACTCTTCATATCCGCTCAGCTCATGAGCTCATGGTTTGTGAGATCGAGCCCTGTGTCAAGCTCTATGCTGACAGCATGGAGCCTGCTTGGGATTCTCGCTCTCCCTCTCTTCTCTGCTCCTCCCCACTTTAAAAATAAATAAACTTATGGGGCGCCTGGGTGGCGCAGTCGGTTAAGCGTCTGACTTCAGCCAGGTCACGATCTCGCGGTCCGTGAGTTCGAGCCCCGCGTCAGGCTCTGGGCTGATGGCTCAGAGCCTGGAGCCTGTTTCCGATTCTGTGTCTCCCTCTCTCTCTGCCCCTCCCCCATCCATGCTCTGTCTCTCTCTGTCCCAAAAATAAATAAACGTTGAAAAAAAAATTTAAAAAAAAATAAAAATAAATAAACTTAAAGAAAAAAGATGATGTCCTCAAGGTTTATCCATGTTGTAGCAGGTGTCAGAATTTACTTGCTTTCTAAGACTGGATACTATTCCACTGTATGGATAGAGAACATTTTGTTTACCCGTTCAGCCCTCAGTGGGCACCTGAATTGTCCCTATCTTTTGGCTCTTGTGCGTAATGCTGCTATGAAAATGTATCAGTATCTGTTCAAGTCTCTGCTTTCGTGGTATTGCATGAAGTTTTACTCTCTCCTCGGTCAGACCTTGGGAACTATATATAACACAGTTGCATTCATGGGCATAGAAGCTGCCTTCTTCTCTCTCCCTTTTCTATCATGTCAAATGAATCATATTAATATAGTAGTAGAGGTAGGTTTCAGGAGGGGGTTGTATTTTAGAATGGGTCCTCCTTCCCACTTTTATGGAACAGGAAGTATTTACTGACAAACTCCATGCAGGAGGTGACCACTCCCTGAGCTGTGGAAGCACCAGGAGAGATTCAGGGTGAGGGAGGGATGGGGCTGGGAGGGTAGTGCTACCTGGGGCCCAGTCTAGGGAGAAGAATTTAGGGCATTCGTTGCACTTCACGGGAGGGCATGAGGAAGAGAAGAATCTAGGGTGAATCCCAAATTTCTAGCTCAGTTGGCTAAATGGTCCCCAGAACTAGGATGACCGGCATGGGTGATGCTGGGGGATCACAGAGCCTGCACCTGTGTCAGACCCCTTGAAAATAGGGGGAGAACCTCCACGGGCCTGCCACGATCTGCAGGGTGAGGGTCATTACAGTGCAGCCGAATAGTGGGGCTGGAAAATGAAGTGACAGTACCGTATAATTAATGCGAATTTGTTTCTTCTTTCCGGCTTTATTGAAAACAATTGTCATATATCACTGTATAAGTTTGAGGCGTGCAGCATGATGGTTTGATTTTGATGTACAAGTATCGTGAACTGATTACCACAGTAGGTTTAGCTAACATCTTTCTTCTCATGCAGTCACAGCAAAAACTTAAAAAAAAAAAAAAGAATAGAAAAAAGGCAACAGTTGTTTCCTTGTCATGAGAACTCTTAGAATTTGCTCTCTGAACAACTTCCCTGTACACCATCCTCCGTGTGATCCGTGTGAGTTACAGTCACCATGCTGTTCATTCCATCCCTAGTACTTACGTATTTTATAACTGGAGGTGTATACCTTTGATCACTGTCCTCTAACTCCCCCTTCCCACCTTCTGCTTCTGGTAGCTACCAGCCTAATTATTTTTTTTTCTGAGGTTTTTATTTTTTTTTAATGTTTTTATTTAACTTTGAGAGAGACAGAGTGTGAGCAGGGGAGGGGTAGAGAGAGAGGGAGACTCAGAATCTGAAGCAGGCTCCAGGCTCTGAGCTGTCAGCACGGAGCCAGATGCGGGGCTCGAGAAACTGCGAGATCATGACCTGAGCCAAAGTTGGATACTTACCCGACTGAGCCACCCAGGCTCCCCTGAGTTTTGAGTTTTTTTTTTTTTAAAGATTCCATATATAAGTGAGATGATACAGTATTTGTCTTTCTGTGTCTGACTTGCTTTGCTTAGCAAATGTCCTCAAGGTCCACTCATGTTGTTGGAGATGATAAGACTTCCTTGTGCTTTTATGGCTGAGTATTGTATACACATACACCACAACATCTTATTGAAAGATGGTTACATTTCTTTACAGAAACTTCTGTTGTCATGTCAGGATTTTTTGTTGGGGTATCTGTGGTGAAGGCCAATGTTTTCTTGGTTTGGTTCAAAGGTGACAGATGGAAGTAGGTAAGTAATTTGTTATTAAATGCTATTAGTATTTCCACCTGAATTTTTGTACTCTATTTTGAACTTGAACTTGGGGTATGTCGCTACAACTTTTCCTTTACTAGCACCCTGTTGTCTGACCTTGTCAGCCCCTCCTCATTGACTTGCCAGCCCTGGTTCCTAGCGCACCCAGCCCTTCACTTCCTCTGTGATATATCCTGTGCCTGTAGAATTGGAAGGAACCACACAGTAGAAGGAATGGATGGATGTAGGGTAAGGATAATGGGTTCACTTTCAGATGTCTTGATCTCAAAACCATCATGTAGGCATGTAGGCGGGTAGATGTCCAGTGCTCAGGATTGAGCTAAATGGGACATAGCTATGGAAGCCATCCCAGTGCCCAGGGGGAGGAGATTGCCTGAGGGAAAGAAGGCACAGAGGGAAAGACCATCCTCTTCTTCGTCTACTCCTGTATCCATTTTGGGTGACAGAATGAACAGTAGGCCATGATTCAGAGGTGGCATCCAAACTGGTGCCGTGTGCCTTTCCTCTGTCTTCATGTGGGCAGATTCCAGAGAGGAAGAGGGGGGTTTCAGGAGACATGGTGGGCAGATGGGCTGAGGCGTGACAGCCACATGGGCTGGGGGAGAGGAGCCCCCAGAGGAAGCTGGGAAGAGGGTCAGGGGAATAATTGGTGAACCAGGGCAGGTGGTGTGCTGGAAGCCAAAGGAAGGAGGTTGAGGGAGGCAGGAGAGGCCAAGTATTCAATGCTGAGAGAGACCAGATATTTGACAAGTGTCCCCTGAATTTGGCTGTTGGGAGGCCCTCCTAATCCCTTCCCGAGTTGTTTCAGGTAATGATGGTTTCTAATCCAAGATGGTACCCTTGCAGTGTGCTCTCTCCTTAGCTCTTGAATTCCAGATGCTCTGTCAGTCAGCACATGATGCTTCTTATCACCCATTCCTTACCAAAAATACTCTTCAGCAGTCCAGAATGCATCCTAAACACTTCTGCTACACATTCTAAATACCAGCATTTGAACTCCGATGCATCTAATTCTCTCTGGAGGCATCTCCTCAAATTCATATCATCCTTATTTTAACAGTAGAATAGGGGACATTTTTATTCTCCGGATTCCCAACCCACAAGATGCTTGAGGAGCCAGAGATTTTAAGAATCTCCATGGATCACAGGTAAAATTGGTTGGTGACCCCGAGCCCCAGGGGGACCTTGGGTGAATGCGTCATAATATCTGCTGGCTTCCTTCAGCTTCTCTCTTCTGTCCTTTAAACCACGTGCCTGAGAATCAGGGCCGTCGTGGATTCCAAGCTTACTCTAGCCGTTTCCAAGTTCCTGCTGTTTGTGGAGCTGTTCCACTGACCAGTGAGAATAATAGTAATAATAGGTACAATGTATTGAGTGCTGACCATGTTTGGGGCAGTGTACCAAGTGCTTGACACGTATTATTTAATTGTTTAAAAAAATTCTTTTAAACGTTTATTTATTTTTGAAAGAGAGAGAGAGAGAGAGAGAGAGAGAGAGAGAGATGGTGTGAGTGGGGGAGGGGCAGAGAAAGAGAGAGACACAGAATCCAAAGCAGGCTCCAGGCTCTGAGCTGTCAGCACAGAGCCTAATGCGGGGCTTGAACCCACGAACCATGAGATCATAACCTGAGAGGAAGTCAGATGCTTAACTGGCTGAGCCCCCCACGTGCCCCTATCTCGTTTAATTCTTAAACCGTAGCCTGATGAGGTGAGTGTTGTTAACCCCCTTGACTGAATGAGAGAATTGTGACACAGGAAAATTGAAGACATCTTGCAGCCAGTGGTGGTTCTCAAACTTGAGTGGACATCAGAATCCCCTGGAAGGTTTGTGAAAGCACAGGCTGCTGGGCCCCACCCCTCAAGGTTCTGATCCAGGAGCTCTTGGGATCAGGAACACACTGGGAACCACTGCTGTTAGCCACTCAGCTAAATGCAGGACAGGGGTTCCCAGCGGGGCCTGACTGCCCATGTGCTCTCTGCTTTGCGGGATGTGCACCCCAGGAACCTGAAGGAAGGAAGCCTGCTTGCCTCCTAGGTAGACTGCGGGCTTCCTAGTGGAGGGTTCAGGTGAGGGGTTCTCTTTCAGGTGAGCTCTGGGCAGGCATGGCAGGTGTACTGAGGCCCAGGGAACCGTTGGGGGCTGGAGCCGGTGGAGGGCGTCGCCCATATAGAACTTAGAACATTAGTAACATCGACTCCAAGTCTGTCTGCTTTGGTATCACTCTGAACCGGGACTTCTAAGCAGTGTCTGCGCTGCCCCCTCCCTTTGTATGCCACTGCCTGGCAGCCAAGGAGAAGAACACCCAAGCACCCTTCATTGCTGGGGCTCTGGGACGCTCAGGGACCCCATCTCCACCTCTGTTCTCCACGCGAGGAAGGGCTCAGCCCACATCCGATTGGTCAGTCCTTCCTCCTCCACCTCCGTGTTCATGCTCGTAATAACCTCCTTTAACATGCCTGAGGGAGAAATGAAAGACTGCAGAGCCTGCGTTGGACGGGTGGGTTTCATAGCAATGCCTCGTGTGGCCCTTGCCAGCGTTATCAGACAGGGACTCACCCCTGGGCCAAGACGGACCCTTTGAATTCTCACAGTGACCTTGTGAGGGGGGTTCTTTGGTCACCCCCCTGTGGCACAGGTGAGGACACGGAGGCGCAGAGGTTAGTTAAGCCACTCACCAAGGTCAGACAGCCAGTGAGCGGGCAGCCTAGCTCCAGAGCTGTGTGCTTCACCACGTGCCCTGTGCCCCTCAGGCAGACAGTCGGTGCTTCCTGAGTGCACGCGGGAGTAAGGCATATGCGATGCCAGTTGGGGTGGGATGCTGTGTGGCTCACCCCTTCTGCAAGGTGGCTACTCTGGGTCCACTCGGGGTGGTGGGAAATCCCCCCATGATGCCGCACATCTTTGTCACAGACACCACAGCGTTCACATCCGCTGCAATGAAATGTGCTTTCCCGGGAGGGGGTGGCTGTGGGTATTTATAGAGCGTCTTATAGCTGAAGAGCTCCAGCAGCAACAATTACCTCTTTAATCCTCTTAGCATCTCCGAAAAGAAGGAATGAACTGGTATGGCCTGCTCCTGTTCCCTCACCTTTGCCCTACCTCCAGAATGCTCAGCCTCAAGGTGGGAAGAAGAAGGGGGGTCGTTCGGAAGGAGGAAGTCCTTTCTCGGAGTCACATCAGAGCTGGGGGAGGAGGGGGCTCCCCGTGGAGGGCTCAGATCAGCTCCCCTGCATCCGACTTCCTTTGCACCACCCGGTAGCTTAATGGAGAAATAACCTTTTTTCCTGCTATAGAGAGCTCGCCAGCCCTTTTCACTTTTCTCCTTCCCCTCAGGGAAAGAAAGTTTGAATAATAGAATCCCCCCCCCCCCCCCACCTTCTCAAGCAGTGAATTCTTCTGTCTTGGCAGCTACAGTGTTCAAGACAAGCTATTCGGAGGAGTAGCAGAGAAAATGAAAGGGGATGAGGTCTGGGAAAGTTCTTTTCAGTGTGAGTGGGTTTTTTTTCCATATGCGCATATATTTTACACACATATTTGCATCCATGCCTGCTTGGTGCTGTAGCCTACTGGGAACCATGCTGGTGACTGTCTTTTGTTACGTGGATGTAATTGAATTCAGTGGCAGCACCTGAGGATATACTGAGGCGATAAGGGTTATTTTGATGATCTGACCTCGCCAATGGGATGCCGTGGTGGTGATGGAGGAGTCCCTATTTATACCAGTATTTCCTGTTCCTAAGGGTAGAATCAAGCCTGATGAATAAGATCTGCTGTGGCTTGGCTTTGGGACATTTCCAGACATTACAGTCTCCTATTTCGGGGTTGTCAATAGTCATTCCCCTGGCCGGATCATGGGGCTAGCTAAGTGTGCAAAAGAGGCAATGCAGTTAGAGAAATACTCACCCTGAGCTTCCTGTTCCTTATCTCATGATCCTTCATTATAATGTCTGGCTGGATCAGCTTCTCCTACCTGCCATTAACCATCTCTTTCTGGTCACTTCCTGTGTGTGTGGGAGCCGGGTGAAGACCCCAGACTCCAGACTTGGGGAGACTCTGCTCTATCTGTCCTTCAGTCTTGTGCTTTGTTTTATAATTTTTTGTGTGGTGTTTTAATGAGGTGATTTCATACCTGGGAAATCGCGGTGGCTCCAAGTTCACTCGGGTGCACCCCGTCAATGTCCTGAGACCGGAAAAGGGCAGGGTGGAGTTGGCATTCTGAACGCTTCCCTCGGTGCTCAGCCATGCGTCTGTCACCCAGGAGCTTGGCCGTCGGAAAGAAATATTGCACCAGCTGCGTTCTGAGCTCTGGCTTGCCCCCCAAGACTCCCACCTCCTCCCCGGTCCGGCCCCAGCACCGCCGTCCCTCTCTCCTCCCCTGGCATGCCTGCTCTGCCAGCCGACAGTACCCAGTCACTGTTTCCCTCTTTGGTTCATCTCCAGTTAGAGGAAAATGTATTCAGTGTGTGTTAGGAGAAAGGAAGGCCAGTAAAGGAGACCCCGGGATAAAACAGGAAGAAGGATGCCTGAATGAAGGCCTTTGGAAATTGCTCGTACAATACTTCCACCTCCTTGCCTCCGGGAAGGCAAAGATCAGAGACCGAGAGCTGTCATTATCCCCCACGTAATTATAGGAGAGAGCCAAAGTTCTTGGAAACGCCAGGAAAGTCAGGGAGCTTTTCCAAGACAGCTGAGGGAAGCCAGCAGGAACATTGGCTCGGGGGAGGCTGAGCTCATACAAGGGGACCACTGTGCAGTGGAAAGAATGACTTCCCCGGGCCTCAGACGTGGAAAACAGCTTCCAGGGGCTGGCTTACTAACTCAAGCCGGGTTTGTGGCTTTCTTTCGATGTTCTCCAGGCTTCTGACTTGTGCTGTGTGGCTTCACTGGAGAAGCCACCCGCAGCTGCTTCTGGGGCAACAGGGGCTCTGGGGGTCGAGGCTGCATGTGTGTCTGTGGAGGGCAGGTGTGCCAGGAAGGAGCTGCAGAGCTCCATTTGTGCCCAGCTGAGTCTCTTACTGGCTCCTTCCTTCCTCCTCCGAGGCAGCCTTTTTCCTTTCTATCACTAATTCCCGTCCTGTGACGAAAGTTTTCATACCCAGCTCCCATCCAGCTGGGGAAAGGTTTGCTTTTGGGATTCCTGTGCCGAGCACGGCAGGGCAGAGGGGAACCTTCCTGAAGGAAAAGCTATAACATTCTGCATGTTATTGCTGCTACTGTGTGGGTATTTCTAAGAATGCAAACGGCCCCGAAATAGCATGTATTAGTAACTGTAACGGGGAAGCGAAGTGTATTTTTGGCAAATATGGCTAAAGCTGATTATTATGGTGAGTGAGAGATAGAGCTGGGGTGGGGGATGGTGGCTGCTTCTGGATGTCCTCCGGAACTAAGGACTGAGGACACCTGGGGTCCCGGGCGGTGGGGCTTCCTGGGGATGCTTTGCTGGCTCTAGACTCCCCTGTGCTCCTGCTTTTGCCTGTTGTGGGGACAGTAAGTAGAGACAGCAGTGTGACTGTGCTGGACCCCAGGGATGGAATCCAGAAGGGCCAGGGCCAGTAACCCACTAGGCTGGGGGGAGGCTCGCCCACCCACACATGGCTGCACCACCCACCTCTCTTGGTGGAGGACAGGGAAGGCCTGGTCACACAAAGCCGGGTAAGCTGGAGGATGTCAAGGCATTGGTTGGTGGGCTGTGGGCACTGCCTGAATCCTGGGAGGGAAGGTGGGGACTCAGATTATGAGGCCCACACTTCCCCAAACTCTCTGTAATTCACTGTTTCTATCTGCGAACAGAGAATGTTAATACTTTCTCAGGGAGTCGCGAGTCCAAACAAGGTCACAGAGAAGGGAAGGCTGGAACTTTAAGAAAATTGCTCGAAATGCCAACATGTAATATTATTTGTTTCCCTGCGGATTAGCTAGGGTTTAACACTGGAGAGCAGTATGCATCTGTGCCTCTTGCAAGGTCACTGCTCACAATAGGGCAAAGTTCAACCCCAAGCAGGTCCTCCTGGTATCTGCCTGATGCTAAAGCAGCTTCCTCCCCGACCCCAGGGAGTCCCGTGGCTGGGCTCCATCCCTTGCAGTCTGGTCTCTCTGTGTTGGCCAAGTTCACTCGGGGATCCTACACCTAACCCTGTATTCTCCCTTGCAGAAATTGGCCATCACCACCATAACGGTTAAGTTTATGTGTCAGCTTGACTGGGCCACAGGGTGCTCAGATATCTGGTCAAACATTATTCTGGGTGTTTCTCAGAGTGTGTTTGGGATCAGATTAACCTTTAAATCATCAGAATGAGTAAAGCAGATTGCCCTCCCTAATGTGGGTGGGCCTTTCCAATCAGTTGAAGGTCTGAATAGAACAAAAGGCGGACCCTTCCCCAAGTAGGAGGAGGGAATGCCTCCTGCCTGACAACCTTTTTACTGGGACATTGGCCTTTTCCTGCCTTTGGTTTTGAGTTGAAACATTGGCTCTTCCTGGGGCTCGAGCCTGCCAGCCTTCACAGTGAACTACACCATCGGCTGTCCAGGGTCTCTGGCTTGCTGACTCACCCTGTAGATCTTGGGACTTGTCTGCCTCCATAATCATGTACACCCATTATATGTATAATAAATCTCTTTATTTATTGGCTCTGTTTCTGGTTCTGTTGCTTCAGTTTCTCTGTAGAATCCTAACAAATACAACCATCTGCCAAATAAAGTCATTCTCCGTGGCCCTCCCAAAATGCCCTCTTTATGGCAAGATTTCACAAGAAGGCAGTGAGTGAGCAGAGCATTCGAACTCGAGGCCTGTCATTGTTTAGTCTGTATAGCAACCAGTGGATCAGAGACTCAGAGCCACAGGGGCCCTGCTTTTAGGAAACTCAATGCATAACAATTTAAATCTGTGCAAAAGGAGAAATTAGCTGATTTTCCACATTGAAACAGGATTCTTCCAAGGTCCCTTTAATGAACAAGTTGTATGTTTTACTTGGAAAATTCTGATTTGTGCACAGATTACCTCAAATGAACTACCCCTCTACTACCAGCATCTACTGCATAACATTGAGCAAACTTACTAATCAGTTCACCAGGTTTGTTTGGTGACTTATGTTGTGGCCTGTCCTCTAATGACTGACGTGGCCCTGGGAGTGGCTGTGTGGCAGGGACTGCACTGGTTGATTTGTACTTCTGTTGTTTATTTGGGTTTCATTTCACTGGGTTGACGCTAAGTCAATCCTTGAGTCCTTCTGTAAACATTCACCGGCCTGCCGTGGCCTCAGCTCAGCCTCATAATGACACGTATCCCACAAGAAAGGCACCAGGTAACTGCAGTCATTTCTGATGGGTTTTATAAGGGACTCCTGTCACCAGAAAGATGGTATCAGGCTCAAGAGTTCTGAAGAGTCACTGGGACTGAGATTTTTCTCTGTTCTGACAGCAGGACACTACGTTCTGCATAGACCCTTGGCGGTATTCTGCAAACGTCGCGATCTGAGATGCAGAGTGTGAATTTGGGTCAGTGCATTGCCTGTGCTGTAAGAATATTTATTAATGTCTGCTCGTTAAATGCTAATCCGAGCGTGTTGGGTTCCTGGCGGCTCCATTCTTGTTTTAACAATCTGGGCATTTGGGGACCCCAGCAGGCTGACTTCTGATGAACGCAGGCATGGGACACACCCCTTCTCGTACCCATGTCCCCTCCCTTCACAGATATCCTCTGCTCTCATTCTTCCCTCATCATTTACTCTTAAAGTAGAAGTGACTGATAACAGCCTCGTATTAAGCTTCCTAGAGTGGCAAGTCTGAGGTAGGATGATTTTCAAGGTTAACTCTTGAAAGGGTGCAGAATTTTTTTTTTTTCCCTGAGGATAGAAAGCTTCCAAAGCTCCCTGAAACCACAGAGGTGGGTGCCCGCATGATGTATGTGATCGTAGGGAAACATACTTGGTGATGCTTCCTGTGCCCTGGATACGCATCCTATGGGAAAATGAGTTTATCTTCAGAGAGTCCCCTGCTGAGCACCTAAGGGAGGGCCTGACTTGTCAGACCATCAGTAAACAGTAGTGACTGTGCGATGCGGGTCCCAGAGTCCATATTTCGATATAGACCATCCGCACGACCTGAATGAAAGGATGCTTTCCTACCGCCCTCTTCCAGAGTATCTGCCTCTGCCCTTGGTACCCGTCCGTGTGACCATTACCACTCTCCCTTCTGAGCTTCTGCCTTGGGTTGTCTTTGGTCGACCATCTGTACCAGTGGCTTTTTTACAAGACCAGCTCGGCCCAGAGCCGTGAGCGGCCAGGAGCTCGGCGCCCTTAGCTCGAGGGGAACGGGTTGTTGGACACCGTGTTCCCGTGCTCCAGACAGCGCCAGGGGCAGCCGTGGAGGGGGCAGCCACCCTTGCAGGAGGCTCCTGGCACTGATGGTGTCGGCGACACCTGGCCAGGGCACGGGAGGGCGCAGGCCAGTGCCGCGCTGGCGTGTCTCCAAGTTTCTCTGGGTGCCATCTCTAGTCGGCCCTGCGTGACAGCAGCACTCTCTGCACCACAGCCATTGCTGGGAAGCTGTAATTGGCCCGGGAAAGCGCTTGAGGGCTGTCCCCTCCCCGCCTGGTGTGCGGAGGCACAGGACTCGAGAGATGTTGTTTTGAAATTAATTACAGTTGTGATAAGTGTTGTGAAACAGCAATACTGCCCTTGGAACTGTCATCAAAGCCAGCTGCTCGCAGGGCGCCGGGACACTCTGACTTGCTACATTCTTCTACCTCCCGCGGCTGTTAGGCTCCTGCGGTGTGGAAAGGGCACTTGGGGACCCAGAAGATAGGGAAGTGGTGCCGGGAGAAGGGTTTATAGACCGAGGGAGGTGACAGGATGGTGTTGCAGAAAAATGTGCCCCCACCACCACCGCCCCTCCGTTGTGAGCGTTCTCAGCATACTGGAGTCGGGCCATGCGGACGTGCATCGCCCGCTATGTAATGACAAGGAAAATAATGCCGTGTGCACCCTGGGGATTGATAAATGCATGCTGAGTTGGACACATCACATTTCCACGGCCCATTTCCTTGCTCTTCCAGGAATCCTCCTTCTCCATGCACGTTCGGTCATAACTCCGGGTCACTGGAGGGCATGAGCGTGCGTGTGCTATCTGCTGTCCCCCGCCCCCTGCCCCCCAAAAGTTGAATGTTGAATGCTAACCCCCCAGTGTGATGGTGTCTGCAGGTGGAGGTGAGTAGGTGAGTAGGTCACCCTCGTGATGGGGTCAGTGCCCTTAGGCGCGAGACCCCCAAGAGCTTTCTCCCTGCTTCTGGCACGTGAGGACACGGTCTGTGAACCAGAAAGGGGGTGCTCAGCAGACCTTGCTCTTGGGCTTCCCACCCTTGAGGCCTGTGAGAAATGAATGCCTGTGGTTTAGAAGCCAGCCAGTCCATGGTATTTTGTTATAGCAGCCTGAACGGACTAAGTCTCAAGCTTTGAAAGAAGGTATCTGGGAATGTCTGGGCTGTGCTGTTCTGGTATGTGACCGACGGTGGTTAATTGAGCTCATCGGGCTGGACAGAGCAGTCGCCAAACTTGGGGGAGAGGCTAAATCAAGTGATACTGCTTTCGTCAGGAATGCTTATATTTGTCTTATTAACTTGTTTTTGTTATAAAATTCATCCAGCCTCATGGGGAAAGGCCACTTTAAATTAGTTTTTAATGTTTATTCTTGAGAGAGAGCGACAGAGCACAAGTGGGGGAAGGGCAGAGAGAGAGGGAGACACAGAATCCAAAGCAGGCTCCGGGCTCTGAGCTGCCAGCCCAGAGGCCGACATGGGGCCCTAACCCACGAACCGTGAGATCCTGACCTGAGCCAAAGTTGGAGGCCCAACTGATTGAGCCACCAGGTGCCCCAGGAAAGGTCAGTTTAAATTTACTTTTTGAGCTGATGCAAGGATAAGGAGGTGTATTTCCCCTCCTGTGTTTGCGGGGGTGGGGGGAGAGGGGGGTAGGAAATTCCTGTGTCTAAAAGAAAATTCCACCAGAATAAAAGATCCTCACATCCGCCACGGGAGACTGAGTAGTGGATAAAGTCCGACTGCAAAGTGAGGTGGTCCTGGCTGGATCCTTTCTTTGTCACTTACCAGTTCTGAGAACCAGGCAGGCCCTGCTTCATCCTCACCTGTGCAGTATGTCACAGGATTAAATGAGATAAGATACTGTGGATTTTGTGGCCACAGCCCCCAGGGCCCGTGCCCCCTGCTCCAAGGGGGGAGGTTCATGGCAGAGAGCCTAGGACTCCTTTACGGTGGAACCCATTCACTAGGAAGCTGGAGCAACACAAAAGCACACACAGCTGCCGTCATTGGCAGCCGTAAATGTTCGTGCAAGGGCCCTGTGGTGAGAGGTGAGACCTTCTGATCCAGGGAGCTGGCTGCCCTCCTCCTACAGTCGCCTGTGGGCCCCCAGCCTGCCCACCTGGTACGTGTGAGTGGCCCAGCAAGGTGGGGCTTGGGGCTCCCTGGGCTGGACATAAGGGCCCAGCTGCTCGTGGTTGACCCTAGGTTGTTCCTCTTCTGCAGCTGATTTTGTAGCCCCATTCCTGTCTCTGGCTGGGCACAGATTCTTAGCTCCCTTGGCTCCACCTCTGCACTTCATGGATATCCAGCTTTGGCAGGGTCAATGGGTCTAATCAATGTGTGAAGAAACCCTTGAACCCTTGCTCTATATATTCTTATTAATAACAGGGCACTGTAACACGGATTTGGTTTTTGTTTTGCCATGCCGGCAAATCTTTTTATGACACGATCTCTATGAACGATTTTTGCAGTCTCCAGGCTGTCCCTTGGGTTGTCCAGAAAACAGGATTTGCCTGTGTCTCCTGGAAGCAAGTGGCAGTGGGGCCAGCAGATTGATTCCGTGAGAATCGAGGAGCTCAGGCTGAAGCCTTGAGATGGGTGGATGCCTTTGGGGGTGCATGGTGGCCCTGGCAAAGGTGTGGCAAGCAACCATAGCCACCCCCCCCCCCACACCTGCAAAGTGTTAGAGTGAGAAGGAACCTTCCAAGAACCCCTTGAGCAAATTCTTAACCTTTCTACACCGTTTCAGTATCTGCTGTGAGCTGTGTACCATCCCCTGGGAGAAATGCACATAGGCATACACCCCAGCAGTTTTCCAGACAATTGTAGGAGTTCACGGACTGCTGGAAATGTGTTCATGGAGCATAGAAAAGGGACAGCTGAGCCAGATACCTGGATCCCCCCCCCCCCATTCCTTTGTTCCCTGGTAAGATGATGTCTGGACTCATTTCCCACCACCTAGCTGGTTAGCGGCATAGTCAGGGCCCACAGCTCACAGACCCTGTCTAGACTCTCTGTGCAGTGCTCCTTCTATAACCCTATGATGCTTTCACCTTAACTTCCCTCCTTTGCCGACCTCAGTGACATTCGCATGAAAATGACTTGTCTTTTTGCATCTCCGTGCAGACTGTTGATTCCAGTTGTTTTCCCAGGGGGTAAGTGGAGAGCAGCCTCGATTGCCTCCTTACTCCCCCCTCACCCTCCCACCTGAGAATTTAGAGCTAGTTCTGGGAAGGAGAGTTTGTAACATCCTTGCTGGCCGCAGGGCCTTCCCTATCCCACTTTACCTGATGTTCTTCTTGGAACAAGCAGTATTTTGGGTACAGAGAACAAGGTCATTTTAGAAGACAAGGTGTACTGCCTTAACAGGGTACCACCAACCAGGTGCTTAAACAACAGAAATGTGTTATGTCAAAGTCCTGGAGGCTGCAAGTCCCAAATCAAGGTGCTGGCATCCTTCTTTCTGAGGGCTGTGAGGGAGGGATCTATTCCAGGCCTCTCTCTCTCTCTGACTTCAGGTGATTCTCTTCTCCCTGTGTCTCTTTGTTGTTGTTTTTTTTTTTCTAAAAATTCTTTTTCAATGTTTTTTATTTATTTTTGAGAGAGAGAAAGAGCCAGAATGTGAGCAGGGGAGGGCCAGAGAGAGAGGGAGATGCAGAATCTGAAGCAGGCTCCAGGCTCTGAGCTGTCAGCAGGACGCGGGGCTCGAACTCTTGAGCCGGGAGATCATGACCTGAGCCAAAGTCAGATGCTTAACCGACTGAGCCACCCAGGCGCCCCCTCCCTGTGTCTCTTGACATCATCTCCCCTCTATGTGTGTCTCTCCAAATTTCCCTATTTTTTGAAGGGATGCCGGTTATGCAGGATTAGGGCCCACCCTAGTGACCTCACTTTAACTTGATTAGCTCTGTAAAGACTTTGTCTCCAAATAAGGTTACGTTACAAAATCCTGGGGGTCGGGACTTCATCGTATGAATTTTGAGGGGACACAGTTCAACTCATAACAGAAGGCATTTCCTTATTGGCCGGTCTTGGTAAGGCAGCTTGACCTGGTCCAATATGCTTTCCATAACACTGTGCTATCTGCTTTATTGGGACTCACTTAGACATGTTTCCTGTAAAGAGTGACCAGACAAATTTTTGAAATGTTGGGGAAAAATCTTGATCTTACTGAACCACTTGGCAAGTATGCTGAACATCCGCCCTGCGTCAGTAAAATTTGCTTGGGGGTGAGGGTGGAGGACAGTGAACACCTTCATAAGGCGATTATGATTTTCATGCTTGAGCCAATGGGATTGGGTTTGGAAGAATCTCCTATCTTGTTTTATTGTTTAATTATTTTTATTTCTTTAATGTTTGTTTTTGAGAGACAACGCGAGCAAGGGAGGGGCAGAGAGAGAGGGAGACACAGAATGTGAAGCAGGCTCCAGGCTCCCAGCTGTCAGCCAGAGGCCGACACACGAGGCTCGAACTCATGAACTGTGAGATCATGACCCGAGCCGAAGTCAGACACGAAACCCAACTGAGCCACCCAGGTGCCCCTTATACCTTGTTGTTAAATGTCTAACTGCTCAGACCCAATCCCAGTTGTACTATGGTCATTGAGAGTGAACTGTCCTTTGGAATGGCATTTTTATAAATGGTGTCAATTAATTTTAGAAGGAATTTAGAAGGATAAATTCTCATGGAAGAAAGATTAATTATGTGTTGTAGTCTAGAATAGTGCCTATGACACCAACCTGTTTTTTTTTTTTTTTAATTTTTTTAGCAAGCGAGAGAGAGAGAGAGAGAGAGAGAGAGAGAGAGAGGAGGGAGGGAGGGAAGGAGAAGGAGGGAGGGCAAGTGTGAGTGAGGGAGGGAGCACAGGGAGAGAGTCAGAGAATCTTAAGCAGGTTCCATGCTCAGCACGGAACCTGTCTGGGGGCTCGATCCCACAACACTGATCATGACCTGGGTCAAATTCAAGAGTTGGATGCTCAACCAACTGAGCCACTCAGGCGCCCCAACACCAAACTGTTTGTATACCTGTTTTAAATTACTTATTTTATGTGCGGTAAATTCAAGTGGATTAAAACTTAAGCTGCCACAGTGAGATTATATTTGTGTTTTTTTGTTTCTGGTTTTTTTTTTCTGTTTTGTTTTGTTTTTGGTAGAAGCGCCCCTCCTCCCCTGAGCTTTTGAAGGAAAATACATGTTGTTTTAAAATATGGGGGTTGCAATTTGGGTACAGTGAGGAGAAATGCAGTGGTGAGAATAATTGAAGGGACGTTACAGGAGATTTATCCTTAGACTTGAGACCTGGGTTAGGGTAATAAACATTGGAGGGGGCAATACAAGCCTACTGGTGGGTTTCCAGGGGGAGCTATGAAGTGCCCAGGACGATGGGGGTATTTCAGGACTGTCAGGTGTCAAGTCAGTCCTGACAAGACAAATCTCAGCCATTTATAGTACAGTACATCCGATGAAGGTAAATACTAGAAGCAGCTTGCAGCTTAAATTCAGTTATAGAACCAGATGATCTAGGGTGGATTATCTATGGGGAATGTTGCATCCCAGGCCAGCTTCGCTCTGTATATTTTTGGCGTGCAGCTTATTTTTGAGCCATTTTTTCTTTCTTAGCTGGTTTGTGTTAGGGAATACATGCTAATTTTTCACATTAGAGTCTCTCTGTCACACGCACATACATCATATTGGAAAGTCACAGATAGTAAGGAAAATCTGCTGCCTCCTTTCCCCCACCCCCCCAACCCCCCACCCTGCTGCCCAGTGTGTGACAAAGCCGGAGATTTTTGTGGTCACTTTCGTATTCACTGTTGCCTTGGCTTTTCTTGTCCCTCTTCACTTTCATTGGTCTGCTTGGTTAAGACCTGACATTCTCATTGTTTTGAATTTGAGATCCGGCAATAAAATGGATTATAAACAAAAACTAGAAATCCATCAGGTAAGAGTAGCTTTGAGGTAGGTGGAATTTCTATTTCAGGTGAAAAATCTTATTTAGAACCAAAAACACCACTGTCAAAATCCTTCACTTAAAGCAAACTGTGAACTTCTGGGTTGGGAGTTTCAGATTCTGGTTACATTCAAGCACATTTTTTCACTCTCATGAATTTCATACCACAAAATTTGCTGGCCCAGCTACAGCCCGTGCTGTTTATGAGAGAGGAAAATGCCTTTGACTTATTTACTGCCGCAGAGTTCCCAGATGCGGACCAGTAGTCGTTTCTTTTGTGATGTGTGCATAAACTTTCCAATAATGCAGGACATAACAATAACATCAATTTTAGTGACTGTGTAGAATGAGCCAAATGTTATCAAGGAATATTTCTGGTTAGTTCAAACAATAATATACCTTTTGCAATTTCCAAGGTACTCTTTTCTTTTTTTAAAATGTTATTTTTGGGGGTGTCTGGGTGGCTCAGTCAGTTGAGCATCCGACTTCAGCTCAGGTCATGACCTCACAGTCCGTGACTTGGAGCCCCACATCGTGCTCTGTGCTGCCAGCTCAGAGTCTGGAACCTGCTTCACATTCTGTGTCTCCTTCTCTCTCTCTCTCTCCCCCTCCCCCACTTGTGCTCTCTGTGTCTCAAAAATGAATAAACATTAAAAAAAATTTTTAGAGTGTTATTTTTTAATTTAATTAGTTAATTAATTTTCTTTTTTTGAGAGAGAGCATGCATGAGGGAGGAAGGGGCAGAGAGCGAGGATGAGAGAGAATCCCATGCAGGCTCTGTACTGTCAGCTCAGAGCCTGATGAGGGGCTCCATCCTGTGAACTGTGAGATTATGACCTGAGCTGAAATCCAGAGTCAGACACTTGACCGACTAAACCACCCAGGCACCCCCCACCCAAGGTACTTTTCTTATAATGAGTCCATTCTTTCCAAGTTTTAAAAGATTATTTGTCTTAATTTTAAAACTCAAAGACTTTTTTTTCCCATTAAGACAGCAAAATGTTTACCTCTCTAAGAAATGCAGAATACTAGAATGGTTCATTTGGGTATGTTGCTCATTCAAGTCTCGTTTTGTTTTTTGTTTCATTTGGAGAGAGAGAGAGAGAGAGAGGCAGAGGGGCAGAGGGAGAGAAAGAGACCATCTTGAGCAGGCTCCACGCTCAACTCAGAGTCCGATGTGGGGCTTGATCTCAAGACTCAGAGATCATGACCTGAGCCAAAATCAAGAGCTGGACTCTTTAAAAAAAATTTTTTTTTTACATTTATTTATTTATTTTTTTATTAAAAAAAATTTTTTTTTCAACGTTTATTTATTTTTGGGACAGAGAGAGACAGAGCATGAACGGGGGAGGGACAGAGAGAGAGGGAGACACAGAATCGGAAACAGGCTCCAGGCTCTGAGCCATCAGCCCAGAGCCCGACGCGGGGCTCGAACTCCCAGACCGCGAGATCGTGACCTGGCTGAAGTCGGACGCTTAACCGACTGCGCCACCTAGGCGCCCCACATTTATTTATTTTTGAGAGGCAGAGAGAGACAGAGCACAAGCAGGGGAGGGGCAGAGAGCAAGGGAGACACAGAATCCCAAGCAGGCTCCAGGCTCTGAGCTGTCAGCACAGAGCCCGACCTGGGGCTCAAACCCACGAACCATGAGATCATGACCTGAGCCGAAGTCAGACACCCAACCCACTGAGCCACCCAGGCGCCCTGAGAGCTGGACTCTTAACTGACTTAGCCACCCAGGAGCCTTGAGCATTCAAGATTTTATGTCCTTGGGAAAGTTGAGGAATAAACATTTAAACAATTTTGAAAGGATGAAAACACTCCAATATGTTACAGTAGCAGAATACAGAAAGAATGCACAGGAGTGTTTATTGTATTATCTGTCAAGGTGTCATGGACCCAGGCTCCATCTAGCTTGTTGCTCTGTCTTGTGTGGCCTTAATCTCAGGGGACAGCCTTACTCTAGGCAGCAGAATGGAAGAAGGGACCAAAGAGGGGAAAAGGGCACATATGACCTGTCTGGAGCTTAGACAGCTGGGCATGCCTAACTGTAACGGAAGATGGGAGGTAAAGTCGCCATTGTGGGGTGTGTGGTCGAGCTGGAAATCGGGGGCGTTCTCCCCATAGAAGAATAGCATAGCCAGTGGTCTCTGCTGCGGTCACAGACTTCACCTACAGTGCGGTAGAAACAATCCATTAATGACACTTAAAAACAAGTTGAATTTCTTTTTATAGTTGTTCTGGCTTACGTTCGATTAGCTTTAAGATTTGGTTTGCCCCCATATATCAAGACCTGAGGTAAACATTCTTTGTTTACGATGACAGAATGCACTTATTCACACTTCAATACATTTTATTTAAAACTTAAATTACCCGTACCCCAAATGACTGGGGCTGAGAAGTGCCTAATAGTTTACCAAAGCCTGGTTTATGAAAATGAACTAAAGCCTACATATTGGTAAGAAAGTACGCATTAGGTGATGAGAGTAGAAAGTACCAAGGCCAGGAGCAAGAGACGGAGGACGTGGCAGGAACCTAGTTGTTTGAGTGGGGGTGGGGAAGGGCCAGAAGCAGGAGAGAAAATGGCGTAAGAGGAGGCTGTGATGGGGGGGGGAGGGGGGAGCCAGACAGAGCAAGGAGACTGGGTCATGACTGGGAACCCAGGCCTGAGCGCCAAGAAGGTCTGAAGGAACTGATTTGCCCTGTGGCCCAGATGTTAGAGTGTTGGCATCTGGTACCAACAGGACAGAAGAAGAAACAAAGAGTTATCCAGATAGGGAAGGCCTTCGTAGTCCAAGATAGGTAGGTTTGGCTAACAGAGCTCTCCAGGAGCTTGTTGGCCGAGATATGGCTAAACTCTGTATCCACTGATGCACCCAATTTCCAACTGGTAGTCTGAGGCAAGGGACCACTTCCGAAGCATTGAGTTAATTCTCATCTCTGGCTGTCTCCAAGGGAGGCCGGGTGGCGGAAAAGACACTCCAGCTTCCAGATTGGAGATGGGTGGTGAGGAACGAGGGGGAAAGATGACCTTTGAGATGGACAGGGGGTGAGAAACTGGCTGATCTTGACACTCCAAGCTGGTCTTGGGATTCTAAGAAAACATCAAAGTCGCTGAATGTATTTTTTCTTTTTTTTTAACGTTTATTTTTGAGAGACCGAGAGCGAACGGGGGAGGGGCAGAGAGAGAGGCAGACACAGAATCCGAAGCAGGCTCCAGGCTTTAAGCTGTCAGCACAGAGCCCCACGCAGGGCTAGAACTCACAAACAGCAAGATCATGACCTGATCTGAAGTCAGACGCTCAACGTACTGAGCCACCCAGGCGCCCCCTGAACGTACTTTTTCACACTACGGCTTATTAGGCCTTCAGTCCTCAGTAGTCCAGTGTTCAAGAAGTCATGAAGAGAAGCGATAATGGGGTTGCAGAGCTGTGCATGCAGAAGCCTTTTCTTCCGTGGAATGTCATCAAAGTTCAGAGTTTCTGCCGGCTCTCTCCATAGAATTTAGGTGGCAGGTATTGCCCCACACTTTTAGCAGTGGGTACATGATGCTGCTGATCGTGAATTATCTGCCTTGGGTCATACCTGTAGTCTACTTTCTCGGCCTCTGGACTAGTGCTGTTTTATTTTTTGGATCCATATCAAACTTAGGGCTTTAACACCATTTATATTATTGATTAATGGGCTAGATGCATGAGGGATGGAAAGGGGATCGGGTAATGAAAGTCTCCTGGGTGGGTTTTCCTTACATTGTCTTTTTACCAGTCTCAGTCCTTAGAGCTGCCCTGGTGAGGTCACGTAGGGCGATCAGCAGCCTTAGCTAAGGTGGGGGTGGATGATTCTGGGTCTTGTTTCACTGCCAGGAGACTACCTTTTTTCTCGTTTCTGATAAGAACGGCTCTGCTCTATCTTTGCTGCCCACAATCCATATCTGCATGCATATTTCATGATTTTCTTACCTTCCAGTGGCTTCTGAAAAAAATAAAAATGAAAAAAGAAAGACAAGGGAGGGCAAAAGCAGAAGTAAACATTTTCATGTAGCTGGCTCTGGGGCATTAGGATTGATTCCCCCCCCCCCCAACCCCCGAATCTGAATTTCTCACCAGGAGGCTGTCAGGGGGTTGGCATACATAGGGTTTTAAGATAGGGTTTGGCTGGATGGGCTTTAAATGGCAGGGGGGGTGGGGGTGGCGTGGGGATTTTCACTTTCGAGCAGACCAGGAAGAGCAGAGCACAGAATCAGTGGCAGGCTGTCTGCCCCTTAGCTGTGAGGTTTTGAGGAAGCTCTTTTATGGGATGTTGATGGGAGTTAGCGGCCTCATTACGTAGCAGGGTGTCTCCGCCAAGGCCTTGTGTACAGTTCCAGAACCCCTGACAGAGGCACCAGGTTAGACTGACTGTCCACTGCCTATTTAGGGAGAAGGAGTCACAGGAAGAGGAACCCTCTGTGGGTCATTTAATGAGGCCGTGGCAGAGCCGCGATGCCCAGAGAGGGTGTGGTTTTCAGTAGCGTTCCATGATCCAGAAGGGGAAGAAAACTACGCACCTTCTTCCTTGCTCTCCTGGGGCAGAATCGTTCACCACATGCACCTGTCCCAGGCTGGACTCACCTGCTTTTAGACCTCGCTGGGGACAGAGGTGGACGAGGCCCAGCGTCACCCCGTGTGAATCTACTCTGGAGGGGACAGGTGACCAGCAGCGGGAGCCTTTTTCTTGTAGGATTGGGGGAACTCTTGGTGTCACCACCACCGCTGGGGTGACCTGCCTTTCTACTGTTTGAGAATAAACTTAGTATGTAGCAGAGCTTTGAGGCCTGGCATCACCCTTTGCCTCGTGACTTTGGGGAAATTATTTTACTTGTCTGGATCTCCATTTGGAGAAGATTATCTATCAAAAGTGGCTTTGATGTTCTGCCACTTTGTCATCTAATCGATGTTTCTTTTCTTTTTTTTTTTTTAATGTTTATTTATTTTGAGAGAGCACGAGCAAGGGAGGGTCAGAGAGAGAGGGAGACAGAGAATCCCAAGCAGGCTCCACACTGTCTGCGCAGAGCCCTGTGTGGGGCTTGATCTCATGAACCATGAGGTCATGACCCGAGCTGAAATCAAGAGTGGGACGCTTAACAGACTGAGCCACCCAGGCGCCCCTAGATGTTTCTTTTCGAAGTCACCACAGTATGGATTCTTTGTGAGGGGGTCATCAGGGAAGCACAGCGCTATGTTCTGTACCAAACATCTGGTTGAGTAGAAATCGCGTTGTTGAATTCTCTGGTTAGTACAAAGAAGACGAAGTTGTACTGTTGTTAAATGCCTCCTAGGTAAAGATTTTCACATAGTTGCCTCAGTTAAACATCACAGTGACCTTCTGTGGTTGGCATTACACCTTTTCTCTTACAGATGAGAAAGTGGAGCTCGCAGAGGCAGCTCACCAGCCGTGTCTGGGCTCATAATTGATGTGATCCAGGTCTGTGCCCACCTGCGTGCCAAGCCCTTTTCTGTATGTCACCATGGGTCCTCAGCTCAAAGCCATTCTGCTTATACAGCAATGAAGGGGAATGCAGGGAAAACGGAAAGAGGGTCGTCTCACCCTACCTGGGTAGTAGTAATTTCCTGTTTATTTTAGTTCATTTTTTTTTCCCTATAAATAGTGCTCTGGAGGAAAAAATTACTCATTCTTCCAACGTGAGCCCTGCTATATTCAAAGCACTATGTCCTGGCTGAAATTCTTCGAGGGATGCGGTGATTCAGAAAATCTGGTTCTTGGTCACAAGAGAGGAAAGGACATGAAAGGCCTCATGTATGTTCAGGCATTGGTCTCCTTGGGGACATAGGTTCCCCTGGACTGAATCCTTTTCTGTGCCGTGGTCTTGCTGTGTGCCTACTCATGTACTTATTTATTCCAGCAGGAATTTACAGCCCTATGCCTGGTGCTGGGGCGGAAGTAAAAATGAATAAATGACATGGACGCTGTTCTCCAGCAGGTCATGGTTTATTTGAAGAGCTAAGTGTATCCAGTCACTCTCAACTGAGGAAGGTTTTGCCCACCCCCAGGGGACATTCAGCAACGCCTGGAGACATTTGGGGGTTGTGTGTGCTGCTCACGGTGTTCAGTGGGTAGAGACCAGGGATACCGCTAAGCATCCTATAATGCACAGGCCGGCCCCCACAACGAGGAATGATCCAACCACAATGTCAGTGGTGCTGAGAGCGAGAAACCCTGGGGTCCCCCAGGGGGCGTTCCCAAAAGCCATGCGGTGCTGCGGGGGGCAGCGTGTGATGGTTGCAGAGGTGAGCAATACCAATATGGTGGTCGTGGCCGAGAGCCCCCTGAGCTGGAGGCCCTCGGGAGGGCTCCGAGGAGGCTGCACTCGCTGGGAAGGGGGGCAGAATTTAGGCTGCTGGAAGAAGGAAGGGCAGCAGGGGCGGCCAGGGTTCAGGGGGAGGGGTGAGGGAGGAGCGGGAGACCAGCCTGCATGGGCAGCGGCTCAGTGTTGGGAGGAGTGGGGAGAAGGACTATAAGGTAAGGAGGTGCAGGTGGAGGGTGGGCCAGAGCACCGCCCTGGCAGACGAGGGAGGTTTCTCCGACGGTGGGTGAGCCTCGTGGGAGAAAGGCTGGTCTGCAGGACGGAGACTCCAAAAGGGAGAGAGGGGTCCGTTGCAGCAGATGGACACACAGATGGTAATCTGTTGTGAAAGCGGGAGGAGCACTGGCGGTCACGTGCCTGGTCCTCAGTTTACCCTAAGAGAACCGGGTGCAGGCAGATTAACGTCTGGTTAATCAACGGCTTAGCAGAGGTGAGGCAGGGCGTGCGGCACCCAAGCCAACCTTTTCCCCGGGCAGGCCCTATCCTGGGCATTACTTGGGGTCCTCCGTGGTCCTCGGCGTCCGCCTCACGAGGCGGGGCGGTCCTGCAGCTGCATTGTACGGAGGGGAAGGGGACACTGAGAGGGTCCGCAGTGGCCCAACGCCCTCTCAGGGGAGTGGCAGAGCAGGCTTTAATCGGAGCGGGCTGACACCAGGACGCCTGAGCTGACGCAGCAGCTTTGGCCTCGCTCCCACGCGGTGGCAGCCTGTGCTCCGAGAGGCCACTCGGCCTGACCCCGGCGCTGGCGGTGGGAACGGAGCAGGGTGACTGAGAGGGCATCGTGCCGCAGGCGTGGTGCAGGCCTGGCTGACGCTGGAGATGTGCGTGTGCCTGGGTCCCACGAGGGCTGTGCATTGCCTCCTCTTCTCCTTGGAGCCCATCTTTACTGCAGGAGGGAAGTGGCTTGGCTGGCCCTTTATTTGTTTCATAATGCGAGCATCTCCGCCTGCCTGCCCTTGGCGCTGGCTTCATTAGCCCTACACCGTCGCCCGTCTGGTGTGTTAATGCGTGCGTGTGTGCACGTGTGCACGCCTGTGCGTATGTGTTTGTGTATGAATGTGATGAATGTGTGTGGGTAAGCGTGCATGTGTGTGTGCATACATGTGTGCAGTGGTACATGTGGACGTGTGCGCACAGGTGTGTCGGTATGCATGCGTGTGCATGTGCATATGTGTGCACGTGTGCCCACATGTCTGCATGTGTGTATGTGCGTGCCTGTGCCCTGCTGGGATCACTGGAGAAGCTCCTCTCCCTGCCTGTGTAGCCAGGTGGCTGCATATAATATATTTAAATACATTCAATGAGATGCGTGAACCAAAAACAACTCCTGGGAGCCGGTTTACAGCAGAGTAGCAGGTCCCTCTTCGCGTGTGTCACAGCCGTCTGGCAGCCTGGGCTACTTTTAACAGTGGAGGAGAGGGCAGGCGAGGGAAGGCGGCTGGGCAGCAGGGAGAGGAGAGGAAGGGGCACGTGGGGGAGAGAAGGGATGTTGGCAACGGTGGGCTGATGGGGAGACGTGTGTGTGTGTGTGCGCGCACATATGAACACGTGTGTGCATGCACGTATGAACATGTATATGCATGTGTGTGGACACGTTTGCAAATGGATCTCTTGCTGTGGGACAGAAAATTCAAGGGGGCGCTTGGGTGGCCCAGTTGGTGAAGCATCTGATGCTTGGTTTTGGCTCAGGTCATGATCTCACGGTTCATGAGTTTGAACCCCGTGTTGGGCTCTGCACTGACAGCACGGAGGCTGCTTGGGATTCTCTCTCTCTCTGCCCCTCCCCTGCTCACATGCACATGCTCTGTCTCTCTCAAAATAAATAAGTAAACTTAAAAAAGAAAGAAAGAAAAACTCAAGCAAAGCCACCCTTCGCCAGGCTGGCTCTACCCTTTGTGAGCAGGTGCATTTATTTGATGGAGGCGTTAACCTAGAGAGATGTCTTACTCTGATTTTTTTGTTTTGTGCTTCCTAACCAGTCTCATCTCCTTTCCTCTCTTGTTCTGCCTGTCTTTCAGAGTTGGGTCTGGGGACCCCTGCGGGGTCGTCTGTAGGATGCAACCTCATATTGGAATATTTTCTCTTGGGGTCCCGCTCTGTAGTGTTGGTAAAGTCACCATGTGTAAAAGCTGTGGTTCCTGAAGAGACTCGGTGTTTCTCCAGAAGACTTGGACTTGCTGTCTTAGGGCATCTGGCCGGCTCTGATAGGGAAAGATATCCCACAAGTGTCCCTGGCTTCTTGTGTTAGCTGAGCCATGGCTCTCTGGCAGAGACCTGGATTTTATCACCCGGAGTCAGAAAGGCTGGGTTTGCATGGTCCTCTGGGAACATGTCTTGTCAAAGACCCTGATGGACACTCTGTCCCCTTCTCTTAGTCCCTCCTGGGAGGTGGCTGCTCTCCTGGGTTTTTCTCCAACTCTGCTGTGCAAGCCTTGGGCTACCTCTGCCCCTGTCCTGAGGGGTGGGCCCTGTTTCTCGGAGGCAGGGTAGCGGCTCCACAGGGCAGGGCATTTCTGCCAAGAGCGGCAAAGCGGCCCGTGTAAGCCCAGGTTTTCACCTCCTCCTGCTTCTGATGGCCACCAGGGCAGCCATGGACCCTTGGTCTCTGGACAGATGTTTATTTTCGAGGGGTTTTAGAATCATGATTACTTCCATCATGTCCCGATTGGCACAAAAGCAGTGAGAATGTAGCAGGGGTGTCTTGGTGACAGCAGAGCTCTGGGGAAACCTCTTCTGAACCTCTTTTCTGTCAGGGGTGCTGGGGGAGACAGACATTCTTCTGCAAAACCCAGTGCGGATCGGGCCTGCAGAGATCATTAGGGCTGTTCTGTAATTTTAAAGGCAATAAAAGCGGGGTGTAGAAAGCTTCTCAAAGGTGGATCAAACGCTTCCAAATGTTGCAATGCCAGTGAAGACTAGTCTCTACCTCCTGGGGGGTGGCGACGGTGGCGGGGTGGGGGGGTACTTTCCTAACTGAGCGGTCCATCCTGCTGCCTCTTGTCCACAGAAGGAGCTGAAGTTGTGTTCTTTACAAGCCCTGTCCTTCCTTTATTGCTTATTCAGCACGATTGCACAACCCAGAATAAATAATAGTGAAAGCAAATGGGCCAGCACTAGTGTCTGTTTTACGAGAATTTAATTATGCTTCTCATGGCAAAGTTGGATCTTTGCTTTGCTTTGTAGCTTTATCGCTGTTTGGTCTTCATTAAGGCAAGCATTGCGTGCTCTGGCGTGTACCAAATACTGACAAAATGGGGCAGAGGAGGGCTGCTTGGACCAAATAAGCGGTTTCAGATAGGTGCCTTCCTCTTCCTTCTCCTCTGCCCCAGCCCCTGTCACATCCCATGTATATGAAAAATCTGTCATTTCCCCCCCAAGCAGCGTCCTCCACCCAGAATTCATTCTTTAAAAAACATTTTTTTAATGTTTATTTATTTTTGAGAGAGAGAGAGAAAGAGAGAAAGACAGAGTGTGAATGGGAGAGGGGCAGAGAGAGAGGGAGACACAGAATCCGAAGCAGGCTTCAGGCTCTGAGCCATCAGCACAGAGCCCGACGTGGGGCTCGAACTCACGGACGATGAGATCATGACCTGAGCCAAAGTCAGACGCTTAACCGACTGAGGTACCCAGGCGCCCCCAGAATTGATTCTTTTGTACGAGAATCATAGATTAGAAGAAACAGAGAATCCAGGTGGGTTCCAGGCTCTAGGCCACGCTAAATGTGTGAGGACTGACGAGTCACTTAACTCCCCGAGCCCTTATTTTCTCATCTCGTAATGGGTATAGTATGCCTGTCTGGCTTGCTTCTGGGGGCTTCTTTGAGCATCAGAAGAGATAATGTGTGAGTGAGTGTTGGGAAGCTTACAATTCTCTATATACTGTGAAGGAAGAATTGGAAGGACTCAGGTCCTTTCTCTCATGCTCATTCAGTGCTTGGTACCCCTGAGCACTAGGGTGGGGACCCGGTCTACCTCAGGTCACAATGCATCCTGAGTTCCTAGCACAGTGCTCAAGAAATGTTTTTTTGAGCAAATGTTTGGCAAGGAAGTGGTCTTTTTAATATTCCTTATATAAACACAGAGCTGGGAACATTTTTCAAATGAACTACACTAATTAGTTGAGGAATTGATTTATTGGGTTGTTTGTTACAGTGCTGAGCGCCTCATTAAAAATTTTAAGGCTAACAAAAGAATTGAAACTGGGATCTCAAAGACCCAGCTACACCCCATGGTCACTGCAGTGGTGTTCACAATAGCCAAGATGTGGAAACAATCCAGATGTCCGTCAACAGATGAACGGATGAAGAAAATGTGGTCTATACATACTACGGACTATGATTCAGCCTTAATAAAGAAGGAAATCCTGCCATTTGTAACACCACGGATGAGCCTAAGGGACATTATGCTAAGCCAGTCACAGATGGACAAATCCTGCATGATTCCACTTACAAGAGATGTTCCAAATAGACTCACAGAATCACGGAATAGGATGGTCGCGGCCAGGAGCTGGGGGGAGGGGGAAGTCAGAATTGTTATTTTCAGTGGGTGTAGAGTTTTAGTTATGCAGACACAAAAGGACACACACTGTATGATTCCACTTCCATGAGGTGTCTAGAGTCGTCAGATTCACAGACAGAGGTAGAAAGGCCGTGGCCAGGAACTTCAGGGAGGAGGGAAACAGGGAGCTGGTGTTCATGGGGACAGAGTTTCAGTTTGGGAGGATGACCGAGTTCTGGAGGGGGATGGTGGCGATGGCTGCCCAGCCCCGTGGATGTTCTCGGTGCCATGCAGCATACACTTAAAAATGGGCATGATGGTAACTTTTACGATATATATGTTTTGCCACAATGGGGAAAAAGCAAACACATCAAGTCCCCTTCTCTTCCCTCTTCCCTACTAAACTCGCATTTTGAGGTTCATATTTAGTTGCTACAACTCTACCAATTGACTTAATTTCCCCGTTTGAGCCAAAGCAGGAAAACAGGAGCTTCCTCTGTTCTTAGACTCTCTTTAAGATTGTAAAGGAAAACGAGTTCATAAGCGACATCAACTCTTCTGGAAAACTGCCTCCCCCGACCTAGAGGATGGGGCTGGCAAGTCCTGATGATGTACGAAGTTATCTGTGAGAGGGGGGTATGGGGACACAGGCTGTGACCATCGCATCTTATTAAATTTTCTGAGAGGCAGGAAGGCATCTCAGAAGAGGAAGCAGCAGTGCCAGAATTCAGAGGCTGGAGAGAGAGCCTTCATTTGGATAATTGCAAGTCTTTCCTTTCAGCAGCTGCTAATGGGAAGGGCCCCAGGCCTGAGGCATCACCCGCCTTTAATGCGTGTGCCCTCACTACCCTGAGCAGGGCACACGACAGCCATTTCCCGACCTGGAACCCAGCTCTGGGAGGAATAATGATTTAGACACCAGTATTTGACCAAACCAGTGTTGTGTTATCATCGTGTGACCGAGCATGGATCCTCATCTTCCTTTAGACGTGAATTTGCACGTTTTGACATGGGTGGGGTGATGGTTCTTTCAGAACTTTGAGGTTTTAGAATGTGACTTCTCAGTGATCTTTGTTTGAAAACAGGCTCCAGCAAAGCCCCGCCACTGTGCTCAGTACTCTTTAGTGTTTCCTGGGGTCCCATAGGGCTTTGTCAGTGACTGTGGTTCACAAATAGCCACACAGTAGCAGGTGAATTCCACCAAGGCCTGCGTTACACGGCCAATTTCTAGGATGCAGATTTCCATTTTGGGGGCTGGGATCGCTGAAAATAACATTCTGTGTTGGTGCCTGCTTTCATTACAGTAGGGAGGAAATGCTCTTAGACTTTCAAATAGATACCTCTTTGTGGGCAAATAAAAACTTGAATGTAAATTCAGACTCTAGCCGCCCTGGGTCAGTGTGCCCTGGGGGCCTTAGCTCAAAGGTCTGCGCTACTCAGTTCTAGATGGTTTGGGAAGCTCTCTGCTTTTTGAAACCTTTTCCAAAGCTGTCTTAAGACCTTGTGTAGTCGTTTCCCATTTTCCACCCCAAAGTGCTCCTTCATTGTCAAGCATGTCTGAGAATCGAATGTTCTATCACTAAGGTGGCCACGGGGCTCCTGGATGGCTCAGTGTCTGACTTCAGCCTCAGGCCCTGGTCTCACTGTTTGTGAGTTCGAGCCCCATGTTGGGCTCTGTGCTGACAGCTCAGAGCCCAGAGCCTGCTTCGGATTCTGTGTCTCCCTCTCTCTCTGCCCCTCCCCCGCTTGCTCTCTCTCTCTCTTTCTCAAAAATAAGCATTAAAAAACCCCAACAAACCAAGGTGGCCACACACACAAGTGACGCAGAATTACATCGTTTGCCAAGAGGACTGTGGTCCTGTTTCTGCCAGCTGCTGGTGCAGCCCCGGGAACACGCAGTAATTCAGTCCTTCCCTCAGAGTCACCAGTGACATGAAATTTCATTCTGGCCACCCCTGAATGAATCAGAGTGCCTTCTGCAGGATGCATTAGGGACCCAAATCTACAAGCGTGGCATTTTCTGGATTTCTGTGCCTCCATTCTGCAGGGAAGACAGTGGAAATGAATGCAAATGAATGCAGACCGGCGGCCCTGACGAGCCGCGAGAAGCCTTAATTCAGCAGCGTGTACACCATTGCTTTCTCATTCTTGAAGGCGGTCCCTGCCCTCTGATAAGAAATGGGGTGCAAAGGAAGGAAAGGATTTGGCGGTTAGGCTTTGCAAAGGAGCTGGCTTGGGAAGCAGGATGGTTTGACCTTCCCGATTCATTTCTCCGGCACTTACGCTGTGCCTGGTTTTACTGTGCAGTTGGTGATCTGCTTCGTCATAAATAGGCTCAAGTTCCTCTTCACTGGTATCTGCCCTGTCTCCCAACTTCAGTGTGTAGGTGGCAGTGAATCTCGGTTTTGGTATTGAATATCTCCTTTGCTTGGCTCTTATGGATTATTGCTGCAATGCTATAGGTAGTTCAGATACTTATTACCCAGCAGGACCTAGTGGTTTTCATGTGTGGGTGCAAATTAGAATCTCCTGGGGGAACTTTTGCAAAATATGGATACCCGGGCCCTATTCCAATCCAGCTGGATCAGAATCTCTGGGTGGTGCTGAGACACCAGTATTAAAAAAAAAATAATAATGTTTATTTATTTTTTGAGAGCTAGAGCGTGAGTTGGGGAGGGGCAGACAGACAGGGAGACACAGAATCCGAAGCAGCTCCAGGCCCTGAGCTGTCAGCACAGAGCCCGATCGGGGGCTCCCACTCACAAACCATGAGATCATGACCTGAGCCGAAGTCGGATGCTTAACTGGCTGAGCCACCTACGTGCCCCTGCATCGGTATTTTTAAAAAGCAACTTTTTTTTTTTTTTGGCTGATTTCAAATGTGCAATGGAATCCAGAACCCCTACAGCCACACAGAAGGATCCTCACTCCTGGGTGGGCACAGAGACTTGATCTCACCACACAGATAATAGGAATGGACTGTCCATAATTTCTCAGCAAGCCAGCAGCATCTCTGAGCAGTGGGGACAGCAAATACAACCTACCAGTGTGAAGATCCCTGAGTCTGTGCTATTAACAAGCTGCATGAGTTCACTGGAGGTGTGTGTGTTTTTCAGTTGCCTCATCTGTGAAATGGGGATAATGATTGCTACCCTGTGTTCCTCACTGGGCTGGTGGGAAAGGAGCTGATGAAATAATTCATGTCTGGGAAAGTACACTGAGAAATATAATAAAGCACTATACTAAAGGAAGCTATCATTATTCCCTGGCATATTTCAGTGTAATAAAAAGCCCAGTGCACTGTAACTCTGTCTAAAGCTTTAGCATATGGCTTGAGTGCAAGTATCAGTATGTGTCCACATACTGATCATCAAATGTTTATAACACCCTTTGTACAAGAGGCACACAGATGGAAAGAGCTAGATACTTTTGTGATTCCGTTGGGATCTGTGAAGGCTCAAGAAGCTGGTGCCTTAACCTGCCTCTGATTTGAGACTGTTTTCACATTTCCACTGCCTGCTCCACCAAAAGCCCACTGATTTTTTTTTTTCCACCTGCCCGTAGGGAGATCTGGGGCTCATTACTGGAGCTGTAATTAACCATGGCATGTCTTTATTTTGATAGCTCTGGCTTCATATTGTCTTCCAGGATTTAGACTCCTTGGTTGCCGCTGTGGTGGTTTCTTGTTTCCAGTTGCCCCTTTGAATATCTTTGAGTCTAGAAGTGGGTGTGATGCAGCAGACAGACCATGTCTGTGGTTTGTGAAACTCGGGAGAAAGGTTGTGTTTATAAAAGCTCACCAGAGCTCATATGGGCGTTTGCTTATTTCCGAGGGAAAAAATTTTCCTTGTTCAGGTGATTTTGGTGCGCTCGAAGAGCATGAGGGGAAAAACAAACAAGCCACATGTGGCGAATGTTGACAATTCCCATAATAAAAGGACCAAGGCGGACACACTTTGTTTAACTGCTTTGACTCTTTTCTTTTCCTGAATAGAATCAATAGCACTGACCTCAAAGAATACAGTCAGGATTGTGTTATCCCACCATGAGTAGCAAAGGTTTGGATTTACTGCCCAGTCCAGCTCCAGACCAGAAGAGGAAATTCTGATGGGGACACGTGATCATCTGTTCCCCAGTTGAGTGTTTCTGGCTGCAGCTGGGGGTTTTGCTGGCTTTATTGACTGGCCTTTATTTATTTATTTATTTATCTATCTATCCATCCATCCATCCATCCATCCATCCATCCCTCTCCAGGGTCTTTTTCCTGGCCTTTCTGAAGGCTGTCCACAAGAGGTGTTAGGACAGCGGGGTAGAATCACTGGACTCGGGGCACCTTGGGGAGTCTTTATGTCAGGCTCTTGAGTTCTTGGGATGGGGCACAAATCATGTGAGCCTCTGCAGAAGGAAGCAGCATTATTGTAAATGCGTGGGCCTTCTGGCTTTCAGCACCAAGCTGCTAGTTAATAAAGTCATAAAATGCACAGCAGGCCCACAAAGAAAGGCCTGTTGGGACTCTGTGAGCTTCTTGAAGGCAGGGCCCGTGACTTCTTCATAAACGATCATGCCTTATTCTCTATTTAAAGTGAAAACTTAAAGCAGTGAAAGCCCAAGTGATCGATGGGGTCGTATCTCCACGTTTGTCTCTGTTTAAATCAAACATGTGTTCATCTCTTGGTGTGCCCTGTTGTAGTGCTGGGCTGTGCTTGATTCTAATAGCATTATAAATTATGCTTTCTCCACGCAGGCATTTGTGCGTGTCCTGGAGAGAGCGGAGTTTCCCCGGGTGGTTACAGTGGGTAAGGACATAATGGATCCCAAGTGCTTTTTAGCTGGAGAGTGGTACAGAAATATTGAGGTTTCATTAATGCAAATACTCGCAGCAGTTATTTGATCAGACTGTTCTCATCAGGAGGCAAGAGGGGGATTATGGGTTATTAGGGCAGGGGGGGTGGGTAAACCTATACACATGTATATTGCTTATATCAGCACACTATTCATGATTATGCAAATTTTGCACCAGTTTAGGTCCACCTTGACCACACCTGGAGCGTTTGCATCAATAAGTAAAGAGTTATGATAAAAATAATGACAGCTCTTCAGTTCTCGTCCGCCCATATGCTAGACACTGTGATGCAGAGTCCCGCTGTCTCATTTAATTCCTACACAGACACAGTGAGGTAGGGGTGTCGTTTGCTTTTTATAGATAAGAAAACTGACGTTACTTAGGTCATATAGGAAGTATGTGGGGCAACACACAGGTCCGCCTTGCTTCCAAGTCTGTACTATTTGTAATTATGATTTTTTGTTTTTTAAAAATGTTTATTTATTTTTGAGAGAAAGAGACCACAAACAGGAGAGGGACAGAGAGAAGGGACAGAAGATCGACGAATCCGAAGAGGGCTCTTTGCTAACAGCAGAGAGCCCGATGCGGGGCTTGAGCGTGAGATCACGACCTGCGCCACCCAGGCGTCCCTGTAGTTATGTTTTAGTAATTAGTTTGGTTGGTGCCCTAGCATGGGATTAACAAAGAGTACTAGCCCAAGCTGGGCTTCAGTCAAAGCAGAGTTGCAGGTTGGGGGGAAGAAGCTTCTTTAATTCATTTTCCCCCACTCAACAGGAGGTGCCTAATGCAGGACCTGGGACACAGCGGTGCTATGCATTCATCGGTGTGCATTTATACACTCTTTAAAAAAGGCTTTTTAATTTTTGTATAGTAAAAATCGCTGTTTTCGTGTGTAGTTCTGTGAGTTCTGACACACACATAGAATCATATACCTAGCACTACAGTCAAGATACAGACCATTTCCATAACCTCCAGATCCCCTTGTGTGCTGCCCCTTTGTAATCAGATACCCACGTCTGGCCCTCATCTTTGGCCTCCTGGTCCTCTTTCTCTCTAGATTTTCTTTGCGGGAGTGTAACAGACATGGGATCGCCGGGTAGGTAGCCTTTCTGAGTCTGGCTTCTTTAGCGTGGTGCGTTAGAATCATCCATATTGTTCATGTGTCAGGAGTGTGCTCCTTTTTGTGTCTGAGTATCCTACTGCTTGCTGTGTGAGGTCCAACCAGCAGTTTGTGTGAACCATACAGCAGCTGACGGGCTTTTGGGTTGTTTCCAAGCTGGGCAAATATGAATATAGCTGTTATATGCATTTGCCTATAGGTTTTTGTGTAGATCCATGTTTTCGTTTATCTTGGTTAAATACCATAGAGTGGATTGCTGGGTGATGAGGGTTTTTTTTTTTTTAATTTTTTAAATGTTTATTTATTTTGAGAGAGAGACAGCATGCTAGCAGGAGAAGCGCAGAGGAAGAGGGAGATAGAGAATCCCAAGCAGACTGTGCACTGTCAGCACAGAGCCCGATATCGGGCTTGATCTCACAAACCTTGAGATCATGACCTGAGGTGAGATGCTCAACGACTGAGCCATCCAGGCTCCCCCTAGGTGATAAGGTTAAGAATGTTTTTAACTTTGGGGCGCCTGGGTGGCGCAGTCGGTTAAGCGTCCGACTTCAGCCAGGTCACGATCTCTCACTCTGTGAGTTCGAGCCCCGCGTCGGGCTCTGGGCTGATGGCTCAGAGCCTGGAGCCTGTTTCCGATTCTGTGTCTCCCTCTCTCTCTGCCCCTCCCCTGCTCATGCTCTGTCTCTCTCTGTCCCAAAAATAAATAAACATTGAAAAAAAAAATTAAAAAAAAAAAAAGAATGTTTTTAACTTTATCATAAACTGCAAAGCTGTTTTCCAGAGTGTCTGTACCATTTCATAGCCCTGTTAGCAGTGTATAATGGTTCTAATTGCTCTGTCTTCTTGGTATTTGCAGGTTAAAAAAAAAAATTGTAGCCATAAGAATAGTCATGTAGAGTTATTAGCTCACTGTAGTTTTAATATACAGTTCCCTAATAACTAACGATTTTGAGCATCTTTTCATGTGCTCATCTGTTATCTGTATGTCTCTGAGGGAGTGTGTGTAAATGTTTTACTCATGTAAAATTTTTTTTTAATTTAAAAATTAAAAATTTTATCATTGAGCGTAAGAATTCTTTATACCTTTTGAATACAATTCTTTTGTCAGACATTTTATTCTCCAATATTTTCTCTTGGTCTGTGGGTTTTCTTTTCACCCTCTTAAGAGTGTTTTTTGAAGAGCAGAAGTTTTTAATTTTGATGAAGTCTAATATTTCAATTTTTTCGTTCCTGGGATTGTGCTTCTCATGTCATAGTTCACAACTCTTGGACTAAACCAGGTCACAAAGATTTTCTTCTACAAGTTGTACAGCTGCGTGGCTTACCTCAACGCAGACGACCCATTTTGAATTAATTTTTATTAAGGTAGGAGTTGCACGTTGCCATTCTTCTTTGTGCGGAAAGATTGTCCTGGCAACATGGGTTTCGAAGATTATTCTTTCTGCTTTGCACCTTTGTCAAAAGTTGACTGACCATATTCATGTGGGTCTGTTGATGGACTAAATATCCTGTGTCGCTGATTTACATGTTAATCCTTTTGCCAGTACCACACTGTCTTGATTATTGTAGTTTTATACTAAATCTTGAAGTCAGGTAGTGTGAGTCCCCCAGCTGTGTGCTTAGTTTTCAAAATGTTTTTAGCTGTTACATTTCCTTTACTTTTCTTTCTTGTTTTAATTTTTTAATGTTTATTTTTATATTTGAGAGAGAGAGAGAGAGAATGAGTCGGGGAGGGGCAGAGAAAGATGGAGATCGAATCCGAAGCAGGCTCCAGGCTCCAAGTTGTCAGCACAGAGCCTGATGTGGGGCTCAAACCCACAAGCTGCAAAATCATGACCTGAGTTGAAATCGGGCACTCAACTGACTGAGATATCCAGGTGCCCCGTCCTTTACTTTTCTATATGCATTTTAGAATTATTTTGTCAATTTCCACAAAAAAATCCTACTGGTATTTGGATTAAGATTGCATTGAATCTGTAGATTAATTTGGGAAAAACAAAATTCTAAGCAATGTTAATCTTCCAGTCCATGAACATGGTCTATCTCTGCATTTATTTAGATTCTCTTGATTTCTTTCATCAGTGTTTTATATTTTTCGGTATACAGATCCTGTATGTATTTTATTGTCTTTGCGCCTAAGTATTTCATTTTTTTGGCAGTTTGTAAATGGTACTGTTTTTAAAGTTTTTATTGTCAAGTTTTCATTGTTGATATGCAGAAATATAGTTGCTTTGTTACATATTGAACTTGTGTCATGTAATCTTGCTAAATTCGCTTAGTATCCTGATACTTTTTTGTAATAGATTCTCTGGGATTTTCTACATAAACAATCATGTCATCTATAAATGGAGATATATGTATTTCTTTCTTTTCCATCTGTGCCCCTTTCTTTTTTTTTTTTGTCTTGCCTTATTGCACTTGGTTGGGTGTTCAGTATGATGTTTAATGGGAGATAGGAGTGGTGATATCTGACATCCTTGACTTGTTCCTGACCTTATGGGAAAAACATTTAGGCTTCCACCTTAAGTATGATATTAGCTGTAGGGTTTTAATAGATCTTCTTTATCAGATTAAGGGAGTTCTGTTTTAAGAACTGAAGTTGTTGTTTTTGATCATGAATGGATATTGAATTTTGCCAAATATTTTTTCTGCATCTGTTGAGATGATCGTGTAGTTTTCCTGCTTTAGTCTGTTAAAACGTGGATTACATTGGTTTTCAAATGTTGAAGCAGCTTTGCATTCTTGGAATATATACCACTTGGTCGTGGTATATTGTACTTATTATATATTGCTAGGTTCAAATTGCTGATAGTTTGTTGAGGGTTTTTGTGTGTATGTTTATGAAGATTATTGTTATCATTTTATATTCCCACCAACAGTGTATAACTGGCTTTGGTACCAGGGAAATACTTGACTCAAAAAATGAGTTGGGAAGTATTTCCTTTTCTTCATCTTTCTGGAAAGGATTTTGTAGAATTGGTATTATTTCTTCCTTAGATATTTGGTAGAATTCATCAATGAAACTGTCTGGACCCTTAGTTTTAGTTTTTGGAAGCATATTAACTATGAATTCCAATTTTTTAATAGATTTAGGAGTGTGTTTAGGTTATCTGTTTGTTCTTGAGTGATAGCTTTTATTTAAAGGAACTGGTCAATTCCATCCAAGCCAGTCATCAGTAAAATAAGGCCCACAGACCAGCCATTTATTCTTTTTTTTACATGTTTATTTATTTATTTTGAGAGATAGAGAAAGCAAGAGGGGAAGGGGCTGAGAGGGATGGAGAGGAAAAATCCCAAGCAGGCTCCCTGCTGCCAGAGCAGAGCCCAATGTGCGGCTCAACCTCACTATGAGATCATGACCTGAGCCAATATCAAGAGTTGGATGCTTAACCAAATGAGCCACCCAGGTGCCCCAGCCATTTATTCTTGTAAATAAAGTTCTATTAGAATAGAGCCCATTTACTTACCTAATGTTGTGCACTGTAATAGCAGAGTAGAGTAATTATGACAGAGACCATATGGCCAACAAGCTTTAAATATTTACTGTCTGTCCATTTACAAAAAAGTTTGCTCACACCTTGTCTGAGTTGTCAAATACACAGGCTAGGTTGTTTATAGTATTCTTTTATTAGCCCTTTAATGTCTATAAAGTCTGTAGTGTTATCTCTTCAATTCACTCTTGATATTAGTAATTTGTATTCTCTCTTTTTTTCCCCCTGGCCAGCCTGGCTAGAGATGTATCATTTTATAGATCTTTTTAAAGAACCAGCTTTTGGTTTGATTGATTTTTCTCTGTTGTTTTCTCTTTTCAATTTCATCAATTCCTGCTCTTATCCTTATATGTTCTTTCTTACACTAAATTTGGGTTTAATTTGTTTTTCTTTTTCTAGTTTCTTGACGTCAAGTATTAGATTATTGACTTGAAAATTTTCTTATTTCTCCTACAATCATTTAACACTATACATTAGTCTCTAATCTGTATGCCACAAATTTTTGATATGTTGTATATTTTTTTCAGTCAATTCAAGACATTTTCTAATTTGTCTCTTTTTGACTCCTGGTTATTTATAAACATGTTGTTTACTTTCCAAATATTTGGAAATTTTCTAGAGAATCTGATATTGATTTCTGATTGAATTCTATTATAGTCAGATAATATACTTTGTATGATTTCAGTTCTTTAAAAACTTTAAGGTTTGCTTCACGATCCACAATGTAGTGTATTTTGGTGAATATTCCATGTGCTTGAAAAGACTGTGTGTTCTGCTCTGGTGGGTACAGTGCTCTATAAATATCAGTTAGGTCAAAATATTTGATAGTATTATTCAGCACTTCTGTATCCTTGCTGTCTACTTGTTCTGTTGCTTGCTTAGAGAGGGTTGTTTGTGTACCTATCCTAGTATAATACTGAATTTGTTCTATTTTTTCTTTGTCTTTTTTTTTTCTTTATATGTTTTGAAGCTCTGTTTTAAGATATACACACAGTTAGGGTCGCCTGGATGGCTCAGTCGGTTTAAGCATCGACTTCAGCTCAGGTCATGATCTTGTGGCTTGTGACTTGTGGCTGTGCTAACAGCTCAGAGCCTGGAGCCTGCTTCAGATTCTGTGTCTCCTCCTCTCTCTGCCCCTCCCATGCTCATGCTCTGTCTCTCAATAATAAATAAATGTTAAAATTTAAAAAAAAGATATACACACATTTATTTTATGTAACAATCCTCTTTATTCCTTATTGTCCTTGTTCTGAAGTTTATTTTGTCTGATATTAATAAATAGCTTCCTTCATTTCATGTTTCTAGAGTATATCTTTTTCTGTCCCTTTAATTTCACCCTATGTATATCTGTATCTTTACATTTTTAGGTGGTTCTTGTAGGCAGCATATACTTAGGCCCTGTTTTTTTGGTACAGTCTTACCATCTCTGTTTTTTAATTTGTTTGTTTGGATCATTTACATTTAATGTAGTCATTCATATAGTTGGATTTAGGTCTACCATTTTATTATTTGCTTTCTGTTTGTCTTTTCTTCTTTTGATACCTCTCATTCTTTTGGATTACTTGATCTTTTGAAGAGTCCATTAAAATCTCTCGTTTGGAATTTTGGTCATCTGTCTTTTGTATGTGTGTATGAGTGTGTGTATTTGCTCTGGAGGTTACTTTATATATATATATATATATATATATATATATATATATATATACACACATATATATACACATATATCCACACACATACCTTTTCATAATCTACTTTGACATAAAATTTTGTTAATTGAATAAAATTTAAAACCTCTTCAACCAAATAGACTTTTTTTTTTTACTGTGTCCTCTTTATAGTACAGTTGTCTCCATACATTAAAAACTCAATTTTTGCTGTCAATAGTCATCCTAATTATAAAGACCTTAAGCAGAGACAAATGATCTATCATATTTACCCAGATCTTTACCATTTCTTTAACTTTCCCTTTATTCTTAAAGTTCTAAGTGTCATTTTAATATTACTTTCCTTCAGCTTGAAGAGCTTAGTTTAGCATTTATTTTAGGCCACATCTTCAGGTGATGATTTTTCCCTTTTAAACTTTACTGATAATGTCTTTATCTCACCTTTATTCCTAAATGGTGTTTTCTTGGAAATTGACTTTTGCTGTATATGGAATTTTAAAATCTTTAAAAAATTTTCCATTGTCTTCCAACTTCTATCATTTATTTCTTTAAAAATTTTTTTTTAACGTTTTATTTATTTTTGAGACAGAGAGAGACAGAGCTTGAACAGGGGAGGGTCAGCGAGAGGGAGACACAGAATCTGAAACAGGCTCCAGGCTCTGAGCTGTCAGCACAGAGCCCGACGCGGGGCTCGAACTCACGGACCACGAGATCATGACCTGAGCCGAAGTTGGCCGCTTAACCGACTGAGCCACCCAGGCGCCCCCATTTATTTATTTTTAAATGCTAATTCTATTTATTTGTTTTTTTATATTTTAGTTAATATATAGTACAATGTTGGTTTAAGAAGTAGAATTCAGTGATTCATCACTCACATACAACACCCAGTGCTCATCATAAATGCCCTCCTTAATACTCATCACTTATGTAGCCCATCCCTCATCCACCTCTCTCCATCAACCCTCAGTTTGTTCTCTGTCATTTTGGAGTCTCTTGTGGTTTTTTTGTTTGTTTGCTTGTTTTGTCTCTCCCCTCCTTCCCATATTTTTATCTATTGTGTTTCTTAAATTCCACATATGAGTGAAATTGAATGATATGTGTCTTTCTCTGACTAACTGATTTCACTTAGCATAATACATTTTAGCTCTATCCATGTCATTGCAAATAACAAGATTTCATTTTTTGATGGCCGAGTAATGTTTCATTGTATGTATACCACATCTTTATCCATTTATCAGTTGGACATTTGTAGTTTGGCTTTTGTTGATAATGCTGCTATACACATTGGAGTGATTTACCCCTTTGAATCTGTGGTTTTGTTTCCTTTGGGTAAATACATACTCATGCAATTGCTGGGTGATAGGGTAGTTCTATTTTTAGTTTTTTGAGAACCTCCATACTGTTCTCCAGGGTGGCTGCACTAGTTTGCATTCCCACCAGCAGTGCAAGAGAGTTCCTCTTTCTCTGCATCCTCTCTGACACCTGTTGTTTCTTGTGTTGTTAACTGTAGCCATTCTGACAGGTGTGAAGTGATATCTCATTGTGGTTTTGGTTTGCATTTCCCTGATGATGAGTGACATTGAGCATCTTTTCATGTGTCTCTTAGCCATCTGCATGTCTTCTTTGGGAAAAGTGTCTATTCACGTCTTCTGCCCATTTCTTAACTGGGTTTGTTTTTTGGGTGTTGAGTTTGGTAAGTTCTTTATAGATTTTGGATACTAACCCTTTATCAGATGTGTCATTTGCAGATATCTTCTCCCATTCTGTAGGCTGCCTTTTAGTTTTGTTGATTGTTTCACTGTGCAGAAGCTTTTCAACTTGATGAAGTCCCAATAATTCATGTTTGCTTTTCTTTCCCTTGCCTTCGGTGACGTGTCTAGTAAGATGTTGCTCCTGCTGAAGTCAAAGAGGTTGCTGCCTGTGTTCTGCCCTAGGAGTTTAATGGTTTCCTGTCTCACATTTATGTCTTTCATCTGATTTGAGTTTATTCAAACTCAAATGTGTATGGTATGAGAATGTGGTCCAGTTTCATTCTTCTGCATGTTGCTGTCCAATTTTCCCAACACCATTTGTTGAAGATACTCTTCCAAAAGATAGAAATGGAAGGAATACTTCCAGACTCCTTCTATGAAGCCCATTACCTTGATCCTATAACCAGACAAAGATCCCACTAAAAAGGAGAATTAGCTTCCAGCATTTCTGAAGAGGTTGCTGATTTCTCTATATGTGATGTGCTGATTTTCTTTGGCTGCTTTCAAGATTTTTTCTTTACCTTTGGTTTTCACCAATTTGATCATTGAGTGTGTATTCTTTTCTTTGAATTTATTTTATTTAGGGTTTGATAAACTTTCTGAATCTGTAAATTTATGCCTTTTTACGATATTTAATACATTTTTAGCATTCTTTCTTCAAACATTTTTTTTTCCTGCACCAATTGCTTTTTTCTCTCATTCTGGGACTGTAGTGACAAGAATATTCGACTTTTTGGTATTGTTTCACAAGTCCCTATGACTGATCATTTTTTTTTTCAATTTGTTTTTCTCTACCCTTATGATTCAATAATTTTGATTGCTGTATTTTCAAGTTTCTGGACCCTTCCCTGAACCTGTTATTTCATGCATCTAGTGAATTGTCAAAAGAATTCAATTATTGTATTGTTCAAGTCTAAAATTTCCATCCATTTTTTTCTGTATTTTTAATTTTCCTCTGAAAACTTTTGTCTGTCCATTAATTTCAGCAGTATTCATACTTACTCCTAGAGCGTGGGTATAGTACATGCTTTAAAGCTTTTGTCTAATAATTCTAATATCTGGATCATCTTGGGGTTGGCATCTATTGATTGTCCATTTTTGGGGGGGCATGTTGAATAATTTTAGATTGTATCCTAGGTATTTTGAATATTATGTTGTGAGACTCTGGCTTCTATTAAAATCTGCTGGAGAATGATGGTTTTGTTGTTGTTGTTTGTTTCCTAACTTCTCATCCCCTCCCCTCCCCTTTCCTCTCCTCTCCTCTCATTTCTCCTTCTCTTCCTTTCCGAGACCCAACCAGGTTAGGCTCAGATGACAAGTCTGTCTCATTTCTCATGGGTGGTGGTAACAAGGTCCATTCAGTTTTCATAGCCTTTGCTATGTTGTTTATATGTGCTGACCTGGAGTTAGTTTGGGATTTATGTGGTTCTTTATATTGTAATTTACTTCTTGCTTCTTGGGGTCTATTTCGCATATGCATATCTCATGAGTAGTCTGGAACTTGTTTGATGCATACACAGTTTTTCAAGATTTCCTTCCCCAACTCTCCCCTCTCTGAAATTTTCTTCACAGTCTCTCTCAGGGGCCCATTTCCCCTGTTCTTCTTGTCAAACAGGTGGACATATTTCAGAGTTTTATCCTCACACCACAAATACTTTTGTTCAGCTCTGTGGACTGGGAACACCCAGAAGGCAAAGCAGCGAGAGGAGAAAGAGAACAAAAATAATCAGCATCTCTTTTCACTCTTCAGACCACAGGATCCCCTTTTTGGAGTCCTTTTGGCCAGAGAGATGGGTTATCTCTTGGGGTCCTAGGTTCTCACATTGCCCAGCCTCAGTGCTGCCCCCTGACTGGGGCTGGCCTTACATTGGGGCAGAGGAAAAAGGAAAAAAATACCAGGGGTGTCCTATCACACGCTTTGGTTTCTCAGGGCTCATTTTCCCTGTTTTCTGGGCAGAAAGGGGAGATTTTTCTCAGAGGTTTTGTTATCTTCTCCCACTGTACAGTTTTTGATTTGACTCCTCTTTGGATCAAAGCCAAGAATTCAAAGAGGAAAACTTAATCCAGGAAATTTAGCCATGTATATTTCTTCAAGTTTCAACTTCCTCTGTCAATCTGTCTGGTATTGTTTGCTTTTCAGAGTCGTCAGGAAGCTGGGTTTTGTATTCTGTACAGACGCTTCACTTATAATCAGTGGGAGAGAGAGGCTTTGTGGATTTACTCCATGTTGACCAGTCCCACAAGCCTTACATCCTCCTCTTTAGAAATAAGCAGTAGCGTACTATTTGGTATATACCATTTAGCATACTGTTTAGCACTTGTTTCTTTTTCTTTTGCTTAAGACTGTATCTTGGAGATTACAATAATGCTATTAATAGTGACAATAAAACAGCAGTTCTTGAATGCTTTAAGTTCTAGGCACCGTTCTGAGCACTATACGTATATTAACTCATTAAATCCTTGCAGCAACCCTTTAGATAGCTAGATAGTATTATTACCATTTTACAGATGATGATACCTCATGAGAGAAATTAAGAAACTTGCCCAGTGTCACATAGGTAGTCAGTAGAGGAACTACCTAGGTTGTCTGGTTCAAATGTCCATATATATAATGAAAAATTATATGATAATAATGACAATGCTAATAATATCCAACACTTAACTATCCCATGCTAGCTAGAAAACTGGTATAGAGATAGATGTACAAATCATCTTCAGAATGAAGTGTTTTTGTGAGCACATCACATTTATTCTCAGGTAGCAAGTATATCCGTTCTGCCTGTAGGAAATTTGAGAAAAGTCAGGTGACTGGCCGGAGAAGTGGTTGTAGGATTCTCTAGTATAGACAAGAGGTCTCTGCAGTGACTCTTGCTGTCCCCTGTGGATGGTACAGGACATTTCTAGCCAGTGTACTTTGGAATAATAGGATCATAGGTGGTTAGAGCTGGAAGAGACTCACAAGGTCTAGGTCCACCTCCAAGTTTGATAAATTGCATATCACGATGTGTCAGAACGCATCTCATACAAGGTAAAGAGGTATGTGACCGTTAGTTGCTGTAGATAAGGAAACAGTTCTCGAGAGCTAGAGTGATGAGGTCCTCATCTTCATCACCATCATCGGAGCTACATCTGTAGAACATGAAGGTCCCAGGCACTCTGTAGGAGACCTATCTGATGTTTAAAATAACCTTGCAAAATAGCTGTTATAATCCCCATGTCTTTTGCATAAGGAAACGGATGCTCAGAGATGATTGGTAACTTGCCCAACCACAGTGACCCATTCACAGCTTCTTTACTGAGTACCCTGTACATATGCTAATTATGCATGTAATTACCATGTAACATTTTGTCCCAATCGAGATACTTTTCTGAGTGAAGGGCGGTGGGTACTGGTAGTTACTGTACTGGGACTGTCCTTGGCAAACAGAGATGATGGGTCACCTTGGCTATGTGCCTTGACTTCCAGATTGCACACTTTATATTTGCCTTAGTGTATCTGATTTAGATGATAGAGCATGTTCTAAAGGCCCAGTGTTCATGAGTATTTATTTTAATGGATCTGTTGGTCTGGTAGAGATGCACCACACAGCACTAGGTATACCTTAATGGGGTGGACAAAGGTCAGTTACAAATTTTGCTCATTGTTGCTGAGCGAGAAAGGACATCCTTTTAGCAAATACAATTTTAAAATATGAGTGTTGTGCAAAGTCATGAAGAAAGCCCTTAAACCAATATCTATTTTATAGATTTTCCTCTAGGGCTGAGTACTCATGAACCTTTTGGGATGAGCATGGTTAAATATGGACAAGAATAGATGTGTTTTCCCCTCTGTTGCACTGAGATGACAGAAGATCTGTTGTCATGTACTTCACGGAGGTAAGGCTTTAGAAAGGGGAACAAGTTCAATGTGGATTTTCTCTTACATACTCATGAAAAAGACATCTAGCCAACTGGTCATGATTTGTCAAGCTGGGTGATGTATCTTAATATACATAAGCACATAACGCTGATCGCAATTCCAAGAAAGGGAATGGTATCCCTAGTTTATAAATGGCATTGGCTGTAGTTGTCACGTGCATTCTGCCACGAACTGTTTTTGCGTATTACTTTTGTGGACCCCTTCTGTCCTTTCTGCATTACCATTCCAAGCTTCCTTACTTCTCTTCCAGTGTTAGTCTGGAGGCCAATGGGATCAGAAGTCTAATTGTCCGGGATAAGACAATTAGAGCACAGGCTTTAAAGGACCCTAACTGTGAGGCTTCCCCCGTGGCAAATAAAATGTGTGGAAGCGACATGAAGTTTACATTAACATCAGCATTCTTGTTTGGACATTAGTGGGGAGACCATCACAATCTGATGATGAACTCCTGGTACCTGTATGTACCATCATGTAGTATGTGTTAGGGACCCGTTAAGGCAAAAAGCAGGGCTCCCCCCAGCAACCTGTCCAGGGTGCCTTCATTCTCTTTTCTGTCTTGTGCTGAAATGAGATAATGGCTGCGGGGGACGTATGGAAATTACCAACATCAGAAGGATCCTGTGCCCTGGCCCTTCCTCATCTGTATGCATCACATTTGCTTAAACATATTGTCTGCAGGCAAAGTCCAATTATTTGGAACCAAGTTCCTAATGATAAACATAATGACTACAGTGTCTGTCATTGTGCACTCCATGGAGCAGGGGAGACTACAGGGACTCATCAGAATTGAAAAAAACAAAACAAAACGCATCTTGCACAGAATAGCATGGTTGGGGGGGGGGCACGCGTTCAAGATTCATCTTCCATGGTGAAATGATAAATTAGAGAATGCAGAGTAATTATAAATGAGAATCAAGCCTTGAAATTGCTGTCACCTGACACTGTGTTCCCTTTCTTTGTTTCCTAGCAATAATATTCTCATAATGTCCAAGCTAGCTCTGTCATAAACTAAAAAATGACTTTTGCTGTTTTCCCCATGGGGAGGTTGATGTGGCAAATAACTGTTAAACGATGAGTATGGGTATCATTACAGAGGCCAGAGGATTGCTAATAAAGGCAAGAGAGATTTTCTGTCTCTGGTTACAGAGATTTATAATCCAGGAATCTGCGAACTCTCTCTCAGTTCAATTCCAACAGGGACCTAATCCAGCTCTTCCCGATAAAGGATATTCCAGACACTACTCAGTGGAGACCTTTGGCCACGCTAGCTGACCACTTGACAGTGCTCCCCCTAGGAAGATTATTGAGCAATTAAATCATTCCTAGAATGGAAAAAAAATCTTCATGTTTCCCATTCCTAATCGGGTTTCCTTTTCTTAATTCGATAGAGCACCTTGCCCGTTTTCTTTTTTGTTTTTAAAAAATATGTGTTGTCTTCATCCATCCATCCATCCATCCACTCAGCAACTGAAGATTGATCACTCGGCCCAAAGCGTCATGTTTAATTCTCCTCATTTTATTTTCATGAGTGACCTGTCTGAATGCATCGCTGCTCGGAACCGTCTCCCTGTTGCGTTGTTTGGTTGTGAGATCATCTGAATGGAAGGAAGTGTCTCATGCACCACACCACATGCCATCTCCTGGTCATCATCTCATACTGGCATGCAATACTCCTTCATGACTGATTAGTCATGAATTTATCTTTTTAAAGCCTGATTTTCATGCCATAAATTTCCAATTATGTTTACTATATGGCCACTGTGTACTTTTTTTATGCTCTGCTTTCTGGATATAGTTTTCCATTGCTTATTCAGTCTGCATTGCCATTATTTTTTTTTTTTTAATTTTTTTTTTTAACATTTATTTATTTTTGAGACAGAGAGAGACAGAGCATGAACGGGGGAGGGGCAGAGAGAGAGGGAGACACAGAATCGGAAGCAGACTCCAGGCTCCAAGCCATCAGCCCAAAGCCTGACGCGGGGCTCGAACCCACGGACCGCGAGATCCTGACCTGAGCCGAAGTCGGACGCTCAACCAACTGAGCCACCCAGGCGCCCCTGCATTGCCATTATTTTAATGGCTCTGTATCATCACCATGATCTGCCTTTCCTGCCCCTAACTCTTCAGTGTGACACAGAACCTCCACTCTAACTGGGTAGTTCCTACGGCCATTTTATTAGTAAGGAAGTGAATTTGGAGTTCCTATTAACATGGTGTGAACAGGTTATGCATTTATTATTTTCAGGTAAAAGAATTTTTAAAATAGGGAATCCAGGGCTAATACGGTGGCTCTATGAAGACACAGGGAGCCTAGGTTCTTTCTGTTTTTCTGTTCCATTGCCACAAGCAAGGAACTTCTGTCCTCAAGGTCACAGGCTGACCACTCGAGATTGAGCCATCATCTCCTTATTCTAGAAGGAAAGAAACAGTAAGGGACCAAGGAATATGCCTCACAGCCAAATCAGTTCTCCTTTAAAAGAGTTGCTACATAAGCCTCACATGATGACTTTGGCTTCAATCTCACTGGCCACCTCTAGCTGACAGGGAAGTTCAGAAATGTAACTTTGCAGTTTGGTGTATGAGAATAATGTTAGCTGTTGTAACAAATAAGCCCCCAAATGTACTGGCTTCACACAATAGGCCTTTATTTTTTTCTCATAAAAATACAGTACAGATGTCCCTCCTTGCCAGTAGGCCTCTCCCATGGGGTCTGAGAGTGCCAGGCTCCGTGTATCTATGGCAATACCCTCTTCTAGGACCTGCGTCCTTGAACTGAGTGGACATATGGTGAGCAAGAATGGAGAGTCTCGTGTGGGAGGTGTTTCTGGGCCAACCGGGAAGGGCCCACATCATCCACTTATGCTCCATTGGCCAGAGCTCAGTCACACGGCCACATGTACCTGAAAGATGATAGCTAGCAGTTAGCTCTGTGCCTGCAATGAGGGGGTAATGGGTTTGGGAGTAGCCAACCACTGGCTGTTGGGATTCTGTTATAGGGAAAGACGTTCGAATGTACTGAGACGTGGAATGAGTCTTAGCTGCAGCTTCCGCTCATTTTTCCCACGGACACTCTTCCTGTTCTGGTTCTCCCGGGTTGGGCCTCCTCCTTCCTGGGTCTGTGTGGTGATGCTAGTCTTTACCATGTTCCCCACTCTCCAGCTTCTTGTCCATGCTGCCACATTTCGCTCTAGATTCCACAGTGACTTGTTTCTATTTGTCCAATGTTTCTTGGGTCTTGGTTTTTGTTCTCTAACCGTGTGAAAGCGGGGACTTTATTCTCTTCTTCTGTCATCATTAGTGGGTCACTGTGCCCTACTAATATGATGTGTACATCTCATGAGAATGGCCAAGAAGTCCTCGATTAAATCAGCTCAAAGAAATAACGAGGCCAGGAGTTAAATAGTTAAAGTTGACACTATTTGGCCAACATGTGGAGGCCATTGGAAGGGGCACCAGGCTTCTGTGGTTGCATGCTAACCCTGTTGGTCATGTGCTCTGAACCTAGACGGGACCTTCTCTTTACTAGATCAAAGTTTACTCTAGAAAATTTCTGCTCCTAAAAGGGTACTCATATGCCCTTGCTTTGCAAAAGTCCAGTGCTCAGTTTTGGCCAGGCACGTTTGGTTCTTTTCTCTGTATTCTTATGATGTTCTGTGAACATTTTCATTGTAGGCCCTATCGCCTCATCAAAATAATTAGTATTTCCTGATCACCCTAAGGAGTGAGTGTACAATTTCCATCTTTCCATTTAACCCTTACAACAGCCCCATGAGGTATGTGGTCTCACTTCGCCCCATTGTACTGAGGAGGAGACAGGCTCATTGAGGTTCAGCGAATGTGCCTCACGAATGAACATCAGGTCTGTGAGTTACTGTGCTGTGTTGCCATGCGTAAACTGGGCCTGTCCCAAGGAAACTGGGCCCCAGGGCCTCCCTCCTTGCATGCCCCCAGCTCTGCAGTTTTGTGAAGGCACCGATGGCTATTCTGCCTCAGGTTAAAGTTTTTAAAAAATCATGAAATACTCATATTTCCCACAAAGTACAGAAAAATAAATGAACAGATTACTGGGTAACCCCCACCCAGATTAAGCAAATGTTGATAAACATTTTGCCTTATTTGCTTCTGATTTCTCCCTCAAAAATGTCTTGGGCACAGGATCCGGTTATGGAGACACACCCCATTCCCTTTCTTCCCAGGGTCAACCTGTTCCTGAAGCTGCTATCCATTTTCATTATGTGTCTTCAGACTTTTTAAAAACATTTTTAAGGTTTATTTATTTCTGAGAGAGAGTGTGCGAGGGAGGGGCAAAGAGAGAGGGAGACACAGAATCTGAAGCAGGCTCTAGGCTCTGAGCTGTCAGCCCAGAGCCCAATGCGTGGCTTGAACTCACAAACTGCGAGATCATGACCTGAACCAAAGTTGGATGCTTAACCAACTGAGCCAACTGAGCCATCCAGGCACCCTGAGACTTTTTCTCCATATGTCCGTACTTTATGTTCCAGCAGTTGTAGGGCCTTATGATTATCGGTGTATATGTGTGTGCGTCTTGTAGAGGACCTAAATGGAATCTATACTGTCAGTATCTCTTAGTAACCTGTTTCTTCTCACCTGTTGTTATGTTAATACACGTAGATTTCATCATTTAATTTAACTGCTAGAGTATTCCACTGGATGACTGTAGCATAGCTTACTTTAGTCATTTGGGATATTTACATCCCTGTAGATTAATTGGGATATTGCACCCCTTTAGGTAAATACACTTAGCTCTAATTCTTCATTAGACTTATAATATTCCATGGCATGGATGCACTATTCCCCCATTACTGAGCATTCACAGTACTTTCGTTATTTTCCACTACTTACAGTGCTGCAGTAAACATTTTTACACATACATCCTTATGTAATGTTTTTATTTCTATAGGGTGGGTTTCTTAAGACGAAAGTTAACAGGTACAGCCGGGTTAGTTTCCAAGAATGTTTTGGCAATTGACAGGCAGCCCGTAAAGTGACCTTTTTCCAGCCTGATGGGAAGGAAGCTGTCCTGTTGAGGTTTTATTTCTCATTTCCTGGACTACTAGTAAGGTCGGGCAGCAGTTAATATGTTCATTGGCCATTCTGTGAACTGCGTGATTGTATCCTTGCCCACACTGAATTGCAGGACCAGAGCATCTCAACTGGGCATGGTTTCTGTGATCAGTGCTCCCTAGAGGTGGGGGGGGGGGGGCAGCCTCTGTGACAGCCCTTGGTGTCACTGGGATGTTAAGTTTTTGTCCTACAGGTCGCAATTATTCCTTCACCCCGGCCCTAGCCTGTTACTCTTTTTACTTTGCTTGTGCTAACTTTTACTATGCCTTGATTTCTTAATTGTAAGACTTGACCATTTTCTCTTTTCCAACATGATTTTTGGGTTTTGTGTCTTGCTCATGGACATTAACTGATGCATACCTTTTAATTCTTTTCTCCTAACATGTTTCCAACATTTTTACTGTAGCTTTTACTTAGAAATTTAAGCAGCGTCTTTAGAGAACCCAGATTTTCTAGGTATGTTATTACAGCATGGCGAAGGATTTACCATTTACTAAATATCATTGACTACATATTATTTGCCTGAGTATCCAATGCTCTGCTGAGGAACAAGGATGTGACATATATTCTCATCTTTTTCATTTAACGTTTATTTTTTGAGACAGAGACAGAGCATGAGTGGGGGAGGGGCAGAGAGACAGGAGACACAGAATTCAAAGCAGGCTCCAGGCTCCAAACTCCAAACTGTCAGCACAGAGCCGATATGGGGCTTAAACTCATAAACTGTGAGATCATGACCTGAGCTGAAGTCAGATGCTTAACCAACTGAGCCACGCAGGCACCCCTTATCTTTTCCATTTAAAAATTTATACTTTGATCTTTTCTGTTCAAGTACCGTGAAGCTCACAGAGTGAGAGAGAGGGATGGCCAGCTGGTAGCCGTGCACACTTGGGAGACCTGGGCTGGTACATTTGTTTAAAAACCAAGTAAAGAAACAAAGTCATTGTAATTGTCCCTGGTGTTTACCCTGAGGAAAGATGCCAGGACTGGAGCATCCTGGAGACTGACAGAGGATCTCTTTAGCTCCTGCCATTTATGAGGGTTGAGATATAGTGATTTTTTTTTCCTTAGAGAAGAAAGGCAGGCAGCAGTGAGTAGAGAAAGGGGTTCATTTTGCTGCTGCTGGTGAGGTAGATCTGATCTAATGGTGAAAACAATTGGTGTTCCAGTTTCTATTTTTAAGCATACTTTTCAGAAGCATCAAAGTATTTGGCAAAAGAAAAAAAAAGTTAAATCGTTTTAGTGTTCTATTTGTGTGCGTGTGTGGTTTGGATATATTTCCATAGCCTCCTTTGTGGACGGGCATGTGAAATGGCTTTAGCCGTTATGAGGATGAAGTGCCCGTTCCAGAAAGGTACAGACCAGTTGTTAGGCGTCCAGCAGATTAGCGATTCCATGCGGAGTAGCATTGTTATTCTCCACGCGGCCAGCACAGTCCAGAAGACACACACCAGGAGCATGGGCGGCCAAGCCCCTGGGGTGTGAGCCTGTGCCCACAGGGGGTCAGAGGGCGGGCCCGGCGTGTACCTTAGCCACCCTTACCTGAAGCAGAAGGTGGGGCACCGTCTCCACCTTGCACGTGGCCAAACTGAGGCAAAACCAGGGTGAGTTTAAGCAGCTGTGTGACATCACTCAGGCTAGAACGAAGGGCCTTCTCGCCGTCTCGAGGAACTTTGACTAAATCATGATCAATTCTGCTTTTTTATTAGGGAGCATGAGAATATTGTTAAGTTAGCTAGAATGATAGCATCTGTGAAGCCAGTGCCCGCCTTGAGCCTTTGTGCTTTTTTTTTTTTAAAGCTCTCACACGGAAGTAAGATGTGTCGCACCATCAGTGGAATGGAGATCTTTCAGGAACAGTACCCCAGACCCCACCGAACCCTTGCCGTGAACCACGGGTGCTAACGCTCTTTGTGGATCTCATGATCCTGCCTCATCCCTCCTTCACACAGCTGTGGGCCCTTCATGCATGGTTCCCTGGCCTGGAAAAGTCTTCTAGATCTGCCCGTGATCTCTTCCCTGTGCCGCTCAGTCCTCAGCAAAGTGCCTACCCTGGCCACCCCCTCCATCAATGCACACTCTGTCTCCTCTGCCCCCCACCCCCACCACTTTATCTTTGTTTCTGGCTCTTACCAACGCCTGGCACATGTGTTTGTTTACGGTCTGGCCCCCTCTGGCTGGCGTGGGAGCTTCGTGGGGCAGAATGTGCCTTCCATTGGCCTCCATATCCCCAGGGCCTGGCGTATCACAGGGCTCACTAGTCCTTTGCAGACTGGGCAGCCCGTGCTGTTTACTCCCCTGCCAGCTCGCAGATGTGCGACCTGCTCGCCGAGGCAGCAGCAGCGGGGCCAGGGGACATTGCCACCGTGCCTCACCACCTGCGGGAAGCAGTGCAAGGTGACCGTGCCGCGTATAGCGGTCAGCTCCAGCTTGTAGTTCAGGTTTCTGTGATGGTGGGGTCCACCTTCCCAGGGCCAGAGCTAACTAATGACTGAAGTATGGGTCCTTAATCACTGTCGTCAGCACTTAACGCCGAGCAGGTGCACATGTGGCTCCCAGGAAACACATTGGGCTTTAGCAGAGATGTCTGTAGATATGTCCCTGACCCAAAGAAGGGTCTCCAGCTCTTCAATGGGCCAATTTGGGGAGATGTTTCTGGGCAAGCAAGCCTTTTGGAACCCCTCAAATCACCTGCCCTGGGGAATCTCACACACCTCAGAGCAGCGCCCCCCTCAGTAGTGCACTTTCCAGGAAGCAGAGCCGTGGAGTTTGTAATGGGTGCCTTCTGCCTTGCACGGGGAAAGACATGGATGTGATGTGCCAACAGCATGTTTCTCTGCCTCGACGGAAGCAGCCAAGCAGCCTGGGGCCAGGGCTGATGGTGTCTGCAGGGATCAGAGCATTCAGGGCACCCTTCCTATCATCTGAGAATGGCCAGGGCTGGCAGAGGTAGAGCAGACCTTCCATTCATGTCCATCATCTCTGCGATGGGTCATCACTTCCATGGCTGAATCATTGAGAAAAGCTCAAAGGACAGTATCCTCGTGCTTCTGGCCTCCGTTTTGTGTGCAGTGGTATCTCAGGGGATGACCTTTGGGTTTTGTGGGTAGCCACTAGGCAGACTTATTCTCATTTTCATCCAGAAGTAACGTCGTCATCAGCACCTCCCCACAAATTGCTTGGTAGTTTGTGTTGTGTGTGATTGGTGAATAAAGCTGGGTACCAAGGCACAAATGCCTAGGGATGTATGGACTTTTCTTTCAGCTGGGACAGTGATAATGTGATCATGTTTTAGGAAATGGCAGAAATTGTCACTTGTGCTTGAAGATGAAGTTCACTCTATTAATCAGGAAATGGATAATGAGATGTGCGGGCAGTTTAGAAAGAGGAATTAGCAGGTGAGGAAATACAAGGGTCAATCTTGAGTCTATTGTGTTTTTGTACTTTTGAAAAGAATACAAATTATCATGTAGAATTTTAACATAGAAAGGCAATAAAGAGGGGGCCCAGTTTTAAAACACTGAAGAGTAGACTCAGAACACGAACAGAAAGTTCAAACTGAAAATTATTCCAGTGTCCTTTAACAGAGAGTGTGGGCACCTGGAAGTCGGAGGCAAGGGAACCTTCTGTCTTCAGTCCTTGGGATTGAAATGGGCAAACATTGTCAGAAACTTAGAAAGAAGCCAAAGTTACTAGCCAGAGGGTTGTCTGGCTAAGAAAATTTCAGTGAATTTTCCCATCAGAGCCCAGATTGCTGTTGATTTAGTGTGGGTGGGAATTTGGACATTCTTTTTTGGGGGCAAAATATAGCAAAAAAAATCTCTGCACCCTTTGCAATCTTGTTACCTTTTCTCAATTATGAAATTAACTATACCTGAAGAGATGGCATTGGCTAAAAATGAAAAAGCATGATTCTGGCAACAGGCCAGGGTTAGAACATCACTTGTTACCTCATTCGTAAAATTTTTAACCTCTTTGAACTGAAGTTTTCTCAGCTATCAAGTAGGCATAATGTTATCATGCAGGATTATTGATAGAATTGGAAAATTATCGGCATATGCTTTTAGAAATAATCTAATAAGGCTTTAGTCTTGCATCTTGACCAAGTTCTCTTTACCACTTTGTTTATGGAACCATCTGTAAACAGTACAGCTCAGTTATGAAAAGATGTGCAAGGCATTTCATTGGTTAGTGTAGGGAGATTCAGCCAATTATGGACTTAATCACTAAGGTAAAAAGAAAGGGAAGGTAATTTTCAAGTTGCAAATGTAGAAAGCATCTGTAGCATAAGCATGAGTATGTTTGCCGTAAATGGATTTCTTACATGGCCAAGCCATATCCCTTTGTCAGGGAGGACACTTCTCTGTTTCTGTTCAAACTGATGTAAAAGAACACAGTTGCCTATGACATGTTTGATCAGACCAAGAGTACCATATTTTAGTCAGCTCTGTTCCTTTCCCTCTTTTGTTCAAAACCTCATGCCTTGTTACTGCCTGTGGCACTGACACTCTTCCCTCTGATCACTGCAATGTCCATAGTGTGTCTCCAGCTACCGGTCCGGTGACAGCACTCCACCCAGCTTTCACACCTGGGCTTGAGTCCTCGTCTTTGAGATTTGGACGAGTTGTTGAACCTTGATGAGGTCAGTTTCCTCATCTGTAAAATAGAGATGAATACTATTAATATTGACTTGTATTTGTATTGGATTCTTACTGCTGCTGTAACAAATGGCCACAGATTTTGGTGGACTAAGACTTCATAGTTTTATCTTCCCGTTCCAGTCTGAAGTCCTCCAGTGGGCCTTAGAGGCAAAATAAAGATGTTGGCAGGACTCTGTCCCTTCTAGGACATCTAAGGAGAACCCATTCTTAGCTTTTTTGAAGCTTCTAGAAGTTGCTGGCATGCCTTAGCTCTCGTCCCCTTCTGCAACAACATCTCTCTGACCACTGTTTCCAGCACACCATCTCGTCCGATTCTGTCCTCCTGCCCGCCTCTTGTAAGGACCCTTGCCATTACACTGAGCCACCAGGGTTATCCAGCACAACAGCCCCATTTTGAGACCCTTAATCTAATCACAGCTGCCAAGTCCCTTTTGCCACATAAGCTAACATTCACAGACCCCAGGGATCAGGGTGTGGATAGCCCTAGGGGGCCGTTATTCTAGGTGCTGTGAGCATCAATGGTGCGTTTTGTAGTTTTACACACACATACATAAAGTTTGTTTTTTCACGATGTGCTCTGCACACATACACAAAATATTTCTCTCTCCCCACAATGCCCCCGTGTGTTTAGCATCTGCCCTGTTGAGGGCCTGGCTCTGGGCTATGTTCTGCTTCTGTTCTGTCAACCTGCCTTTCTTGCCTTCCTTTCTTCTCCCCTCATGTTTTTACCTGTTTAAACATACTCGTCCTTCAGAGCCCATGTCAGCTTCCCCATTCCCTACAAGTGAGTTCCCTGATGTTATGTATCAGTGATCTCTATGAAGAAAAGTCCCTTGACCCCCCCCCCCTTTTTCTTGTGAAAAAGCTATTGAATATCTTCATCAGTGAAGGTATCTGGGCTAATTGGGAACCAGGTACATGAGGCCGATTCGTACCAGGTGTTTTTCCCTATTTAGATATCCAGACATCACAAAGGGTTAAAACTTCACTGTCTAATGGGGTTGTTACTGACATTTCATAGTAGGTGTAGCTAGATGGATCTAGTTAGAGGCTTTCATTAGCTGGATAGTCATTTTGCATAGACAATTATCGATTGTTCTCACCGTCGCTTTCGAAAATTTTCTGTAGTTCATTAAATAACTCTTTACATTTTTTTTTCTTTTTTCTTTTTTTTTTAATTTTTTTTTCAACGTTTTTATTTATTTCTTTTGGGACAGAGAGAGACAGAGCATGAACGGGGGAGGGGCAGAGAGAGAGGGAGACACAGAATCGGAAACAGGCTCCAGGCTCTGAGCCATCAGCCCAGAGCCCGACGCGGGGCTCGAACTCACGGACCGCGAGATCGTGACCTGGCTGAAGTCGGACGCTTAACCGACTGCGCCACCCAAGCGCCCCTTTACATTTTTTTTTAATGTTTCATTTATTTTTGAGAGAGAGAGAGAGAGAGAGAGAGAGAGAGAGAGTACAAGCAGGGGAAGGGCAGAGAGAGAGGGAGACACAGAATCTGAAGCAGGCTCCAGGCTCTGAGCTGTTCAGCACAGAGCCCGACGTGGGGCTCAAATTCACCAACCTCGAGTTCATGACCTGAGCCAAAGTCAGATGCTTAACCAACTGAGCCACCCAGGCGCCCCCATTAAGTAACTTTTAATGGAAAAACAGTGCATGTACATAGTAAAATAGATAATAACTAACTCTCCTCATTCTTAGGCGTCTTGCTGGAGGCAACGGTGTAACTTGTTTCTTGTCTCTTTCCAGAGATTGTGTGTGTGTGTGTGTGTCTGTCTTTGTGTGTGTGTTATGCAAATGGGAACACAGTGGGCACTTTGTACCTTCTTTTTTTTTCACCTAACAGTATATCTTGGGGATAATTCTTTATCAGCACACATAAATTTACTTAATTATTTTAAATGGCTGTGTAGTACTCCAGTGTATTTTTAGATTCTAATTTACTTAACCAGTCCCCTATTATAGATAGATATTTTGAATATTTCCAATGTTTTGGTATTTCAAGCTTTTTTTTTTTTTTTATAAGATTTTATTTTTAAGTAATCTCTACCAAACGTGGGGCTTGAACTCATGACCCTGAGATCAAATGTCACATGCTCCACTGACTGAACCAGTCAGGTACTCCTCAAGCTTTTGATTTTTTTTTAAATCAGGTTATTGATAGACTTTTTAATTAAAAAAATTATTTTTAATTTATTTTTGACAGAGAGACAGAGCGTGAGCAGGGATGGGGCAGAGAGAGATGGAAACAGAATCTGAAGCAGGCTCCAGGCTCTGAGGTGTCAGCACAGAGCCCGATGCAAGGCTTGAACTCATGAACCTCGAGATCAGGACCTGAGCCGAAGTCAGCCGCTTAACCGACTAAGCCACCCAGAGGCCCTGATAGACTTTTTTTTTTCTTACATAGATATAGCCAAAAGTCCTTTTAATGTAGTAATTACTATACCAATAAAGACTCTTTTTTAATGCGGGATCTTGAAAAACTAATTAGAAAGGATATTGATATGTGAGTTTGGCTGGCATGGAACTTAAAAGACTGTTCCTTTGGGGCACTTGGGTGACTCAGTCGGTTGAGTATCTGATTCGGCTCAAGTCATGAGCTCATGGTTTGTGAGTTCGAGACCCAGGTTGGGCTCTGTGCTGACAGCTCAGAGCCTGGAGCCTGCTTCAGATTCTGTGTCTCCCTCTCTCTCTGCCCTTCCCCCCCCCCCCCTTCATGCTCACGCGCTCTCTTTGTCTCTCTCTCAAAAATGAACATTTAAAAAAATTAAAAAAAAGGCTTTCCCTCAAGTTACCTGTGGATCCATCTGCCCTTAACCAGAATTAAAATAAGCATAAAATAGTACTTAAAATCAGAGCTTTCCAGAGGGCCCCAGGGAGTAGGAGTGGCCACGTGATGGTGGGCCAGCTGGGGTTATCATAAGCAGCCACCCCAGCTTCACTGTTAAGGTTTTGCCCACCTTTTGATGATGTTGTCCACTGGCCCCTATAAAAGCTATGTGTCTGCTGTTAGGAGGACATGGGATCTTTGTAGCAGTCACAGGAGAAGGAGGACTTGAGTGTCCTCTAGTTTTGGTTTCCTTACCGTAAGGGATGGGAGTGAGGACGAGGACCACCCTGAAGAGCCACTTCGGCATGGAGATGCTTTGTCCCACAGGAGACCTCTGCAGACCACGACGAGATGCACCGCCTGTGAGCACTGCACAGTTAACAGAGAGAGGTGGACAATATGCTGGGAGCGCCACTTTCCTCCAAGTCATTACCTTATCGAGGAGCAAGAATTCCTGTCCCCTCAAAGGTCCTTCTCTCTGGACTAAGAATCAAATTGACCTGAGACAAAAGAACAAGGGAAAATAAAAATTCTTTGCACCAAGAAAATGCAATGTAATAGGCAAACATACAGGAAATCCACATACACCTGGGAAAATGAGGGAAAATGAGGGAAAACACCTGGGAAAATGAGGTGTCTGTGTCTCTCTGAGCTAAGGACAAGGGGGCAGGGGTCTGGACCTCAGAGGAAAAGAATGCACTTCTCTGGGCGACAAGAGGAGATGTTTGCTAATCGTTGTTTGCCCTGCCATACAGATGGGTCACTCAGATAAAATTTGTCTCTGTTAGTAATCTTTATTCTGAGAAATGCCTCCAGTTTAGATTTTACCGTGTGGTTAAGGGAGGGACAGAAGTTTCTTTTGAGCCTGCAAGGTGTCAAGTGCCTTTAGCTCACAATAATCCACATGCCAAAGGAGCACATTTTGGGAGGGGTGGGGGCTGTCCAAAACCCCTTCAACCTTTATCATCCAAGTGAAATATACCCTTGCACCAAGTGCATATGCGGCCCGCACGGACACTTTCTGTGCCTTTCAGTGTTAGTAGTTTTTTGGCTGTGGCTATAGGAGGCTTTGTGATTCCAGAAGAACTGAATCTTTTGTCCTGTCCCCGCCTCCCCAAAGCAGGCTTCCTTTAATGCTCCCTGTTGGTGAGCTAAGAAAAAATGACTGGCGTCGTCAGGCTCCACATCCACCTTTCACAAGCGTCTGGAAAAGGGCAGAGATAAAATGTGAGACCCTGTCAGAGAGGTAAAGGCGAAAAAGTTGTGTTCTTGAAGGAAGCAGGCAGCATGCATTCATATGGAATGTATTTGTCTTCTGCACTGGGATCCGTGAAGCAATTAGCATGAAGATTTAGCTCCGCAGAAAGACCTCAAGGAACCAGAGCTGTGACACGCAGTGACTGTGCTGGCATTTTGATGCCTTCCCCTGTGACGAGCATTGTCACAACGCGAACTGCGCCCGCGGTTTTAGATGCAGGGATGTAGTCAGAATGAGAATTGATCTGGGCAAAAATCACGCCAGTGGTATGAATATTTAAGAACGTTTCGTCACGGTTCTCAAAGCTATTAGGGGAATTTGCTAGTCATTGTGGGATTTACCAAGTGGAAGAGGAAAATGGGATTTTTTTTTGAGTGAAAAAGAAGGGCTATTTTTAGCAGGAGCCTCCCTATTTGTATGCATAATTTACTAAGGTTAAGGATATGCCTCTAATTTGAACTGGTTGGTGAGACACAGGTACCAATTCATAAGGGCCTAGTTTTTTAAGAAGTAGAATTTTGATACTTTTAGTTTAAGCATTCACATAAACATATGGTTTTCTTTTTTTTTTTTAATGTTTATTTTTGAGAGAGACAGAGCGCAAGTGGGGGAGGGGCAGAGAGAGAGGGAGGCACAGGATCCGAAGCAGGCTCCGGGCTCTGTGCTGTCAGCACAGAGCCCCACGCGGGGCTTGAACTCATGCACCGTGAGATCATGACCCAGGCGGAAGTTGGACACTCAGGGGACTGAGCCCCCCAGGTGCCCCAAACATCTGGCTTTCTATGTAATTGCTAAGTAGAGGTTTTAGAAGACACACTTTATTATTATTATTTAATTTTTTTATCTTAGAGAGAGAGAGAGAGAGAGAGCGTGAGTGGTGAGGGGGCCACAGGGGGAAAGAGAGAATCCTAAGCAGGCTCCACACTCAGTGTGAAGGCTGACTCGGGGCTCAATCCCTAGGATCATGACCTGAGCAGATACCAAGAATCAGGTGCTCAACTGACTGAGCCACCCAGGAGCTTAGAAGGCACACTTTAATGAGCAGATGTCCTATCTAAGTGGGATACCAATTTTCATACGCATATGTGTTCTTGAAGCCTGTGTGTGAAAACAAAATGTGTTTTTGCTTTGTTTGCTTGTCAGTGGACTGAATCAGCACTACAAAATGTCATCAGTGGTGTGTGAATTAGTGGAGATTGTAGATCAGAGATCAAACTGGAAAGAGTTTCTGCCACTTCTGAAATTGTCTCATTTCTGCCTGGAGAGTTGCTCACACCATCTGACTCCCACTACTGTTTTTATCTGTTTGGGTTCTCTGGGGTCAGTAAGATTATCGTGAGAGTTAGCAGACAGGTTTTCTTACTTTAAGAGTTGATTCTGGTCTGGACCAATAGGTCTAAAAGACATCTGTCTATTTCTTAGATGCTCTGAAGCCAAGGGTCACCACCTTCATTTTTCACTGTGTGGTTTCTTTTCCATTTTTTCCTCCCTTCAGCCTTTAATATTGTCCTGGCCTAACACTGGGGGAAATAGTATGCTTAGTGGAAAAGAACATTTTAATTTATGGCCCGAGGCCTGGGGGTAACGTCTGTCTGCCCAGTCACAGGGCACAGGAATGGTAATGGGCTAGCGGCAATGGTGTTAATACAGTTAATAACACAGTCAATCTGATTTGTATGTCGAATGACTAAAAAGAACAAGAAGGCAATGATCCAATAATAGCTGACTCTAAGCGAATAGGGCAGATCGTTTCAGTGCCATCTGATTATTTCTTGGTCTAATTTGGGATGGATATAATTTTACTGAGCGATTGGTTTAGTGAGCTATCGTGAACCAGAATGACAGCTCTGGAATTCCTGATTCTTATGGAAAATCAGAGGCATCTGTCATTTAATATTTAAAAATTCTTCAACATTTTTATTTATTATTTTTGAGAGACAGAGATAGACAGAGCTCGGGTGGGGGAGGGGCAGAGAGAGAGGGAGACACAGAATCCGAAGCAGGCTCCAGGCTCCGAGCTGTCAGCACAGAGCCCGATGTGGGGCTCGAACTCACGGACCGTGAGACCGTGACCTGAGCCGAAGTCGGATACTTAACCAACTGAGCCAGCCAGGTGCCCCAGGGGCATCTGTCTTTTTAAGGTATCACCAGTTCAGTTGGATGGACGTTGGTAGAACATCTACAGTGTGCAAGTTGCTGTAGGTTGTTGGAGGCTAAATGTCTGTTTTGTGATTAAATTGCTGTTGTATGAGAAAATAATTTGTTTTTAAAATATATGCACTTAAAGCAGTCAGCACATGCACTACCCTTTCTAAATACTCTCTGATATTTGTTCTTAACAACTTCATGGTAAAGATCACAAGAAATTGGGAAAGCGGGTGGTGCCTGGGTGGCTCAGTTGGTTTAGTGTCCAGCTTGGGCTCAGGTCACGATCCTGCAGTTCATGAGTTCAAACCCCGGGTCGGGCTTTGTGCTGATGGCTCAGAGCCTGGAGCCTGCTTGGGATTCTGTGTGTGTCTCTCTCTCTCTGCCCCTCCCCCACTTGTGCTCTGTCTCTCTCTCTCTCTTTCAAAAATAAATAAACATTTTTTAACAATTTGGAAAGCAGAATTCATCGAATCTTATTTTTGCTTTTATGGTTAATAACTGGTAGTGAGTAGGTGGGTTAGCCAGCGTAGCTCTGGGCATGGCTGAGCTCTGAGTTCTGGTCCCCCTCATCTGTGCCCTGCCCCTGCCCCCCCCCCCTCAGTGGATGCCTGAAATTGCAGATAACACTGAACACTACATATAGTATGTTTTTTCTTATACGTGCATGCTTACAATGAAGTGTAATTAACAACTTAGGCATGGTAAGAGATTGGTCAACAGTAACAATCAAATAGAGCAATTTTAACAATATGCCGTAATAAGAGTTGCATGGGTATAGTTTCTCTCAAAATGTCCTCTTGTGCTGTACTCATCCTTCTTGTGAGGACGTGAGATGATTAAACGCCTATCTGATGAGACGAAGCGAGGTGAACACTGTGACAGAGCATGAGGCTACATATTGGCAGGAGGGGACTCATGTGCTTCCAGTACTTGACTGACTGTGGGTAAATGAAACTGCGGAGCTGAAACCAGGGCTAAGACGGTATATAGTAGCAGATCTGGAGGTAAGGTATGGCTTCCTGAGTGGCTCTAGGAATTTCTTTTTAACAACAGGCAGGTAGTTCACAAAACCATTAAATGCTGCATTTTCAGGCCACTCGGGAATGTAAGGAATTCCCAGAGCCCAGGGGAGGGGCGGGGAGGGCTTTATAGCAGACACAGTCTAAGTCCTGGATGGCCCACCCTTACCGCGCGGTGGAGTTCCTTCTCACAGCTGACTAGGTAAAGCAAAAAGAAACGGCCCTTTTCAAAGCCATCATTTATGAAGTTAAAAGCAAAAGTAGTTGTTTAGAACTCTTTAGTCAATATAGAAAATGTGACATTTCCTCAAGTCTTGGAAATTCAGCTAGCAAAACATTGTTTACTTCCTCCTGGGCGCCTGGCTTGCAATCAGAGCGAGCTGCCTCCAGGTGATGAGATTTGATTTTCTTTGAAATGTAGAAGAAAAAGGGGAAGGTTTCAACTTTTGTAATTTGTACAGCTTATCTTCAGGAGCTGAAAATATTTAGCGTTTCAAGAATAATTTCTTGTTTGACCTTTTCAGTAATTGGTCACAGAGATTTAATTTAGATGGAGACTTGGTATGTTTTTCAGAAATGGAATGTTAGCGTTCTTTAAAAATCAAATAAGTATGTTGGGACATCTTGAAAAATGCAGTTTTTAAAACACTGGGATTTTTATTTCTCCCATGAACATGCATTTTCTAAAGTCCTTTCAAACATCTAAAAAATCTGCCCTCTACTCTTTCCTCCCAAATTTGACTTATTTAACCAGGATGAAGGTTTATGGGGAGAAATATCATCTCACAATGTCACTGATTTTATATTTTTAACAGGACAGAGAGTGATCTTGGGATTCTGCAACCGTAGAATATTACTGAAGCACTCTGGCACACAAGTGTGCACTTTTTTTTAATATTAATTTATTCTCAAGTTATTTAGCCTACAGTAGTCTTGGCTTCAGGAGTAGAACCCAGTGGTTCATCCCTTACACATGACACCCAGGGCTCATCCCAACAAGTGCCCTCCTCAATGCCCCTCGCCCACTTAGCCCATCCCCCCACCTGCCTCCCCTCCAGCAACCCTCAGTTTGTTCTCTGGATTTAAGAGTCTCTCATGGTTTGCCTGCCTCTCTGTTTTTATCTTACTTTTCCTTCCCTTCCCTTGTGTTCATCTGTTGTGTTTTTTAAACTCCACATATGAGAGTGAAATCATATGGTATCTTGTCTGTCTCTGACTGACTTATGTCACTTAGCATAATACCCTCCAGTTCCATCCACATTGTTGCATATGATGAGATTTCATTCTTTTTCATCACCGAGTAATACTCCATTGTGTGTGTGTGCGTGTGTGTGTGTGTGTGTGTACCACATCTTCTTAATCCATTCATCAGTTGTTGGGCATTTGCACCCTTTCCATAATTTGGCTTATTGTTGATAGTGCTGCTTTATATAAACATTGGGGCTTTAAAATGTATCGGGAAAGTCTCAAAGAATTTTTATGCTTTGAGAGAAAGCTTTGAGGTTCTTTCTGCATAGACTTGCATACAAATGTGGAGGAATGCGTTATGAAGGAGGAAAGGGACTGTATTACTTCCCTCAACACGGAGAGGAAGGTCAGTAGAGTGTATCATTTATCTTGGGTGTCTATGGCACAGGGGAAATGTAGAAAGCTAGATGGGGACACAGACTAGAGCCTCAGATCGTCCAAACTGATGATCCAGTTTGGTGCTGGTATTGCTAGGGATGGAGACACAGGAAAGCGTGGCTTGGGACACCTGCTGTCACGTGGGAAAGTACATGAAGGCCCCAGTGGAATGTGTAAGTGGGATAATGCAGGTGTAAGCCAAATGTACAAGTCTCAGAATGAGGGCCTTCGGGTGGGGAGGCAACTGAGAAAGCTTACAAAGAGAGGGAAATATATGAGCTGGGTCCTTTAAAACGTATGTGGAATTTCGCCAAGCAGAAAGAAAAAGGAATGATGTCCGAGGAAGTGGAGAAGTGGGCAGGACTTGAAGCAAGGTCAGTGGTCTGAAAGGGCATGGGAGTGTTTGGGAAGCTGCCAGTTGACTGATGTGGTGTGGGAGTAGGGGTGATGTGTGTATAGCGGGGCGTGTTTGTGTTGGCGAAGGTGGCTCTAGAGTAGATGAGCCCGCAAAGCTAGGGTCAAGTTGAGAAGAGCTTTGAGCGCCGTCGATAACTTGCAGAGGAGGTGAAACTTTACCTTCTAGACACAAAACCTCAGAGTTTTAGGTAGGGCAGCAACATAATCTTTGCTTTAGAAAAGTAATGCCAGTAGCAGGTTGGAGAAAGCAGCTGGGGACAGAGGGGCCAGGAGAGGGTCCTGGAAGTAGTCCAGAGTGAAATAACCCGAACTTGAACCCGGGCAGTGGTGCAGGGATAGAAGAACAGACAGGGATCTTGAACGAGAGATGGACGAGTGAAACAGGTTTCTTGGCTGCATTGTTGAAATGCAGACATTCATTCATATCTCATTGGTAGAAATGAGAGACAGCACCCAGGAAGAAGTTTTGGGACGAAGATACTGTTCTGTAATTTTGGTGATGCTGCTCTCGAGAGGCTGGTTGGGAGATTGAGCTAGAAAGCTCTCGTAGACAGCTGGAAAGATGAGATTTGCACATGAGTGAGATTAAAATTTAGATAAAGGTTAGGGGGCCATGTGGAAACAGGTGGTGGAAACTGGAAATAACAGATTTTCCAAGGGGAAGGGATGGAGTAGGATGAAGGGAGATTGGAGATGCAGCCTGGGGGTGCACTAACCTTTGATAGGAGGAGGAGGAGGAAGAGGAGGAGGAGGGAAGAACTGTGTTGTAGAACCCAGAAGAAGTGAGTTTTAGGAAGGAGGCCACACAGGAAACTGCTAGGATGAACAGCAAGAGGAAGCATTGGACTGAGCTTTTGGGAGACCCCCTCCCTCCTCAGGGGGCCCAGACCACCTGATCCCAGGCAGGCGGTGGGGGTTGGGGTTGGGGAGGCAGACTGCAGAGAGCATGGGGTCCTGGGTGCCAGGCAGGAGCAGGCCACCGCACAGACTGCCATTTCAAGACGCAGGTGCGCTCATCTGGCTGGAAGTCTCTACTGTTCAGTTAAAAAAAATTTTTTTTTGAATGTTTATTTATTTTTGAGAGAGAGAGGGAGACAGAGTATGAGTGGGGGGGAGGGGCAGAGAGAGAAGGAGACACAGAATCCGAAGCAGGCTCCAGGCTCCCAGCCATCAGCACAGAGTTGGATGCTGGGCTTGAACTCGTCGACCGCGAGATCATGACCTGAGCCGAAGTCGGAAGCTCAACCGACTGAGCCACCCAGGCGCCCCAACCACCGTTCAGTTTTAAATGTGTTGTGCTTGTATTTCACAGCTGATGGAGTACAGCCTCCTCTGACCTCTCTGTATTTTTAAAACTCCGTAACTCTCTGTCCCTGCTTGTGTTCCTAGGAATTTATTTCATTGGGTTGCCTGAAGCCTTTATGGACTCAGATCATTTTTCTTGCTGACTTCCTTCCTGCCACGGGCCCCCTCCCAGCCTGCCTCCCTTTTCTCTCCTCGCCCCCCCCCCCCAACCCCCACCCCAGCCCAGACACACACATTACTTTGTTATGTAATTACATTGCAAGTGCCCAGACTCTTCATTCATGTGTTTCTGCTTCTGGTGTTTTTAATTAGCTTTCCTGCAATGGGGTAAGTGTCTTCAAGTGATTTCTATTTATTGCAGGAACAGTAACAATGTATGCTAATCATATATCCCCTAGGAAGACCAGAGAGCTTTGTCTGTGGAAGGAGGTAAACGCGCATTGTTGGGCTAAATGAGGAAGTGAGGTGGGGATTTGCACGCTCAGGGAAGGATGGCAGCTCATGCTGAGGCAGGGTGACCCTCCGTGGCTGTCATCCTCCCTGCCTGAGAGGCAGGCTCCTTCTGCCAGCAGCACACAGTGGCCCAGCAGAGTGTATGGAAAAGCACCTCAGAGGGTTACAGGTAACTAACTCCCTGTACGCTTTTTGGGATGCTGTAAGAATTGGATTAGTTGACAGGCGCCAAAGCGCTTTGTGTCACATGGTACCCAACACCCGTAGTTACTCATTTCTTTTTCCTTGAGGAGGTAACGAGAGAAAAGATTTATCATGTTTTTTCAGTGCATCCATCCCCAGGTAATGCCATTGAGTAGAACTGGGCAGACTTTCTATTTTTTTCTTGCGATGAAACAGAACATGAAATGTATCACATTAGCCATTTTTAAGTGTGAGGTTCAGTGGCATTAAGACAATTCACATTGTTATGTAACCATCACCACCATCCATCTCCAGACATCTTTTGTCTTCCCAAATAGAAACTTTGTCCCCATTGAACACTGACTCCCCGTTCTCTGCTTCCCCAAATCTGGCAACCTCCGTTCCACTTTCTGGGTATGAATTTGACTAGCCTAGGTACTTTGTGTAAGTGGAATCATATGATACTTGTCATTTAGATTCTGGCCTATTTCGTTTAGTATAATGTCTTCAGGGTTCATCCACGTTGTAGCAGGTGTCAGAATTCCATTCTTTTTTTGTGGCTGAATAATAGTCCACTGCACGGACAGATCACATTTTGTTTATCCATTCATCCACTGATGCATATCTGGGTCATTTCCACCCTTCGGCTGTTGTGAATAATGTGGCAATGAACATGGGTGTACAAATATCTGAGTCCCTGCTATTGATTCTTTTGGTAGCATGCCCAGAAATGGGATTGCAGACTGCATTTCAGCCTGAGAGAGTAGGACCGTAACCTTGGCTTTTGTGATTCTACTTGTTAACTGTTGATGGAGATGTCTGGAGTCTTGGGGGCATCCTTGGCCATCAGGGGCCTGCCTTGTCCCCTTTCACAGGTGACTTGTGGTCAAGCCCCAGCTGCTTAGCCTGTGAAACCCCTTACATATCTATGTCCCACTGTCCTGCCCTCACTCAGGGTCACAGATCGTCCATCCCTCCTGAACTCAGGGACGAAGGCAGAGAGCCCTCGATCCAGGAGTGCCAGTGCCTCACCTTGACCTCAGTGTCTTGCAGCAGCCCACCAGTACTGGCTCTGATGGAGGACCTAGTTCCCTCCCTCTTCTGTCATGGCCCCAGGGGTCAATTCACACAGAAACCTCACTTCCCACTCTGTTTTCCAGGGAGAGAACTGTCCATGGAATAAGGAGGTGCTTACTCTTCTGAGTGCTTGATAGCTACCCAAGCCGAATCCCTCCTCTGTGTTGGGCATAGTCTGTTACTCTTGGTGCAGATTCTGAAGAGGAGGGAGTGTGGTGGGTGCAGAGTGGGGCAGGGGGCAGCGGGGAAGTCTAACAGGTCTGGCAGTGGTCACTGCTGCTAAAGGGCTTCTCTCCCTTGTGGAAAATGGACCTGGTAAGTTCAACAAACTCAGGAGAGGAACCACTGTGGTGTCATCAGCATCAGGGACCTAAGTGGCAAATAGGGAAACTGAAAACAAATGCATGGACTCCCCAGTAGAAAGTCACCCATCGTGCCAGACTCCTCATCTTCCCTCACTGATTCTTCTTATCTGTAACATCGTCCTTGTTCCACCTCCTGGAGGATAGCAGAAGGGACCATATACGTGATTGTGAGAACACTTGTTGTGCGGTGAATCCGTGTCAGTCTGTCCCCGGGACAGAGGTGAGAAGAAGAGACAGCCGGGTTCGGGGGATCCCCTAAATTTGCCAAGAATTGGTTTCTGTAGGCGGAATCCGTTGGCAGTGACCAAGCGCCGCTGGGAACGTCTGATTCCATTAATCACTCTGTGATCAATCTGTTGTGGGTTTTTTTGTGTTTCTATTTCATAATCGTAGTTCTAGTTGATTCTGGAAGGTTTCTGTCGATGCGAGGCATGTGGTGCTGTGAAGGAAAATCCTACTCGATGTGTGGATTTGGGCAGAAGATCTTGGTTCTGACATTTTTCCTTTGGTTCTTTGGTAGAACCCCCAGCCTCTCCCCCTTGGGTTTATAGAATTCTATAGATATATATTTATCTCAAGTTTATGTTCCAGAAGGAACACTGTCTGAAGACTCACAATTTACTGTGCTAAGTAGAGTGAATTCTTCTCCCCGGAAGGGACTTTAAAACTATATATTTGTATTTCCTTTGGTCTGTGGATGGATGTGTGTCCCTGTCAGATGGGTAAGCAGAGGGAGAGGAAAGTCTGAAATTCTTGCTTAAGCATCTTTTGATGTTGACTGAAGAACAGACCCTCAGGCTCTGGTATTGGGTTGATATTGGTCTTTCTAGTGGTTTCTTTTCATGTAGGAGCGTTTGTCTCTAATTATAACTGTGTAGAAGCCATGTGTAGTGTCCCTCTGAAGGAAAAAGAGTTGGTCCTTGACAAGTCTAGAGAGAGAGAGTGACTCAGTGGACAGTGGTTTCTCCATGGCCCGTGTGCACAGGGCCCAAGTTACTGAGGCCTCGAGTGGGTAATGGCCGAACCTATTCCTGTTTGAGCCCTTAGGGAAGTTCTGCCCCCCAGCCCGAGTATGGTACCTAGGGTGGGTGACATGGTGGCCACTGAGGTGCTGGCTCTGGGGCTCGATGACCACAGAGCCTCCTCGGAGAAATGAGCTCTCCAACCCCGAATGTCCTTTGCTGCTCTGCCTTTGCAGAGTTCAGTTTACATTTTCAGGCGGAAAAGTCTCCCCCACTCAGGGCATCGTGTGTGCTTTTGTTTGTTTGTTTGTTTAAAAAAAAAATAAGCCGCTTATTGAAAACTTGTGTGTTTTTGCCAATTAATTAACCCCATGTCAATACCACGCGTTGTACCAGCTCATGCTTCAATGATATCCTTACCTGTCTCTAAGAATTAATTAATGTTTGCAGCGTGCTCTGAAATTTTCTTGGGATGGAAGGACCTGTGAGGAAGCTAGAAATTTTGGCACTACTTTGTCATTTACTTGGGTGTGGGGGCTGGCAAGGGGATGGGCATGCTCTTTCTCCACAGGAGCCATTCCGGGAGCGTCCCTGTTCACTCAAAGGCCACTGCTGCAGTGTTCTGTGGGGTGGCAGGTGGCACTGGGCGGTGGCCAAACCCACGTGGACATCCACATGTCCCATTGCACGAAGGTACTTGTTTGCATCAAGAAGTCCAGTAGGGAGCTGTGTGCCCTAAAAAAAGTAACAGTAATGCGGACGATTGTTGTTATTATTCCTTAGACCTTGGTAGTGGGATCGGAGGAGCCACAACTTCCTGCGTCTAAGCCGCCTCCTTTTCTCCCTCTTTGTTCACAGCGGGGCGTTTTCTGAAGTGGTCTTAGCCGAAGAGAAGGCGAGTGGCAGGCTCTTTGCGGTGAAGTGCATCCCGAAGAAGGCGCTGAAAGGCAAGGAGAGCAGCATAGAGAACGAGATAGCAGTTCTGAGAAAGTAAGTGACCCGGGTGGGGGCACTGCCTCCTTCTCCAGACACCTTTGGATTGTTGGGTCCCAATCCAGGGGAAGGAGCTGCAGCCAGGAGCTAGTTGCTCAGCCGCGGTCAAAGAGGGTGATCCGAGCGCTGGAGGGGGTGGGCTGTGTTAAGGATGACTGATGTTCTTACGTTGCATTCAGAGAATTTTGCATATGCAGTAAAATCCTGATTTGCGAGTATAATTTGTTCCAGAAATATGCTTGCAACCCAAAGCCCTTGTATACCAAAGTGAATTTCAAGAACCATTGGCTCAGTCGTGATCATGTGACGTTCAGCGTCACATACGACTCATGTTGCAAGACATTGCTTGTTTATCAAGTTAAAATTTATTAGAAATGTTTGCTTGTCTTGCGGAACACTCACAGAACAAGCTACTCACAATCCAAGGCATTTCAATTAAGTATTTTATATATATATATATATATATATATATATATATATATATATAATATAATATATAATCTCACAGCTTTTGTGGCAGTCATTGGAGCTACTCTTTCCAAAGAACAGCAGTCAGGTGGACTTGGTTTTGAACACACCCTAGCTGGGCGACTGTGGGCTGGTCCCTGAACTCTGAGCCCTTCTCCATGAACTGGAATTAATGATCTCTCCCTCACAGGGGTCCTCGGGAGTAGGTGAGATGGTGCCTAACAAGTGTTTATAAAGTGCTTTCAACAGCACCTGCTATGTTGTGAGTGCTTAGCACAGGGTAGCCACCTGCTGCTCGTATTGTTATCATTTCTTTTCTTTTACAAGAAGGAGATGGAGCTCAGAGTAGAGTCACTTGTCCCACACCTTGTGGCTCCTCTGTGGCAGAGCCTGGAGAGCTAACTCCATTCACCAGGGTTATTCCACGCTCTTTAATGGGTCTTCTGCTTCCTGCCACACACACATGGTGCATGGCCCCCAGCCCATCCCACAGAGTGCACTGCTCAAGTGCTTCACCTCTTCATTGGGTTTTATTTTTGCTCCCATGTGTAATAGAACCAAAATCTTGCCTCTAGCATAGTAGCATACACAAAGCCAAAACACTGTGGCTGGATCCACCCAGATGCCTGTGTCTTTTGCTGCCCAGCCAGCTGCTCACATCACTGTGATCATGCTGCTGCCCCGAGTCTCACAGGTTTGGGGGAACAAACCCCTATATGGTACCTGCTTTTGCATGTTTGGAGTGTATCTGAGCATTACGCTATGAAGTTTTTAAGAGCTTCTATTAATGAAGGATGTTGGAAATATCCTTGAAATTTTTGGGGTTTGGAATCCACACACAGCAAGAATTCATGTACAGATAAGCAAAGGGGAATGGGAACACGCCTTATAGGGCGTCAAAACAATATCTTACATACTCACATTCTTCCAGTGTAACCCACCTCTCCCACTTGTCTCCCTGGGACCAGTAGTGTCTGTTGAATGATGCTGTGTTGCCATCAGTGTGAACCCAGGGCCACCAGAGTGGTCAGGATGGTCTGTCCTGTTCCGCAGCATGTGTGATATGTGTTCCAGAACAAATAGGTCTCGACAGCTTTTCAGTGTAAGGGTTTTTGCTTAATTGTTTGGTTGTTTGGTTGGTTTCTAGGTTCTCTGGATTGTCTATTAGGGACCCAAAGAGTTTCAGATTGTCCTGTGGAGGATTGCATGAAACGAGTCTATGAAAGAGAATTTGGGAAAACAAATTACTCTAAGTACATTAGCATCGAGCAGGAAAGCACTATGTTAATGAAACATTTATTTAAATTGCTTATCTTCCAATATGAAATCAGCACTTGGGGGAGAGGGTATTTGCAGCCACGTCGCGAATATATGACATGTTAGGTAGAATTCTGGGTGGGCCCAGAGCCTTCCAGAGCCTCCCCCGGGGCCCAGGGGCTGCCACTGCTGAATTGAGAATGGCACCTTTATTTTCAGGTAACTCCCTCATAGGCTTAGAAGCCACACAACCAGGGAAGTCAGTTTTTATTCTCAGGGTTATTCTGCATCTACACGGGCAAGGGACCCACAGATACAGACATCACGAGCCAGTCTTGGTTTACACCACGATCATTCTACTTTAATTAATGTCTCAACTCTGAGCCTGAGTCAGTAATCACTTCTAGGGAGAGGGCATTGAGAAGCAGGGAGGGCAGGGACTTGGAGGGATTCGTTTCGATCGTTTCTCACTCCCAGCTGTTGGGGGGCCTTGAAGTGTGATTCTTCTTTGAAGAACAAAGAACAGAGAAATGATTCCTCAGGGGATAAGAAGGTTCTGTATCTCCCGTACTGATGTAGTTTTGGTCTTCTGCAGATGATTTGCAAGTGAAATAAGAGGCAGTTCCATATCAGAAGCAGCCAGACTGAAAGTACGCGAGTGGTCAGGAAAATAGTTCTGGAGCCGTTAGAATGTGATCGTTGAAACATGCACACATTTAACCAATATTTATTAAAGTCCTACGCACCAGGTGGCACTGCTAGGCACCGAGGTTGAAGAGATAAGAGATAGTTTCTGCCTTCTTTGTGTTCCTGAGTAAGTGTGATCATGTTGTAGATACCGTGAGAGAAGACTGGCCAGAGGCTTAAGGCTAGGGCTGTCTGGTGCTTCCTTCGGGGTGGGGTGTGAGCAGACGTTTCCTGGAGGAGGTGGGTTCACACAATGAGTATATTCTGGGGTGTTGCAGAGAGGCAGGGGGATATTCTGACCAGGAGGAGCCACCCCATCAGACGGGAGGCAGGCTAGTGTGCTGGGAACGGCACGTAGCTCATCTGACCAGGGCAGAGGGTTCAAGGTGAGGCATGGGGACATGGGGTTGGAGAGGTTGGACTGTAGGGGATCACATTCCCTGCTTTGGACTTGGAACATCATTCCATAGTCGATGGAATAGCCACTGAAGGGTTTTAATGCAAGAACAACGTGATCAGGATTGTTTCATTAAGATTATTGTGGTGGAACATTGGATAGATTGGACGCGGGGGGGCCTCAATGCACCGGGGCAGTGTCGTCAGAGGAGTCTGGGAAGCAACACATTGAAACAGGAGCTGTGAGCCAGGATGGAAGAGACAGAGATGCGGGTGTGCACAGAATGGAATCTCCAGGACATAGGGATTTGGAAGACGTGGAGAGAGGGTTGAGAGGAGATAGGGTTGTAGGATAACTACCACGTTTCTGATTGGATAGCTGGGGTGGATAGGAGCTCCTTAACTGAGATCAGAAATGCAAGCAGGTTGCCTGGGTAGCTTATTGAGTTAAGCGTCGGACTTCAGCTCGGATCATGATCTCACGGCTGGTGGGTTTGAGTCCCATGTCAGGCTCTGTGCTGACAGCTGGGAACCTGGAGCCTGCTTCGGATTCTGTGTCTCCCTCTCTCTCTGCCCCTCCCCTGCTTGCACTCTGTCTCTCTTTCAAAAACAAAATAAACATTAAAAAAAAATTTTTTTTAAAAGAAAGAAATGCAAGCACTGGAGGGCAGGTGGTGAGTTCTGATTTAGACTCACTGAGTTTGAGGGTCTTGGGATGGCCAGTTGACCAGCCAGTCTGGAACATGGTTGTGATCTGGGCTTGGTGGATGTTAAAGTTTTCTGAAATGACGTAGAACAAAAAATCTTTTGGTACTTTCTACAGCTATATCACTGTAGATGGGGTCCCAAGGAGACCTACTTTATGCCTGCTTCTGCTCTGTACACTAGTCATTTGTGTGTTTCTGTGCCATTTTTGATCTAAGCAGGCCCATCTGAGAGATGGCTTGTGCTCTTATGGGCTGTGAGCTTATGCAGGGTGAGAGATTTATGTATTTCATTGAATCAAAGTAATGTAGCTAATTTATCCTTAAGGATGTCTTTATACTTGCTCTGAAAGTGGTTCTAAAATGAATTTTCTACTTGATAAATAGATATTAAAGCAGGCTCAAAAGGAATAAAAAATGACTAGCATCACAGTAGACAGTTGCTGTGTAGCAGAGAACTCCTGGTCGCATCTGGCATTTAAGAGGCAGGGTCTATATGATCCTGCATGAGTTTCTCCAGCAGAATGGTTGGTTTTATAGTCTCAGGAATGGAGTGTTTTATGCCTTATGGAATATCACGTTCTTAATGTTCCATCCCCTGATTGGATTATAGAGCTTATAGTTTTTATGGTGTTATTTACTTCGAGGGCAGACATTACCCAAATCGAATTTCAAGAACCCCCTGTGCATTTTTGGAGAGGCAGAAAGGCATATATAGGAGTGTGCATTTAAATGCAAGATGAGGAGAGAAGGAGAAACAGGAAGCTGGAAAATGGAGACAAGAGAAGCAAAACAAATGTATCTAGAAGATCCCTTTCCTAATAGGTGGGGGAACCGAGGCTCAGCCTGGTTTAGAGGCACCGTGTGAATGAGGCGTGGCACCAGAGTTCACCGTGCTGTTCCCAAGGATACTCTGCAGCTGCAGAGATCGTCTTGCTGAGGGGAGGGATCTGGGGAGGACCTGCTTTGAAATTGGATATTCTCCATCTGGGTGCATTGGAGAGTCCTAGCTGAGCGTCTCCATTGTTTTCTCCCTAAATCAGTGATCTTCTACCCTGGGTGCAGGTTAAAATCACCTGGGATGCTTTTCTGAACATCCTGATGCCCAGGCCCCATCCTAGACCTAGTGTGTTGGAGGTTATGGTGGGGTACCTCCCCTGCTCCCACCTCATGATTCAAACACACCAACTTCTCTGTGTTGAGAAGAGCTGTTTAGGGTCCTTGCCTCCTAGTCTCCCCGCCCAGGGGATGGGAACGCCCTTCTGTGTTCAGGAGTGTGGAAAGATGTGCACGCACAAACCTGCCAGGCAGTTTCCTTGAGGCGAGAGGTTTCACTTTAGGACGGCGCTCAACTGTGGTCCCTTTCAAAGAGCCGGGTTTCATTGTAAGCCAGGGGAATTGACATGAGCCTGCCATCCCATTAGTGGGGAGGCCAGCTATTGGCCACTGGCTGGGTGCAAGAGGCGAGCCTGGCTCTTTCAGGGTGGCAGAAGGAAGAGGGACAGTTACTGGCCATTCCTGGCCTGAAGAGGCTGGCGTAGGAGTTGGTCAGGTCAGCACAACTCAGCAACAGGTGTGTATGGGAAGGGGATGGGGGCTGCTAAAGGTGGCAGATGCCAAAACCTAGGAGCCCCTGTGGCCAAGGTCAGGGTGGATTGCCGGAAGCATGGCGGGGCTGGGCCTTCTGGAGAGAGGGTGAGTCAACACTTAACCGGCCACAGCAGGGCTCCAGAGGCTTGGATGCTCCTTGCCGTAGCTTGATTCTCTGGTTTTCTTAGACCAGACCCACTTCTCTTGGTGCAGACTAACTTGAAGGGAGGCGGCTTGGACACCAAAAGGTGAGGACAGCTGGTTTTGTATTAAGTAATAGCCTTCAGAGAAAGGCTTCCCCGTAGATTAACTCATTTAAATTTGGCTGGCTTCTGTTCCTGTGGCTTTGTTCTCATGGCCGGCTGGCCCTGTTCACTGTTTAAATCACTGCCAAGCGCCAGTTTATTGTGTGTGTTAGGGAAACATACGCTTCAATAGAAATTCATTGATTCAGGGTGAACAAAACCACTTTTGCAATGACTGAAAGTGGCTAAGCTGGTAAAGCTTGAGTTTCTTGGGCACCAGCACAGCTTTTTAAGGGTCTATCTGACCTGTCTAGAAGGTGGTATTCTAACACAGGGAGACCTTTCTTTGGGAAGGTAGTTTTGGAATTAAGGACACTGGCAGGAAGTATGAAAAGTCATGGCGAAAGGCCATGTGATAACAAATAGGGAGGTTTATCGTTTTTGATTCTAGAACCCTGACTACCCTAGAAAACCCTTACTGAAAGTTCCTGAATTTTGGACCAAAAAAAAAAAAAAAAAAGTCATTCACTTAAAACAGAGGTTGAGGGATGCGGGTCCCTTATTTGGTCATTGTGTGATTAAGGTCTCAATCTTGCCGAGCTTGGAGCACGCGTGTGTGGGTGTGTCTGTCCAGTGACCCCAGGCCTCCTGGAATGTGGACACAGCCCATCCCGGACCTGTTGAAACCCGACTCTGGGGAAGCATCGAATGACAAGGAAGAGCTGACACTCTTCCCTATGGCCCTACCGGAGACCTGACCTCGATCTTGCCTGATTTGGTGTGCTTCCTCCCTTTTTTTCTCTATACCTACGCTTCTCTAGTTCTGGGGGCCCTGTGGGTCTGACTCCTGAGTGAGGACTCTTTTCCTGCCGGGTAGACAGTCAGCTCAGCTTTGTGTGGACCACCGTTTGTACCCACAGTTGATACCCACTGTTTATTTCATCTTCACGTTTTGTGTATATGTGAGAAATAAAAAATGGTCTGAAGCCAACACAGTTTTATAGCCAGAGAGGCTACGTTCGATGCTTTCTAGTGGCTTCACGTGGTACCCTGTCCACATAATCCAAGAACATTTTTTATTTGATTTGTGATCCAGAATCAGCAGATTGTTTAATTATTGTCAATTATATTTATTATCATCAGTGTATTTTATTTTATTATCAATTCCTTGGGCATTGCTTGCAGACCTCCAAGAATGCAAGGAAAATAGAATTGGTGGTATCCCTTACTGCAAAACAGGGATGCTCAGACTGGCCTGAGCAGGCATGTTGGTTCATCCATGCGGTGACCGTGAACCTCTGGGACCTCTCCAGCCTACGGTTTCTGCTTCCCAAATACTGCCTTAAGTGTGGCTTTCCTGGATTGGCCAGTCTCCCTTCCATCAGTCCCTGCTCCCACAGCACTAGAAATAAGAGAAATAAGAGTTTATTTTATTTTATTTTTTAATTTTTAAAATTGTTTATTTATTTTTGAAAGAAAGAGAGAGAGGGAGACACAGAATCCGAAGCAGGCTCCAGGCTCTGAGCTGTCAGCACAGAGCTCGATGCGGAACTCGAACTCATAAACCGGGAGATCATGATCTGAGCTGAATTCGGACGCCCAACCGACTCAGCCACCCAGGCTCTCTGTGAAATAAGAGTTTAAATGCATGTCTGATGTTGATTCCACAAAGCCACCTGCATGATGGACTCCAAACTCACTTGTGAACAGGCGTCCCACTTTGTGATCTTTCCGTCTAGTGTGCACCTCCCTGCCCCCCCACACCCCGTGTTGTAGTTTAGATCTCCCCAAAAGGAACAGATGATTCCTGAACAGACGATTCAAGCCTCTGCCTCTCCCCACCTCTCCTACCTGCGTCAGCGGGCCATGCCTCAGATGAGATTCCCTTCCTTGAAGATCCTCCCATGATTGTCCTTGCCTGGGTAGCCCTGCCCTCTGAGACCCCATGGCACAGCATTTACCTCTGTCCCTCCTGCTTCTGCCTGTGATGTCTGCTTTCTGAACCCAGCCCTGAACTGAAGAGGTGATGGTGAGGGTGGAGGCCAGGGTTAGGTGGGGGACTCCAGGGATAAGAAGGAGGTTAGAAACATGAACTTGGGTACTGAGTAAGGGAAGAGGGACCAGGGTAAGGAAGGAATCTGTTCTGATTTACAGCCCTCTCTGGCCTTGGGACCTAGAGGATGGCAGGTATATGAGCCCATGCGGGCATTCTAGAAGAGGAGGGGAACGTGATTCTCCTATGGCCACGGAGCACACTTAAATCCAGTCTGGCTGTTCTATCCACCTTTTCTACTGTGTATGTGACAATGCAGGTATTTAGAGCCGTTGAAGAAACAACATGTTTCCTCACACGTTTAGAGGCAGTGTCCCTTATTTGCAGGCTTGTTTCCATCCTATCTAGAGTGCTACCTCCCTGCTCCCTGCCACCTAACCCCGTGGCTGGGGAGTGAGCCTCGTGTGGGCTGGTTGCTGGTCAAAGTTCCTCTAACAATATATCTTGGCAAATGCTTTCCTCCTTCTTCTGTGAACTTACTTAGCTCACGATTGATACAGATTTCACTTAAATGATTCTGACAGAAGTGTGTATATATTTTGTAACCTAATGCTTTAAAAAAGCCAGAATAGCTTGTATTAGAGGATCACACAGTAGGAAAAATGAAGTTCAGAAGTCCCGAGATAGACTAAGATGGCAAATCCAGACAAATAAATAAATGTACACCAAAGGTCTATTGTTGTTGTTTTTTTTTTTTTTTCTGTTAAACTTTGATGTTGTGACAGTTCTGTTCTCTGCATGGTTTGGACATTATTTATATGGTCAGAAAAATTATTTTAGTGAGGTTTTATTTATGATTGATCATTTAGTTTAAACTATGTGTCATTTGGAGAATCAATTTTACATATTTGAAGTCCAAGGTTATCATTGAGGTGGTTTAAACAGTCACTATTTTATTTCATTTTAGTTTTTTTAATGTTTATTTGTTTTTGAGAGAGAGAGAGAGAGAGAGAGAAAGAAAGGTGGAGACAGAGAATCCTAAGCAGGCTCTGTGCTGTCAGCACAGAGCCCCACACAGGGCTCGAACCCACAGACTGTGAGATGACCTGAGCCAAAATCAAGAGTTGGATCCTCAACAGACTGAGCCACCCACATGCCCCTAAACAGGCACTATTTTAAAGCTGTATGATGGACCATCTTTTCTCAAAGTCAGTTTAAAATTGAGGCCAGAGTCTTAGGTGACTGTCTGAAGTTTTCAAGAAGTATGTAACAAAAGAAATAATTTCTAAAATAGTAGTTGCATGGAATTTGATAAATGGGGTTCAGTCTCCAATTTTTAGCCATTTGCGTTTTTTTAATAAGTATTTTTAAAATAGTGTTGACTGTATGATTCAGACATGTAGTAGGTATCACTGGGGACTCCAAACACACACAAGCGTATTTGTGAACAAGTACTGTGTTGTGATAGATCTGGTGTCAGAGCTGATGTGTTGGATACACGCATGTGTACCTGTGCCTGTGTGCATATATTCATGTACGTCTGTGTGGATATGTATATACACATATGCACATATTCACACATGTACATATACACATATACACACATTAAAAAAATTTTTTTATAATGTTTATTTATTTTTTGAGATAGAGACAGAGTATGAGCAGGAGAGGGGTAGAGAAGGAGGGAAACACAGAATCGGAAGCAGGCTCCAGGCTCTGAGCTCTCAGCACAGAGCCTGACGTGGGGCTCAAACTCGTAAACTCTGAGATCATGACCCGAACCAAAGTTGGGAGCTTAACCGGCTGAGCCACCCAGGTGCCCCGATACACACACATTTTAAATACATTTCGGTATTTTTATATGTTTCTACTGCAGAGCAGAACATTCTTCTTGCTGAATTTGGTTAATATACCCTCAAGACTGTTAAAACTCTGCGTCTAGATACCTAAGTAAGATAATAATACATAAAAGCCTTCTGGAGCTTTGAAATGTTCACGTGTTAGGGATGATGCAATGTTAGGCATGACTACCCCCATTCTACTTTAGTAACAGCTCGGAATATTTCTGTGGGAGAGGTGAGAGCAGAAACTGTTGTATCATTTCATGGAAGGAGAACCTGAGGTATAGAGTATAATTTGAGTGCATGATGGAGCTGGGGGGACAGCAGAGAGCTTTTCATTAGTGGGGCTGCCTTCCATGTTTTAGGGTGCCCAGCCCTCCCTTCTGCTAGGAAACCACCATGGGAACTTTGGATGCTCTAGAAACAACAGGTAGGAGTCTGAGTGCTTGTAGTAAGAAATAAATATCTATAGATTTCAATAGATGATTGACGTCAACACGTGTCAGTAGATTAATTGAAATAGATGTGAATTAATTCAAGTAAGATATTGACGGGGCCCCTGGGTGGCTCAGTCGGTTAAGGATCCGACTCTCGCTTTTGGCTCAGGTTGTGATCTTGTGGTTTGTGAGATCGAGGCCAGTGTCAGGCTCTGCACTGATAGCGTGGAGCCTGCTTGGGATCCTCTCTCTCTCTCTCTCTCTCTCTCTCTCTCTCTCTCTCTCTCCCTCTCTCTCTCTCCCTCTCTCTCTCTCTCTCAACATAAATGAACATTAAAAAAAATTGATAACTCAAAAATCAGAATCTAGCTCTTGTCTCAACCTAGGTCACTGAAGTCTAGAGCAATTTATACCTATCCTTTGAGATTTTAAATATAGTTATTCTCAGTTTGCCATAATTTAGAAACTAGCTGGGACTTCTACGAGCACTGTTTTATGTAATCCTATGAAGTAGATATTATCCACATCGTACAGATGAGGAACTGGGACTTCCTATGAAATTTCCAGAGGCCATGTAAGTAATACCAGGCAGAGCTTTCCCATTATGATTTGATCCATCTGGTGTCAGCGTGTTGTCTCTTTAAATCAGGGCTATGTGTGTTTCAGATTCTGTGTCTCCCTCTCTTTCTGACCCTCCCCCGTTCATGCTCTGTCTCTCTCTGTCTCCAAAATAAATAAACGTTAAAAAAAAAAAAATTTTTTTTAAATTTTTTTTTTCAACGTTTTTATTTATTTTTGGGACAGAGAGAGACAGAGCATGAACGGGGGAGGGGCAGAGAGAGAGGGAGACACAGAATCGGAAACAGGCTCCAGGCTCCGAGCCATCAGCCCAGAGCCTGACGCGGGGCTTGAACTCACGGACTGCGAGATCGTGACCTGGCTGAAGTCGGACGCTTAACCGACTGCGCCACCCAGGCGCCCCCCCCCCCCCAAAAAAAATTTTAAATCAGGGCTATGTGTTCTTTTTTTTTTTTTTTTTAAATGTTTATTCATTTTTTTGAGAGAGAGACAGAGTGCGAGGGAGGGAGGGGCAGAGAGAGGGAGACACAGAATCTGAAGCAGGCTCCAGGCTCTGAGCTGTCAGCACAGAATCCGACGTGGGGCTTGAACTCATGAACCACAACATCATGACCTAAGCTGATGTCAGATGCTTAGCCACATATTCTTGATGTAGGCAACAACCCGCTGCATGTAGGGGGTGCTCATTAATGGTGAAAGAATGAGCCTCTAATTGTCTACTTTCTGCTGTCATTAGAGAGGCAGTATAAAATATTGGTGAAGACCTGGGAATGAGCCTACCTAAGTTTTCACCCAATGACATCACTTAGAAGCTCTGTGACCTTGGGCAGATGATTTCAACTCTGCGCCTCCATTGTCAGGAAAATGGGGATGACATTAGTACTTGGCTCAGATAGTTGTTGGAGAGATTGAAGAATCAATGCGCATAAGGCACTTAGAAGAGCACCTGGCATGTAGCATATGGGCTCTCCAGATACTTGCTGTTGATATGATTATTACGTGTGCAGAGGACATCCTCCTAGATGATGGGAATAGTGGGAATAGGATGGTGGGAGAAGATGCCTTTCCAGAAGTTACATCACACAAGTTTGCATGCCCTGTAAGGTTGCCCTGTGGGAGCCCAAGGAAACCCTGCTGGCAGAAGGAACAGGGCCAGCAGCACGAGGTGGCCGGATCCCCAGTGTAGTTGCAGAATCACCGAGAATCTGCCAGCTTTGCTGGTTTTCTTGCTGAAAATAACTATGAAAGCCCATGCTCTCCTTGTCTGTCTTCCACTCTGCTTCCGCTAACATTAGTCACCGAGCCTTAGAACCGGAAAAGGAGCTTAGGGATCTTGGTCCAGCTCTCTGACGTTCAGGTGAAAGAGACAGGTCCAGCGAGGTTCGGTGACTGGCCCACGATCCCAGAGCTAACATGAGCAGGTGTGGATCCAGAGTGGTGGTTTCTGACCTCCTAATTCAGAGCCCTTTCCACATACCCACCCTGGCTCCCTTGGAGGGCTTCCCTTAGGAGAATGAAAGACATAACTCTTCCTTGTCTTTAAAAGTTCCTTGGTATGTTCGGTGCCCACTGAGGACTCTGTCCCACTAGCTTGGCCAGGTTCCAGTACAGGATATTGAATCAGGTTTGGAAAATTCCCCCGTGGTTTCAATGAGATGTGCTGTTCTTTCTGCTCCCCCCTCTGTGGTGATGCGGGGCTGCTGTGGTTCTTGTGTTCTGACCCACACTGCCTCTGGTACTCTGGAATTCACTAGAAAGAGGCCCAGGGACCAGCCTCAGAGCCTGTGTTTCGGATGAAACACATGAAGGCTTCGCTCCCATTTCAGGTGTGTTTGATGATGTTGGTCCTTTGTGCCCGTTTCTTGTCAAGAAAATGAAGATAGTACCTCTCAGAAGTGCAGTGGGAGGAAGCCAGCTGCAGACAGGGGAATAATTTGGGAAATATGGGATGCTTCTCGGGGGTGTGGTTGTAATCCGGGAAACCTGCTCCGCTCTCCCCATCTAGCCTCAGGACAGGGAGGTGTGCTAAACACCTGTGCCCAGCTCCTAATCCTTCTTTGGCCTGCCCAATCCTTTGCCGTCTCTGTACCTTTCCAGGATGTTCTAGAAACAAGGGGAGAGCAGCCTTCTTACATGCTGCCCTGGACATCAGACTGGGTTTGAGGGACGTTGGGTCATCTCACAGAGGCCCAGGGTAGGTGAGGCAGAACAGGGGGAGCCGCTGAGCAGGGTCTCGATTCACAGGTGCTGTTTGTAGGATAAGTCCATCTGTTTAGGAAGCCACAGAACTTTCATTAATGGAACATTTTTATACATCTGTACGTAACATTTTTTAGATCTAAAGGTCTTGCAGACCTTCTTTTAGGTCTTGCAGAAAGAAGTTTTCATTCAAGCATTGGCTATTCTTCAACGTTTATTTATTTTTGGGACAGAGAGAGACAGAGCATGAACGGGGGAGGGGCAGAGAGAGAGGGAGACACAGAATCGGAAACAGGCTCCAGGCTCTGAGCCATCAGCCCAGAGCCTGACGTGGGGCTCGAACTCCCGGACCACGAGATCGTGACCTGGTTGAAGTCGGACGCTTAACCAACTGCGCCACCCAGGCGCCCCTGGCTATTCTTTTAATGAGTGTCCAGTCTGGAGAGAAAGGGATAATGCAGTTCTTCCGTTCTTCCTTCCTAACTTCCTTCCTTCCTTCCTTCCTTCCTTCCTTCCTTCCTTCCTTCCTTCCTCTTCCTTCCTCTTCCTTTCTTTCTTCCTCTCTTTTAAAACCTCAAGATTGTAGAAATAGGTGAGCAAGGGGACGCACCTTAACCTGACCCTCCAAGAGTATCCATGAATTAGTTGCTCATTGTTACTTATACCACAGTAACGCTGAAAAAAGAATAAGTTGCTTATTGGTGTAATTTCCTGGGGCATTATGGCCAGCAGTTTTTACTTTGCAGAACATAGTCACTTAGTGAAGTGACACAATATTTTTTTCTGCAGGCATGGATGCTTTAGCTCATTTAGGTAGTTTGGGGACAATTGTTAGTAAGTTATTGTAAGTAAGTTAGTAAGTCCATTGTTCTTAACATGCTGTCGGTGTGATTTTTCCAAAAAGATAGTATTCCTGCTTAAAAAGTAATTTCGAATGAGTGGTTTTCTTCCTTTACAAATACAATAATGTCAAGCAGTATAGTACAAAGTTCTGAATGGAAATTTTGTTCTGAAGAAACTACTTATGCAAGAAATATGCCTGATATTTCCACAATATTGTTGCCAAGTCAGACGAACAGACGGCAGTGAGGCTTTTCGGAACACGTCCTCCGCATCCTATAGTCTCTGAGCTCAGGAGTTCAGTTCGTGTGTGCAGTTTTGTCTGCTTTTACACTACTTACCTGCATCTACTTTTTGAACGAACTAACCCATAATGTCAATATGTCATTTAGATTTTTCTTTTCATTGTGTCTCTTTTCGAATAGTGTCCTGTGCTACATTTATTATACAGAGTCTTGTTCTTTTAGAATTTGGTTTCCCAGGATACAGATCTAGTTGAAATTTGTCCTTTCTCCTCAAAAGAAACCTACCTGGAAAAATGAAAGGTGGTATGGTCTTGAAGCCAGTGTGCTAGATGCCTGAGATTGCCTTTTCACTTAAAGAGATGTGGCAGTGACCCTGGGTGGCTGTAGGTTCAAGAGCCGTCAAGTATTTGAAATAACGCAGGTCCCTTTAACAATTTTTTTTTAGTAGTTCAGACTTTTAGCTAATGTAGATGTGTCTTCTAATTACTCTGAATTGGATAGCTCTCACATCTACTTAAGAAGGCTGCATCCCACTTCCAAGACTGCAGAAATGTTCCTAGCCTTCAATTATTTCCTGCCTGCCTTCATTTACCTCTTTAAGATAGAGTCAAAAGGAATGGCTCCCTCTGTGGTCTCCCCTCCGGCAGAGCTGTTTTCACATCACCTCTTCTGCTTAAATGTATTTTCTCCTCAGCACCGGGCTGGGCTGGCCTTGGGTGGGGTCTGGTCTTCTGGTGCTTTGCTGGCCAGAGTGTGGTCTGGTGGAAAGCATCAGCACTTCCAGAGAGCTTGTTAGAAATGCAGACTCCCAGGCCCCGCCCCGGCGCCTCTGAATTAGAAGATGCCAGGTAGCCAGACCCTCAAGACATTTGTTGGCTCCTTTACCCTTGAGACGCTCTGATCTAGGAAACTTCCCTGCAGGAAGCCAGATGATTTAGCTGCCCCTTCTGTGACATCCAGCAGCATCTGGTACTTTTCTCCCTTGAACCACTCACCACAATAACGTAATTAACCATTTCCTTTGTCTTTCTTTTCCGCTGCACTGAAAGGTCCATGAGGACAGGGGTGATAACTGAGATCCAAATGTATTTGTAGTACCTGGCAAGGTCCCTGGGACACAGCAGGCCCTTTGCATTGGAGTAAACCAATTTCCCACCAGGAAAGATTGAGAAAGGTGATATGTATTCCCTTCCCTCTAAAAAATTTCTATAAGCTTTATTTCTTTCAGTGACTAGAATCTTCAGGTACTTTGAAAACGTAACTAGTTGTATCTTAACAAAATGTTTGAGAGTGACAAATCTACATTCATTTCAAAGAGAGAAATTGACACTAAAAAGTAACAAAAAATAGTTTCAACATGATACATTAAATCCCCATCAGAACAAGCAGAGAATTCCCCCTTTGGTTGTCAGTTCTTCTCCGATGGGACACTTAATACTCTCTTTTAAAATGTAGACTGAGGGAAATGTGTGAATGGTGCCCCAAAGGCAGACCCCTATAGTTTAAAACAAATCTGGTTGAGATTTGCCTCTCCTGTTTACAGCTTGCCCAGCATTTTAAATATGAAAAGGCCTCTATTAATGGCTCTAAAGTTCCAGTGAGAAAACTACCTTCTGGAAAGATATTGGCATTAATTCGAGCCGAATTCCTAGATTTTCTTTTTTTTTTTTCTTTCTTTCTTTCTTTCTTTCTTTCTTTCTTTCTTTCTTTCTTTCTCTCTCTCTCTCTTCCTTCCTTCCTTCCTTCCTTTCTTTTTTAGTTTTATTTTTTGAGAGAGAGATAGAAAGCAAACGGGGCGGTGGGGAGGGGGCGGCAAAGAGAGAGGGAAACAGAAACCCAAGCAGGTTCCATGCCATCAGTGCAGAGCCTGATGTGGGGCTTGAACCCACAAACTGAGACCATGACTTGAGCCCAAGTCAAGAGTTGGAGGCTCAACCGACAGAGCCACCCAGGCGTCCCTGAATTCCTGGATTTCATTTCAGTTTTTAAATGTTTATTTTATTTTTGAGAGAGAGAGAGGCAGAGAGAGAGACACACACAAAGGATCCCTGGGCTCAAACTCACGAACTGTGAAATCATGAGCTGATGAACTGTGAAATCATGAGCTCAACCAACTGAGCCACCCAGGTACCCCCCCACCCCCAGATTTCATTTCTTGAGCCTTAGTGATCCCAGTACACACGCTTTCAAAAGCAAGTCAAATGCAGTAGTCTTTGAGGAACTGAGATGGTGAGAGAGGAAGCTTTCCTGGAACATCCATCAAGTGTGTGTAAGGTGGCTGGGACACACTGCAGGAGGGGCACAGACGCCTGGCAGACACCTGGGGTTGAGGAGAGGCACGGATCATAGCCACCTGGTGAGTCAGAAGAAAGCGGCATCGGAGAGACCTTGAAGGAAGGCAGACTTTTCTGGAAAGGCGGCAGGGGAGGGAGGTCTCAGGGGATGGAACAGCTGGAACACCTCTAGACAGAGAGAGACATCGTGTGCGGTCTGAGTCTGGAAGAGGGGCTGGAATGATGGAGAAGGTTAATGTGAGCAGGCGTAGGGAAGCCGGGTCAGAGCACAGAGGTACCCGCCGGTGAGGCTAAAGGGTTTGTTACCTCCTCCAGGGGCAGGGTGGGTAGCCTCTGCAGCATTTTGCATAGGGGGGATGGTACTGGGGGGGATGTTGGGGAGATGAAGACGCCTCCCCGAGATGGTGTGCGAGATGAAGGTCCCCCAGAGCCGTGCAGGGGAGGTAGAGGCTGTGACCTCTATGTGTATGTGTATGATCAGGGGGAGACCTGGCCAGGACTGCGGCCCCACGGACTTCCCCTGGGACATAAGGAGGAAGGATCGGTATAGCTCTGGGTACATAGGGAGGTAAGCCTTGAGGGAAGCGGGCTTTGAAATCTGAGTATTTGGGGATGTGCTGGAGCAGGGCCAGAAGGAGAGAAGCCAAGCCAATGGCCAGACACAGGGCTGCACCTTTGGACGTTTTTCTCTCCTTCCAAGGGGAGGTCTGACAGAATTAATTCGCAAGATCCCGTAGGCCTGAGAGAAATGAGACAGGCTGAGAGAGCCATCAGCCCCAAACCCGCAGCCCTCCATGACATCACCGTGTTTGTTTCGGCTGTAGGGGGGTGATGTAGCGGGCGCGCTGTGCGGGGGAGGGGAGAGGGGGCGTGTTGGGGATGGATCGTTTTTCCCCGTGTGCGGGACTGGCATGCCAGACACAGGTGGAGAGGTTGCACGTCGTGGTGTATTAAGGTTCGCACTGTCGAGATGCATTGTACTCGGGAGGGTGGACGTTCAGACCTGTGGAGCTGCGACTATAGCCTGGATTTGTAGGATGGGCCAAATGGAACCAACACTTACTGTTATTGGTGGTACATAGTGGGAGGATTCATCTTCTGAAGTTTTGACTTCAGGTCTGTGTTTGTCACCACTGATGACTTTAGGATGCCCCTTCTTTTCTCCTTCCTGCTTTTCTCTTTCCTTCCTTCCTTCCAACCTCCCTCCCTCCCTCCCTTCCTCCCTCCCTCCCTCCCTCTCTCCCTCCCTCCCTCTCTCCCCTCCCCTTCCCTCCCCTTCCTTCCTTCCAACCTCCCTCCTTTCCTCCCTTCCTTCCTCCCTCCCTCCCTTCCTCCCTTCCTTCCAACCTCCCTTCCTTCCTTCCTTCCTCCCTCCCTCCCTCCCTCCCTTCCTCCCTCCCTCCCTTCCTTCCTCCCTCCCTCCCTCCCTCCCTCCCTCCCTTCCTAACTTCCCTGGAAGATTGGAGACTGCTTGGGCTGGGTGATACGACTCTCTGTCCAAAGCCAGTGACTCTGAGTGTCGAACTGGCTAGAGATTACCTCCTCTGAGACTCAGCTTCAGATGACAGTGGGAAATATATTTTGTATGCACAACCTTACTATTCAAACAGGGCTTGTTAACCAGCTCAAGTTCCACTTTGTACTTGAAAATTAGAACATAAATCATAACTAAATGACATATTATCGAAGCCACATTAGAAAGAGAGAGGAAAAAAAAAGCAAGAGTCATGGAATATTGTCTCCCAGTGTTCTGAAACCAGCCTAAGAATAGGCGAGCACTTCTGGAGGTTTCATAAGGAGCCACAAGAAGGGCCAAAGGTGGGAAATCAGGTTCTGGGAGGAGAGCCAGAAGCAACTGGTCATGTTTAACCTGGAGAAGTGTGACAACTGGCATCAGTTAACATATATTTATGATTGTATTTGAGTGGCCAGCATTTTGTGGGGGCACTGTGCTTTTTTTTTAAAGTCCTTGGAGATTTAGAACCATGTAGACATGATAATTTATCTCTTCTTTTAGAGTGAGGAGAGCGCTACACCAATTAAATCAGTGCAGTTCACCATTTGTCGTGGGCAGGGTGAGGGTCAGAATGTGGGACCTGAGGACACAGAAATGTAGGGGCACACTTTTCCTTTACCCTCCTAAGGAGTCTTTTAGGCTGGCTGTGAGAATTGAATTGGCAGAAGACAGATCAGTAGGAGAAAAGCCTATAAAGGCAGTGAACATCAGTTTTACGGGGTACGGAAGCCTTCGTGAGGAATGAAGACACAGGGAAATAGGGAAGCCAACTTCTGTGTTAGATGAAGCAAAGAGAGGCTTGTGGATGGTGACTAAAGTCTGTGGGGGAGTTTAAAGGTAGATGGGAATTGCTTTAATAAGGTCTGTGCAGAATTCTCTTGTTCTCAACTTCTCGACCTTGATGACAGGAGTGTTACTTTCCTTCTGGTAGAGAAAGGCCATCTTTCACGTGGGAATCTCATCTCCTGCTTTTGAGAAAAGGAAGGAAGGTCAGGAGTGTTTTTTGTATGTTTGCTGTTCTTAAAACATTCAGTATGTCGGCACGACAGATTTGGGGGTGGCATGTTTTGAACTCCTTCAGAAGACACAGCTGAAATTTAGGGTAGATGGAAACAATCCCCTGTGAGGGAAGATGATGTAACATTGGAATAAGGGAGACTAGAGGATTTTATCTGGAGAATTTAAAGAACGCAGTGTCTACAGGGACAGTTAGAGTTCTACGAGAGGAGGAAAGGGTGAGCTGATTTCCCAGTGTCTCTTGAGTGTGATGGCTCCAGTTATATGAGTTGGTTTTTCCTTGGTGTGTGTGTAAGAGAAATTATCTTGGCAAACATATAGTTTGGTATTTGCCACCGTTAAAATAGTATTTAAAAAAATTTAATGCCAATAGAGTTAACATACAGGTTATGTTTTAGGTGCACAGTATAGAGATTCAACAATTGTATACATTACTCAGTGCTCATCAAGGTAGTGTGCTCTAAATCCCCTTCACCTGTTTCATCCACCACCCCCCCAACCACTTCCACTCTGATAACCACCAGTTTGTTCTCTGTAGTTAAGAGTCTGCTTAAGAGTCTGTTTTTTGGTTTGTCTCTTGTTTTCTTTGTTCGTTTGCTAAGATAGCATTTTTTAAAGTTTATTTATTTATTTTGAGAGACAGAGCACACGAATGAGCAGGAGAGGGGCAGAGAGAGAGAGGCGGGGGGGGAGACCGCGAATCCCAAGCCGGCTCCACACCGTCGGCACACGCAGAGTCCGACGCGGGGCTTGAACTCACGAACTTTGAGATCATGGCCTGAGCCGAAATAGAGAGTCATATGCTTAACCAACTGAGCCACTCAGGGGCCTCAAGATAGCATTTTTAACATCCTATTTTCAGCCAGATATGTTTTAAGACAAACAGCAAGGGTGATGCTGTTTTCTAATAGGACCCTTAGTTTTTATCTGACGTTGCCCCCTGAGTCGGTTTGCACGTCTCCATATTCAAAATAATTCCGTGTTTGGGGCTTTCTCATTCAGGTGGCGTTTCCATTTTGAGTTCTTATCTTTTCAAGGGCTGCATGAGTGTGATTTTGTACTAAGCAGAGCTGGAGTAATCAGAACATTATGATGGCAAAGTGGCTGTCGGCGTGAGGGCACAGTATTCAGCGGAAACAATTTCCGCCCTCCTGGGAACACCTGTTTTTCTTTTTGCCTTTGCATGCTTGGAGAGCAGCTTCTGGGGAATGTGAGTAGAGATCCTTGAAATGATGTCTGAACCCTAAGACTTGTGCCAGTAAGTAAATAAAAAGCTGACAAGGTGCAGGGGCTTATACGGGTATATTGCTCTTACTTGGAAGAGTGGCAATACGTTTTAAGTGATAAGTAAGGAAAGTAGCATGTGATTTGCCAGGAAAAAACAAAAAAGTGGACTTCCTTCCCCAAAACCATACAGGCCACTAAGAAGGAGGCTGTACATATGATTAGGTGGAGAAGAGACGAGGAGGAGGAGGAGGCTGGTGGTGCTGCCGGTCACACCTCTGTTGTCCAACACATATATCCTGGTACTGTGTTATTTGTCTCCAGATTGTGTAACACCACCATAAGGCAGGTGTTGAGTCTCCATGTTACCCATGAGGGAGCTTGGGGAGGTCAGTAGCTTGTCCAAACAGAGGTTAAAACCTAGGTGTCTCTTGGGGTGCCTGGGGGGCTAGTTGGTTAATAGTCCGACTCTTGATTTCGGCTCAGGTCATGATCTCACAGTTTGTGAGTTTGAGCCCCACATTGGGCTCCATGCTGAAGGTACAGAGCCTGCTTGGGGTTCTCTCTCCCTGTCTTTGTGCCTGTCTCTCAACCATAAATAAATTAAAACAATCAAGGCGCCTCTTGGATCTAAGCCCTTGTATCTGTGTGTGTGTGTGTGTGTGTGTGTGTGTGTGTGTGTGTGTGTGTGAGAGAGAGAGAGAGAGAGAGAGAGAGAGAGAGAGAGATACTGCCTCCTAAAACAGACATATATTATAATTTGGGGATTTAAAAAAGCTAACCAGAAATAAGGGAAATCACACACAGCCTGGAAAGGCTACCGATCAGTTTTAGGGACAGCCCAATAGTAAGTAGGCTAGGAGCTCTATTCGGACCACATGGTCTGCTTTCCCTACAGAGAGGTAAAGTGTAGTAAAGAGGTAAAGTCCTTGCTGAGCTGTCTTTCACAGGTCAGCCAGTCTTTCTTTCTTTTTTTTTTTTAATGTTTATTTATTTTTGAGACAGAGAGAGTCAGAGCATGAACGGGGGAGGGTCAGAGAGAGGGAGACACAGAATCCGAAATAGGCTCCAGGCTCTGAGCTGTCGGCACAGAGCCCGACACGGGGCTCGAACTTACGGATGATGAGATCACGACCTGAGCTGAAGTCAGATGCCCAACCGACTGAGCCACCCAGGCGCCCCTCAGCCAGTCTTTCTTGGAACTCACTGACGTTTAAGCTGGTGGTTCCCCCAATTTACGAGGTTATCAGAATCACCTGGAGGGACGGTGACACTACCGATTGCTGGGCCCAGCCCCAGATTCCAGCTCCAGGTGCTGCATTTTCGCGGGTCCAGAGACCACACTTTGCAAATCACAGACTCAGCCGTCACAGCCCAAGGTCTCCTGTCTGCTTCTACAGCTGTTTCTCCAACGCGGTGACCAAGTGCAAGAGCGTGTGAGGGCCTCGAGGGTCAGCCTGGACCGTTAGGGCTGGTCTTCAGTGACTTGCCATCTGGCTCCCTGAGGCCTCCTGGAGGCTTCCAGACAGCAACATCTGCCCTGCTCTAGAGAGCACTTCCCCTCAGTCAGTGGAGCACTCTGAAGCATGCCTGGCGTTAAGTTTTCACCGAGGGTCCTCTGTGGCGGGTAAGCCACTGACGCCACCAGCTTCTTTCAGCCTTGTGAAACTAGAGGTTTGCTAGGGACACTGCTCTGGGCCTATTGGATCCAGCACTTTGGAACTTGAGTGTTCTTGAGTATTCGTAGACCCCGACGCTGCGGAAGGCCCAGTGTGGATGAATAACACAGTGGCTTTCTCCCAGCAAACCTATATAAAGTCTTTCACAACACTTTGGAGAGCATCTTCAGTATATTTAAATTGTTTCTACTGTGTTTTTTAAGTATTAGCAGCCTAACATAGACCTACAGGATTTTTGTATTAAAGAAAAAAACCAATGCCAGTTACCTTAAGTAAAAGATGTTTATTAGGAGAATGCTGGTTTATCTTAGCTAATCAAGGAGAAAAACAAGTAAGCAAGACCCTCAGGAGGGGCACTCAGGTCTGTTGCTGGAATATCATTTTGGGAATTCACAATCCTCTTTGTAGGGTGTAATCGGGGGTAAAACTCAACCTAATTCTCTCCCCTCCCTTCCTCCCCTCCCAGCCCCCACCCCCTCTCTACCTCTCTCCTTTTCCAAACTTAAGAATCCTGGGACAGCATAGACTTGTCTTGGCTTAAGAGTTATCCTTGGATTGGGGTACTTGGGTGGCTTAGTCGGTTCAGCTTCCGACTTCGGCTCAGGTCATGATCTCATGTTCATGGGTTTGAGCCCCGTGTCGGGCTCTGTGCGGACAGCTCGGAGCCTGGAGTCTGATTCAGATTCTGTGTCTCCCTCTCTCTCTGCCCCTCCCCTGCTTGCACTCTGTCTCTTAAAAATAAATAAAACATTAAAAAAAAAAAAAAAGAGTTATCCTTGGATCAAGCAGATAGGGCCAGGTTCACACGGCATAACTGTGGCCCACGGTGGCTCCTCTCGGTGTTTTAAAGAGCTGTGCCCAGAAAAATAGGGGCCATGGTGTGAACCCAGCACCCCACCAAGAGTTGTCCACGGTGTGCTCACACTTAAACGGGAATCAGGCAATTAAAAACGCATAGATGTGTTCCTCTTCAGAGGAACGTCTCTGTTACCATCGCAGAGGTATGTCCCGCTTGCAGTCAAATTCCCTACCCACCACCACCCTTACAGGATGCCTTGTAAGGAGAGACGCAGAACATCCTGATGGTTGACTTTTAGCAAGAAAGATTTGCTTTCATTTCTGTTTTGAATCCTCCAAAAGCTCAGGTAGTTTCGGATCCAGCAGAGTTCAATACGCATGTAAACACGTGAGTCTGACGTCCTGGATGCTGGGGCACTGACATTTCCTCCTGAAGCCTGGTCCCACCGGAGTTACTTGGAGCCGTACATGGCAGCGGCTGAGAACATGGACTCAGGGGGGTTCCCTTTCTGCCCTCACACAGAGCCCTCACTTCCCACCTGGCTCCTGACTCCTAAGAGCCGTTCTCTGAGCCAGGGACCTCCTTGAGGCCAGAGGCTGACCTCGAGTTGAGGAAGCCATTGTGTAGGTCCTTCCTTTGCAAGGGAGGGAAACAGTGGGTCAGGGTAAGTGCCCCTGATCAGTGTCATCTTCTAGGACACCAACTGGTAGAGGAAAGAGCCCAAGATGATTAAAATAAGACCAACTATATGTCGAAAAGTCAGCATGTTTATGTATGCTAGCAAATGGACCGAGTAACAAGGGAGGCAGCAGAGGCTCACTTCAGCGGTTGGGAAGGCTGACTTCCTTTTTTGAAAACAACACCTGCGCTTCACAGCAGGTTCTGAGGGAAGACCCCACCAGAGAGAGAGAGAGAGAGAGAGAGAGAGAGAGAGAGAGAGAGAGAGAGAGAGAGAGAGAGAGAACCTGACCCAGGCCCCACAAGTAACCTTCTGCTTGGTGTTTCATACCGGGGAACATGGTCACCCATTGTTTGCACACAGGCCCAGACACAGGCAAACAAGCTGTGTTCAGTCTCTCTTCCTTTGGGTCCCTCTGGCTTTTCTGAGGACACCCAGTGCTGGGGTATGATGACAAAGGCAAAATTAAACGTGGAGGCTCCCATAACTCAAGACCTTTCTTCAAGGGATGTATTTTGCTATCTGTAGCCCAAGGGTTCTGTCCGGTCCATGTATGTCTGTCTGGGAACCTGCCTTCCTAGTTCCCAGGTTGCTTCTACTCTCTCTCACCTGCCATCTGGAAGCAAAATGCTGAATTTATGGACCCCTTCACACCTTGGCCAAGAGAGAAGATCTGGTTTTCCCTCTGCCTTCTCTTGTTCCCTCCTGTAACCTCCCTTTCCTGTTTCTCGAAGGCCCCATCCCATGCCCCAGGTGATAGACACCAAAAATCACCTCACTGTTTGGGCAAGATCTGACTATTACCTCTGCCCTTTTCCTCCTGGCCTTCAACAGATGTGCCTGTATCAGAACATTAAAGAGATCGACACACAGAGTGGGAAAGGTGCCCTTCCCCTCACTCACCTTCACAATGGCCTTAGTTTGACTCATTGATCCGATACAACCGCTGAAATATATTGTGGATGAAGCCAAGGTATCTATCTTCTGTGAAGTACTAATCAATTTCTGGTTGCCAAAGGGCATTGTCTATATTCTTGATGGTTAAAAAATGGACCCCGTGCCTCACACAGGACGCACATACTTCCCTGTACAAGAGCTTTCCATTCGGTTGTTCAGGAAATGTTTATTGAGCAACTGTTTTGTATCCACACATACAAACCAACTGAATTACCATGAAAGTCATGTCACAGAAGAAATACACTTAACATGATGAAAAAATATAGGAAAGAGGGGATCTTGGCATAAAGAACAACCTCTACATGAAAAAATGAAAAGAAAAAAAAAAAACCCACCTCCAAACGCTCCTTTTCCTGGACTGGTTTTCCCGATGCCGTGACTGACAGATCAGAACCTGTCTGGCACGGGTACTGAGAGCAGCTTTTGGGAACTGCTGTCTTAAGTCAGTGCTCTTGTTTTACTGCTGAGCAACGAGCCACAGGGAGGCCGCTAGCTAGCTACCTAGTGGCGGAGACTAGTCTTCAGTGTCATCTCCTACAAGAATATTTGCACTGCCGTCGACTATTCTTGGTTTCCTCCCACCTGGGGCAACTTTCCTGTCGTATTCTCATTTGATTTTTTTTTTCTTGGCTTCAGTTTCCTGCTTTGTAAATTGTCTAGTTAGACACGATCCCTGAGTACCATGCTCTGATTTGATAGTCTCCTTTCCTTTTAAAGGAAAACAGGCTTTCCTGCAGCGTTGAGAGAGGGTGTGATGGTAAATAACCTGAAATTAACGAGCTACTCAAGAGTAGTTGTCCCCCGACCCCTGTCCTGAAACACACTCCGACCTCCAACGTGAGTAGGCGCGAACAACGGTGTGTAGCCCCTCTAATCACATCCTGTGTACAAAATCCTGGGAGATCTGGAGCTAGCAGCATATTGGCTTTCTAGCTGTCTACATTTATTCGGGGTCAGGCAATGGATTGCAGTGATTTATCGGCTTTGATTACAGCCTGTGGTTCTGGACTCTGGCTGCATGTTAAAACCATCCATTCCACATCAATTAAATCAGAAGCTCCGGGACTGGGGTCAGGACATGTGTATTTTTTAAAAGACTCCCAGGGGGCTCCCACGTGGTGCCAGGGTTGAGAATCCACAGCAGGAAGGATGCAAGCAGGGAGGGTCCCACAGGAATGTGCAGGTGTAACCACTCTTGCAGGTTGCCACGGAATTCCTTTTCTTCTTGTAAGAAAACAATTCATCTTTCCATAGTTTAGAAAACTATTCTCACCCTCCTTTTCTTATTCAGTGCTCAAGAGAGAGTATTTGGTTTGCTTTTGCGTGTATGTACATTGCTTTGTAGATGTAGGAACCTGCCACCAGTAAGCCCAAGAGATAAATGAGGAATGACTGGCTGGCTGTAAAAGGAGTTACTGAGTTATCAAAGATCTTGCCTTCAAGCTTTTTACAACAGTGATTTTCTTTGTTGTTGTTGTTGTTTTTAAGGATGTGTTTACATACAGCTTTGCAGGAAAGCCTCAATATTAAGTAGAGGAATTCATATCTATGTACCGTTGAAATGAGTTAGTTATAGCAAATCAGTATAAAATGAGTGAATATTCCAAAGGGGGCAAAAAAAAAATCTGGGTGGTGCAGTACTTAATGTAATTGGCAGGGCATTTGGGGACCTCAGCTGCTCTTGGTCCCTTGGTATCTCACATGGGTGACAGCTTGTAAGGCACAGAGCTCAGCCAGATGTGAATGCTAGTGACTGGGTGGGGGGAGTCCCATAGCTGGTTTGGCCACAGAAAGAAGGCGAACTTGTTAAGAACAGTGATTATGCACCCTGACTGTGTAGTTAGCATCATCCCCAAGGGCTTTTAGTCACAGAATTTAAATAGACACACCCATGAGAGTTTGCAGGGAAACAAAGAGAAACCCTGCTCTCAAAAAGCACCTGCTAATTGTTTGGAGATTTGTGAAAATATGCAAACGTCAGGTGGGACCTCCAAATCCCTTGCAGGGTTTAGTAAATATTGAGTCAGTATTTGGGTGCTTGTTTTTTAGTAATTGAAAAACCAGGAGCCCTTGGTCTCTGAGAACTTCCTGTTTCCTGCATGCAGGTCTTTTCTACCCGCCACAGTGCACCTGCTGAACCTCATTCACCTTGGAAAGGAAGTAATAGAGAAAGAAAGCCTTTCCTTGGACTGGACATCCCCTCCCCCTTCCGCCCCAAACAGGACAATCAATTTGCCCTTCGCAAGGGCTGCTCAAGCAGTAACTTCTGCTCTGTGTTAAACAAGAGACAGTGGTATCAGTTTAAGATACCTCTTATGTATCCTTTTTGTCACGGGAGAGGGACTGTGTAAAATGTGACCCAGAATTGTTTGTTTTTTTAAGACGCTGTTAACTGTGGCTGGAGGCAGTCTGAAAAGCGTGCCTGCAGGTAGCGTCTGTGCTGCCTGAGCTGAGAGCACACTACCTACGTTTTGTGATTTGCATGTGTTTCTCTTAAATTGGAGAAAATGGAAGCATTTTGGGGTAGTTGCGGGAGAGCTGCAGACGTTAAAGATCAGGCTTCCGCAGGCAGGTGGGGGCAAGTGAAAAATCTCCCCTAACTCCTTTTGCCGGTGGAAATGGAAGGCATTCTAGTGTTATGAAGCTACATTAAAAAAAAAAAATCCACCCCTCCAGTACTTCAGAGAGGGGTGGAGGGCAGCAGGAAATGGCAATTTGCACCATTTACCACTTCTTAGGAACAGAGACTAAGGAAAATCAGCCGCATGGGAACATTTGTGCCCCTTCATTCCAGTTATTCAGTAATTTCTGAGACTTTTTTTTTTTTTTCTGGCCACAACGTCCTGTAAAATGTAGAGTGGCCAATATTCTGGCATAAACCGTCTTTTTAAATGCCCTTTACGGTAGAGATCTGCCAGTGTGACTCTGATAGCCAAACCCCAAGGCCAGGGGTGAGGGGAGGGTGGAGGGCTTGAGGGGGAGGATGGGAGCAAATAAAAATTCACTGCAAATTACAATAGGCTGCAAAACACAGTTACTAGCTGATTCTTCTTACCACCTTTAGGGAAGCCTCTCAGCTTGTACAGAGTATTTGTCATTTTCTGCAGCACTTTCTGTATCATTTTGGGGGCACTGAATACTTTGTTTCTTGCTTAGAGTTAATTACGTGCATATTTAACTTCTCAACTATAGTCCCTTTGGTGCTGGGTCTTTTCTCTTTGTTTCTCCCAAGGCACCAAGGAGAGTGCTTTATTCAGAGTTACTGTTCCATAATTATTGTTGAATGAATTCACTTTTACAAAACATGGGTGTGATTTGTTTTGTTTTTTTCACCTTCAGCTGCTAATGAATTAATATATCTAGCCAGGCAGACACAAAGCTGCCATTTGTAGAATAAAAGAACTCTCCAAGTGACGGGAATCATAGAACCATAAAATGTTGCAACCTTAAAGGACCTGAGCGATTTTCATTCAGCCTATTTATTTTACAGTTGAGCAACTGTGGCTGATAGAGACCCAGTGACTTGCCCAGGGTCATAGAACAAGCAGTCGGCGAATCAGCTACCTGCTTTACTCAGACACTGATATATAAACCGACATTACAGGGGATTGTTTTAGCTACTCTTGTAGTGCATTTAAATGTCATCAATCTTTACGCAACCCTGGTTTTCCTTAGGGAAGATATTTAATTGATTTTTAATTTTATCTCTTCTAAATTTGGGGCTAATGAATTGCTTGTTTTCTTTGCTGAGTAAACTGTCTTCATGCTACTCTCCAGGAAACCAGCCCCAGCAGTGTGTTCTCCCCACGTTAGATACAGGGCGGTGCTGGATAGGGACACTATGCAGGTAGACAGTGGCCAGACCATAGGTAACACCAGGACTCTGACTTCTGATCGGCAGCAAACAGTCCAGGGAGTGAAACAGTAACTCCTCTGACAATTGGCCCTAAATGGCCAAGACTTGATTAGTTACTGGCACGTCCCTAACTTTTGTCTTTGTTTCCAGGGTAGGACCAGCCTGACACAGCCCAGTATACTCCCCTGACCAACCACTGAAGATGCCGTGTTTCTATTTAGCCTGACAATCAGGGCCTCCCTTTTGTCACTATAAAGCTCTCCCACTCCTCTGTCTGCCTTTGTGTCTCTGCCAGACACAAATGCTGGTGGCTGAGTCCCTTGCTCTGACAAGCTCTGAAGAAGTAACCTTTGCTTTTCTCATTTGGGGGGCTTCATGCACATGGAGAAAGACCAAGAAAAAGACCAGCCTACTTCATCGTTCTCTCTGGTTATGATTATGCGGCCAGTACATCTGCATAATAGGGTTTCTTTAAAGTCTGTTTGTCTCTTCCTTTATCAAAAGGATATATGGAAAAGTTAGCATGTGCTCTACCTGTGGTATTCTTCTGACCTGTCAACCTGGGGACTGTGCCAAGATAGGAAAGGAGGTTGGTGTGGCTTAGAGTTTGCACTGCAGTGTCTTCTGGATGCTCAGAAAATTTGCATTTAGTAATCTTTCTGGAATACTCAAGGAAGGTGATGTCAGACATCATTGATCCTTTTTTTTTTCCTGGAATCTATCCTTTTTCTCTTATTTTGAAAATCAGGACTTTCTTATTCTCCTGTATTTCTCAGTATAGATTTAAGGTCTCTAATCACATTTCAGCTCAAGTCATGATCCCAGGATCATTAGCTCAAGCCCCATGTTGGGCTCTGTGCTGAACATGGAACCTGCTTTAGATTCTCTCTCTCCAAAAATAGATAGATAGGTAGATAGATAGATAGATAGATAGATAGATAGATGATAGATAAAGTCTGAAGTTACAGGTAAGGTTCATAATTGTTTTGAAAGAAAGCATGTGCATGGGGGAGGGGCAGAGGGAGTGGGGGGGGGAAAGACTTCTAAGCAGGCTGCACACTCAACAAGGAGCCCAACACGGGTCTCGATCTCATGACCTTGAGATCATGACCTGAGCCGAAATCAAGAGTCGGACACCTAACTGACCGAGCCACCCAGGTGCCTCAATAAGGTTCATAATTTACCAGCTGGTGGCATCTTTGTTTTGAGTGTCAGTAATTGGGGCACCTGGGTGGCTCAGTCGGTTAAGCATCTGACTTCGGCTCAGGTCACGATCGCTCGGTTTGTGAGTTCAAGCCCCGAGTGGGAACCTGTGCTAACAGCTTGGAGCCTGGAGCCTGCTTTGGATTCTGTGTGTGTGTCTCTCTCTCTGCCCCTCCCCTCAAAATAAATAAACATTAAAAAAAATTGAATGTCAATGATAAAAGAGATAAAGTTATCTTGTTTTAAGACCATCTTGTGGGTCATTTCCCTCTAAATAGTGACATTGGGAAGGTGGTACTTGACCAGGGTTGGGGGATAGGAATTGGTCCCCCCAGGTGTCTGTCAGCCCAGCCCTGCCCTCCAGTCGTCTGCTGTGACCAGGTGGCATTTTCTGCACATGGAGCAAAGTGCTGGGCACATGCAGTGGCCAGCCTCTCAGTTTTAAACATGTTGATGCCATGAGCCCCTATGACAGGGATAAAGAGTTCACGTGTGTAAGGTGCCTGGCACACGGGCTGGACTGTGGCAGTCACTCAGTGTCCTCTGGCTGCTGCTGTCACTTCTGCAGCCACTGCTGCTGGTCCTGCTGTCACATAGAAGTCCTGGGCTGCCACCATCTCTCAGTCCTGTTTGCTTTGCCCTTCACACTTCTTGAACGTGCTAAGCTCTTTTCTGCCCCTCGCCTTCACCCACACAGTTCCTCTGCTTGAGGCCTCACTCACTTTCTGGCTGGCTCACTCTTCCTCATCCCTTAGATGTCGCTGAAATGCCACTTCCTGGATCAGATGTCTCAGAAATGCCACTTCCTCCAGGAAGTCTTCCTAAACTCCAGTCTAAATTAGGGCCCTTTTTTTATTCTCTTAGACCAGGAGTCAGTAGATGTTTTCCGAAAAGGACCCAATAGTAAATGTTGAACTGTGCGGGCCATACAGGCAACCGCTCGACTCTGCTGTAGCACAGGGGCTATGTAGGCAATATGCAAATGAGTAGGTGGGCTGCGTTCCAATAAAACTTTATTTATAGAGACAAGTAGTAGGTGGCTGGCTGGAGTTTACCAGAACTTGTTTAAGGGCACGATATAATTTTTCTGCACAGTAGGATCACGTGATTATCTGCTTATTATCCCCCTCTCTGTGGACTGGAGCTGGTTAAATACAAGGACTGACTGATGTCCATTTCTGCATCTGTAGGACCAGCATAGTGCTGGGCACATGGCAGGCACTTCATAACATGTATTGAATGAATAAATGAATGAATGAATGAATGAATGCATGCATGAGGTAAGAGTGCATTAGGCATCGAGGTCTGCCTTCTGTTTCCTATCTGTCGACAATATAGCACTGTCCTCCATCTGTTTGCCAAACCATTTCTATATCTTCTAGCTCTGAATATTTCTTGAAACTAAAATCCTTCGTGGTCTTTGGGCTTTATTCCTCTCCCCCAAGCCTAGATCCTTCTGGACTTCTCTGTCTTCCCAAGCTGGCGCCACTCCATTGGTAATTACCTCTGGTCAGGCAGTTGTAGGGCCAGATGGGAATCTCTGATCCCTTCTTCTCTAATTAAAACCTGAGAGTGAAGTTATGTGTGTGTCATTATGAGAGATGAGTTCATCTTAAGAGCCTGATGGCACCCACACTACGGGGAGGAACGCTTGGCTGAGTCAAATTGTCATTAATATGATTTGGGGGAAGGAAAAAAAAATAGCCACCACCTATCATACTCGATGCCAAGCATTTCAAGATGTCATGATTTCTTTTATACCAGACGAGTTTGTTTTGCTCAACTGTGCTTGAGTCTATAGGTGTGATCTTTATTTTTATAGGCAACTAATTTCAAAGTGACATTTTGGGATGTGCTGATCTTAGTCGTAATTTTCTTGCCTTATAAATGCCTTGTAGCTGAGGCCATCAACACTCCTCAGTGTCCACAGAGCCAAGAGTTGGGGGAGCATGGAATCACCCACCACCAGGGCCAATGATGACGGACTCTGCACTTTCTGCCCGTTTCTTTGCCTGCCCTTTGCAGGGAGTCCATGAGCTGGGGCATTTCTCCATGTCTCAGATGTAGAAATGTTCCCTATCTATGATCAGGAGATTAAAGGCTACTCTAGCTTACAAGCAGTTTGTCTACTTGGGAAATGCGTAGTTTTTCAGACCCTCGCTATCCTGGTCAAAAACAGTTTCCAGGAGGTTGATCCTGCGGTCCGCATCTGCGCCAGCCTGCTCCGTGTTGTGGGGGGGGGGTCCCAGAGAGTGGTTGACCTGAACAGGAAGCCAGTCGTAGCCATGCCCTGGGGCCCAGGGGCCCGGGAGGAGATGCTACCTGCCAGGGTTCCGCTGCAGAGAGCGCAAGCCCCTGGCTAAGCCCAGAGTGAGTAATACAGGGTGTCTGAGTCAGCTAGTGCTGCTGTGAGGAGATGCCACAGTCTGGGGGCGCTTACACAACACACATTTATTTCTCACAGTTGTGGGGGCTGGAAGTCCAAGATCAAAGTCAGCAGGGGCACCTGAGTGGCTCAATCAGTTGAGCGTCCAACTTCGACTCAGGTCATGATCTTGAGGTTTGTGAGTGTGAGCCCCACATCGGGCTCTCTGCTGTCAGCACAGAGCCTGCTTTGGATCCTCTGTCCCCCACCCCTGCCCCTCCCCCGCTCGCACTATCTCCGCCCCCCTCCCCCCCCGAAAATAAACTTTTAAGAGCAATTAAAAAAAAGATCAAGGTCAGCAGATTCAGTGTCTAGGAGAGCTTTCTGGCTTGTGGACCTTCTTGTGTCCTCACATGGTGGAGAGAAAGAGAGAGAGAGAGAGAGAGAGAGAGAGAGCGAGCAAGCGATATGGAGCGTGCATGAGTGGGAGAGCATCAGAGAGAGCTCTGGTCTCTTCCTCTTGTTGTAAGGGCCCGAATCCCATCACGAGGGCGCTACCCTGATGGCCTTCTCTCTACCTGCTCACCTCTCAAAGGCCCCGCCTCCAACACCATCACATCAGGTGTCAGGCTTCAGCAAGTGTATTTGGGGGGCCTGGTGAGCCCGTAACGGAGAGGCGCAGGTCTTGGCCTTGCTGGAAGTGTTCGGGAAGCAGAGCCGGCCAGGAATGATCCTCGGGATGATTCCAGGGAGAGTCCCTGTTTGCCATGGCCAGGAGGCGGGGAGGGATCAACAGTACAGAGAGTGATCCATATCTGGGGAATTGCTAAGGTGCTGAGGCTGTGGGATCAGCCCCCCCACCCCCACCCCCGCTTACAAACTAGGCTCTGCTTCCCAGGACTCTGCAACCACGGTGAGCAGTACATTCAGGACTGTCTTCAAATTCTGAAATCACTTCATCTTTGCAGTTGTGTTTTGCACGTTGAGTCGGATCAGCATGCTCTGGGGGCTTGGTTCCCCGGGCTCATGTGGGTCTCTGCCCTCTACCACCTGGTGGGTTCTGCCCCCTCCTGTCACCCTCTGGTGCTCCCCCTGCCCCCAGTGCTGGCACGGGCATGGGTGTGGGGAGGGTCAGGGCCTGCAGGAAGGGGAGGAGAAGGGGTCACTGGCCTTGCATCTTTGTGACATTAAGAAGCAAAGGACAGCTACTGTGGCAGATTGAGAAAGAGACTGGGGAGGAAGGAAAACATTCCCCCCTGCTGTTGGAACAAGAGGCCCTGCATGTTTATTTTGCAGCTGGCCCTGGATAAATCTAATACCTGCGTGACTGTGAGTAGCAGCCTCTGCCTCACGTCTACCTTCCTTGCTCTGTAGGACTCAGTACCTGTGGGGTAGAACCAGCTGTGGGGGAGTCTGGGAAATGTAGTCTGGGTAGGGCTCCTCCTTAGCCACCTGTGCAGGGCTGAGACGAGGGAGCAGGCAGCCTTAAAAAGGGAGATGACCCAGTCAGACCCCCGGCTTGGGGTGAGGGAAGGGGGTGGAGAGGGAGTGAGGAGGGTGTAGGGAAATTTGGGGGAGGGGTTGAAGCGATCCCCAAAGCTTCCTTCTGTGGTCTGAAGATTAGTGTTGCTCAAACTGACAAAGCAGTAGGGGAGTGTGTTTAAAAATGAAGGTGTACGGGGCACCTGGGTGGCTCAGTCGGTTGGGCATCCGTCTTTAGCCCTGGTCATGATCCCATGCTTCGTGGGTTTGAGCCCCATGTCGGGCTCTGCGCTGACAGCTCAGAGCCCGGAGCCTGCTTCGGATTCTGTGTCTCCTTCTCTCTCTGCCTCTCGCCCACTGTCTCTCTGTCTCCCAAAAATAAATAAACATTATAAAAAAGTTTAAAAAATGAAGGTGTATGAATCCTTAACCCCAAAGATTGTGATACTGAAATCCTGTGGTGCAGCTCAGAATTGAATCGGGGGGGAGGGGTTCTCTGGAGACCCTGAGATGTGGTTCAGACGGATCACCAGTACCCCATCTTCCAGGCCTCCAGGCCACCTGTCCCGTCCACGTTGTTTCCAGACTCATATTTTCCTCATGGCTGTTTTATTTGTCTTTGTGAACTTCCTCATCAGTAAAGGAAAGCAGAGCGTATTGTTTCCTGTGAGTGCTCTAGCAAACTTAGTGCGTTAAAGATAAATGGAGATGAAGCATTGAAGCGGTCTGTGGAGTTGGGGGTTGAATTCATTCCACATTTATTAAGCCCCTACAAGGTCCCCATTAGTGGGGATGTTGAGTCATAAATATGCAGCTCTTAACTTTCTAGGAATTTGCAGCCTTGAAGGGAAGCTTAGCACTTATCCCCTTGCTTGGTTCAAGCAGCTGGGGCAGGGGGGGGCAGTATCTGTTTGGAGAAAAACAAAACCCTTTTGCAGCTCACACTTGGGTTCTGTGGTGACTGCCCTTAATTTCCTGAATGCAAGGGGTTGGGCTGAATCTGTAATAACGTCCCTCGATGGTTGATGGAACATCTGTCAATCCCTCCCCGCCGAGAACTGAACTCAGCTGTGACCGTCCAGCTGTTCCAGCTCAGGAGATTTCACTTTGAACTTCCAGGAATTGAGGCCAGGGGCATTCTCCCAGTTCACGGCCCCACTGACTCAAGGTCGTTGGCCTTCTGGGTTGAAAGTCTCCTCCCACAGATGCGTTTACCATCTGGACTGAACAGGATTTCCCTTTCTGGGAGGTACTTCAGTAAATGAGGGGGTGGTTCTGAAGTAACGGCCACAGAAGAGGGTGGCTGTGACCTACACTCTGAATAGAGGCAGGTGTCCTTCTGGTGATGGAGAGGCATGTCGTGGCCCAGGTGTTCCCTAATTGATGGCGTGTGGAGAGAGCCAGCTCCTTGTAAATGGTGGCCATTCCAGCTTTAAATCCTGGCTTCAGTCACATCCTTGGCCAGTTCTGTATCCACTTTCCAGTTCTCCTGGACGGCCATCAGAGCGTGTCCACACCTATGGTCAGCTCTTGACTCTCTTTTCAAAGATGCAGGAAGCTAGATGTTTGCTGGTGCTAGCTGGGGTAGCTTTATTTGTGCGTAACCAGATCTCCAGGATCTGTACAGGCAGACCTTAAAGATATTGTGGGTTTGGTCCCAGAGCATGACAGTAAAGCAAATTTTGCAGTACAGTGAGTCAAAAGAATGTTTTGGTTTCCCAGAGCATAGAGCGGTGAAGCTTACACCGTACTGTAGTCTGTTAATTGTGCAACATAATTATGTCTAAAATAACAATATTCATGCCTTAATTAAAAAACACTTTATTGCCAAAAAAGGTTAACCAGCATATCTGAGCTTTCAGCGAGTCGTATTGTCTGATCACGGATCCCCGTAACAAATATAATAACAATGAAAAGTGAAGCATTGTGAGAATTATTAAAATGTAACACAGAGACATGAAGTGAGTCAATGCTGTTGGAAAAATGATGCCGACAGACTTGCTCGATGCAAAGTTGCCACAAACCTTCAATATGCAAAAAAATAAAATAAAATAAAATAAAATGAAATAAAAAAAGCAACATCTGCAAAGCATTATAAAGAGAAGTGCAATAAAATGAGGTGTGCTGTATTCTGTCAAAACACCTGAGACGGTGACCTGGACAATAAAGTCGGTGCTGGGATCATTATCGAGCAACAGCAATAAACATTTGCCAGCCCCCGGTTCGTTTGTTACCACGCTGGATGCCATAAGGGAGAAACATACGCCCAGTCCAGTCGTTGAAGAGCTCACATCAAGGAAGACAGCACCATAGAGCACGTGGGTTTGTAAGTTACGCAAGGTCTTTCTGTGCAAGCCCTGCGGTCACATTTCCTGGGCAAAGGATGATCGCTTCTGAGCTCCAGAAAGACCTCTTTCCTGCCTTGATTTGCAGTGTTGCCACATGAAAGCAATAGCTGAACCGGGGTCCCTGCTGTGAAAATGAAAATACTCGAGGATATTTGATTGCTTTTCCATTATTCATGCGCATCCGTGGTGGACCATCATGGTAGCACATCTGGTCGGAGCACGTGATTATGTGTGGCTTCCCGCTTCAGCTGAGTTGGTTTCATTTCCTCCAGCTGTTCTCCAGCATGATAAAATGTGAATGATGCAGACATTCTGCCCCTAAAGTGCTCCCAAGATGCATCAATTTGGGCTCCATGCAAAGAGAGGACCCAAGAGAGGACGTAGAGAAACTGAGGAGTTTTAACTCATATTTGTTGAGTACCTACTATGTGCCAGGGAACATTTTACATGTCTGAGGGAGCAAACTTACTTTCAAAAGAAAATGGATTGGGGCCTCTGGGTCGCTCAGTCAGTTGAGCCTCCAGCTCTTGGTTTCAGCTCAGGTCACCGGTTCATGGTTCTTGAGATCAAGCTCTGCTTCAGGCACTGTGCTGACAGTGCAGAGCCTACTTGGGATTCTCTCCCTCTCTCTCTGCTCCTCCCCTGCTCGGCTCTCTCTGTCTCTCTCAAAATAAATAAACATTAACAAAAAAAGAAAATGGAGTATGTTTTGGGCTAGTCTACCTAGCCCAGATTTAGAACAGCCCACTGAGAAGTCAAATCCCTGAGCTTCTTTTTGAGGTTGCCAAAGTCCGAGAATTGCTTGTGTCATAGAGCAACACTGAGAGCAAATGATCTTTGGAACACTGGCTGTGTTGTAGGGATGAAGGCAAGATGGAAGGACTGAAGGGAGGAGAGAGGATCTATACTGACAGGTTCCTGAAACTTTCCTCGCTTTTGGTTGTCCGTTGAACCTCTGCAATCCAGGGACGGCCCCTGGACAGAAACAAAATTAAACCAAGGCAGATTAATGTTTGAATGAGGGGCCTGTAAATGACATACTATCTGCTGTATGTGCAGTGACTAGATACAGCAAATCTATTTTTATTAGGTCTACAAAGACCAAAATATCTCAATATGTGTGATGTGATGTAATCCCTGTATTTGGGGTGGGAGTTGAATAAGGAGAGTATAGACAAAACAACTACTTTGTTTTGTTTTTTTAAATTTTTTTAATGTTTATTTATTTTTGAGAGAGAGAGAGGGAGGGAGGGAAGGATGGAGCATGAGTTGGGGAGAGGCAGAGAGAGAGGGAGACACAGAATCCAAAACAGGCTCCAGGCTCTGAGCTGTCTGCACAGAGCCTGATGCAGGGCTTGAACCCACAAACCACAAGATCATGACCTGAGCTGAAGTCGGACACTTAACCAATTGAGCCACCCAGGCACCCCAAGACAACTACTTTGGAATCAGCAGAGGAATGTACAAATATTCATAGAATTGAGAAGGGGGATGCCAACTCCCCATAAATTAGAGAAGCAATAGATGTGTCTGGGGATTCTCTGGGTCCACATGGTCTTATGGCTGATAATAAATGTTTATCGTCATTATTTATTGAGCAATAGCGGTGACTTAGTATCTTTCTTGGATTAGTTGGACCGAACATTCCATTTTCTTGAGCTGCAAGATTATGGGTCAAATTTTGGGTTAGAGTGTTAGAAATAGAAGGGCTTTCCTGTCCTTGCCCTGTTTTTAAAATTCGAGTAGGGAAGATTTAGTCAATTCAGGCAAGGCTCTGCTGCCCTAGTTTCTTGTTCAATAACTGGTCTCCTAGAGCCCAGAGGGTGTGGTGTGGGGACAGAGAAGACACAAGCGTCTGGCTTACTGGATCCTAGGGGGATTTCATGACTTCATTGTACCCAACTGGCATCACAGGAGTAGGAGAAATCCTCTGACCAAAGCACATACAAAATGAGAAGGAAGCATATGCTCTGCAATGCTTCAGTGTTTCTTCCCTGCTGAGTCCCTTTCCTAACAAGCCCATTCCCTGGTAAAGACGGGGCCATTCCATGGTAGACGGGAACAAGAATAGAAGAGGTGAGGCAATCCTCCTGCTCTGGCTTTGTGTCTCCAATTAGAGATATTCCTATTTAGTGAGCCCGTGTGAGCTCTTGCATTTGAGATATGGCGCCCTGCCCATAAGTATTAATAAAGCTTCCACATGGGCTCCAGGAGGAAGGCAGCAGAGTCCCTCCAGGGAGATCCCCAGTGTCAGTCTCTGGAGATGAGAAGAATGTCAACATTGTATAAATGCCTCATTATCAACCAGAAGAGGCTTGAACACACACATTAAGGTTAACAAGCCTGTTATCAACAAGTGGCCTTATTTTCTAAGAAAACAGAGAACAATAGAAGGTTGTAAAAACACTGACTCTGGAAAATAAAAAGAGAGAAATACTAAAGTAGATTTAATTCTAGTTTCCAGCTGCCTAGTAAGTGGGAAGCTAGGAAGGTGCCCCCAAGTTTGGTTAAATGTTCCCTTTGGGACGAATTCAACTCCAGAGTGACATTACAAACCATGGATCCTACGCTTTAACTCAGCTGCTTTATGTCACTCAAGGCAAAACCTAGAAAGAGTGTCTACTCTGTAATCCATTCACATTTTGTTTTCAGTTTTTTTAAACAAAATATAGAGGGGTCAATGAACCTATGTTTTGATTCCAAGGAAATTATGACCGATCCTTATATGAAAACACATGGGAATGCACAGGCTTTAACACTCTCTGAGTCTCACACGGTCCCTGACCTGGCAGGTATGTGGAGGGCTTCTTACATGGGAGTCTCAATTCAGTCCTTGAAGATGCAGGATGTGAACACGACTTCATGTCTGTTGTTTTTGTTTTTGTTTAACATTTTAGTGAGAGTGTGAGTGTGGGAGGGACAGAGAGAGAGGGAGACAGAATCTGAAGCAAGCTCCAGGCTCTGAGCTGTCAGCACAGAGCCCGTCGCGGGGCTCAATCTCACGAACCATGAGATCATGATCGGAGCTGAAGTTGGACACTCAACCGACAGTCACCCTGGCGCCCCATGACTTCATGCGTTAGAAGGGCTTTCTTCTCACAACCTTTTGGCTCATTTCAGCTTACCTGGTGTGCATCAGGCATCTGTGGACTAGGAGCTCAGCTGTCAGGAGAGAACAGAAGTCCCTTCCTACCCATGAGCCCTGCCGGAAGAATGGGACCTCCCTTAGGAGGTTAGGACTTCGGAATCTTCCAGAAGTAGGGGAATGCCTACTCATGATTTGAAAAACATCCCCTGTGATTCCGTCTGCCTTCCCATACTTGCGTGAAACTCTTGTTTCATGTGACCGGTTCTTGATCCAAAACAAAGTCTGATTACAGTGAAATAATTGGAAAGCTCATTATGAGCTCACTTGTCATCTTTATTCACAGCCTCTTGTTTACTTCACTTTCAGAAGCAGTCCAAGGTAACAGGAATCTCTTCAGCCAATTACTTTTCCAAGCCAGAGAATGTGTGAAAACAGCCTCAGTGACAAGAAGATCCCCGGGTGACAGAAACTCTTTATATTAGGCAAGAGAGAGTGGCCTTTCGAACAGAGTGAGTTCATGGGTCCATGGGGACCCTCTGACTTAGATTAGATTAGAGCTTCACCCTCCTGGGTAGCAGGCCCATCTTACATGATGAATTCCCAGAACACCAGAAACACCTCTATTTAAATGTAAGTCAAGATAGAGGCACCTGGGAGGCTCAGTCGTTTAAGCGTCCGATTTTGGCCCAGGTCACGATCTCACAGTTAATGAGTTCGAGTCCCATGTTGGGCTCTGTGCTGATGGCTCAGAGCCTGGAGCCTGCTTCGGATTCTGTGTCTCCCTCTCTCTCTGCCCCTCCCCCATTCACACTCGGTCTCTATCAAAAAGAAATAAACATTAAAGAAATTAAAAAAAAATAAATGTAAGTGAAGATAAAGAGCGATACATAGTTTTTGAACACTTAGTAGGCACTTATTTGTGGGGCCCCTGTGTCGCCTGTCTCAGGCTCTGTGACCGATGGGCGGGCTCTGGGCCCGCAGAGGGGACTGTCCAATGTGCACACTCCGCTGGGTGGAAATTTCTAAGTTGAGGACATCTGAGTACAGGCTCGCGCTGCAGCTCCAGCCCGGATTTCGCCTGGAAACTGCACCTGTGCGTTTCTAACTGCTTGCTTGATATTCCCCTATAAATTTCCTGCAGTTGCCTGAAGCTTAACCTGTCCAGATTCCTTATCCCCCACCCAGACTGGCTTTTCCTGCCATGTCCGTGTCTCCTGCTGGTTACGGAGCTGTCAAAGCCAGAAAAACCCAGGAATCACATTTGACATTTCCAAGGGAAAAAGACACAGCACTGCCTCCCACCCAGCAGTGCCCCCATTTACTTGATCCTTTGGGCACCTCGCTTCAGCCTCTGAAATGTCTTAGGTTTGTCATGGGACTTTCCCCATTCAGTGCCCTCGTCCTCTCTTACTTGAACGATTGGGAGAGGTCCCCTAGCTGGCCTTGTGTCTCCCTTCCAATTCATCCTTCACGTCCTCACCCAAGTGGAACTTTCCCTGGGAGCCCAGCTGATGAGTGGGCTACACCTGTCTGAGCTCATTCTCATGTCTTTTCAACTTGATTCTTCTCAAACTCAGACCTGATCACACCAGTCCCTTCTATACCAGTCTTGGTGGGCTTCCCCTCCATCTCCAGGATAAAGATCAGGCTCCTTACTTTTGCATGCCAGACTGGTCATAACGTGGCCCAAACTACCTTTCCAGCCCTACTGTATACCCCTCCAGCCCACAAACACATTCTTGCCGTGACTTACCTGCACTTCCATTCCCGAAACGCTGTGCACCTGGGGGCCTCTGGGACTTTGCATTACTTTCTGGTGCCTAGAATGCTCTCACCTGCCTGCAGGGTCCCTTCCTGCCCCACAACCATCCTCGCCTTCTCAGGTTGGAGGGGCACCTCCCAGAGCCTGGGATTATTTCTCATATATTTTCAAATTCTTAGCACCCAACCAGGCCAGTGTCTGGTGCAGAAGCATTTCTCAGGGCGAACGAATGTAGCAGCGGAGGCAACGCGATGAGATGAATGTGTGCGAACAAGTCGGGCAAAAATCCCGAGGCTGGTGGAAATTGGGCACAGGAAGTAGTACAAGTGCCAGCATCTTTGATGGTGATGGACATTAATCAGTAATGAGATGAAACATACACAGTAAGTCTTTGACGCGTTAGCAAAAGTGCTTATACAGCATTGGCAGACAGGATACTGGATTTCTGCCTCATCCAAGATGTAATCAGTGCGCTTGGCTTCTCTGGAGAACTTTCTGGAAGCTATTATTTGATGCGATTCAAAGGGTTTCTGGAATTTGAGGGTCAGTCTTAATGATCTCAGGTTGACTCATTCCTGAGATTAGTAATAATTTGTCACCTGTTACTTGCAAGTGATACGTGGAGCATTTCTAGGGATTGCTTCCAATGTTTCAGCTTCCACTGAAGTGTCAGAATGTGTACTGTTGGTCTCTTAGGTATCTAGAGGTACCGAAAAGGTGAAGCGTGTGAGCCCTAGGTGCAGTGTGAAGCCCCAAGAATGGGAGAGAAGTGTGCCTGTGGTGGTAGTGCCCAGTGTGTCCAGACTTATTGATGACAGAATCCCTCTTCCCGGACACTAGCGTACCGTAGAACCATGCTTTGGGAAGTCCTGACCTGGTGCGATGTTTTCATTTTACAGAGAGAACAAGTGAGGCCTGGATAGATGAAGGCCATGAGACTAGGAAGTGAGAAAGCTGGGACCAGACCCACGACTCACAGCACCTAGTTCCGGGCACCTCCCTGTGAATCACATGGCTTCTAACATAGGGTTGGAGGGTGGAAAGAGCTTTGTGTGTGTGTGTGTGTGTGTGTGTGTGTGTGTGTGTGTGTGTGTGTGGTCTTTGTGCTGGTGTCTGCTCACCGTGCCCACCTATCAGTGGCATTTTGCCCCCAGCTACCCACACTTCCAGCACCTTGGGACCACTTTGGGCCACTCAGGGGTCCACGGTGACCCCTGGTGGCTCTTCTCCATCCTCTTTTCTGTGGCCCAGCAGGACTTGTACAGTATAATTCCCGTTTGCTGCTTTCGGAGGAATGGTCCAGAGGAGGGGTGTTGTCAGGAGTCAGCTGGTGAAGGAGGGCACGAGGGAGTGGATGCCCTTGGGGCAGGTGTACTGTGGGCAGTTGGTCAGAGCCCACGGCCTGTGTGGCCTGCACTCCTGCCTCAGCCCTGGGCTGCCCTTGAACATGGCTGTTTGTGGCCAACTCCCTCCCTCTCTCGTTGGCAGGGAGCTCTTGGAAATGGGAGTTATTGGGAAACAAAAGTCAGCAGCCTAGCCTCCCCCCGAGGCCCCGGGACTGGGGGCGGGGGCTGTGCCAGCAGCCATGGCCAGACAGTCTGCAGGGCTCTGGGTCGATGCAGGGGCCGGGAGCCACAGGGCAGAGTCGGGCATTGCCAGGGTCACCCGTGTCCTGACTGCTGGGGACCAGTTGAGGTCAGAGAAAAAGGCGAACTCAGGTGCTCTTGCTCTGCTTGTTTCTCAGCCACGTGCCTTGGAGCCCAGAGCAACCAGAATAGCTCTTTGAGTGAAAACAGGAGCTCCGCCCCCATATCTACCTGAGCAGGGGGCTGGGACTGGCCAGCATCCTGCGGGTCCCTCTCCTGAGGGTCCGCTAAACCTCGGCCCCGGGACCCTCTGCCCGGCATGCTGCCTCCTTTCTCCTCCACGCGCCTGCACAGACGTAGCCACATCCAGAGACAGAGTATCTAGGTCTCAGAGAGATGAGGACTCCGGCTAATTATGAGCGGGCCAGGATCTTCTCCACACTTCACATGCTCGGCTGAGCTTGCCCTGAGGTTCTAGAGGCCACAAACATCAGTAGATCAGGGCTTCACTCCGAGATCTACTGGGTAGTTGTGGGAACCGTGGGTGGTCCTCGCAGGGTGGGGCTCCTGATGGAAGGCAGGGGTTTTAACTCATGGCTTGCTGATGATTTCATTGTTGTTGCTGCTTTTTAAGTTTTTTAATTTATTTTGAGAGAGAAAGGGAGAGTTGAGTGAGCAGGGGAGGGGCAGAGAGAGAGGGAGAGAGAGAGAATCCCAAGTAGGCTCTGCACTGTCAGCAGACACTTGACTGACTGAGCCACACAGGCGCCCCTTTCCTGACGAGTTTGCTGGAAACACCCTCCCCTAGCAGATCTCTGCTCTACTCCTAGTCCTGAGCCAGTCCAGAGGACACACAGGTTGTGTTTCACGGCTGCAGTTTGTGTGGTAGCAGCTTCTGTTTACTGATTCCCTACAGCATGTCAAACACCGTGCCAAGCACTTTGTCTATATGAGCTTTTTGAACCACCATAAGGATGCTGGGAGTTACATATTATCATACTCAATTCATAGAAGAGGGACCCAAGGCTCATCTTGCCAGTGGTCCCCCAGCAAGGAAGTGGTGTCCCTGTAGCCCAGACTCAAACCTACCTCTCTGTAGAGCAAACGCCCTTCTACTCTTAGAATGGGCTAATTCTTTTTTTTAGCTTTCTGGAGGTGTAAGTGACATATAACATTGTAGAAGTTGAAGGTGTACCCTTGATGATTATATATATATATATATATATATATATATATATATACATATATATATGTATATACACACATACATGCATACATACATAAAATGAGATGATGACCACAGTAAGACTTGTGAATACCTCTGTCACCTCCTGGAATTACCATGATGTGGTGGTGATGGTGGTGAGAACACTCAAGAACTACTCTTTCAGATATATAGTACTTGCTAACTATATTGTCACCATGCCTTACTCACCTTATAACTAGAAGCCGGTGTGCCCTGACCGACTCCTTTCTGTTTTTCCCTCTAGCCCCTGCCAACCCCCATGCTACTCTCTGTTTCTGTGAATTTGGCTCTTAGAGATTCCACATGTGCAATCATCCAGTATTATTTTTCTCTGACTTAGGTCACTTAGCCTCATGGCCTTGAGTTCCATCTATGTTGTTGCAAATGGCAGCATTTCTATACCTTTTTCGTGGCCGAATAATATTCTACTATACACATACATCATAATTTCTTTTATCCATTCACCCACCGATGGACCCTTAGGTTGTCTCCATGTCTCGGCTACTGTGAACAAGGCCACAGTGAACTTGGGGGTGCAGATATTTCTTTAGGCTCCCAATCTCATTTTCTTTGGGTATATCTTCGGAAATAGGACTGCTGGATTACATGGGAATCTAGTTTTAATTCTTTGAGGAACCTCCAATCTGTTCCTCCACAGGGCTGTCCCACCAACAGCGCATGAGGGCTCCCTTTTATCCACATTCTTGCCCACACTTGTCGTTTCTTGTGTTTTTGATTATAGCCCAGGCGAGAGGCAATATCTCATTGTGGTTTTGACTTGCATTTCCCTGATGATCAGTGATAGGAAGCACCATTTTGTGCACCTGTTGGCCAGGCCATTCTTGATTGTCCAGCTGACCACTGATGAAGAGGAGAAATGTCTGAGACTCAGCAATAAGCTGGAGCCTTGCTGTCCACTCCTCGACGAGGAGAAGTTAATTTATATTTGACTTGTTTTCCTTTCCTTGAAACAAAGCAGGGGAATTGGTTGAGGGAGGAAGTCATCTTCCCGTTAAAGGCTAGTGTGGTGCCCATGTTTGGTGGTCAGGCGATGTAACTTGGGGGTCGCAGGGAGGGTCTGAGGTCTCACTGGGTATACAAATTGAGTCATGAGGTTCGTTCTCATCTCTGTGCCTCAGTTTCTCCATCTGTACAAAGAGGCTGATGGCGGTGCTTATCTTGAAGGTTAGCATGAAATTAAATGAATTAAATCCCATAAAATAGGAACAGTGCTTGACTTATATGTGCTCAATAAATGTTACCTACTTGTATTAGTTGGCATTTTTGGTGTATTATTCTTTTTTGTTTCTTTTCCATGTTTCTGTGCTCCAATACTTCTTTTGTTAAAAATATTTATTTATTTATTTATTTATTTATTTATTTATTTATTTATTTATTTTGGGGGGCACAGGGGCTAAGATAGAGAGAGAGAGAGAGAGAGAGAGAGAGAGAGAGAGAGAGAGAGGGAATCTCTGCACTGACAGAGTGCAGAGCTTGACATGGGGCTTGAACTCATGAACTGTTAAGGAGTGCGGAGATCATGACCCAAGCCGAAATCAAGAGTCGGATACCTAACTGACTGATCCACCCAGCAGTCCCCCTAGTACTCCTTTAAATAGTTCTAGAAAATCACTAGTTCTTCTGTTAACATCCTGTACCAGTGGAGCCAGCAGTGTGAAATATCATGAACAGATGTTCTTCGGGGAGAATGAGTTTAAAATGAGGAATCCGAAAGTTCTGTGCTGTGGTTGGACCTGTAGGAGTTCTTTCACTATTTTGTGGCCTAGACCACTCTAATCTCTGACCTCTGGGGCAGAAGATGTGCCTGGAGGTCATAGACAGCTATTTGCAATGGGTTCTAAGGTCAGAAGAATCATTTTGCAAATGAAATCTTCAATGGTATAATCAAGGTTCATTTTCTCCCTTGGAGGATAGTGGATTACAGACATGAAGCTATTATCCTAGTGATGAGGTCTATGTGATTGATCACAAAATAGCACTCTGTTTAGTCTCTCCCAACCACTGCCACGTGTGGCACTTGGGCCAAATCACTCACCTTCCAGGGCTCCCACTGTGCCTCTAGGGCAGGGCTGACAGCACAGGCTGGAGTGCCTGGCACATTTGGTATCAATCCCGCTGTCCTTCCTGCTTGGGTTGACCTTGGTCCATTGTCCCCACCTTGCTGAGCCTCACTTTCCTGTGCTCAGTACAGTGGAGATCTGGGCATCCTGCCTCAGAGATGCTGTGAAACTGACATGAGAACATGTGCTCAGAGTAAAACCTGCATTTCCTGGGCTTCAGACTTCCGGCAGCTCAGTCAGTAGAGGCTCCTCATTGGCCTCATTGGCCTCCTTCACACCCCTGCACAGTTCAAGGAGCAGCCACGCAGCAATGGAGAGCCTGGGAAACTGGTCTGAGTGCACAGCTTGGCCCCAGAGGGGCCTCTTGCTTCCTTGGCAAGTACATTCTTATCCTTCTGCAGTAGAGACCTGCAGCTGTCCTTTGGGGCCAAGGGTTGCAGATTGGGCTACGGAATCTGGGGATCAAACAGAAAAACTACTAGAACTGATAAATGACTTCATTAAGGTCACAGGATATAAAATCAAATTTGTTGCATTTCTATACGCTAGTAATGAAACAGCAGAGACGGAAATTACAAAAACGGTCTCATTTACAATTGCACCCAAGATAATATAATATCTAGGAGGAAACTTAACCAGGAGGGTAAAAGACTTGTAAAAATGCCTGTGCTATCCAAAGCAATCTACACATTTAATGCAATTGCATCAAAATACCACCAGCATTTTTTCACAGAACAAACAATCCTAAAATTTGTATGGCACCACAAAAGGCCCTTGAAAAAGAAAAGGAAAACTGGAGGTATCTAATTCTAGATTTCAAGTGATACTATAAAAATATAGTAATCAAAACGGTATGGTACTGACACAAAAACAGACGCAAAGATCAGTGGAACAGAATAGAAAACCCAGAAATAAACCCACATTTATATGGTCAGTTAATCTTTGACAAAGTGGGCAAGGATATGCAATGGAAAAAAAAAAAACAGTCTCTTTAACAAATGGTGTCGGAAAAATGAGACAGCTACATGCAAAAGAATGAATGTGGGCCACTTTCTTACACCATACGCAAAAAGAAACTCAAAATGGATTAAAGACATAAACGTGAGACTTGAAACCATAAAAATCCTAGAGGAGAACACAGGTAGTAATTTCTCCAACATTGGCCTTTGATACATTTTTCTAGATATGTCTCCAGAGGCAAGGGGAACAAAAGCAAAAATAAACTATTGGGACTATGTCAAAATAAAAAGCTTCTGCACAGCAAGGGAAACAATCACCAAAACTAACAGAAAATGGGATTACGTTGAAATAAAAAGCTTCTGCACAACAAAGCTGTGCAAAACAATCACCAAAACCAACAGAAAACCTACCAAATAGGAGAAGATATTTGCAAACAACATACCTGGTAAAGGGTTAGTACCCAAAATATATAAAGAACTTAGAAAACTCAACACCCCCAAACCCAATAATTCAATGAAAAAGTGGGCAGAAGACACAGAAAGACATTTCTCCAAAGAAGACACACAAATGGCCAACAGACACATGAAAAGGTGCTCATCATCACTCATCATCAGGGAAATGAAAATCAAAATCACAATGAGATACCACCTCACACCTGTCAGAAGGCTAAAGTCAACATTTTAGCGTTTAGGTATTGATGAGGATGTGGAGAAAAAGGAACCCTTGTATACTGTTGGTGGGAATGCAAACTGGAATAGCCATTGTGGAAAACAGTATGGAGGTCCCCCCCCCCCCAATTAAAAATAGAAATGTCCTACAATCCAGTAATTACAGTAGTGGGTATTTACCCAAAGAATACAGCAACACTAATTCTGGAAGATACATGCACCCCAATGTTTATAGCAGCGTTATTTACAATAGTCGAATTATGGAAGCAGCCCAGGTGTTCATCAACAGATGAATGGATAAAAAGGATGTGGTATAATTATCAATGGAATATTATTCGTTCATGAAAAAGATTTAAATCTTGCCATTTACAACAACATAGATGGAGCTAGAGTATAATGCTAAGTGAAATAAGTCAGCCAGAGAAAGACACATACCATATGATTTTTACTCATGTGGAATTTAACAAATAAGATGAGTGGACAAAGGAAAACAAAAAAGAGACAAACTAAGAAACAGACTCTTAACTATAGAGAACAAACTGCTGGTTTCCAGAGGGGAGGGGGTTGGGGGCTGGTGAAATAGGTAATGGGGATTAAGGAGTGCACTTGTGATGAGCGCTGGGTGATGTACGGAAGTGTTGAATCACGATATTGTACACCTGAAACTAACATAACATAGCAAACTAACATAAGTATAGTATGTCAGCTATATTGGAATTAAAAACAAAACAAAACAAAACAAAACAAAAACAAAAAGTTCAGGGGTCAGTGAACACCAGCTCTCAGGAACAAAACTCACATTTTCACCTCCATCCTTGACATATGTCTTCTCTGACTCAATTTTCTGTTGTTCTCTAAAACCCAGGAGTGCTCAGGGAGCGCCTGGCACACAGTGGTTAACACTCAGATAGCAGTGTTGATGGACACCTGAACTTGGAATCAGAGAATCTGGTTCTTAGAGGCGCCTTCCGTACAAAGCACATCCTCCATCACGTCACAGACATGGCCCCTGAGGCCCAGTATTTTCCATTTTGACATTTATTTTGTCATTATCCCCGTGAGCTGGGTCTTCCTATTTAGATGGGGGAATAGACAAACTCCACCTCTCAGTGAACACTCAGCGAAGGAATTGACTTCAGCCCGTGAGTAGTATTGAGTGAGAAAATGTGTATGCACTCTCCTCTTAAGGAAATGGAGTCAAATCTCTTGTGAATTGCACTCTGGGGGTCATATCAGGGATTCCATTCTTGGGCTCCCAGCACCAGATTGGTGTGGGAACATCTTCAGACTGGACAGAACAGGTTTCCAACAAATGCCATTTCTTTCATTTCCCTCCCTCTCTCCCTTCCCTCCCCTCCCTTCCCCTCCCCTCCCCTCCTTCCTTCCTTCCTTCCTTCCTTCCTTCCTTCCTTCCTTCCTTCCTTCCTTTATTCCTTCTTCTCCTCCCCTCCTTTCCTTTCCCCCTCTTGTCTTTCTCTCTTCCCTCCCTCCCTCTCTCTTTTTCTTTCCTATGGGGCTTTGAAGCCAAATACAAATTTACCACCTGCGTGTCCCATTCCCTCATTAGTGAGGATACTCCAGTGCTGACTGTTCAAGAACCTTCTAATAAACTATCCCACAACATCACTGTGAATGGTAAACTGTTGTTGAGAATTGTGGATTTTGTAATGAGAGGAATTCAGAAAACCTCCTAGGCCACTTAGTGGCGTGTTAATTTCCCAGGAATGTCTCCCCTGCACTGTTCACATTGACTGAGCATCCCTGAGCATGCACCGCCTCCACCACAGACACAAAAGCATAAACCTTCCAGCAAATTCCTGGCAGGCTCTAATTACCCTGAGGATCCGGAGCCAGACACAGCTTTGCAGACTTGCTCAGATGTATCACGGCACTTTCCTACCCAAACGCAAAGATACCTTTGCTTTTACAACCAGCAGGAGTTCAAACCCAGAGGACACTTTTTATTTTATTTGGGATGGGTGGGGGGAACCTGAGATTTCATAACAGAACAAAACAGATCCCCCAGAGACAATATATAGATCCAATGAATCCATGGAACTAAGAGCAGATTTATGTCAAGTGTTTTGCTGTTTATGTGGAGAGATTGAAGATCGTCAGGCTTTAGGTAGCATTTTTTCGTGCTGCATTAATATTTTCATGAAACCGGTGATAAGAAGGAACCATAAGTTGTGTTTTACAACAAAAATCCAGCCCCACGAGCCTGAAAATTGGTACTTGTAAAGAACCAAGTAGATCACAGTTAAGAACCATTCCATTTTTTTCAACAATGTCATCAACAAGAGCTTGCATTGAGATTGCAGAACATTCACTTGGACAGGATGCCCCTGCCTCTCCATCCATCCCTCTGGTTTTTTCCCCTCAAACATAGGTGCAATCACGTTTTTGGGCTCCACCAACTGAAAAAGACATGGTGGGGCCATGACGGTTACATGTGTTGGCTTGGGGTGCCTGCCCTTTGGAGTTGCTACCAGTGTGTAATCTTGGGCAAGTTATTTCAGCTCTGAAAGTGTCAAGTGACTCATGGGAGAACTCATGGGGTTGGTGTAAACAGCAAAATGGAATCATCCGTGCGAGACACTTGGGACAATGCCTGGTAGAGCGTAAGTGCCAGTAGCGGCTGTTGATCATTATTGTTTTTTTTCTTGTTTCTGTCATTCCATGTCCTGGTCTTCCAAGTCCTTGCCCTCTAGCAGAGGGGACACATGAGGAGACAGACATTCATCTGTGGTGGAGGTGAGGTCAGGCGGTCTTCCTGGAGGAAGCAACCCAGCTGTGTCTTAAAGGCCGTATTGCGAGGATCAGGGCGAGAGCTGTGGGAAACACCCAACATTTCAGGGCCTTGTAGGAGAAGTGAATCTTGTAGCACCTGAGTAAACGTGCTTAGAAACAAAAGAAGAGTCAGCAGAGGGCCCCAGCAGCTAGGCAGGAAAGGAGGTTCAAGAGGGAGGAAATGATCACCCATCAGACGCTCTGGAGAGCTCGAGAAAAATACAAACCAAACAGTGCCAGTTGGATTGAGTGACAGTGAAGTCATTTGGCTCCATAAGGGCCATTTCAGTGAAGTGGTGAGGAAGCAGCCCTGTGGTGTGCTGGTAAATGTTTAACAATGGGCTCTCTTGTAGCTTCGGCCCACTTCCATGGGACAAAGACTCCCAACCTGGCTGATCTAAAGCTGAAGTTCACTGGATCAGGCCTGGAAAGAGATGCTCAAGATCTTGACCTCTGCATCACAGCAGGTGATACGGCAGAAAGTGGCAGCAGATGGCTTTAAGTGTCACGTTCATAAGCTTTCTGTAGATGGATATGAACAGGGTGATAATCCATATGCTGCCTCGGTGCAGCTGCCTTCAGTGAATCGTACTGCTGACATGTGGCCTGACCCCTTCTCTTGGGGCACACCCCCCGATTCTAGGGTACATTCTCCCTGCGTTCTCAGACCCCATTCTGTCATCTGCCTCTCAGAAAAACCTCTTTGCCAATATGAAACATATCATTGAAAATGGAAGAGTTTGAGCATGAGTTGGTCCATTTGTCTCTAACACTTTTTGGGGCAGAGTATGTCCTGACCCACCGACAGAAGTCTTCAGGTCCACTTGGCAGGGACGATCAGGAGTGGAAAGAGGACACTGTCCTTCTCTGTGTGGCAACCCAGAGGGATGATGATCTGACTCTGGGCTCAGAAAGCAATCTTTTGATCTTTATCTAGTTTCTCAAGTAGACTTCTCTTACTTGAGTGGAAAGAGACTGTCCAACTGACCAGACTTTTTTCTATCTGCTCGGTGGTTGCAAGCCTCGATTTAGACTTTCCGTCTGGTGCATCGTTTCCTTTGAGTTTGGTTAATAGCATTCAAGACCTGAAAACAACAGGGGGGAAAGATAATAATAGCAAATGCTTATATAGAACTTAGTACATACAAGGCACTCTTATGAGTCCTTTAAAAAAAAAATTTTTTTTGGCATTTATTTTCAAGAGACAGAGACAGAGTGTGAGCAGGGGAGGGGCAGAGAGAGAGAGGGAGACACAGTATCTGAAGCAGGCTCCAGGCTCTGAGCTGTCAGCACAGAACCCAATGCAGGGCTCAAACCCACGAACCATGAGGTCAGTTGAAGTTGGACGTTTAACAACTGAGCCACCAAGGTGCCCCATAAGTCCTTTTGTTTAAATCCAAACAAGAACCCTATGAGGACTCCATTTTACTGATGAGGAACCTAAGGCACAGAGATATTTAGTAATCTGTCCAGGGTCACACGAGTACTAGAACCAAGATTTGAATGTAAGTATTTGGTTCCCAGTGTTCTAACCACTACCATATGCTGGCTCCTAATGGTGAGTTCCAGAACAGAGGGAGACCCTGAACTGTGGGGCGCCATTCAGATGCAGAGAACCTGGAAGAAAGATTCCATTTACACTACAGAATGCAAGATCTCTGCTGTCCTTGGAAGGGGTGGAGCAGAGGCCATCCTAGGGCCCGTAGGAGCCTCTTTGCTTCATGGGAGCTCTACTGTTCCCACTCCTGCAGCTGCACTGCCCTCCCCTGGTTCCTTTGGTTTCTGGAGACTAATCTGCGATTATTCTGGCCTCAGATATCTGCTTCCTGGTGAGGAGGCTCAACCTCGGCCCTGAGATCACATCTCTAGGTGCCTGCCCAACTAATGGGCCCTACCCTTCCTGTGCCCCTAATCCCCTGGATACTCCAAGAGAATGTCATTGGAGTTTCTCTTTGCCCCACGTTCTCCTGAGAATGCCTTGTTTCTGCACTTCCCTGGGCACTTTGTGTCTGAGGCTAGACCACTAAGAGGCTAATAGAAAGGGACCTGGGGTGCAGAAGCTAAAAAGTTACTCCTCTTAAGACTTTCTTGGGCTCTTCAGTACCTTAGGAGAAGGTGACAGGCTTGTGTCTTCCATCGTCCCTCCTCCTCGGGCCTCACACAGATGCCCCTGGGAGCTGTGCTTAGTGAGCTTCAAAACTCTGAGCTGGAAAAAAGATGACAAGGCCCCTTCAGGGGTTATGGAGAGGCCTCACTGAAGAACAGGGTGACTCTCGAGGCAGAGGGAAGGAATGCTGTCCCTTGGCATTTTCCTACGTCTGTGGACTCACGTCTAGTTTTAGTCCTGTGCGTTTGATGGTGTCCTGGCTGTAGCAGGAGGCTCTGGAGCAGGGACAAGGGACAGCCGGATTTCCCCCCAGTTGTTCTGGTGGGGGAAGACCTTGGCAGAGAGAGAAAGGGGGTGGTTCTCCTCATGGAGGTCACGTATTCCCTGGTGCAGTCTGGGTGAGTCACTGTCCTTTGTGCATTTAGTGTTGTCACCTATACAACGAAAGGCTGGAGCTCTTTGCTTCCGAAACACCGCTACACTTAGAATTTTCATGATTTTGTTGACAGGGGAAAATTCTTATAGAGACTTTTATTGTTAGCATTGTTGTACTTATAAAATTCAGATCAGTCTACTCAGGGCGCATGCCTGAATCCTATAAGGTAAATACATGACGATAATTCATTTTGGAGGTAATATCTTTAGGGGCTAAGATTACCAGACAGAATGAATGACCCCACTTCTGTCCCAAGACTTGACTAGATGGTGTGGTGTGGGTGCCTGTGTCCTTGATGGCAGGAATAAGGGTAGATAAAGCCGGAGGCTGAACACCCACTTTCCCCTATAGGTTCTACATAATTCATCCGAGCCTTCTCCAAGGGCTCAGATTTCAGCCTCCTTAATAAGCCCTTCCTCTAGCAATTTCAGGGCTTTGAGGAACTTTTAAAAAGCTCTTTCTGCAGACAGGGGTTTGGGAATCCATATGCAGTAAAGTCTCCCTTCCAAACTGGTCTCTAGGTGTGACAGGTGGCTCCTGAAACTGGGTGGCTGGTGCTCCTGACAGCACCCTACTTAGCGGGAATGTCACAGCCATAGCCGCAGAGAACACAGGGCAGTGTTGATCAGAATCCTCATGCCCATTTCCATCATCTAAAATGTGTGAAGTGTGGCCTTGGAAACTGTGAACTTTGTTTTGAAACTTTAGAATCTCCTTTAGCGCTTCTAACCATACGGTTGTGGAGGGTCAGAGGGATTTTTTTCTTGTTGGCAGTGACCACTTAGCTTTGTTAACTCCCTTTCTTCCAAATCGACTGGCTATGTCTTTTTTTTTTTTTTAAAGAATAAAAAATAAAGTGAAAAACTGTTAGAAGAATGGTAAGATTTGAGGGTATTTACCTAAACCAAACTGAAGCTAAAGGCATAAATTTTACATATTTTATGCCTCTGTTGATTCTATTTTTGGTTGGGATATGTAACCGTACTTGGGATGCTGTGGAATCATTGGTGCATAAAAATGTCAGGTGAGGCGTTCCTAGACCACCATCTGAGTAACACCCCCCAGTGTCAGGGTGTTAACTTGCCAAGTCGTGGACAGGACGGCCAGTGATGGAGAAGTTACTACCTTCTAAGGCAGCACCCTTTATTTTGGGACAGTTTAACTATCAGGAAATTCATTCTTAGGCTCGAATCCCTGGCTTCACAGACTTTTCCCATTGTTACCACGTCATAACGCTGACAGCGATGGGTGATTTTTTTGAGTCCTTACTGTGGGTCAAGTGCTCTGCGTGGGACTTAGTGTATCACCTCATTCCATCTTGGTAAGAATTTTTCAAAGTAAGCAATAATACCCCTATTTTACAGGGGAGAAAACCGAGTGGTGAAAAGGAAAATGTGTCCTGCCCAATGAGTGCGGGAGGCTGATTCCAGAATGTATGCTGGAACTCTGAGTTCTTCTGCTTCTTGGGGTTTCTCTCCCACATTTCATACCCCCTCCCCTTCGTCCCTTCCTTCCCCCATCAAGTATTATTTCCACACCCCCGCTCGTCTCCTCAGTATTTGGTTTAAAGATATCACTGGAGTTGACTCCCAGCACTTCAGATGTGAGCCGATCTTTCCAGTGAACGTACAATAGGACCTCTCCTTGCCATTTCTGGAGCAAGTGTTGAAGTGGTCCAAGAATCACGCTTTTTTGGCAGGCACGTCACATTTTTGCTCTACTTGCGTTTGTTTTCAACTGAAATCCCCAGGATCTCCATCACCACCACACGGTCTCCGTCAACGTACAGCCACTAAGGGAGGCAGTCAGCGTAGGGCGTGGCCAGGGAGCCAGACTGCCGGGTTCTCAGACCACATAGCAGCCGTGGCCCCTTGACCAGTTGTCTGACCCTCTCTATGTCTCAGTTTGCTCGTCTATAAAATGGCATCATAATAGTGCTTGTGACCTCACTGGGTGGTGACACTGGCATTCGTTAATACTTACAGGCACTTAGCACAGAACTTGGCATGGAGCAGGCGCTCAACGAATGTCATTTTTGTTTCGCCCAAACTTAGTTGCTCTTGCTCTGAGATCACTGATGAAAATACTAAACTGTGGATTTACATTATGTACACGTTCAACTAAAGCAAATTCAACCATATGCATCTCTCTTTCATGTGATTAAAAGTACTGTGAAGTTATTTTTTGCACGTAGCGTGTGCTCTCTATTATGCAATATCTGTAGTTTTCTATATTACTGAGTTCTAAATATGTATTAGTTTAATGGGCTGAATATAGAAAAATGTGTGCATCCTACTTTATGGGCAATGGAAAGAATTTTCGAGGGAAATTTTGACTATCATATACATAATTTTTGCCTTTCTGGCTGACTTGAGAGCCTGGCTGCTTTGTAAGTTGTAACTGAGCCTACGGAGAGGGGTCTGTGAGAGACCCCCGGGACACTCCATCCTGCCTTCCTGAAGGTGACTGATTCCGCATTTGTGTGCTCCTGCCCCACACAGCCCCTTGGCCGTGCAGAAACCCACGTGGAAGTGGTCTAAGGCTCCAGGCTGTCAAAAATACAAGAAGACAGCGGTATCTCTTGTCCTCTGCTTCTTGGAGTAGCAGCCAGACCACTATTGTGTTAAACACTGCTGACCGGGAAGAGTCAGCTGAAAGTCTCCAATCTTAAAAGAAAGCCTGTGCCCTAATAATTACGACACAATGTGGTGAGGGAAACTCATTTGGTGACTAATCATCAAGGCAACGGGTGTTCTCCGGGGACGTAGCGTTTGAGGTCAGTTTTAAGGGTTGGTAGAAGCAGCTGAGAGGGAGGATTGAGGAGTGGCACGTAGGAAGCCCGAGAGCCTAGAAGGGTATTTGGGATGAGCCAGGAGCCTGTGACTGGAGGGTGGGAAGGAAGAAGCAGAATGGGACCAGGCAAGATGCCCTCAGGTGACTCAGTGTCACTGATAGTTAAACTCAGAAGAAGCTCAAGTCACTGCTTTTGACTCTTGATAAGGTTTTTTGGGTTTTGTATTCCTTTTCAATCTAAATATAGAAATACATTTGAGTAATTAATCCATCAAGTGTAATTTCCAGGAGAGAATTATTCAAGTTCTTTCCCCCTCTTCGGAAATGGAACTGAGGGAAGGACTGTCTTTCTGCATGTGTGTTTGATATAGAATTAAAAATTGGGAAGGGAATGCAAAGAAATGAAATTAGTTCTCATGTTTGGGAAGTAGGATTATGGGCAAACAAATATTCCTTTGTTTTTAAATGTTTATTTGATTTTTTTAAATGTTTGTTTATTTTTTGAGAGAGAGGGAGACAGAGCATGAGCAAGGGAGGGGCAGAGAGAGAGGGAGACACAGAATCTGACGCAGGCTCCAGCCTCTGAGCTGTCAGTACAGAGTCCTGCGTGGGGCTCGAACTCACGAACCGTGAGAAGATGGCTTGAGCCGAAGTCGGACACTTAACCCACTGAGCCACCCAGGCGCCCCTATGTTTCTTACATAATGTTTCGAAATTGAGTGAATAATGAAACTTAAATTATCTTGATAAGTTGTTATGGAAATTAACATTTAGTGATTTTCCCGTTCTCCAGACTGTTCTAAATCCTTTCTATGCATTAGCTCATTTAATTTTCAAATCAGCCTCTCAGGTAGGTACTGTTTTTACCTACCCATCACAGTAAAACCCAAAGGACAGACCGGGCCAATATCTTGACTAAAGCTTTACAATGAGAGAGTGGAGACCCAGAGTGGGGACCCGGGAAAATGTGCCTCCCGAGTCCACACACTTCACCAGTAAGTCACATGACACCCACTTGGTGGTTTTTAAATCAATCACCTGTGTGTTTTGGGGGCAGGGCAGGGAGACTTGGTGGCCAGAGATTTACCTTGGGATTGCTTCTGGCTGTGTCCCGTCACAGGAGCTCAAGGCATCTTCTAATCATCCAAGCCCTTTACACCATGGGCATCTCATAAGCAGGGTGAGTAGTGGACTTTTTTCCCTCAGGACACACGTGGCCTAAGTAACTATTTAGAATAGTTATTGGTTGAAAATGCATTTATGTTTTGCAATATAGTTCTAGGGTGCCAAAGGAAACATGACTCTTTTAAGCCTTCTGACTGATAAACTGATGCTATTATTTCTTTTTGAAAAAAAATTTTCCCACAATGACCAAAGCAAGGCATGTTTTGTAGGCGTGTTTCCAGTTAGGATAAGGGTATAGGGAGAAAGAGGAAAAACATTCAGAATCCCACATTCCAGAAATTCCCACTGTTCACATTGGCATCATTTATGGTAGGTATTACCAATCATCACGTTTTCCTCCTGGAATGTATTAATTAGCCTCAGCCTTTCCTTGGAGTGAGAGAATGAGCCACTGTGTTGATAGACAAATGTAAGTGTGCTGATGACCAGCAATTGAGGAAACCATGGCCGGGCAACTTGTATCTCCTGCTTCTTGGAGAGCTGTATATTAACTTCGAGGAAAAAAGTAATTTTCTGTCCCACCTGCATCTGGGTTCTGACCCTGAAACCAAATGCAAAGGACCCTGAGTGGTGCACACACCCTTCCTTCAGCTTTTCCAGATGCTGAGACCCCTGGACATCATTTTCGCTCCTCCAGATTTCAGGCCTCTGATTCACCAGTGATGAAAATATTGGATGGTTGAGAAGAAAATACCAGTGTCCCTGAAATGCTGTATCCACAGGCAAAATTCTTGAAATCCTCATAGTGACTTTTCAAAGTTGGAAGAGGGAGCGATGTGCTTTTCAAACCACTGGTTTTGTTGCATAACATCAATAATTGGAACAGAGCAGTTTATATTTATTTGTTTCATATGGATTCATATTGTTTTGGACCCAAATATTGAGAGGTGGCTTAAGTATTTCATCCAGTCTCTAGCTTGTCGTTAGCAGCAGATTCTAGGCTCTTCTCTGTGTTAATGATTTTTAAAAATCTTCATTGTCTTTGATCTCTCTTCTTCCTATCCCCTGATAGCCACCATGATGGATTTAATGTATCTCTTTAAAACATGCGCATCCTCCTAAAATTTGTCATTTTGTGGTGTGTGTGTGAATGAATTTGTGTTTTCATTGTTTATTTTTTTTTTAAAGTTTATTCATTTTTTTAGTAGTCTCTGCATCTAACGTGGGGCTCAAACTCACGACCCCGAGATCAAGAGTCACACGCTTTTCCGAAGGAGCCAGCCCAGTGTGCCCCGAGTTTGTGTTTTTATTTTCATGAGTGGTATTCTCAAAGAAACTCCATTCTGTCTCTTACTATTTTTAATTCACACTGTTTCTAACATCTGGCCATGTGACTATATTTCCCTCTAGCTCATTGATTTTCAGCTGCTTTTGCTCCATTTTACTCTCCATCTTCCTAGTGGTGGATGTCTGGGTTGCCCTGGTGTCCTGCGTCCTTGAGGAATATCACAATGCTCAACCTTGTATAAGCCCCTTCGTGGGCTTGTGGGGGAACTTCCTTGGGTCTTATATTCGGGAGAAGGCATACGTATACTTAATTTCATTAAGGATTGCCAGTTTTTAATTTCTAATAATGTATCGTTTTATATTATTAATTAATAATAGTTATATTATATATGAAATATATAATATAAAATATATTGTATTACATATTAAAATAATATATATTACTTTTAATAAGTTATGTTATTAATTGATAATTATATTACTACCACATATATTATTTTAACAATAATTTTCAATGTTTATTCTATTTTTTTAAATAAGTACTTATTGAGCACTTTATGTGTGTATCACATTATCCTAGGTGTCAGGAGGGATGCATGACAAAAAAACAGGGATATATTCTCAATCTTAAAATGCATGCGAGAAGAAAGTAACAGTAAAGAGACTCTATGAGTCGTCATGCAAATAGTTACCATTTATTGATGATTTGCAATGTGGCAGGCATTTACATGCATCACGTCAGTCCTCATTACCTTATGAGTGTGTGTCATTCACTCCATTTTACTGTTAAAGAAAAAGCAGTTCAGCGTGGTTAAGTAAATTGCCCAAGGATGCACAAGAGTGATGATAGTGCTGGGGTTCTAAATCCAGGTCGCTTGCTTATGCCAAAGCCTATGCTTTCACTACTATGTAGCACTGCCTGTCAAGATGAGATGCCCATTTTTATTATTTTTAATTATTTTTTTAATGTTATTTATTTATTTTTTTTATTTTTTAAAAAAAAATTTTTTTTCAACGTTTATTTATTTTTGGGACAGAGAGAGACAGAGCATGAACAGGGGAGGGGCAGAGAGAGAGGGAGACAAGATCGGAAACAGGCTCCAGGCTCTGAGCCATCAGCCCAGAGCCCGACGCGGGGCTCGAACTCACGGACCGTGAGATCGTGACCTGGCTGAAGTCGGACGCTTAACCGACTGCACCACCCAGGCGCCCCAATGTTATTTATTTTTGAGAGAGAGAGAGAGAAAGAGACAGAGTGCAAGCAGGAGAGGGGCAGAAAGAGAGGGAGACACAGACTCCGAAGCAGGCTCCAGTTCCCGAGCTGTCAGCACAGAGCCCAGCACGGTTCTGGAACTCACAAACCATGAGATCATGAGCTGAGCCGAAGTTGGACACTTAACTGAGGTGCCCGAAGATCCCCATTTTTAAAGAAATTATTGAGTCTTGGCATATAGCAGGTGGTCAATAAATACTTGTGAATTATTGATTAAATGATAGTGTTTCGTATTTTTTGAGTAGTATCTGCTAAGCTCTGTTTAAATATTTAATGTCTAGGGAACTTTTACAAATCACAATAATTTCATGAGGCTGGTGTTATTTCTATTACCTCGGTTTTACTCCCGAGGAAAAAAAGCATAGAAAGGCCTAGAATAACTTGACCAAATGCACACAGCTAGATTTGTAAAAAAAATAAACCTCAAACATTTTATTTTGAGACGATTATAGATTCATATGCAATTGCAAAAAAATAACACGGAGCGATCCTATGAACTTTTTGTCCAGTTTCTGCCAGTGGTAACGTCTTGCAAAACTGTACTACAGTGTCACAACCAGGATATTGACATGGCTACAGACAAGATACAGAAGGTTCCAGCATCCCTTATGGTACCCTTTTGCAACATACCCACTTCTCTCTGTTTCCTCCACCTCCTTAACTCCTGGCAACCTGTAATCTGTTCTCCATTTTTATAGTTTTATTTTTTCAAGAATGTTATGAAATTATAGGTGTAATTAACATGTATAGATGTACATAAATTAGCATCATAATGTTATGCACGCATATATAAACTTTTGGGATTTTCTTTGTCATTTAATCTTCTCTGGAGGTTCTTCCGGGTTGTCACACGTATCAGTAGTTCATTCCATGTTATTGCTGAAAAGTACTACACGGAGTAGGTGGGCCATAGTCTTTTATGCCACCCACCACCTGAAGGACATCTGGGTTGTTTCCATTTTTTAGACTATTAAAAATAAAACTGCTTATAAACTTCAGTGTACAGGTTTTTGAGTGAACATAATTTTTTATTTCTCTGGGATAAATGCCCAGAAGTTCAACTGCTGGGTTATATAGTGGTTACATGTTTGGTTTTTAAGAAATTGCCAAACTGTTTTCCCAGTGTAGCTGTGCCATTTTGCATTCCCACTAGCAGTGAGCGAGGGATCCACCTCCTTTGGGTTACCAGCATTCGGCGATGGTACTATTTTTTATTTTAACCATCCTGATAGGTGTGCAGTAGTCTCTTATAGTAGTTTCAATTTGTATTTCTCTCATGACCACTACCGTTGAACATCTTGTCATGTGTATTTTTGCCATCTATTTATCTTCTTTGATGAGATGTTTCTTCGTGCCCATGTTCTATTTGGATTGGTTGCTTTTTTAGTGTTGAGTTTGAAAGGTCTTTATACACTCTGCATATATGACAGTATATAGCCTGAGTATATATACTGTATACATATAGTATATACTGTGTGTGTGTATATATATATATACACACTGTATACAGTATATAGGACTGAGGGGGTGGACAGTCCTTTGTTGGATATGTGGTTCACAAATAGTCTTTCCGCTCTGTAGCTTGTCATTCTTCCTCCTAACAAGGTTTTTTTTACAAAGCAAAAGTTTTTAATTTTAATAAAGTCTAATATATATATATATATAGTATATATATAATATATATATAGTAAATCTGTCATGCTTTTGGTGTCAAGTCTAAAAACTCCTTGCCTACACTTAAATCCTAAAAATTTTATTTTACCTTTTTTTTTTCTACTAAAAGTTTTATAATTTTAACTTTTACATGTAACCTCATGATCCATTTTGGGTTCATTTTTGTATAAGACCTGAGACTTCGGTCACGGTTTTTGCTGTTCTTGCCTATTGCTTCCATTTTTTCTTCTTTTGCCTTTTCTCCAATTGCCCCAGCACTATGTGTTAAAAAGGCTTTCTTCATTGAATTGCTTTTGCACCTTTACCAAAAATCAACTGGGTATATATAGGTGGGTTTATTTCAGCGTTCTCTGTTCTGTTTCATTGGGCTGTGTGTCTACTGCCCTGTTAGTACCACACTGTTTTGATAGTGTAGCTAGATAGTAAGTTGTATTATTCCTCCCACTTCTCTTGAGAAATCCTCCTTTTTCAAAATTACTATTTAACCTAGGTTGTTTTTTTTTTGGCTGTTTTACATGTAAATATTAGAATAATCTTGTTTACATTGACAGAAATCATGCTGTGATTTTGATAGGCACTGTGTTAATTTGGTATATTGATCTGGGGAGAATTGACATCTTCGCCATGTTGAATTTGCCATTCCATGAACATGGTATGTCTCTCCATTTCTTTAGTCAGAACTGTGTCCTTTTCATTATACCAGTCCTCCACATGTTTAGTTGGATTTTTACCTCAGTATTTTTTTTTCTGAGGGGTTGTAGATGATACTGTATTTTCAACTGGTGTCCATGTGTTCACTGCTAGTACAATTGACTTTTGCAAGTTTTTCTTGCATCCTGAGATCTTGCTGAACTCACTTTTTAGTTCTAAAAGTTGTTTTTTTGGTGATTCCTGGACAGTTTTGTATTGTCTTATGAGGCTTTAGATATTATTAAAACCTTCTATTTTATTTTATTTTTTTTATTAAAAAAAATTTTTTTTAACGTTTATTTATTTTTGAGACAGAGCATGAACGGGGGAGGGTCAGAGAGAGGGAGACACAGAATCTGAAACAGGCTCCAGGCTCTGAGCTGGCAGCATAGAGCCCGACGCGGGGCTCGAATTCACGGACCGCGAGATCATGACCTGAGCCGAAGTCGGCCGCTTAACCGACTGAGCCACCCAGGCACCCCTAAAACCTTCTATTTTAGATGGCTTTGCTGGCACTACTTTAGAAGGTGCAGGTGGTGGGTGCTACCTGATTACTGCCAGGTGGAGGTAGATAGAGGTCCCAGTTCACCACTAGGTTTCCTTACTGGGAGGGTGGCTACCATTACTGCTGGGTAAGGGGGAAAGTTTAGCCTATCTGTGTGGTTTCCACTGACACTGCATGGAAGATGGGGGCAGGGGATGGGAGCAGCCCTTATTACTAGCCAGTGGGTGAGGCACCTTGGTATAGCCTCACAAGGTTAGAAGTCTAGGTTCCCTACTTGGTCTTTGCTGGTATGGGCGATGATGGGCCACATGTTTTTTCTGTGCTATTTAGCTGTTGTCAAGTGGTTATTGTCTAAAAGTTTTGTCTTGCTAGCTTACCGCCAGCCTAGTCCTTTGGCTAGAGAGAAAGCGGGCTTTGTTGGGCTTTTTCAGTCTGCACCCATTGATGTTTCTGGGTTGCCACTTTTCCCAGCTCTGAATCTGGGATATATGAAGCACAGAGAAAACCCGGGGAGGTCACCACCATGTTGTGCCTCAGATCCTGAGGTGACTAGCCAGTCTGCCTTTTTCCCTCCACCCAGCAGCATCTTTTTATGTTTGTTTCATATCTAATGCCCAGGGTTTTCACTTGTACTTAGCAGAAGAATAGGAAAAATAGGTCTACTCCCTCCTCCTGCAAGGGTTGGGTGGGGGGGTGGACAGCTGGATTTCAAAACCTACCAGTTTGGCACCTGGGCCCTTGTGCCTCACCAGTTTGCTCTAGGGAAAGGGGAGAAGCATGGCTGCACTGGTCAGGGAGGTATTTGAGTTGGTTGGAAAACGGGTTTTGAGAAGTAAGGTCAAAGTCCATTTTTCTTCCTGAAATAGCCTGAGTAGTAGGGAGGAAGGAGTGAGTTGTGTTTGGAAAGTAGGAAAGAACCTGGCCCACAGCAGTGAGGGCTGTGTGGGGACATCAGGGTGCTCCCACTAGGCTGGAATGTTCCTTGCTTTAGAGATGACAAACTCAAGATGAGTAGTAGCCGGGGTGCCTGGGTGGCTCAGTGGGTTAAGCGTCTGACTTCGGCTCAGGTCATGATCTCGAGGTTCCTGAGTTTGAGCCCAACACTGGGCTCACTGCTGTCAGTGCAGAGCCTGGAGCCTGCTTCGGATCATCTGTCCCCCTGTCTCTCTGCCCCTCCCTCCCTCACGCTCTCTCGCTCTCTCAAAAATAGATAAACATTAAAAAAAAAAAAAAAAGATGGCAGTAACCAAAATGTGCTTCCCCCCTTCTTCCCTTCCTTTTATACAGGAGGTCCCGTCTCACTTAGAGAAACAAATCTCCGGGTGCCTGGGTGGCTCAGTTGGTTAAGCATCTGACTTCGGCTCAGGTCATGATCTTGCAGTTCACGAGTTCGAGCCCCGCATTGGGCTCTGTGCTCATAGCTCAGAGCCTGGAGCCTGCTTTACATTCTGTCTCCCTCTCTTTCTGCCCCTCCCCTACGTGTTCTCTCCCTCTCTCTCTTTCTGTCTCTCAAAAGTAAGTAAAACATTAAAAAAAAAAGAAAAGGGAAAACAAATCTCCTGGTCCAGGTAAGGCTAGTTCAGCTGGTCGTGAATTCTGCTGAGAGGTGAGAGTGACACGTGGTTTCTTCCCGTTTATCTGGAACCCCCTAAGCCTTAATCTCTTCATCATACTCCTTTGATGGTTGTTGCGAGAATTAAATGGCATATCAGGTAAAGTATCCAGGACTATGCCTCCATGGACGCATGACCTTGGTTGCCAGAACCTTCCTTCCCCTCACCCAGAACTCCCTGTGTGCCGACACACGCTCTGCTTCAACTGTCTGACGCCTCCTGGAAATCTGTGACGGGCTAGCTTTCCAATTGCTCGGATTTGGTATGTCAGAGTATAGTAGAAGCCATCTGTGGATTCACTGGAGGCTTTAAACGATTTGCTAAGATTACACGTGGGCCTGTCTGGGATAAAAGTCCCATTACAGTAAGTCTGGACTTTTAGTAGAGATTAGGCTGGGGTCCCATATTTTTATCATATTACACCTGTATGACTCTTAGAGATCAGCCAGTTCAATCCTTTTTATTCAAGCTTTGCTGCTGTTGTTGAGTTTTTGATAGGAAAACTAACATACATTTATTATAACACATCGGGTAATGCAGAAGTGTATATGGAAAAAGTTAATAATCTACCACACTGCCTCTGTAATCTTTAATTTCTTCCCTCTGAGGTAGCTAATGTTAACATTTTGTTGTTCACCATTCTTTTCTTTATACGCCTAAATTCATCTACCTCTGTTGTTAGTTTTTGTTTTTAAGTGAAAGCTGTGTCATTCTCCTATTTACACCAAAATCAGCTTTCTGCATTTCACAGTATGTCACGAACATTCTTGTGGGCCTCTACGTTATTAAACATTTTTAAAAAATATTTATTTTATTTTTGAGAGAAAAAGAGTGTGAGTGAGCGAGGGGCAGAGAGAGAGAGAGAGAGGGAGACACGGGATCTGAAGCAGGCTCCAGGCTCTGAGGTGTCAGCACAGAGCCCAACGTGGGGCTCGAACTCGTGAACCTCGAGATCATGACCTGAGCCAAAGTCAGATGCTTAACTGACTGAAACACCCAGGCGCCCCTGCATTATTTTAAAATTTAACTTTACTTCTGTCAAAGCAAGACACTTGTACATAGTTTTGAAAATCGATAGTAACAATAGACTAAAAATGAGTAATAGCAACCCTTTGTCCCAGTGTCCCCTTCTCTTGGATTCTCTGTCCCCAGAGAAACACACTTTGAACTCTTTAAACTGTTTCTTCTGGTATTTATCCCCAAATTTCTAAGCAACATGTTTCTACTATTTTTCCTTGACTCATCCATTTTAGAACAGGATTTAGCTTTTTTATCTAACCACACAAATACAGATATGTGCTCTCTCTCGCTCTCTCTCTCTCTCTCTCTCTCTGTCTCTCTCTCTCTCTCTCTCACACACACACACACACACACACACACACACACACACACGTCTTAAATGATTAAATCTAAGATTAGTGTTTACATTATGTGACTACATAAATAGTACAGCAAAATCATAGAGGTACATTAGGATTACATTTTCTTTCTTGTGGTTTGTTTTTTGTTTGTTTCCTGTGGACTTAATAATTACCTTGTTTATCTTTCTCATTTTAATGAACTCTATTGGAGTTTAATTTATGTACAATAAAATGCATCCATATAAAGCATATGGTTCTGTGAGCTTTTGACTATTGTATACATCAAGATAATCACCAGCCCCATCAAAATATAGAATTATTTCCATAGCCTCAAAAAAAAAAAAAGTGCTGTGTCCCTTCCCAGTTAATCCTTCTGTCTCAGGCACCCATTGATCTCAGGGGGTTTTTTGTCTTGATTTTGTTTTCACTATAAAGTATTACTATTTTTTTTAAGTAGGCTCTGTGCCCAGCACGGGGCTCGAACTCATGACCCCAAGATCACATGCTCTACCAGCTGAGTTAGCCAGGCACCCCCACTATAAATTTTTGCCTATTCTAGAACAGCGTGTGCTTTTTTTGTTTGGTGTCTTTCCTTCAGTATAATGTTAATGATACTGAATTACATGCTACTGTATTTGTTCTTTTCTGCTGGCTAGTGTTCCACTGTATAAACATACCACAGGGTGTTTATCTGTTCACTTGTCAATGAACGTTTGGTTCTTTCCAGTTTGGGGCTTTTATGTTAAAGCTGTTATAGAACATTTGTATTCAAGTCTCTGTGTAGATGTGTTTTCACATCTCTGGGGCAAATGGTTTGGAGGGGCAAGACTGGTAGGTTGTGTGTTTGTTTTCCAAAGTGGTTGAACCATTTTCATTGCCTCCAGTAGCTAAGGGAAGTCTAGTTGTTCATCAATATTTGGTGCTGTCTGTATTTTTAATTTTAGCCCTTTTAGTGCATATGTAGTCATGACTCATTGTGAGTTAAAAAAAAATCCATAGACTATTTGTTTCAGCAGTTACTGGTTTTCAGAAAAAATGATGCAAAGTACAGAGTTTCGTAAACCCTCACCCTCGGTTTACTCTATTTTTCTAAATGTTTATTTTGGAGACCGGGGACAGAGAGAGAGAGGGACAGAGGATCTGAAGTGGGCTCTACTGACAGCAGAGAGCCCAAAGCGGGGCTCCAACCGATGAACCCGTGAGATCCTGACCTGAGCTAAAGTCAGACGCTTCACTGACTGAACCACCCAGCACCCCCCCGCCCCATTCTTTTAAAATAAATTTTTATTTGAGTATAGTTGACACACAATGTTATATTAATTTCAGGTGACAGTATCTCTTATTTTTAACGTCTTGCATTAGTGTGATACGTTTGTTACAATTGATAAGTCAATATTGATACATTATTATTAGCCGAAGTCTATAGTTTACACTAGGGGTAACGCTTCCTGTTGTATTTTATGGATTTTTAATAAATGTGTAATGACTTGTATCCGCTGTTACAATATCACAGAGAATAGTTTCAAAGCCTTAAAAGTCCCCTGTCCTCCATCTAGTTCTCTCTTCCTCCCCCTTCCTCTCTTTCCCTACCCATCCCCTATCACTGATCTTTTTGTTGCCAGAATAGTTTTGCCTTTTCCCGAACATCATATAGTTGGAATCACACAGCATGCAGGCCTGCAGATTGCCTTCCTTCACTTAGCAATATGCAGGTAAGCCTTCTCCATGACTTTTCTGTGGTTTGATGGCTCATTTCTTGTTAGTGCTGAATGACGTTCTACTGTCTGGATGTACCACAGTTGGCTTATCCATTCATTGGCTCAAGGACACCTTCGTTGCTCTCTGGTTTGGGCAGTTATGAACGCAGCTGCTATACACATCCCGTGTCTTTCTTTGGCGGAGATGGAGGTTGGCTCCCAGCGTCTGGGAGCTGAGTGAGGCCGGGACTTTTATTCAGTCTCCTGTCTTCTCGGTGTCCCCTCAGCCACATCCGAGTCTGCCTCGTCAGCCTCTCTGGAGAGCGAACCTTCGGCTTTACCTCCTGGGCTTGCTCAAGGGAGACAGTCCGGGGGTCTATATGGTCCTTCTGAAGACGGATCCATCCCCTTGGGTTTAAACCAACCTTTCGAGGCACCCGGCGCCTTCAATTCCTGAGCCTTCTGGGGCTCAGGGTTGCAAACCAGCCCCGATTGTGTTAATTTTCCACGCCTCCCTCCCCGTCCCAGCCTTGGGCTTAGGTTTGGGTCTGCTGGTCTGTCAAATCAGTTGCAACTTGACCATCTGCTTCTGCTGCCTCAGTTTTGTTGACCTGTCTCAATAGGTAATGTCTTCCTCTCCTCTGTCTTTTTGCTGCACCTAATGAAAGCCTCCAACTCATCCTCCTTAATAAGATCCGCATCATTTACTGCAAATGAACATACCATCAGTTATTCAACCATTTCCTTGTGGATGGACTTTCAGGTTGGCTTCTGTATTTTTATTTTTGTTTTAGCCTCTCCGCATAACACTTGGATAAACATCCTCCTGCATTCTTACTCCTGTCCTTTCTTACTGGGCTCTTTTATTTCCAGAAAGATTTTCCTGCATGGGATTATAGGATCCAAGGTGTGTATGTCTTGCATGTGAATAGACGTCGTCAGATTCATTTTCTAAAAGTTGGTTGCACTTTATACTGCCACCAGCACTGGAGACCCTTTCACTTTCCAAGTGAGAAAATTAGGGTCCCGGGAGGGCGGAGCATGCTGTATGATTTTAAGCAGTGTATTTGTGATTAGATGATTACTTTTTATTTTTTCAATAGTAAGTTTTGGTACATACTGCTGGATGATGATGACGATTATGATGATGATTAATTTTAGAGAGCAGGGGACAGGGGCAGAGAGAGAGGGTGGGAGAGAGAATCCCAAGTAGGCCTTAGCCTGCGGCGGGCGGAGGTGCAGGAGGGCTGAGTATCAGAACTGGGTTCTAGGTGCAGCACAGAGCTGTCTGGCATCCTGGCCACGGGCGGCCCAGCTTCCCCAGCGGTGAACGGGTCCTCCCCAGAGCAGTGAGGACAGCCTGTCTTCTGCAGCAGGTGGGAGGGAGGGTGCCAGGTGATGTCTGTGACAGTAAAGCCATGCGCTAGCTTGGGGCCCTGGACCATCCTCCCCACGACTCCTCCCCAGCTCAGTGATGCCCTTCCTGCTGTGCTCAGTGGGGAGACACAAGTGGTGAAGCCAGGCTGCCCTTGACTCACCACAGGGTCACTAGCACCTACAGCATTTCCTGATTGAGGGAGTTAGTAAATAACATAGGTAGCTAGCTCCGTCTCACCCTCTGTGACTTTTTTTTTAAGTTTATTTATTTTGAGAGAGAGAGAAAGCACAAATCGGTGAGGGGAAGAGAGAGAGAGAGAGAGAGAGGGAGAGAGAATCCTAAGCAGGCTTGGAGCTGTCAGCACAGAGCCCGACATGGGGCTCGACCCCATGAACTGTGAGATCATGACCTGAGCTGAAGTCAGACACTTAACCGACTGAGCCACTCAGGCGTCCCTCTCCTTCTGTGACTTTTTACTTTTTTTTTTCTTTAAGTGTATGTATTTATTTTGAGAGAGAGACAGAGAGAGTGCAAACTGGGAAGGGGCAGAGAGAGGGAGAGAAGAGGTCCCAAGCAGGCTCTGCGCTAACAGCCAAGTGCGATGTGGGGCTGGAACTCACGAACTGGGAGATCATGACATGAGCAGAGATTGAGTAGGACGCTGAACTGACCGAACCACACCGGGCGCCTCTGTGACTTTTTAAAAACCACGGGAACACCTGACTTCCATTATCAGTGTAACAAGGACCTCAGTTGACTGTTCACTCCTGGCCAGAAACCCCTCTGAGCACTTGACATTGCTGTGATATGGACAACAATATGTATTGTGTTATTATTATATAATTTTATTGTGTTACATAACCTTATATTGTATGGCTCATGCATTTGATCCTCCTGGCAGCATGGCGTGTCCTGAGAGTGCCCCCGTTTTGACGGTGGAGGGAAGCAGAACAGAGAGTGGTTAAGTAAAGCCCAGCGCCCCCCCCCCGCCCCCAGCTGGGATTCAAACCCAGGCCTCTGGATGCGCAGCTGAGCTCTTCCCCTTCATACGCGACAGGTCCTTGTTCTCTCGGCCAGTGCCGCCATCACATCCTTTCCCTCCGTGTCACATCACAAGATCATCACCGCCCCCTGAGAGGCTTCTCCTGGATAGTGTAATCAGGATAACATGAGTTGATGTATCAATCGGTGGAACAAGCTGAATGCCATTAAACAGACTCAGCTTCCCCTGTGTTACTTTGTTCCAGATTCTTCACATATACAAGCTCAGTTGGTCATCAGAGCAGCCCGAGGGGGTAGGTGCTCCTATTATCCCCATGTTGTAGGTGGGAAGGCCAGGCACAGAGAGGGTGAGCCACTTGCCCGAGAGCCCACAGCTGGCATTTGTAGAGCTGGGATTCACTTCTGGGCAGCCTGGCTCCAGAGTCCGTGCCCCTCAGGACTACTCTGCCGCTTGACATCAGCCTCTGTGCAGGCAAAACCCCTTGGTAGCTGCATGCTTGTTAATTGGGAGGTGTTCAGACCCTTTGCTCTGCCCCTCAGACCCCTTCGGAATTAGTCTCCAGTGTACTTTATCCTGCCTCACGTCCAGGAAACAGCCTTAATCGCAGCCCTTGCTTGCCCCTCGTCTGTCCTGCAACATTTATCACCAGGGTTTGGGCTCCAATAGCTTGAGGCTCCTCTTGCGTTTTTGATTCAGGGCATGTGCAGCGGATTATTCAGGGCGTACTGAGGACTGGCCTCACCACCTGCTGTTACAGAATTAGTGGAGGCACAGCCCTGAGCCACTTGCGTTGGAAGAAATGAGCACAGTTTAACTAGTGTAGACTCTTCTAGACCCTTGTGGAAAGCCCCTTACTGTCCCAGTCCTCTGCCTTCTCTCCGAGAGTCTGGGCCCTTTCTTCTCCTTTGGAGTGAACCGATGGAGCCTTTCTGTTAAGATATGAGAGCTTCACATCCAAAAACTATGCTGGTTTCTTTCCAGGAATACTAGGATGTTTCCATATTTTGCATTTTCTTCATAGAGCGCATTAAAGGCTAAAATTCACAGTTAGAAAATAACTTCTTTGTCTTGAGCAGTACTTCTGAACTGTAGGTGTCACTGAGGAAAACCCGTGGGCCCCCCTTCAGAGATCCTGCCTCATTAAGCCTGGGGTGGGGTCCTGGAATTTGCATTAATAAAAGCTTTCTCTACTTGGTTCTGATGTATTCCCCCCATTTGAGCACCCTGGGGTTAGGATGTTGCTCTGAAATGTGCAGAACCTTGGAAGAGGTAAAATGTTCCACAACATATTCAAGGGTCCAGTAGACTTTCTTGGCCTCACAATAATTCATTTGTTCTGGATCTATAGAACAAAAATAAAACAACAGAGCGTTAGTGGTCTGCACTCAAAAGGGGATATTTTTATTAGATGCTGAGTTCTCATTTGTTAGTTAAAACAAAGAAAGCACACAACAAATACTGCCTTTCCACTTAATTTACCAGGGGATTTATTTTATTGTGATTTCAAAAACCGTAACTTTATGCAATAAACTTTGCACTCCACTTGATGTCGTGGAAACATCTTGTTCCAAGGCATTGAAAGCCCAAGATGACAATAAACATATTTATATATGAAGTAAAACCAGTAAAGAAACAGAGCTAAAGGCTTGTCCCTTCTTCTAGAACTCTTGTGTGCTGTTCCCACGTTGAGGCTGTCAGAACATCACACCGAGAGAAGTTAGAGGCCTTCTGTGTGGCTGTTAAGTAAAGAGCTCATTGTGTGGGAAGATCTTGATTATAGTCATTACAGATGGGGACATATTCTCTACCTCTGGTTTTGTTTCAACCTCCACAGTATCTTGCAGAAAAGTGCCAAACTGTGACTCTTAACGATATCTGAGGTGTTGTTTGGGGAAATATTCGGGTTCCTGATTTTGTTGTGATGTTCCATTTCTCTGGGGCTCGTACCAGTGTTGGTTGGGAGTGTCATCTAAAGTGAGGGACCCCAGGTACAGGAGGAGGTGGGTGCCCACGACCCTGTTAGGGGCTCCCTAGCTTGGATGGTTGGGGACACATCCCATCCCAGAGCAAGGGGACACAGAGGCAGGACTGTTTCACTGTGTACTGATTACCTGCTCCTTAGACAGTGAGCTCGCAGGGACCCCAGGACAGCTCCCAAAAGTGGGCTTTTATCTTGCTTTTGGGTATCTTTCGGACAAATGATCTCTGAAGTCCTTTCCAACCCTAAGGATACAGGATTTGAATAACAAAGCCCAGATTCCTCACCTTGATATTTGGAGCCATTTATCCCCTGGCTTTCCGTTCCATCACTGTCACACCCCTTTTTCTTCCCCACATCTTTTTCTCACTGGCAAGCATACCTCTGGACCTTCTGTCTTGCTTTTCCTCATGAACACCCCCCACCGTGACCATGGCTAGGACCCTGCTTCTCTTCTTTCCTTGTGTACGTTCTGCCCGGCGAGATCAACTTTCTTCGTCTTGCCGGTGAGCTTTCCCTCATGACCTAAGCTTCCTCCAAATCTCCCTTCTTTGAGACCCCGTTGCACCAACTTCCCGCATAGCACAGTCTATGGCACTTTGTAACTGCTGTCTTTAGGGTGAGAGTTGGTAGAGCCTTCCGAGTTTACACGTGAGGACGGGTGGATGAAGAAGCGAGGGGACCAAGAAGATGCACCACTGGGGATAAAGCAGCCCCCGCGGCATGTCTCGCCTTCAAGTGAACGTTCCTTAAGAGCTGAAACTATGCCTTATACTCTTAGGATCCTTCTTGGTACTTGATGGTTCATTATCTTGTGACGCAAGAGGAACTGTTCTGAGGTTGCATTCAGGACTTTATTTTCAGGGGCGCCTGGGTGGCTCAGTCGGCCAAGCATCCGACTCTTGATTTCAGCTCAGGTCATGACCTCCTGGATCATGGGATTGAGCCCTGTGTCGGGGTCTGCTCTGGCAGTGCAGAGCTTACTTGGGATTCTCTGTCCCTCCTCTCTCTCTGCCCGTCCCCTGCTCATATTCTCTCTGTCTCTCTCTGTCTCTCTCTCAAAATAATAAACTTTAAAAAAGACTTTATTTTGAAAGCGTGTCATGATTTAAATCCAGAGGTCAGCACAGACCCCTTGAAGCTCTCTCTTGCTGATCTCACAGCAATTTTTACACGTGCAAAATATTTGTCAGTAAAGGAGTTTTGAGAGTCAGTATTTGAAGGGCGGTGGTGCATCTTAGTAAAAGGGGTTTTGTTCTATTGAATGTGGTAAAAAAAAAATCAAGACATTGTCCATCATTGTTCACAACGGGGAACAGTTCAGATCATGGGGTAGGAAGGAGACAAACGGATATGATGGCATAGAGCTGCTTGAGGTTATGCATTTGCCACTCTCTGAGAGTTTTATCCAGTAGGATACAAGCGCCTTGAGAGCAGAAACTCTCCATCTCTATCCCCACATGCAGGAGGTTCTCAGGAAATATTTGTTGAACGAATGAGTAAATGAAAGAACCCTCAGAAGCACAATGCCAAGGTTGGTGGTCACCAGTGTGGCGCAACTGATCCGTCTCTGGCCTGAATGATGCCCCTGCCCCCTGGTTGATGGTTGAGGTCTCTGTTTGATTAAGGCCACACCAAACTCTGTTTCAGGCTTCTCTGAGATTTGCAGATGTTGTAGCTTAAGATTCACCTCCCTCCAGAAAGTACCTGGCCCCAGTCCCTTCCCCATTTCCCATGTGACTGTTTTGGGTAGGGGATCAGAGAACGTCATGTTTTTGAGCAGAATCGCTAAGTGTGAGAAGCCAGCTAAGCATGTGGGGATGCAGATTCAGGGGGAAATAGGAGTGTGAAAGCCTCACGTGGAGGGGGGCTGTATCCTTGGAGGTTAGCGGACAACAGGAAGAGCCCTGTCCATGGCTGATGCACAGTGAGGTTGAGTGGTCCGAAAGGCTCGTGGGACCGGGCTGGTTGGGCTTTGTGGGCCATCCCAGGGAGAATGGATCATATCCTAATTGCGTGGGACACTACTGTAGGCTAGCACCCGATGTAAGGGTCTCCACGTGTATTTGAACCTCACAGCAACCTGAAATAAGTCCGTCAGAGGTAGTTATTCCCATTGTAGAGATGAAGGAAATTGGGGTCTGAGAAGTTCAGAGGCTGGAACCCAGACCTTCCGATGGCCCGTGAGACTTGTCGCTGTTTGCTGTCTCAAGCCTGGCCTAGAAGGGGGAGCATCGGTTTGTAGGCCCCATCGTGAGGCCCCACAAAGCTGACCTGCAGTGCGTGGGTCGTGAGCCGCTCCGATAGGGAGATAGGCCGTGACGTGTGTGCTAGGATCTGAGAAGCCACTTCTTTTTTCTTCTTTTGGTTCTCTCCCTAGAGTGGCATGTTCAATTCTGGGAGAGAAAGCGGGGGGTTGGGAGAGATGCCAGGGGGCAACAGGAAAGTAGACAACAGAGTGTATTGTTGGTCTTACGGGAAGAGGTGAATGGAATGGAAGAGTTTGTCATTTTTGCCCTGAGAAGCAAGAGTGGCAACAGTGATCTTCAAATAACTGAGGTTTCTGGCCAGTGACTTCCATCTCCACACAAGATTATATTGGAGAAGGTCAACTTCAAGTGTAACACTGTGGAGCAATCAGGCATAATGAGCTTCATAGCAATGAGCATCGTTAAGCGGCCCACTCAAGGGCTGTTGTAGAAACTTGGTTCCACGGAAATCACCGAGCCATTCTTCTGGAAAGGGGAGGCCCAGTGACGCTCTGACCTTTTGCAATTGCTGGACTCTCTGAGGCTGTGATCCCGGTAAGTTTGATGTTCACACGGAAAGAAGAATTTTCAGGCTTGGCACCACCTGCCCTGGGACAGAGGATCCCGGACCTCCGGCCTCACAGGGGTGCCATGACTATGGGCTGAGCCAGCCTCCTGCCGAGGGCCTTCGCTTGCGCTGTATCCGCTCAGAGGAGCTTTTTGTTTTGTTTCTTCGGGAATGACTTTCAACCTCATCATGGTTAAAAACAATTGTTTTCCGTGGGGCTCGACCAGTTCTTTGGCAGGTTCTCGTGGGTAAGCACCCACTCCTTTCTCCCAGGCACCTTGTTCTCATGCCGCACAGCGTAGAATGTGCAGTGATTCATTTGGAAAAGAAAAAAATAAGTAAAACATAACCGCAGAACCCACCATCTGCTTTGTCCGGAGACACCTCCAAACAGAGGCCTCCAAGGGTCCCTCTGGCAGCTGTGTTCAGCCATCAGATAGCCCCTACATGGCCAGCCTGTCGTCCCACCCATTGTCCTTCAGGCATGGTTCTACAGGGATAGACACGGGATGGAAGGTTTTGAGGCTCATCACGTAACTGAGTGGCATGAGGGACCAAGGAACTCTTGTCCCCTGTCCAGCTGGTACGGCACATCCTTTTCCTTCTGTGTTTACTTCTGTGTACATTGTGATCAGGAGACACTCTGCCCGGGCCTCTGGGACTGCTTGAGCTGCCTTCCCCACTGAGTGTCAGCACAATTCTAGACTTTTCTGTGATGCCGATGTCCCACATGCTTGCACCTAGAGTCTGGTGCAGCTGTTCTCCCTACCAGTCCGTTCCCTGTCACCTTCCCTGCCACTGAGAGGCAATGTGTCAGGGTTCCCAGGGGAGGAAGGGGGCCTCATAGCATGAGCCAGGCATTTGGAGGTCATTTTGGTGGCCATGTTCAGTGGGGCGTGGGTGACAGCGTAAAGAGGAGATTAGGATTTGGTCTGGTCAGTCCTCCGTTCGTTCGTTCATTCATTCATTCATTCATTCATTCATTCATTCCACATGTGCCAGTACAGAGCTAAGGAGATAAGATACAACAGTAACTAAGACAGTCTTCATTTTGATGGGGGTCACATGGTGGGGGGAGGTAACAATATACCATATAATTTCAGAAGTTGATGTGTGCTGTGAAGGCTTTGAGAGGATGCTGTGGGGGTCAGTGGCGGAGGACGAGGGCTTGGGGGCTGGGAGGCCCCTCTGTGGACCGTGCACCGAGAGCCCGATGTCCCAGCACCATCTGCTCGTGGGGACAGCCGCACGGACAAGTGCCATCTCCTGTGATGTCCAGCCCACAGATGCTTCCCCCCTTTCCCCCCTCTGTTGGTTTAATAAATATAATCACTGAAACCTCTGAGTGCAAAACTGTTCAGACTTCACCATTTAGAGTAAATGTGACGTCTTCACTCACCAGTCGTTTCCCGAGCGCCCTCCGAACCCATGGTGTCCCGCGGAGGGATGGGGAGGAGGTCCTGCCCTCAGGAGCTCCAGTCTGGGGGTGGATGCAGGGGTAGACACCTCTCAAAGGCAGGAGGGCCCAGGGGACCTTCCCGGGGCCGGAAGAGGCCCGTCTGCATTTCAGGTCAGTTGGTACCCGGTGCTGCAAATGTCCACAGTCCGTAGAAATGAGGCGGCAGCAACTGGTTTTATTTTTAAATGTTAAACTGAAGTTCAGAGCCGGAGCAAGGATCTGTTGAACTAAGGCTTTTATCTCATCACGATTAATTATTTTCTTCCTTCTTTCTTACAATGGGTGATTCCTGATAAAACCCAGCATTTTCATCTTATAGTTAAGTGATGCTCCGTTGAGCACTTTATGAGTGCGGATACACTATTTAATTTTTTATTTTTATTTATTTTTAGAACAGAAATTTATTTCCCACAGTTCTGGAGGCTGGAAGTCCATGATCAAGTTGCCAGCTGGTTCGGTTTCTGGCGAGGGCTCTCTTCTCAGCTTGCAGATGGCCTCCTTCTAGGGTCCACATGTGGCCAAGACAGAGGGCTGTCTTGTGTGTCCTCTCATGATGGCACTAATCCTACTGCATCCCAATTCACTATTTAAAATGCATATTTCACTAGTGATAAGTAGCCTACTAGGCTGGAAAGAAAACCAAGCTATTTAAAGTGGAAGAAATCTCTCCCTTGATTACTGTGAGTTTCTCCATCCAGACATTGTATTTCTTTGTTTATTTTATTATTTTTCAAATGTTTATTTTTGAGAGAGAGACACAGATAGAGAGAGTAGGGGAGGGGCAGGGAGAGGGAGACACACAATCCAAAGCAGGCTCCAGGCTCTGAGCTGTCAACGCAGAGCCTGATGTGGGGCTCGAGCCTACGAACTGTGATATCATGACCTGAGCTGAAGTTGGATGCTTAACCGACTGAGCCCCCCAGACACCCCTCCATCCAGACATTTTAAATACTTTCTGAATTGTCCTTGGAGGGTGTGTGTGTGTGTGGGGGGGTAAAGTACACATAAAATTTACCATCTTAGCCATTTTTAAGTGTACAGCCCAGTGGCATGAAATACATCACATTGCTTCTCACTCATCACCTGCAAAGTCTTTCCATCTTGCTCAAGACCTTGGAGTATGTTCGTACAGCTTCCTTTGCTAGTAGGCATGTTTTGTTTAGCCTAGGTACCAGGTATTTTATATGTTGTCTAATTGTCACCATAATCCTTTAAGGGGACTTTTTTTTAATTAACATTTTTATTTATTTTTGAGAGACAGAGACAGAGCGCCGGCAGGGGAGGGGCAGAAAGAGAGGGAGACACAGAATTGGAAGCAGACTCCAGGCTTTGAGCTGTCAGCACAGAGCCCGATGCGGGGCTTGAACCCATGAACCGTGAGATCATGACCTGAGCCGAAGTCGGACGCTCAACCGACTGAGCCACCCAGGCACCCCTATAAGGGGACATTATACACACTATTTTTATGATGAGAAAAGAGGCTGAGAGGGGTTGCCCTGCTGAAGGGTACCCAGCCAGTAGAGGTTGGGATGGGAATTTGTACTCAGCTCCTCCAAAGACATGGCCTTCCCCGTCCCCGCCCCCCCCACTTGTTCCGTGGTGATTTTCAGCTTGCAGTTCTGATTCTGGCATCTTGCCTCCCCGCAGTCACTGTCTTCAGCACAGACAAGAGCACTGTTCACATTTTTCTCAGAATGCTCGGCATGTTTCCCTTGTGCTCAGATTTTCCTAATCGATAAACGTGAGCGCCAACACAACAGGCATCTGCAAAGACGGCTAAAAATTAAAACCATGCTTTCTTTTGGAAGACGATGTGGAACCGTATCCCTAAAATGTGACGACCATATAGCTCTGCTGAGAATAATTCCCCCTCTAAAAAGTCACGCGGTGGTTTTTTTAAGTAACGCGAGGCAGCAAATATCTTCCCCGTTACATGTATCTTTCTGCCCGTTGACGATGGCATCTGTGTCTTTCTTTTGTGACAACACGTGGACGTATGACATAGGATTTCCTTCTTAGCCTCATCCTTGGCTGGGATGCGTGCAGTGGTAGGTGGTAGAAATGTTGATACTATGGAAGGTCCAGGGAAGATCCCCATGGTGCTGGTACCAGACTTGCTAATGTACAGGTGCCCTTGTTTTTTGGGGGTGGGGGGTCCAAGTCAGTTGCATAAAATAGTGCAAATGTTAGCCATCTTTTTTATTCTTGGAAGAAACAGTCTGTTAGAGAACATGGTTAGGAATTAGCAGTAAAGCATCCTCAGCTCCTTCCCCGTTATGAGGCTGTGGTGCTATATTAAGGCATATCACTCAGATGGTAACATCAAACATATGGTAGAAGAGGGAAAGAAACATGTGCTTTCTCTAGTTTGACATGCAAATAAGAGGGAAAACACTGCAAAGGCAGAAGCTGGCTTCTAATATTAGAGAGCAGGGGAAGGCCACCCAGCACCCCGACCGGGAGCCCCGTGACATCCCCTCCTCACCTCCCCACTACCACCCCTCCTGCTGGCCGGTGCCTCCAGTGACCACAGGCAGCAGAATGATGGGGGGAGGTGGGTGGGGCTCCCGAGATCCTTGTGGTGAGAAACCCTCAGGGAATGGAAGGAGCCCCCTCCTTCTCTGTCTCCAGCCCCCATCTCTGCCTTGCCTCCCCTTCTCCCTTCTCTGACACACACGGTAGGGCTTTCCTCATCCACTGACCCGAAGGTCAATGTGAAGGGCTGGGGATTGACAGAGGTCAAGGTCCCAGCTGATTTTTCAGTTTTTCCCATTTGCAGATCTGTAGTTTTCGTCCTATGACCCTCCTCAAGTTGACTTTTAATGGCTCTGCGTTGCCATCTGGATAAAGTCCAGCCTCCTGGCCTGGCTGTTCTCCATGCTCTAGCCCTCGTTCTTGGCTTCACCCCTGCGCCTCCACCATCCTTCCCCATCCCCACCCCCAGTGCTTTATAATCCAAGTCCTCCGTGCTGTTCATGACGTGCAGTGCTCTCTGCTCCCCCCACCCCGGCCCCCATTTTGCAAAGCCTCTTCTCAGCCTGGAGGACAGTGTCTGCCTTATTCCCAGCCCAGCCCAGCCCAGCTCACTTTGCTTGAGTAAAGCCTACTGGTCCTTCATCTGTCTCATTCATTTCCTTCAGGAAGTCTTTTCCAAGCCCCTGCAGCTGCTCAGGCTCCCCCCCCCCCCCCGCTTGATCCCACAACCCCAAGTTGACATGCCACTCACAGCATAGCCTGTCCACTCCAGTCTCCGTGTCCTCTGAGACAACCTAGGGAGTTTGCTCATAGTTCTGTCCTCAGATTCAGTGAATGTCTGCTGAAGGAATAGGCTTACCCCCTCTGGCACTGCCTGTGCAGACTTCCCTGCCCGTGCCTCATTTTCTATCATCAGATCCTCTTTTTTTTTTTTTTTTAAATGTTTATTTGCTTTTGAGAGACAGAGCACAGGTGGGAGAGGGGCAGAGAGAGAGGGAGACACAGAATCTGAAGCAGGCTCCAGGCTCCGAACTGTCAGCACAGAGTCCGACGCGGGGCTCAAACCCACAGACCATGAGATCATGTCCCGAGCCGAAGTCGGACGCTCACCCGACTGAGCCCCCCAGGTGCCCCTGTATCATCAGATCCTTAAATGTGGTGGAAGTGTGGGAGGGGGAAGGTGAGACTGTACCTTCTCTCCACTGTGGTGGGGAAAGCCTCTCAGAGACACCTTCTCTGGCCACTGTTGTCTCCATCACTGTGTCTGTCTCCGCCAGTTGCCTCCCAGTGTTTAGTACAACAGGCGGTCTCACCTGTCTCGTTCTCTTCTGGGGTGGGGGCCTCATCCCTCAGTTTTTTCCTGCGACACACAGGTGTTCAGTATCTCGTGCCGAATGTGCACATTAATTCATCTGGTGGCAGTAAAGTACAGGACTCTCAGCGTCAGAAGGAAAAAAACAGCTCTCCCTTTATTTGCCTTACAAATAGGGAGAAAAAGTTTTTCAAGAAGTAGGATCAAAATCAGAAAGGGCTTTGGGGGTTGGTCTATTCTGCTCACCCCGACTCCCAGGAAACCCCAGGAGAATGTGCTTCTCCATTTTTTCTAGGACACTCTCATGTGAAAACTTGCTTTAAAAGAGATCTAATGTTTATTTACTTTTTAATTAACATTTTGTTTTTCACTGTCCATCTGTTTATTATGTGTTTAGCTACACTGATTTGCATATTATTGCACTCATTACCAGATCCTTTAAGCCCTTAGGTGGTTCTCATTACAGTGCTCTGTGGGAAAGGATTATTATGTAACAATCCAATGACCCGTGGATATATATTCCCTAATTGGAGATTCTGTCTGCATCCCTGGTGTTCACCTGGAGACTTCCCTACACCTGAAATTTTACATGAAAACTCCCTCGGTGGATGTGCCGGAATCATTGATGATTTCTGATAGCACTAGTCCCTCAAACTCTGTGACTTTAATGAGGGAAAAAAAACTGTATTGGATGATAGAAACCGACAGATGTCCTTATTATTATTCCACAGCCCAGCTCCTTCCTCTCACCAAGGAGAATCTGTGTTCCTAGACCCAGTAATTTCTGCTCCTAGAAAACTCTTCCCGTTCACTCTGCTTGGGAGTATGTTTTTCCTGATTTGGGATTTTGGTTGCTGTCAGCTTGCCTCCATCCGATTCAATTAGGCGAGGCTCTGTGTCAGTTACAGGTTTTGCCAGCAGGGGGCGGTAGAAAGTAAAAGGATTTTAGATCGGGCACACCTGGGAGCCTCTCCGTTCCCAGGCCCCCTCCCTGTAGAGATGGGCGTTGTGCTTTCTGTGTCACACGTGGCAACCCCACGTGCTAGCACAGAGCTTTCCACGTGTGAGTGCTTCGTGAAGATGTGTTGTATCAACGGCATCGAACCTGCTTGGGGAGCTTATTCTTTGCAAACCTATTGGACAGACCAGCTACAACAGCTCAGCGGCAGTTGATACTTTATTTTCTCTGTGGAAACCACGAAGATGTTAGTAATGGACGAACCTAAAGCATTTTTTTGTTGTTGTTGTTTCGTGAGATAAAATCGGGCTATTTGCATCTGTCTGCAATTCGGTAAAAAGAAGATTGAGCACACTTTTTACACATTCTCAGAGAATATTCCTGACCGAAGCTCTCCTGTGTTGCTCTGTATTGCTCCTGAGTTTGCTGGGCGTGGCCTAGCCCTGTTTTTACTGCAGTGCTCCACAAATGGGATCGTTTTCGGTGTGGTGACATGAAAAAGATTGGAATCTCTCTCTTAACTGTGTATTCTGGGTAAATTCTTTCTTTCAAGTTGATTAAAAAAAATTGTTTTTAATGTTTATTCGTTTTTTGAGGGACAGAGCGTGAGTGGGGGAGGGGCAGAGAGAGAGGTTGACACAATGCGAAGCAGGCTCCAGGCTCTGAACTGACAGCACAGAGCCTGACGAGTGGCTGGAACTCACAAACCATGAGATCATGACCCGAACTCACAAACCATGAGATCATGACCCGAGCCAAAGTCGAACTCTTAACTGACTGAGCCACCCAGACACCCCTCTTTCAAGTTGATTTTAAAGAATGCGTGCTGGGGCGCCTGGGTGGCACAGTCAGTTAAGCGTCCGCCTTCAGCCAGGTCACGATCTCGCGGTCCGTGAGTTAGAGCCCCGCGTCGGGCTCTGGGCTGATGGCTCAGAGCCTGGAGCCTGTTTCCGATTCTGTGTCTCCCTCTCTCTCTGCCCCTCCCCCGTTCATGCTCTGTCTCTCTCTGTCCCAAAAATAAATAAAAAAGTTGAAAAAAAATTAAAAAAAAAAAGAATGCGTGCTTTATCAGGGTTGCCTGGCTGGCTCAGTCAGTAGATCATGTGACTCTTGACCTCTGGGTCATGAGTTCAAGCCCCACATTGTGGGTGGAGCTTACTTAAAAATAAAATAAATAAACAGAAGATAAAAAAAATAAAGACTATGCTATCAGTTATCATTGATATCCTTTGGCTTAAAATACAGTTTTCGTAAATTATTTTGACTTAAAAATGAGTGAATATTTAAACGATAGAAACAGCTAAATCTATAGCTATAAAGTTGATTCTTTATAGACTGTGAAACTCGTCATGGAAGAGAGCTGTGTTGCGAGCACCTGAAAAAAAGGAAGCAGGAAAAACTTTGAGGCAGCAGTGAGTTTTCAGCAAAATTTTGACCTGGATGAAATTTCATGTGCCGGCAATGCTGTACCTGCCACCGTGTGTTGTAATTATTTATTGGCCTATTGATGGACCAGACTGTGATTTCCTTGAGGCATGGGCCGAGAGTCATTGAGTGCAGCCCTGACATGAGCTGGTGTGTAGTAAGTTTCAGTAGATGATTGTTGAATGAATTAGTGAATATCCTTGGAGGTGAGATAGGAATCTCTCTCTCTCTCTCTCTCTCTCTCTCTCTCTCTCTCTCACACACACACACACACACACACACACACACAATGTCACACTTAAATGGATGGATGTTTGGTTGAGCAGTCATGCCCAAACGCTGTTGATCAGTGGACAGCAGGAACCTGAAAGGAAATTTCTAGGGATTTTCCCCAGGGCTGCCTCAGAACATATTTTTTCCAATAGCATACTTATTAAATTTACATATGGCCAGAGGCTAGATTCAAAAATAATTCTACCAGTAATAGATGACACAATAAATTAAATTTACCCCAATACTGGTCTCTTTTCTTTTCATTTTTTTTTGCATGTTTTGTATGCTTTTAATTTGATTTTCCACCCACTCTCTTTATTTTAGGGTTTCTAGTTATGATTGGGTCTTGACAATACAGAAGGATATAGAATGCTCTGTAGTCGTTTCCAGTGAGTATAGGGGAGTGTTCTATGAAGAAAATTTCAGAGTTTTTCCTAGTATATTTGAGGTTAAAAAAAAATGAGTCAAAAGTAGTCTTGGAAGAGTGAGTTACGTAACTTTTCTTTCTTTCTCTTTTTCCCCCCAAATGACTGTAGAAACTAGGGTAACTTATTTATTCTCCTTGGCAAGCAACGCATTCTTTTCATGTGGTCTGTGCAAGCCAGCCTTCTTTGGGTGTAAAAGTCCCCTGTCCCCCAGGCCTCTCACCCATTGCCCCTTTCCCCAGAGCTGCCTGAGTAAAACAAACAGGACAGAGTTACCTCTTTGAATGTCTCAACAAAAATAAATGTCTCTTTTTTCCACTCGTGTGAGTCCAAAACATAAATGCAAGCCAGGCCCAAGGATTATGCCAAGGGACTAAACCTTTAACACCAAAATTCAATTCCTTTCATGTCTGTGACAGATCAGATAACCCAACATCTCACAACGCCATCAAATTCAATATTTCCTTACCTAAAGCTTTTGCCTCATCACTGGAAACCTCCATGACCTTTCTCCTCAGAAGCTGGCTCATCTTCATTCCTCTCCCGGGTTGTCGCTCCTGCCTCAGCATTTGGCTTGCCTTCACCTTTTCCTCAGAGCTCCTGGCGCTTCCCAGCCATCTGGGCTTTAGAACTTTCCCTGTAGAATCTCAGTAACCTCAGACGTGGAGGCTCTCCGCCGATTCTGAAGGAGCACCAGGCCTTTTGTACTAAATTATATATTTTCCCTACTGGTTGTGCAAGCTCTGATTCCTATCTTCTGTAACTCTGCAGAGAAATCACTTTCTACATTATTTTTTCATAAGCCATTACAAGTTCCTATGAATTTCACGTTAATATTCCAAAAGGCTGTGTTCAGTGGATCCTTTCTTTATCTGTGATGAAAGTGGAAATAGGTGTCAGGTTGCTCACATAGAAGTTTCATATGTTAGGATTTGACTTCTTTTTTTTTATGTTTAGTTTTGAGAGAGAGGGAGAGAGAGAGAGCGAGTCAGGGAGGGGCAGAGAGAGAGGAGACACAGAATGTGAAGCCGGCGCCAGGCTCCGAGCCCGATGTGTGGCTTAAACTCATGAACTGTGAGATCATGACCTGGGCCGAAGTCAGAGGCCCAACAGACTCAGCCACCCAGGCACCCAGGATTTGGTTTCTGATATGCAGAAATCTAAGTGGGATTGTTTGAAGGTTAGATAATTTCACAAATGGTTTAAATCCACTTCCTTCTTCTATAGAGCAGACTTTTAGCATCTCACCTTTATCACGTCTCTCAGATCTCATCTTCTGTCTTGTTATTTTCACAAGTCTCGGTGGCTGAACACTTCCTTGAAGGGTATGGGGAGCAGTTAACACTTTCCCCACACTTTCTATTGGACAGGAGCAACCATTTACCCCCTACTGTTTTTAGCCAGGATCCATAATAATGACATATTTGTCATTACACTAACCCTATGGTTTTCAACTGGATTTCTAAAGCTAGATATGAACTATACTTCTATTTTTGTTCAAACTTAGGGAACAACTCAGAATAATGCAAACTTCTTCAGTTATTGGACCGTCTGTGTCAATTGGGATGCCTTTGATTGTAACCAACAGAAAACAAAGCTGAAATTGATTCAAGCAACCAAGGAGGGAGATTGGTTGGTGTGTTTGACCCTCCAAAGACAGGATGGGTTACATTTGGTTTGATTCAGTAAAACAATACTTGAGATCAAGACCTTGGCTTCTGCCCTTTTTTTTTTTTTTTTTTTTTGCTCTGCGGTCCACAGCTTCATTCTAGAGTTTCTTCTTTGCTCACAAGATGGCTGCCAGCAGCTCCTAGAACAGTTGTGTCCTTGCTCCAGGCCTGAGCCAGATGCCTCACACAGTCTTACTGCCAGAGGTAGAGGTGATTTTCCCCAAAGCACAAGCTGTGAGTCAGCAATGTGGACCCAGTGAAAATCAAGAACTTCATGAAGGAAGAGCTTCATGGCCAATGAGAGGCAACCTAGTGCCTGCCACAACCATGTGAAAATAGCCTATGGACAGTTCATCTAAAATACTCCCTAAGGATATGTTACAGTTAATGTGTCCATTTTCATTATTTGGCTACCTGGCTTTATTTAAATTATTTTCATACTGTTTGAAGAATTTCTGTAATTCATCACACATGCTTAGTTTTTTGTTTTTTGTTTTTTTTAAGTAATTGAAACGTCATAAATAGCTTCTGTTGAGGATCTTCCTCTAAAATAGAAAATAAATGTAAGAAGAATGACTTACTATTCCTTTCTCTTCTGTTAAGTATTTTTATCCAGAAACTAGGTAAAACCTTGAATCTTTGTATGAGAGGTGATTTCTGAAGTAAAACAGTCTTTCTTTAGATTTTTGTATTTAAAAATAATTTTTTTAATGTTTATTTTTGAGAGACAGAGAGAGCAGAGAGAGAGGGAGACACAGAATCTGAAGCAGGCTCCAGGCTCCGAGCTGTCAGCACAGAGCCCAATGTGGGGCTCGAACTCACAAACGGTGAGATCATGCCCTAAGCCAGAGTCAGACACTTAACTGACTGAGCCACCCAGGCACCCCTGAAGTAAAGCATTCTTGTAATTGATTTTAAAATAGTTTTTTCAAGGATGTTAAGATAGTAATTTCCTGAACTGTCAGTGAGACTTTTTAATATTCTTTCATTTTAATAGTTCATAGTTTCTCCCCAGCTGACTTGTGTAGCTTTCAAGAACCCTCTCTGACCACAATTATAGATAGAGTAGAAAAGTGAAAAAAATCTGGTTATATAACCAATACTGTCATGCTATTACAGAAATAGTCAAAGTTCTCTTTCTCTGGAAAAATTAACTTTTCTCAAAGAAATACGGAGAGATACATCCATGCTTTTGTTTCAAAGGCAATTCCTGTGGTAGAAAGAAGTCCGTTTAGGAATGAGTCATGGGTTGGAATCCAGAATGTGCCACATAAGTAACCCGCGCTGATTGCTAAATCCCTTGAAATGTGTTTCTTTTCTTGTAGCGTAAGGATAATAGGCCCCTCCCCAAACATTTCAGTTATTTTTTTTTTAATTTTTAACGTTTATTATTCATTTTTGAGAGACAGAGACAGAGTGTGAAGGGGAGAGGGGGACACGGAATCAGAAGCAGCCTCCAGACTCCGAGTTGTCAGCACAGGGCCTGTTGTGGGGCTCGAACCCATGAACCATGAGATCATGACCTGAGCCAAAGTTGGATGCTTAACTGACTGAGCCACCCAGGCACCCTTCAGTTGTTCTAATAAGACATTGAAATGAGGGGTGATTAACCCACTGTCCTGCACATAGAAAGCTCTACGTACATGGTAGTGATTAAAAAAAATATGAGACTACCAACATCCAACTGAATTGCAGAAATTATTCTACTGCTTTAAAGCTTTACAAATTCTCTATCCTTTGTCATGTTGGATTCTTTTTCTTTAGAAACATAATAATTGCCTTCAAAATGTTCTGTATGCCAGGACTTAGTAGAGAAGCTGTCATTGTGAAGTTTATATACACAGTTCCATGTGTGAATGTATACGGAGAGGGGAAGAGGCTGGCTTTCATCTGGGGAAGGTTCTGTCCCGATCCCCGGCAAGAAGAACCCTGGCTCACGGGTCCCTTCCAGCCCCTGTGCCAGGCATGCCCTTCTCCTGGGTGAGGTGTCTGCAGGGAATGCAGGCCCAGGGAGATAATTCCCACCCAGTACATGTGCCCTCTGCTCTGCCCCCAGAGACCCTCCCCATTCCATCACCTTGAGAGGAATCGGAGAACCCCAAATTCAGACTGGGTAGGAGGTAGAACGTGTTTTACTTACTACCTTGTTGTCTTCATTTATCACTTCATTTCTACAACAACTGTTTATTCATAGAATATAAAGAAATGATATACCGGGACATATTGTCATAAGTAGCTGAGAGTTTATTGGACAGTCATCTCATTTTTCCATCTGTAAATGGAGGGCTGGCTACAACAAACTGGTTCCCAAATTTGACTAATCATCTGAATTGCCAGAGACTTTATTTATTTATTTATTTTTAAAAATTTTTAGCATTTATTTATTTTTGAGGGAGAGAGGGTGAGCTGGGGAGGGGCAGAGAGAGAGGGAGACACAGAATCCGAAGCAGGTTCCAGGTTCTGAGCTGTCAGCACAGAGCCTGACACGGGGCTCAAACTCACAAACCATGAGATCATGACCTGAGCTGAAGTCAGATGCTTACCCAACTGAGCCACCCAGGCATCCCAGAATTGTCAGAGACTTTAAAAAATATACATGATTCCCAGGTCCCACCCAGGTCCCTGGCAATGGTGTTTTAGTAGAATCTGGTATGAGGTACAAATGTATGTTGTTGTTTTTTTCTCTGTTACTTGGGGGAGCTTGATGATCAGTTGATCTCTGCCACTGCACTAGACAGACTTTAGGGTTATTCTGTTTATTTATTCTCCACTTCAAAGATTATTTTCCAATATATGTGGAGATCAGGGGCCATGTGCTCATTGGGAGACACTTTATTTATTTGGTATCTCTTAAGATCTGTGCTGTGCCGAGTTTGAACACACAGTAATACAGAGAGGCAGCTGTGAGGTTCACTGTCTGTGTTTTTATTAGATACCAAGTTTGAAAGACAGTTAAGAAGAAAAAGAACAGATAGTCTCTGAAAGGAAAGAGGCCAAACTGGTAAATGGCCTGAGGCTGTTTGCTGGGAGCCCATGGAAGGTTAGGAGGGTTTCTGAATTACCAGAAATTCCATTAAGTAACTCAAATGTTCTCTATTCAAGGTGTTTGTGGTTGTCAAAGATAAAAAAGTCTTTCCAGGGGCGCCTGGGTGGCGCAGTCGGTTAAGCGTCCGCCTTCAGCCAGGTCACGATCTCGCGGTCCGTGAGTTCGAGCCCCGCGTCGGGCTCTGGGCTGATGGCTCAGAGCCTGGAGCCTGTTTCCGATTCTGTGTCTCCCTCTCTCTCTGCCCCTCCCCCGTTCATGCTCTGTCTCTCTCTGTCCCAAAAATAAATAAAAAACGTTGAAAAAAAAAAAGTCTTTCCAATATGTACAGTGTGTTTTCTGGAGACAACGGTCAATGACATTCCAATTCTGGAGATATAGGAAAACTGAAGAACAAAACCCCAGATAATGACAGATACGTTTTCTTTCTCACAACCTCCCTTTCCTTTAGAGAAAAAAAAAAAAAAACCAAACAAACCAAACAGCGGAAAGAATCATGAACTTGACATTTCACAAGACTCTAGTCTTCCCATCACTGCCTATTAAGAGTTCCTAGTTAGCCTCGATCCCCAAAGAAGTCTAGACATTTACACTGTCGTCAGATTGACGTTTTATACTTGCTCATGATGAAAGAGAAATGTACATATGAACTTTCCACTTGGGAAATTAAACATGGACTGGAGTAAAGTGAATTTCATGTTCAAAATTACCCCGTCTGCAGGAGAGATAGGATAGGTCTTCAAGCATGGTTTTTAAAGAGCTTTTTTACCCTGCTCAATTTAAAAATTTCTGCAACACAAAACACTCCATTTCCTTTCTTCAGAGCTGGGTCTTTTGCAAATTGCTTCTTCATTCCTTTAGCATAAAACCCCCACTGTTGAACTTGGCACCAAAGCCCCTCATGAGGTTCCCCAGTGTACCTTCATCGACTGGTCTCCCCTGACCCCTACCCACCCGAGCACTCTTCTGTCCCAATACAGCACACTACTCTTCTGTGTCTTTGCAAATGCTGTTCCCTGCCTCTGGTGGGCTCTTTTCCTTGTCTTCCTCTACGTGATAAACTTGCTGGCACCCAGAGCTCATGGAAGACATGGAACCTGGCTGTGTTTCACCGCCTCCCCCACCCCCCACCCTTGGCTGGCTTCCTGGCAGGACATGGGCCGTGATGTATCATGATGGTTATAAGCACATCTGTCTTCCCACGCTGTATTGGGCGTTGCTTGGCTTTAGGGACTGTCTCATTAGTCTTTATTCCCCACTGCTTACTTAGCCCCATGTCTGGTTCTTGTAGGTACTCTCTCACTGTTTTATGAAGTCTAGGTCTGTGAGTTTTATGCATGCTATCTGCAAATAAGGGATGCAGTGAGCTTGGGACAGGACCGTGGTGACAGCAGAAGTCGCACTTCTGCCCTCCCTTCCCCTTCTCCCCGCACACACTTCACCCTGCAGCACAGTGGTGGCTGTCATGCACAGTGCTCTGTCATGACATCGCATGGCTGTCTTGTCAAGCAGAACTTCTCTGCATTTATTCATCATCAAACCATGTTAGATCTCCAAATGCTACCTCTACTGCAGCCCCATTCCTCACCCCCCAAGAAAAAACGAGGGAGAGAAAAAAGGGAAAAGAGGAAAAGCTGCCAGATGGTTCTTCTAACTCCACCTCCTTACTGCAAGAGCCTAGAACTGTCTGTCTTCATTCCCGGAAGTAGAGCTCGCTTCCCCCTAAAGCTCCTGAAATCCACCAGCGCACGGCCACACGGGGCCTTCGGCTGCCTTCTGCTTTTGCATAGTGAGACTGGGAAATAATCCTGAGTCAGGATTGTGTGTGCTTTTCAGGAGGCACACGCTTTGCTCCTTCCTCCACACACGCCCTTTTTCTCTCTGTTTCTTTGCTCCTCAAATGTTCTTGGCACCCTTTCCCTAAGATAAATCATTCTGCTAGGTTCTCTGTGTACAGAGTGTATTACACGGTGCGGGCTGTTCCCGGCCTCTGGTGAAATAGCAGCTCCAAGGCTGTGGACCCAGCAGTGTGACTTGAGACTGGGCTTAAGGACAGTGGCCTCCAGACTGTATATATGTATGTATGTATGTGTATGTGTGTGCACGTGTCTGTGTGTGCATGCATGCACACGTGTGTGTATATGTGTCTGTGTTTTTATCTCCTCACCACCCTGCCTGTCCCTATTGTTACGTTGTTAGTTTCTTCCTGATTTTAACATAACTTAAAAAGACTCCAAAGAGGTCAAGGATTGAGGAAGAAGAAGTACATTAGCATCTTCGGGAATAACTTTCTGAGGGACAGCACTTCTCCTTGTATCTGAAAATATACTAATAGTCCTCTTCTAGGGAAGAAACTTTATTCTTTACTTCTGAATTCTTGATTGTACTGGTTTCCTGTCTCCTTCCCTTTTCCCCCCGCTCTGCTCTTTTGTTTTCCTTCCTTCTTCATTTTTTAGTAGCAGAACCCTTGTAAAAAATAAATTCTTACACAGAACCCCGAAACATAAGCAGGTAAGAAGTGTGGTATTTTACCAGAGTGAATGTGCAAGTTCAGTTTTATGACTTTATTACAGATCCTGGCAAGGAGGCTGCCGGTGAACATGTTGGGGGTCTCCACTGTGTGTTCACATCTGGTATCTCTTGCAGTTGGGTCTGTGCAGTTGTATTTCATTACAATTCCTAAAATATTTATTGAGAACCTGAGGGCTCTGGGGGAAACCGGATTGAGAAGCACTGGCCAAAAGTGACCTCAGTGGAGTCTAGCCAGTGGACAATATGCTCTGATGCTCAGAGAATAAATATCTCTAAACCTTGTTCTACAAAAAGCAGAATCACCGAAGATGTACCCAGTGGCCTGTGTCCGACCTCAGCCTGGGCCAGTCTCCCCTGTTCTTTGGCTTGGAGACCGTAGACACCACTGGGACACAGGAATTCGGCAACTGCCATCCTCCCCTTTCTGGCTACCTTTGTGTCATTGTCAGGGCTCCGACGGCTGGATCCACGTGGCTGGATTTCTCCTACCCCGTCGTCCCTCATGGCACAATTGCCTTCCTAATTCCCTTGCAAACTCACGACTCGAGGGCTGGGTGATTAGCAACTGGTTTATTCACCGTAGTTAATTAGTATTATCATTCCTGAGAATTGCACATAGCCCTGGAGCGCACCCTGGCAAGTTTCTTGAGAACTGATTTCCCCATGGGTTATCATGATCTTTTATTAGCAGGACATAATAAAACTACAAACTCAGAACTGCCTCGGCGTTTAACATCCATCTCCCCTGAAACTGTAATTTGGAAAGATGATGTGTATATCACACACCTTTTAAAAAATCGTCAACAAAGGGAAACACACTGTTCTTTCTAATCATGACCCCAGTCAGTCGCGGTTATGAAGAGGTCGCTCTTTTCGAGAAAGAGTATAGAGTTGCCCTTATGATACACACTAACAGAGATGATCTCTGTGTTTTTGAAATGTATATATTATACACAACCAACCACAAGCACCCTTATGAATTCCCAACATGTGAGTGCTTGAAAAAAGTGATGTTTTCCATTTGAATGCCCCTGATGATATAAAGGCCTGGGTCTGACCTGAACAGACCGTGTGGCAGCATTAATTACTGATGTGCAAAAACTATCTCTGAACATGGGTGCTTTCCTAGAACAGCAAGGAATGCTTTAGGGTGCACGTTCAACCCTCTGAAGTCTGAAATGGACTGATGCTAGATGGTTTTCCAAAGAAGACTTTGCTCCTTTTCTATTCTTCTTACTCTTTTCCACTCCATCTTTTTTTTTTTTTTAACATTTTGCTTCTCACTGTATAAATAAGTGGCACAGTATTCTAGCAGACTTAGGGAGATGCTCACCTGGCCCCAGATGCTTCATTATCTGGAGGGAGCATAGGCCACAGTCCCATGCCTCTTTGCCCGCACCCCTGGGTCTCTCTGTCAGTGTGAAGGCTGTGCCTGTGTCAGGATCGGGTGGCTGAACCTGTCAGTCGGAGCACCTGTTGGCTCAGCATGGTCTTGGGTTCAAGTCGTGAAACCCAGGGTGCTCACTGTGGGGATCAGCGCAGGGAAAAGCATGGGGATTTTATGGTCAGAAAGAAGAAGGAAATGATGTCTTTCCCCAGGATTCCAATGCACTGTTTTGGTCCCCTTTCCTTTTTGCTCACATAAATCCAAGTGTTCAGAGCTAGAAGCATCTAAGATGCTTCTTGAATTCCAGCCCAGGATCTTCAGTCTGGGGTGCACATTGTGTCTAATGAAGCCACAGGATGCGGTGCAGGCAGGTGGAGCCTGCTTATATGTCAGCAGTATTTCATACGGGCATGGCCTCTAAGTTTGCACTGTAATTATCTGCAGTGAACCCGGAACACCTTTGGATGCTGTATTTTCATATCAGTGGAGCTAGTAAATCAAAGTTACAAGGCCTCATCTCTGTTCCGAGACAGGCGAGCCTCTCGATGTTCTCCAGGATTCCAGGCATCTCTTCTCATATTGAAACATCCAAAAAATATATATTACTTTGACCAAAGGTTACCAAAAAATCAGAAGAAAGAAAGGACAACATTCCCCTAAATGTCTTAGAGTTTCAAGGTCTGACTGAGAAATATTAGAAGCTGGTATCGTAGTTGACCAGTTGACATCGGCTAATTTTTCATACTCTCTTCCTGAGGGGACTGAGTTGGCTACAGGTAGACTTGATCCTTTATCCTCAGGACACCTTACCTCTAAATCAGACCTGTTGTGAAGTAAGTGTATTCGGCCAAGACAGCTGCAAGTGGACACCTCAGCTGCGGCACTACCAACCTCCCAAGTATCTCGTGGGGAGTTCTTGTGCCGTGTTCCAGGGTTTTTGTAGTGAACTCAGTAATTTACCACTGGATCTCAACCTTTGCATCTGAATCGATTGAGAGGCTTAAAAAATCCTCATGCCCAGGCCACATCCCATGCCGATTAAATCCTAATCTCCAGGGATGGACCTGGGAATCAGTATGCTTTCAAACTCCTCAGGTAATTCAAACATACAGCCGATTTTGAGACCCACTGTAATTTCTCCTGGGTGGTCATAGGAGTAGGAAAGAAGCATAAAGTTAAACCTTTTAATGATTTTTTGTTTGTGTGTGTGTGTGTGTGTGGTTTGTTTTGTTTTCCATTCAGGTATCCAGATTTTGATTATCTTTGGTCTGTAAGACTTTAGGAAGGCCAGAATTCGTTGTGCGTTCATTTATTCATTGTTTAGAACATTCAGTGAATGTTGGTATGTGTTGGGTTTTTCACACTGATTTGGACCCAATTTCTTTCTCTTTCATACTAAAGACCACCAGGCATCAGCTGGGTCTCCTGGAGCTCTTCTAGACATGAGCAAATTAATTAGCCATTTCTCACTTGGTCTACTGCATTGCAGAGGCTGACTGTGGGAGGAGGGAAAAGGAGGTCTTTTCCATGTAAATGGCTTCCTACCTTAAGAAATTCTATTCCATGGCTAACTGATGAACTTACCCACACAGAAAAGCCTGTTGAAACAAGAGTTGTCATCCAGGCTTCTGTGCAGCAAGCACTATCCTAGAGAACCCTAAATATCAGTTTAGTCAAGCTTTGGGGGCTCCTATATACTTTGCTTCACTCTGCCTCATTATCATTTTAAACTCATTGATTACTAGAGAGGCCCTCAGAGAGGATCCTGTTCGACAAGTTAATTTCTAGATGAGAAAACTGAGACCCTGGGAAGTGACATCACCAGAATACGGTCCCATAGAGACAGAGCCAGTCAAGGTAGTGCCCCCGACCCCCACCCCAGGGTACCGTTACAGGCGCTAGCCTTGCCTCCCAAGGCGGTCAGGGAATGCTGGCCAGGCCCCCACCCTGTGTATTCTACATGGTGCGAAGGATGCCGGAGATGCCTTTTTTGAAAACGTGGTCAGCTGCACACAAGGATTTTAATTGTTGTTTGTTTGTTTTTAAGAATTCAAAGCAAAACTTATTTCACAATGAGAGAGTATCACATGTGGTACTTACTCCTTAAAAACAACAACAATAAAACTGCCTTGCATTCTTAAGATGTAGTTGATATACTTACCCATCTTTGCTCTTTAGTCTCCCATTGATTACAGCTCCATCTGCTGGTGGCAAAGAGATGATTTGAAGCTTTGGATTTTGAATTCTGGTCTTTCCTGTGGCCGCCCATATTCTCAACAGACAAGATCTCACCGTATATGTAATATGATACATACATGTGTATACATAGCATATTTTACCTCTACACATAGATATGTATGTGTAAACAGATAAAAAATGAGACCATATGTTTTAAATTTTTTTTAATGTTTATTTTTTTTTTTATTTTATTTTTTTTTTTTTTTAATTTTTTTTTCAACGTTTATTTATTTTTGGGACAGAGAGAGACAGAGCATGAATGGGGGAGGGGCAGAGAGAGAGGGAGACACAGAATCGGAAACAGGCTCCAGGCTCTGAGCCATCAGCCCAGAGCCCGACGCGGGGCTCAAACTCACGAGCCATGAGATCGTGACCTGAGCTGAAGTCAGACACTGAACCGACTGGGCCACCCAGGCGCCCCGAGACCATATACTTTAATGTTCATTTAACAAATGAGGAAATCAAGACAGAAAGTATTTAATGGCTTGTCTGAAATCTTGCAGTTAGATGTGTCAGAGCTGAGATACAACCTAATCTCTTGGTTTCTTGAGCAGTTAGACTAATTAGTATGTATTTCTTTGTGTCCGGCATTTTGGATATATTTTGGTGAACCAAGTGTTAATGATTTTGATCAAGAACTTTTGAAAAAGTACCTCTTTGTGAAAGTCTGGCAGCGTAGCGGTCTGGGAGCGTTTTTCTACTTGTGTTCAGTGAGAGAATCAAGCTCAAGTGCCCCAAGGCGTTCATGGTATGTTCTGAATTAACTTTCTCTCCTATGCAGCTAGAATGGTACCTTCCTCCGGAGAAGTGAGAAAATGGTCCCTCGAATCCTTTTTCTCTGTTCTTTGGTTCAGATGAAGAATCCTGGCACAGAAAAACTACAAGGTGAAAATGCCCTACCACCTTAGCACACTTTCTGAGGTTATTAGTAGCTGGTTGATGTGTATCCTTTTAGACATTTTTTCTGCACATAAAACCATTTAAATGTGGACACACATATACATACAGACAGATGGATGCAATGCAGTACAGCAACAAAGTGATCAAAGAACTGGGCTGGTCCAGAAGAGAGAGGATCCATCCTGCATGAGTGAGGAATAGCAAAGGGTCCTCATTGGATGATGTAGAACGAATCCCGTCTAGGAGGATGCATCGGTTGGTGAGAAGATACGAAAGGGAATGAGCCCACCTATGTGGCCAGAGAAGGTGTGCGTAGGTATGTGAGAGCTGCCCGAGGCCAGTAAAGTTTTGGTGCAATGGTGGAGATGGGAGGGCAGGTAACGACCAAGCAACATGGGACGTCGTAAGTTGTGTCTAGTCATTTGGACTTCATCCTGCGCTATGAGGAGCTATGGAAGGATTTCAAGCTGAGAGGTTTAATCACTTTTATTTTGTGGGCTGATGGTTCAGGAGACAGCCTGGAGGATGGTTAGCAAGAGCAAGGGAGGGAGAGAGAACAATTAAGTGGTTATAAACTGGGAGCGATCATCTGCAAAATAAGAAAAATAATGCCTACTTTGTGGAATTGTGAGAATGAGATGAAGTACCATCTGTGAATGTGCCTGGTAAGTTATAAAAAGGGAAGGTATTCTTTTTTAATGCCATCTGGCAAATATTTCAACTCTACCACTTTCCCTTGTGACTGACAGTATCCTGATTTTCTCAGCATTATTTCCTGTGCTGCTTATAACTGGAGGAGGTGGGGGTGAGGGTGGAGATAATCTGACCTAGGAAAGGAGGAAATGATTTTCTTTATTTCCTGAAAGCATTGTGTTTACTTAGACAAACCAGAGTGTTTTCCAAGACATCACAATATTCTCCAAATGTTTTTGAGGCAATTTGCCATGCCTGAGAACTATAGGATCTTTTTTGTGACTGGCATTTAAATTTTCCAGGTGGTTTAGAAAAAAGGGGGTGGTGGGTAGTGAAAGACCTAGTCTTTTATGGTCTTTATCTGAAAAGAGGCGCTTGCTTTTCCCCCGGAGAAGGGACTTTTCCTGACTGGACAATTAACGCGTAAGTGTTTGAGACACGAGGACAGGAAGCCTGTCTCCACTCATTGACGTAACTTCCTCATCTTGAGCTCCCATGTGGAGATCTGTTCCTCACCATCCTCTGCTCTGTCTCAGTTAATAATCACCTTGTCTTCTGTCTGTTCTGTTCCAGTGGCCCCTTTAACCAGAGTAGATGATTGACCATTTCCAGTGATCACACAATGGAAAGGTGTTTTTTTGCCTTTTCCTTCTTCTGATAATTATAGCAATACTCATAATTGCTGCCACCATTCTTCCCGCTCCAGATCAATGATCCATGATAGGATAAGGAAAGGAAAATATACGGAACTTTCCTTTCTCTCCTCTTCTCTGTTTTCCTAACATTCCTTGTTTTAACATGGAGTTCAAAATTTGTGAATCTTTGACCTATGGAGAATTAACGGGAGGGAGAAATGGTGCGGCTGTTTCTTTCTTTTTTTTTTTTTTTTAATTTTTTTTTTTCAACGTTTATTTATTTTTGGGACAGAGAGAGACAGAGCATGAACGGGGGAGGGGCAGAGAGAGAGGGAGACACAGAATCGGAAACAGGCTCCAGGCTCTGAGCCATCAGCCCAGAGCCCGACGCGGGGCTCGAACTCACGGACTGCGAGATCGTGACCTGGCTGAAGTCGGACGCTTAACCGACTGCGCCACCCAGGCGCCCAAACAGCCGCATGCGCGTTCCATAGAGTGCCTGTTCTCTGGGTCCTGATGCTCCCTCCCAGCTTGGGGGCTTTGGAACAGGGCCTACTTGTGCATTTGGTACAATTTTTTGCATGAATTAACTTTCAAATGTTTTCCTGGCTCTTTTTAGGGATTTCTTGCTTGGCTGTCGGTTACCACGTGTGCAGGCCTCTGCATCAATGCCCATGTATGCTGTGCTCCCAGTCAGTTTCTCTCTTTTTCACTCTCTCTCTCTCGCTCTCTCTCTGTGCCTGAGTCCACTTCCCTCTGTCCAGCTCATCTGTCTTTCATTGGCGATTATGGAAACTTTAGCATAGATGGCCATGCAAAGCATTTACTTTCTGACCATGGATGTACCAGCTGATGTTTGCTTTGGGCCTGGTAGATGCCAAGTGATTAAAACTAAGTCAGGTTATCTTCACCTAAAGCTGCTTTTAGTGACATTGTTCCTTTGAAACATGAGCATTTTAGAAAGGTATGTTTTTTGGGGATGAATGTTCCTTATGTATGAAGGTCTGTTTGGCCTTTAGAAAGACAATGATGAACTATAGGATTTAGCTATATAAGCTATGCAAGGTTAGTGGCACCTTGGTTTGCCATTTGCTTGTAGCTGACATCCCCAACTCTTTGTCCACTTTATTCTTTTTTTAAAAATTTATTTTCCATATACACACACACACAGAGAATCCCAAGCAGGCTCTGCACGGTCAGTGCAGAGCCCGATGCAGGGCTTGAACTCATGAACCATGAGATCATGACCCTAGCCAAGATCAAGAGTTGGACACTTAACCAACTGAGCCACCCAGGTGCCCCTGTTGTTCCTTTTGATGACACTAGCAGATGTGGACTGATGCAAGGCCCTTTCTAGTTTCAATTTCTAGACTCCTAACTATTCCTTCTGCTTCTGAATATCTCTTCTTTTGGCTCATTTTGACCCACTGGGATTTCATGTGTCAGGATGTTTCTAAGGATCTTGAGAGCTTCCATTAGATTTCAGGATAGTTCAAATCTCTGTACCCCCAGAAGTGGGTATTGTATCATTAGTTAGGAAATGTAATGTCCTGACTTTAGGTGTTATGATTTCATACAAATAACTGAATTTATATGAGTTCTTCCATATTCTCATTATAACTTAGTTTACAGAAAGTTATAGTATAAGTGCTTTAACATGGACTTGGGAGTTAGACTCTTGGCAATTCCAGTTACCAGTTGTATGACCTTGGAATACTTACTTAATGTCTTGGTGTCTTAGTTTTCCTCTTTTAAAAATGGGGGGAATGATATATTGAACTAATTTTTCCCATTTTACTATCTCATATGTGGGAAAAAACCCAGTTCTTCCCTATTGTGTGTTTCTTCCCTATGTATCTCCTTTACTACTTAACACAGAACACTGCAAAAGTTCACTTCTGATCACTAAATGTGTGGGTGTCCCCCACATCCAAGCAATTCTCTGGACACCAGCAGGGTGTCCTATAACTTAACTCAATTCTAACCCAGAGATAGTGTCACATCCCACAGGTTAAGGGCTCAGCCCAAGACTGCTCCCAGCCCCAACACATCAGATGCCAGTCTCAAGCCCAAGTTGTCACCTGTGTTTCTGACCAACTGGCTCAAGAGTAGAGGTTCCAATGACCCCCCTCTTTGGGTTCAATTAATTTGCTAGAGCAGCTCACAGAACTCCGGGAAACACTATGTTTACCAATTTATTAGAGGGTATGATGAAAAATACAGATGAATAGCCAGATGAAGAGATACGCAGGGCGAGGTCTGGGAGATTCCCGAGCATAGAGCCTTTTATCTTTGTGGATTGGGGGCATGTCACCCTCCTGGTATGGATGTGTTTGCCCACCTGGAAACTCTGAACCCTGTACTTTTGAGATATCGTGGAAGCTTCATCATGTAGGTAGGATGGATCATTAACTCTGTTTTAAGCCCCTCTTCCCTCCCCAGGGAAGTGGGGGACAGGGATGAAAATTCCAATGATGACTTGGTTTTTTTCAGTGACCAGCCCTCACCAAGGAGTCATCCAGGAACCCACTCAGATAGTTTCACTAGAACAAAAGACACTCCAGGGGTGCCTGGGTGGCTCAGTCGGTTAAGCATCCAACTCTTGATTTGGGCTCGGGTCGTGATCTCACAGTTCGCGACATTGAATCCCACCTTGGGCTCTGTGCTGACAGCATGGAACCTGCTTGAAGTTCTCTCTCTTCCTGTCTGCTCCTCCCCCACTCATGTGCGCGCGCTCTCTCTCTCTCTCTCTCTCTCTCAAAAAATAAATAAACTTAACAAAAAGACACTCGTATCACCCAGAAATTTGTAAGTTTTAGAAGCCCTATGTCAGGGATAGCATCAGAGGCCAAATATTAATATAAGAGATGCTCCTAGTTTTCTTACCGCTCTGTGCCAGGAACCAGGGGCAGAGGCCAATATATATTTTCATTATCTCACAGTAGCGGCTTCATAGGATTGGTGTATTAAATAAACTAATGAAAAATACTTAGTATGGTCTTGATACATATAGGCATACCTCATTTTATTTGCACTTTGCATTTATTGTGGGGTGTGTGTGTGTGTGTTTTGGAGGGATTTTGTTTGGTTTTAACACATTGAAGGCTGTGGCAACCCTGTGTTGAGAAAGTCTGTTGGTGCCATTTTTTTCCAACAGCATTTACCTACTTCGTGCCTCTGTGTCACAGTTTGGTAATTCCTGCAACATTTCAAACTTTTTCATTATTATTATATTTGTTACGGTGACCTGTGACTAGTGATCTTTGATGTTACTATTGTAATTGTTTTGGGGCCCCACAAATCATGCCATGCAAGATGGCAGACTTCATTGATAACTGTTGTGTGTGTTCTGACTGGTCTGTTCTTGATTTGCGTTTCCTGCACCTCTCTCCTTTTCCACGGGCCTCCCTATTCCATGAGACACAACAGTATTGAAATTAGGTCACTTAATAACCACAGAATGGCTTCTAAGTGTTCAAAGTGAAAAGAAGAAATCACACATCTTTCACTGTAAATCGAAAGCTAGACATGATTAAACTGAGTCAGGAAAGCATTCTGAAAGCCGAGATAGTCTGAAAGCTAGGTCTCTTGTGCCAAACAATTAGCCAAGTTGTAAATGAAAAGTAAAAGTTCTTGAAGGAAATTAAAAGTGCTACTCCAGTGAACACACAAATGCTAAGAAAGCAAAACAGCCTTATTGCTGATGTGGAGAAAGTTTGTGTGGTTTGGACAGAAGATCAAATCAGCCGCAACAGTCCCTTAAGCCAAGCCTCACCCAGAGCAAGATCCTTACTCTTTTCAATTCTGTGAAGGATGAGAGAGGTGAGGAACCCGCAGAAGAAAAGTGTGAAGCTAGTAGAGATAGCTTCATGATGTTTAAGGTAAGAAACCTCGCTTCTCGGCCTTTTGCCTAAGATCAAGTGTAAGGTAAGAAGCTATCTCTATAACATCAGAGCATAAGGTGAAGCAGCAGGTGCTGACGTAGAAGCTGCAGCAAGTGATGCAGAAAGTCTAGCTGAGATCATTAAAGAAGGTGGCTACACTAAACAACCGATTTTCAATGTAGATGAAACAGCCTTCTATTGGAAGAAGGTGCATCTAGGACTGTCATAGCTACAGAGGAGAAATCAGTGCCTGGCTTCAAAGGACAGCCTGACTCTTTTGTTAGGGGCTCATGCATTTGGTAACTTTAACATGAAGCTCCCTTACAATTCCGAAAATCTAGGGCCTTTAAGAATTACCCTAAGTCTACTCTGTGTTCTTTCGATGGAACAACAAAGCCTGGATGACAGCACATTTGTTTACAACATGGTTTATTGAATATTTTGATCCCACTGTTGAGACCTAAAAAATGGATTTCCTTCAAACTATGACTGCTCATTGACAATGCATCTGATCACCCAAGAGCTTTAATAGACATGTACGGTGAGGTTAATGGTGTTTTCATGCCTGTTAATACAACATCCATTCTGCAGCCCATGGATCAAGGAGCATTTTGACTTTCAAGTTTTATTACTTAAGAAAAACATTTTGTAAGACTAGAGCTTCCATAAAGAGTGATCCACCTGATGGATCTGGGCAAAGTAAATTGAAAAACCTGGAAAGGATTCACCATTGTAAATGCCATGAAGAACATTTGTGATTCTGGGAAGAGGTCAAAACATCAACATTCACAAGAGTTTGGCAAAAGTGATTTTAAGTGTCTCAAAGGGCTTTGAGGGGCTCAAGACTTCTGTGAAGGAAGTATCCGCAGATGTGGTGGAAACAGCACGAGAACTAGAATTTGATGTGAAGCCCAAAGATGGGATTGAATCACCTCAATTTTGTGACAAAATGTTCATGGACGAGGAATTGCTTCTCCTGGACGAGCGAAGAAAATAGTTCCTTGAGATGGAATCTAGTCCCAGTGAAGATGCTGTGAAGACTGTTGAAACCACAACAGAGGATTTAGAAGACTGTACGAATGAACCCAGTTGAGAGAACAGCAGTGGCGTTTGAGCGAACTCCCGATTGTGAAAGAAGTTCTACCGTGGGTACAATGCTATCAAACAGCATCACCTTCTACCAAGAGATCCTTCATGAAGGGAAAAGTCATTTGCAGCAAACTTCATTGTTTTATTTGAAGAAATTTCCATGGCCACCCCAACCTTCAGCAACCACCACCCTGATCAGTCAGCAGCCATTAACATTGAGGGGAGACCCTCCACCAGCAAAGAGATGATGACTCACTGAAAGCTGAGATGATGGTTGGTCAGCACTTTTTGGCAAGAAAGTACTTTTTGAAGTAAGCCCTATGCCCAATGTGGGGCTTGAACTCATGACCCCACTGTCAAAAGTTGCATGCAGTAGTGACTGAGCCGGCACCAGTGCGTGCCCCAGCAATAAGTTATTTTTTTCTACTAATGTATGCACATTGTTTTTTGGTGGGTTTTTTTTTTTTTTTTTTTGGACACAATGCTATGACACATTTACTGGACTGCAGTATAGTGTAAACTTAACTTTTATATGTACTGGGAAACCAAAAAATTTATTTGATGCTCTCTGTTGTGAAATGCCCTTTATTGTGGTGGTCTGGAACCAATCCAGCAACCTGCCAAGGTGTGCCTGTAGTAAACACTCAGTAAATGGTCTATATCAAACAGCTGTGTAAGCAGGGCCTAATGAAAGTGATAATATTCATTCGTCCCCAGATTTAGATGTCTCACATCCCAGGAGACTGAGCAGATTCCACTATCACAAAAGAGTCACGGTTGAAATGCTCAAGAAAAGAATGTAAGAGGTGTTGGCAAGTTTTCCAAACATAAACCAGGTAGGCTATGAGATGTGTAGATTGGGAAGTCTGGCTTCAAGGCACAGCACAATTCGGGAACAGTAAATTAAGCAGATGGTTTGTGATCGTTTAGTAAAGACTGTAGTGGTTGCTAGGAGCCACCATGGGTTTACTAAGAACAAATCTTCCCAAACGTTCCATTTCCCTTTTAAATAGTATTACGTGGTGTGTAAAACTGAGGAATGTCATTTCAGCAAGGAATCTAATTGTTTCCTTATGGACAGGATGGTAAAACATAGGCTAGATGATAGCCCTGCTGGGCTTTTACAGCATGACAGCAGTCAAAGCCAGCTGATTCATGTCATGGGTTATCTTGATGAGGGTCTCTGGCGTGATATCAGAGCCCAGCTCTGACTTGTAACCTTCCCACTTAAGACTTTAGGAGTTTGGATCCAGACATATCGGGATGGATGTGTACCAAGCAAATATGTAGATCGCCCAAAGTTGAGAAGGGTAGTAAACATAATAGATGAGAGGATACAAATTCAGAATATTCTTGATCATTTGAAGCACTCCATTGAACCTCAAAAGATTGGATTTAATGAAGCTGAAGGTGAAAACTTTAAGCTCAAAAGCTCAAGATTGAGTAAGAAAGGAGATTTTGTTTGGTAGAAGTTCAGATAAAACTGATCTGGTCATTTAATTGACCCAACACTTAATATTTATTCATTCATTCATTGATTCATTCAACAAATACATATTGAAAATACTACCTGCTGTTTACTTTTCTTGGCATTAGGGAGATGGTAGTGAACAAAGCAGTTAAAAATCCCTACCCCTGTGGAGCGTATAGTCTTTATATGCCAACAGTTGTGCAGCTGCTTTAAAAAAAAAAAAAACAGAACCCGGAGAGCCTGGGTGGCTCAGTGGGTGAAGCATCCCACTTTGGCTCAGGCCATAATCTCGCGGTCCGTGAGTTTGAACCCTGCATTGGGCTCTGTGCTGACAGCTTAGAGCCTGGAGCCTGCTTGGGATTCTATGTCTCCTTCTCTCTCTCTCTGTCTCTCCCTTGCTTGTGCTCTCTCTTTCTCTCTCAAAAGTAAGTAAATAAACATTAAAAAATTGTAATGAACCTAATATTAGGCTTTATTTGCAAAAGTATAACATCCACTCTCAATGGTTACTAGTTCACATCTCTTACTTAATACTGTGTTCTTGGTGCTAGAATTTACACTGGGATGACTGCTCTCAGGTCTGGAAAAGTGAGAGTGGCCATAGCATGATGATTGGAAAATAAACCATGTTGGAGGATGATTGGTCGGCCATAGGAAGAGAACCGTAGGCAGATGTTCTATCCCTCAGATATTTGTAGGAGTAGGAGACGAGGGTCTAAGCTTGTTCTCTGTTGCTCCCAGGAGTCCCTACTAATTACAAGGAGGCTGGTTTCTGGTAAATATAAGGAAGGTTGCCTGTGAAGTGTCCTTGCTGCAGCTGGAAGCCCGCCCGTGTGAGCTCCATGCAGGCTGACCTGGCATTCTTGGGACTCCTCATGCTGCACCTGGTCCCTGGTGGGTGCCCAGACATGTGTGCATGGATGTTCATATGGCATTTGTGAGGGCCACCTAGTCCTAAAACAATGTTAAAATCTATTTATTTTATTTATTTATTTTGAGAGAGAGAGAGAGACAGAGAATGCACAAGTAGGGGAGGGGCAGAGAGAGAAAGAGAGAGAATCTCAAGGAGGCTCCATGCTGTCAGTGCAGAGCCCGACGTGGTACTCGAACCCACGAACTGTGAGATCATGACCTGAGCCAAAACCAAGAGTCAGATACTTAACTGACTGAGCCACCCAGGTGCCCCGGCCTTAAAATCTTGAGCTCAATTTTTGTAGATTTTAAGAGTCTGAGGGTGGCATAAAATACCTAAGCACAACTGTTGGGAGCCAGAATGTTTTCTTCTATCATGTCTTCATATCTACAAGTTAGTTAAACCACTTTCTTAAGAGACATTTAAGAGGCCATTCGAGGATTTCTTTGAAATTTCTGAAGTATGTTTATTCAAACATCATCCATCCAGCCCAGTGCCCGTCCATTCTGAGGCCTTCTCTGTAATTCTGGCCCCTCCAGGGCCTCGCTTTTTCTGAACCTAATGGTGATACTATAGAGTTTGCCTCTTAATTTTTTTCTCACTGCTTTCGTGGGTGTCTCCAGCTAGGTGATAAGTTTTTGAGAGCAAAATCTCATTTTGTATTTTTCTTGCGTTCTTCCAGGAACATAGAAGCAACTCAGTAAATGACATTTGCTTGACTACTTGATTCATTAGTTGAGGGGGGATAGCCAGGACCCGTATCGTTCCAGCCACTGCAAGAGCTCATGTAAGACATGGCAGGTTAAGTACACTTTAATTTCTCCATCCCTTGCCTCCAAAGAAGGGATTATATTCTTAATTTATGAGAGTCTTCTATTCTGGCGGGGCAAGCACTTTGTGCATAGTTGATTCTTTGTATATAGTTGAATTTGTATCAATGGCTGTACTCCAGGACTCAAACAGCCTCCTTGGCTCAACCTCTGAGAGAGGGTAGAACGGCAGGTACAAATCTCTAAGCTCAGTTTAGAGGCTCATTGACTGTGATTCATGTAACTAGGGTGGCCAGACTTAGCACATGAAAATGGAGGGTGCCCGATCACATTTGAGTTTCAGATAAACAACAATGCGATATTCGGGACAGACTTTCACTAAAAAGGTGGTTGTTGTTTATCTAGAATTAGACATACAGGATACCCTGAATTTTGTCTGGCACCCTTTCACATGAACCCTATTATTTCATTTTCTCGTTGGTCTGAGCTCTTACTTAACCCCCCCCCCCCCCAGTTAACTTCACTGAAAGACAATGTTTGTGCCCCTGTGAATGATTCTAACTGTGAATTTTTAAAAATTTAAAAATTGGGAAAAACTCACATGCTGTATACTTTTTTTGTGGTCCTAATTCTTTCAGAAGACCCATTAATGATAATTCCACAAACATCTGGGATCTCAGCAGTCCTAACTTAATGTGTTGTGGTTTCCTTGGTAGCATAGTTTACTTGGTTCCTGTAATATACTGTGATCTTATTGTGCTCAGGTATCAAAGTAGCCACTGCTAAGAAATAAATAGCAGGCTGGAGCTCTATTCGCTGTATGCGGATGAAATGTGAATTTCGTGCATTGCTGTCTCGGCTTCTGCAAACGAGCAACTGCGTTGACTAAGCAGAGCTGTAGAAATCAAAGCAAAACATTGCCACCCTCAGTTAACTTTTTTGTTCTCTTTGTTCATCTGCTCAGAGGGAAGATCATATTCTGGTTTGTTCCACCTAATAAGCTTCTTTTTGAGGGAAAGGCATCTCACACTTAGGAAAATGGCCTCCATTTCCCCTAAGTTAATAATGATTCTGGCTGGTTAGTAGGGACAACCTTCACATCTTGGTCATTCATCCAGAAGACGTTTATTAAGCAGACGATGCTAGGTATGAGGGGGGAACAAAATAAGTGAGACGTGGTCCCTGCTTTCAGGGGCTCAGGGGAATCTGCACATGAAATACATGCTTTTAAATGGCTCGGCAGTCATTTAAGTGAAAGGCTTGTGGTAAGAGTTCATTAGCTCATAGAATAATGAAATGATTCTTCTCTCAAATGCTTTAAGTAAATAGCAAGCCTTATAGTCTGAGCAACAGCTACTCTTAATGGATATTTCCAGGGACTGGCCTTAGGCTGTTTCCTTCTCTCTTGGTTCTGTGGTTAGGACTTTGCTACCCGGACCAGGGACTTGTCAGAAATGCAGACCCACAGGCCCGCCCCGCACCCACCGAATCAGAATGTGCAGTGTAGCCAGAATCCCAGGTGATTCGCTGAAGCTCGAGAAGCACTGGTTGACTGCAGAATTTCTGCTTTGGGTATACAGATCATCTAAGGATCTTACTAAAAACACTTCCTGGCCTCTGCCCTCAGGGATTCTGAATCTGTTGGGACCAGGGTGAAGCCTGAGAATTTGCATTTCTAACAGACTTCCAGGAGATGCTGGTTGCCATGCTTGGGAACAATATTTTGATTAGCACCAGTCTAGTTAGCTTGGGGTGCTGGGTTGACCTTTGGTGATGGCGGTGACTAGAACCCACCCCAAGGAGGGTTCAGTCTGGTGTTCCTTTGCCTGCACTGGAGTCATGAACTTGACAGTGGATCTGTTCCCCGGCACATCTAGCCTGTGAGGGGGATGGGTTTGGTTTGCACACAGTGACCTGTTGAGGCCGGTGTGTGAGGGCCACTGTGGGACTGTGGAAAAGGGAGCGGTTACACGCCCCATGGGGGCTCAGCCAGATGAGGTGGGCCCTGAAAGGTAAGGGGATGTTTGCAGGTTTGGCCCATGGCTGGGATTCACATGAATGAATGCAGGGAGACTGGGATGTACATGCCGGAACAACCGTAAATCCGCAGTCACCAGCTTGTAAATAGCACCTCGGGGATGAAGGGGAGCAGAGAGCAGGAGAGCCATATCGGGAAATAGGTCTGGAAGGAAGCTTGGGGACAAGATTGTGAAGAGCCTCAAAAGTCACTTTGTGGAATTTGGATTCGGTCTTAGAAGTTTTTGCTCTAATGATGTCTGTTTTTTAAAGTTTTCATGTCTAATTATACTCACTCTTCTGTGTGTGTGTGTGTGTGTATGTGTGTGTGCTTTTTTCTCTTTCAGGATCAAGCATGAAAACATCGTTGCCCTGGAAGACATTTACGAAAGCCCAAATCACTTGTACTTGGTCATGCAGCTGTAAGTACCGTATCCGCCTGAGGAGCGCAGAAGGGGCTGGGAGTGGGGATCGCCAACTCAGATGTCCGAGGGGCCACGGGGTGGTGAAAGAAACGGAGGTGGCGGGCCAGCTGAGCCGTGGGAGTGGGAACAGGCACACGGGGGAGGTGTGTGACCCATCTAGACAGGGGTCTGCGGGCCTCACTGGGTCTTATCTGCGCCAGACCGACGACCTCTCGTCCTCACAGGGGAAGCCATACTCAGGATGTCTCTTTTGCTTTTTAACGTGCGGGGTCCAAATGTTGCTTCCTGGAAACACTCCAGTGGGCGCACCACGAAGTACACTCTGCTCCCGTCTCTAGGAGAAACTCCCACCTTGTCTTCATTTCGAGGGATGCTGGGGGAGGGCAGCAGATGGTAGCTGTGGGCTCCGTCCCTCCATCTACACTGCCGGCAGATAAATGCACATGTGACTGAACTGGCCTCCTGCCAGGCGTTAAGACAAGTACAGTGGGGTCAGACTGCAACGTTGTCACCCCCAGCAGATTATTTCTGCATTCCGGTAACGCTTGAGATTACCAGAAGAGGGAAGAAATCAGAAAGCCGAATATTCGGGCCGAAACTTGACTCGTGCATGTAAGCCCTGTGTAAAAGTTAACATGTAAACTGTTAAATGAAATTAGCCTCCCCACCAGTAGGCTTTTTTTTTTTTTTTGTATGAACATTTTTATAGGACATTGGAGGACATTTTTTGAAGTATCTGGACTGGAAGCATATGGATGATTTTTCTCTGTCCAGTGACCGTCCTGCATGGTTACCAGAAGTTTTACAGTCAGCCACGAGGCTGGCGGTTTAAGCAGCTCTGACTGCTGGTTCCTCATTAATTCCCAATTACCTAAATGCACTCTTTCCTGGTTCCTTGCTGTTCCGTTGGCTTTATAATTTGCCACATTCTGGTTCTTCCTTGAGAGCAATGGCTCTCCCCAGATTCGGGGTACTCCCTAGAAGCTCATGTGACTGTGTTTGGTAGAGTGTTCAAAAACAAAATTCACCTGAGCAAATTTGAAGATCTGGTTGGCTTTATCAAATGATTCGTGAGTTGGGCAGCGTCCCATCAAGCAAGTAAAGGGAAGCTCCACTGAGCTAAACAGAAGGAAGGTTTTTGAAGGCAGAGGGAGGGCACTAAAAGAGAGCAAGAAAGAAATTTCTTAACAAGGAATGCATTGTATAGGCAAGGTTGCCCTCTTAAGGGGAGTAAAAGGGATCCATCAGTAAATTTCCTAGAATTGACCAGGAAATCCTATATTGACTAATTAAAAGTTACGCTTCTAGGAGGCTGAAACTGTGGTGAGTTTAGGTCTTAAGTCTTAGTTTGTTGACTTGGGGCTTTAACCTAAGTGGGCCCATTTTGGGGCTGTGGTTTTCTTTTTTTTTAAAAAAAATTTTTTTCAACGTTTATTGATTTTTGGGACAGAGAGAGACAGAGCATGAATGGGGGAGGGGCAGAGAGAGAGGGAGACACAGAATCGGAAACAGGCTCCAGGCTCTGAGCCATCAGCCCAGAGCCCGACGAGGGGCTTAAACTCATGGACTGCGAGATGGTGACCTGGCTGAAGTCGGACGCTTAACCGACTGCGCCACCCAGGCGCCCCTGTGGTTTTCTTTTTTTACCAATACAGGCTGTTCTTACAAAAGCAGGTGAACCACTTTTCCACCAAATATTGACTTCCTGGTAGAAAGAATATGACATTTTAGTGACAAGATTAAGGCCCACAAAATGTCAGTAGTATATTTCAATGTGTGCTTTTTTTATCAGTGATGCAAAAGAAGAAAAAGAAAAGGCATTAATACTTGAAACCAAAGCTATATGTGTTCACTTGCTTTAAGTTCTCTATGGATCTGTCACTAAATAAATCGGTTGAAAGTGTCCCCCTTATGTAAATCTCAGTTCTGCCTCTTCCTAGCTGGGTGCATTTGGGCAAATACCTGGGCCTCTCTGAGTATCCATTTCCTTAGTGGGGAGAAATAGTAATATTTACATAATAACAACAATATTTACATTGGAAGGTTATAGCGAGTCCTGAATGAGAAAAATGTGTGGGAAATAAATAGTGCCATAAATAGCAGGGCCTCCATACAGACTCTTTCTTTGTGGACATCTGTATCATTTCATCTGTATCTCTACAGATGGTCTTTCATTTTACGAGATGAAGTTCAAGTAGATTTAAGTTCTAACTTTCGAAGCAACTTGACTGTATGCTTACCAGCAGAAGTTTATGTAAAGATAGGTTGGCATGAGAGCATGAAAGTGTCTGCAAGGGGAATGAACCTTAGAACAAAGTTTGGAAGTCTTCCTGGGGACACAGCTGTCCCACCCCTTCACTGAGCTTTGCCATCAGGGATTTATCCTCTCTTTTGCAGTCGTCCTAAAACATCTTCGATATGGATCCCATTTGTTCAGAATTTGTAATTAGACAGAGAAGGTGGCCTAGACTTAACTGTTGGGGGTACCATATGAGGTTTGTCAGGCAAGTTTGTTACAGAATCAGTGGGAAGGGATGTTTGAAGTGCCTAAGGAGAACACTGTTTATGTGCACATGCACCACTGAGAGGTTTAGAGGCGCTATTTATACAAACATTGGATTTGCTGGTTGTGAGCTGTTTACTTGTCTATAAATTCTGTTCCCATTGGTTCTCATTACTTTTTGAAGGTCAACTTTGTTGAGACAGAACTTACACCTAATCAACTGCACCCATTTAAACTGAACAGTTCAGTGATGAATGTGAGAGTGAATCGTACTCCTGAAACCACCACCACCATCAAGAACGGAAAATTTCCGTTACCCCAGATATCCCTTTGATGGGCTCCCTTCCTTAGCCCCAACCCTAGAGGCAACCACTAACACTCATTAGAGATTATTTTGCATTTTCTAAAATATTATGTCACCGAAATTATACAGCAGTGCATCTTGTGTCTGGCTGATTTCACTCATCGTACCTCTTGACATTCATTCATATGGTAGCGTGGTCAGTACTTTGTTCCTTTTCACTGCTGAGTAGCATTCTGTCATCACAGATGTTCCACATTTTATCCATTTGTTATTGCTAGACACTTGGATTATTATGGACACAGCCTCGGTGTGGATACATGTTTGGGTGAGGACCTAGGAGCAGAATGAGTGGGCCATGTAGTAGGTGTTAGATTGAACTTTTTTGAGAAACTGCCAGTTTTCTAAAGTGGGTTTACCTTTTTACATTTTTATCAACAGTGTATGTAAGTTCTTGTTACTCTACATTCTTATCAATATTTGCTACTTTGTTTTTTCAGTTTTATCCATTCTTATGGGTAGACACCCATGGGTGTGTGCATTTCCCTGCTGATGAATTATGATGATCATCTTTTTGTATCCTGATTGGCTGTTTGCTTATCTTCTTGAGTAAACTGCCTCTTCAAATCTTTTGCTCACTTTTTATTGGATTGTTTATCATGATATTATTGGGTTCTAAGTGTTCTTTATATATTCTGTCTTTTGTCAGATATATGTCATACAAATTTTTCTCCCATTCTATAGCTTGCTTTTTTTTTTGTCGTTTTCTTAATGGTGCCTTTTTAAAAACTAGCTTTACTGAGATATAATTCACATACCGAACAATTCATGCATTTAAAGTATACAGTGGTTTTGTTTTAGTCACAAGGTTGTACAACCATCACACAATCTAATTTTAGAACATCTTATGTTCTAAAGGAGAACATGTAAGGGGTGCCTGGGTGGCTCAGTCAGTTAAACATCAGACTCTTGATTTCAGCTCACATCATGATCTCATGGTTCGTGTCGAGCCCTGCATCGGGCTCCATGCTGACAGTGAGGAACCTGCTTCGGATTCTCTCTCTCTCTCTTTCTCTGTCCCTGCCCTGCTCATGCGCTCTCTCTCTCAAACTAAAGAAATAAATATTAAGGAGAACACCTAAAAGAGATCCATACCCATTAGCGGTTACTCTCAAGTCTTCCCTCCCCAACCTCTCACTTTCTGTTTCTTTAGAATTGCCTATTCTCGATATTTCATATCAATGGGATCATACGATGTGTGGTCTTTTGTGACTAGCTTCTTTCATGTGGCTTAATGTTTTCAGGATTTATCCATGTTGTAGCATGTGTCGATAGTTCAATTCCTTTTTATGGCCAAATAATATTCCATTATATGGATATATCCCATTTTATTTATTCATCGGTTGATGGACATTTAGGTTGTTTATACTTTCAGCTATTATAAATAAAGACGCTAGACATTTCCACGTACAAATTTTTGTGTGACCATATGTTTTCATTTCCCCTGGGTATATACCTAGGAGTGGGATGGCTGGGTCAAATGGTAACTCTGTGTTTACCATTTTGAGGAACTTCTGAACTGTGATCCAAAGTGACTGCCCCATTTTGCAATCCCATGAGTACTATGTCAGGATTCCAGTGTCTCCACATCCTCTCCTGTACTTGTTTATTATTTGTCTTTTTGTTGATAGCCGTCCTCGTGGGTGTGGAGTGATATCTCAGTGCAGTTTTGATCTACATTTCTCTGATGACTAGTGGTGTTGGTCATCTTTTCGTGTACTTCTTGGACACTTGTATATCTCATTTAGAGAAACATCTGTTTAAATACCTCACACAGTTTAAAATTGGGTCATTTGGTTTTTGTTTTTGAGCTATACAACTTCCTTATATATTCTAATGTAAGCCCTTTATTAGACATATTATTTACAAATGTTTTCTCCTGTCCTAAGCGCTGTCCTTTTACTTTCTCGGTGCCATCACTCGTAGCACCAAAGTTTTTGATGTTGACACAGTTCAGCTTATTTTTTTCTTTTGTCATTTATGCGTTCTGTGTCATACCCAAACAAACCAACACCTAATTCTTCATGACACCTTTTGAATAGGAAACGTTTTAATGGTGATAAAGTTCAACTCATCAATTTATTTTCTCTTATGGTTTGTGCTTTTGGTGTCGTGTATGAGAAGTCTTTGCCTACCCTAAGTCTGCAAATGTTGCTTTCTTCTATAAGTTGTATAGTTTTGGGTTTTCCACTTAGGTCTAATATAAGGTCACCTGCAGGTTAATTTTAATGTATGGTGCAAGGTAAGGATGATATTCTTTTATTTTTCCATTGGGATATACCATTTTCAGCATCATTTGCTAAAAAGACTTTCTTTTCTCGATTAATTGCCTGCGTATCTTTGTCAAAAATCAATTGACCTTTACACAGCTGACTTAATTTCTGGACTCATTCTATTCCATTACTTTATATGTCTGTCTTTTGCCCATACCACACCATCTTGCTTACTGTAGCTTTCTAGTAAGTCTTGAAATCAGGTATTAGAGTCCTCTAACTTTATTATTCTTTTCTCCAAATTGCTTTGGGTATTATAGATTGTTTGCATTTTCGTACGAATTTTAGAATCGGCATGTGTATTTATTTTGCAGAAAGCCTTGTGGGAATTGGTTTGGGATGGCGTAGAATCTGTACATTAGTTTGGAAACAACTGATAACTTAAAAAACTCAAGTGTTTCAATCCATAAACATGACCAATTTCTCATTTATTTAGATCTTTCATTTCTCTTAGTGTTATATAGTTTTCCGTGTATAAATCTTCTATATCTTTGTTGAATTTATTCTGAAATATTTTCTTTTTTTTAACTGGTTTGATTTGATTTTGTTTCTAAACACTTGGGGAGTATCTAGAACACAACATTTTGGGGGACTTGTTTCATAATATTTGTGCTTGGGAGGTTTCTGGTGTCCTAGGAAACATCATCTTGGGCACTTATGCTCATATATAACGGGATGCTCAGCACCCTCGTTTTTTTTTTAATATATGAAATTTATTGTCAAATTGGTTTCCATACAAAACCCAGTGCTCATCCCAAAAGATGCCCTCTTCAATACCCATCACCTACCCTCCCCTCTCTCCCACCGCCCCCCCCCCCCCCCATCAACCCTCAGTTTGTTCTCAGTTTTTAAGAGTCTCTTATGCTTTGGCTCTCTTCCACTCTAACCTCTTTTTTTTTTTTCCTTCCCCTCCCCCATGGGTTTCTGTTAAGTTTCTCAGGATCCACATAAGAGTGAAACCATATGGTATCTGTCTTCTTCTGTATGACTTATTTCACTTAGCGTAACACTCTCCAGTTCCATCCACGTTGCTACAAAGGGCCATATTTCATTCTTTCTCATTGCCACGTAGTACTCCATTGTGTATATAAACCACAATTTCTTTATCCATTCGTCAGTTGATGGATATTTAGGCTCTGTCCACAATTTGGCTATTGTTGAGAGTGCTGCTATAGACATTGGGGTACAAGTGCCCCTATGCATCAGTACTCCTATATCCCTTGGGTAAATTCCTAGCAGTCAGCACCCTAGTTTTATTACTTAGCTAACTGCTAATATCTGAAATATCAGGTCTGAGTTCTGTAGCATATTTGCTCCTTTGCTGCTACAGCAGAAGAGACTTGATTTTTTATATTGGTCTATATGTAAAATTTTATTTGGGGTTTTTGAAGAATTATCTTTTTTTTCAGAATGCTATTCTTTTAGACCATTCTTCTATAGATAGTATAAGGACAGTGACACTGAGATAAGTTACAGGTGAGAAGTCAGTTTGTTTAGAGTTAATTCCTCATCTGACTTTGGTTGTGGAATATCCGTCCATACGTTTGGAGATGATAAAGGACGCCCCCTCAACTCCTCCCCTTTGGTGCCTGTACCAGCGTGGGATGTAAACTGTATTTCAGGCTGATACAATTTAAAGGACATATCAGAATGACTTCTTTTCCCTAAAAAGATATTATATTCCCTAATGAATTATATTTTCAGTAGGACTTAAATTTCTATATATGGGTCACTCCTGAATTTATATGATCAGCCTGGACTCCTCCCCTGAAACCATGGATGTGTATCCAATTTTCTGCTTGAGAGTTCCACTTGGCTGTGTAATAGGCATCACTCACTTACCAGATCCAAAATAAACTGAATTTTACACAAAATCTGCTTCTCCTGCTGTCTACCTCGTCTTAGCAAATGGCAACTCTGTTCTTCTAGTTATTCAGGCCAAAAGCCACAGTCATGCTTGACTCGTCTTTTGCTCTGACGCCCCACAGTCCTATCCATTGTCAAATCCTCTGGTCCCAACTTGGGACAGTTGACCATCCCACCACTTGCCCACCATCTCCACGGCCACCACCCTGATAGAAGTCTCCATCATATATAAAACTTGTCTTTCTTCCCCCAGCCTTCTCTACTTCACTGTTCTTTCTTAGCAGATCGGCCAGACTTCGGTTATACCTCTTTTGAAAACTCCCATTGGCTTTTCATCTCAGGATAAAAGACCAAGTCCTCAGAACCACCTTCAGGGCACTGTGTGTCCCCAGCCCCTGGTTACCTCCCTGATCTCATCTTTCACTTCTCCCTCATGATTTCATTCACCTGCAACCATACTGGCCTCCTTGCTGTTCCTCAAAGATGCCAAGCCTGAACCACTGGGGGCCTTTGTTCCTGTTGTTCTCTCTGCTTGGAACACTTTCCCGTAGATATCTTAATGCTATTGTAAAATGAAGTAAAAATTAGAAGTGTTGCCAGGTAGCATCTTCTCACTGAGCCATTCCCCCAGATCTCCCGTATCAGATATCCTCTCCCCCAACCACCTCCTGCCACGCTCACGTTTATCCCCTGCTCCCTTCCCCAACTTCGCTTTCCTCTATAGCACCTGTTGCCATCAGAAAATGTCTCCCTGCTTAGTTCTCTGCTAGAACAGTGCTTGCACAGTATGATAGGCATTTAATACATATTTGTCCAATTAATATAATTACATATAAAAAGACTAATGGCTAACATGTATTTATTCACTTATTTAACCCTTACAAAAACCAAAAAACTTAGGAACCACTTTAATCCCAATTTTACATGAAGAAGCTGAGCAGAAACGTTGAATCATTTACCCAAGCCAGCGAGTGACCCAGTGAATGCCCTTAACCAGTGTGATGCAATACACTGATGATATTTTTTAGGAAAAAATCTTGTAGGTAATACTAATGGTAAACAGTTTGGTTTACTTGGAAAAGATTACTGCTTATGATTCAATAAGTATTTTAAAAGCAGAGCTGACTAGGAAATGCCCTGTATTTTGTCATGGTTTGTGAGGAGAAAAAGTTTACAGATGCATATCACGGGAAATCACTAAAGTAATCCCAACATACACAGCAAAGATCATGTTTCTTTCTTAAATAATTCTGTCAATTAATGAAGGAGTAGATGAGTGTGTTTTACTGATATGATGATATGTTGCACTACATGTATTTCATGTAAGATACAAACATTTCTAGTATCTCTTTCATTTCATGGTAGCATTAAGATATGTACAAGTTATTTGCTGAACTTGAAACACTAATGATTAAATGCACTTTCTTTAAAGAATAGTAGATTCCTGAGTGGCCTAAGACATGAAAATACATACAGCTTCCAGGAGAAAATATGGTTTATCTACTCCCTTGGCTTGTGCGTGAAGCTGTTTGAACTGTTCCGTTTTGGGGGGTTTGCCAGTGTTAGCTTCATGTGGATATTGTCCTCATAATTCATACAGTGTGTTCCCAGAAACAGTTTTAATTAGAACACAAATTACTACTCCCAACAGAAAGTCTTTTTAAGTAGCCAAGCATAATAATGAAGACGAAAGTGTTTCTGCCTATGACACCGTAATATATTTACATATAAATTTCCAAAATCTCACCTTTGTTCACAACAGACACTCATTGAGAACCTAGGGGTGGGTGACTTTTGTTGAGTGCTGGGTGGGTGGGAAGGGGTTGGGCACGTGGTTGGTCCCTCCAGTGGTTCTCTTTGTGGAAGAGCCATCATGACGCAAAACCACTGCATCTCTTAGGGATCATGCAGGGACTCTGGGTCACAGGGAAGGCTATATGGAGGAGATACCCTTGGGTGGAAGTGATTAGGACAAGCCAGATGGATGTGTTGGGTGTGGGTGGGGTGGGACCTGTGTTCCAGGCTGAAGGGCTGATATAAGAAGTTTTAAGGAGCCTGGGTGAGACATGAGGGGTTCAGTCTATGAGGGGGTCCATTCTATGAGGGGTTTCAGTCTGTGAGGGGGGTCAGTTTATAAGGGGTCTAGTCTATATGTAGGGGGCCCAGTCTATGAGGGTTTAGTCTGTGCGGTGAGAGTCCAGACTGTAAGAGGTCCAGTCTGGGAGGGGGGGATGGGTTCCAGTCTATGAGGGTTTAGTCTGTGGGCTGGGGATCCAGTCTGGGAGGGGGTTCAGTCTGTCGGGTCTCATCTGGGGTGAGTCTAATCTATAAAGATTCAATCTGTGGGTAGTCCAGTCTATGGGGGTCCAAACTGTAAGGGGTCCAGTCTGTTGGTGTCTGGTTCCGGTCTATGAGGGCTTAGTCCGTGTGTGTGGGGTCAGTCCAGTCTTTGGGAGCAGTCCAGCCTGTGGGGGTGGGGGGCAGCGGGTTCAGTACTCTGGGCTCTGCTGCTGCTGCTGCGAGTGCTACTTTTTCATCCTCCAGGCTAGTAATTTAATATATGTTGTTATTTTTTTCCCTCCTGCCCCTGGAAAACCCACTGAGATGTACAGGGTTTAGATTGCTTAGAAGGTAAAGAAAACCAAGGTCCAGTGTAATCATGAACCACCCAGGTTCAAGTCTATGAAATTTCGAATATACAATCATGTTTTCTGGGAACTTTCTTCTCTTTTAATGTAAGCATGTGTGACTATTAATTTTCCTCTTAGCACTGCTTTTGCTGCAGCCTCTAAGTTTTGCTATGCTATGTTTTCATTTTCATTTGTCCAAGATATTTTCTCATTTCCCTGTGATTTCTTCTTTGTCCCCATGGCTGTTTAAGAATGTGTTGCTTAATTTCTACATTTTTATGAATATTCTGGTGTTCTTTCTGCTGTTGATTTTCTAGTTTCCTTCCACTGTGGTTGGAAAAGATACTTTGTATGATTTCAGTCTTTTAAAATGTATTAAGCCTTGTTTTGTTTTGTTTTGTTTTGTTTTGTTTTGTTTTGTTTCCTAACATATGGTGGAGAATGTTCTGTGTGAACTTGAGAAAAATGTGTACTTTGCTGTCGTTGGTTGGCATTCTGTGTATGTCTGTCTGGTCTTTGGTGTTGTTCAAGTCCTCGGTTTCCTAACTGATGTTCCTCCTGGTTGTTCTGTTATGGAGAGTAGGGTGTGGAAGTCTTCTACTATTTTTATAGAGCTGTCCTTTTCTCCCTGCACTCCTGTCAATGTTTGCTTCGTGTATTTGGGAAATCTCATGTTCCGTGCATATTTGGTGCTTTTATCTTCCTGGTGAATTGACCCTCCCATCATTTTATGATGTCCTCCTTTATCTCTGGTAACAGCTTTTACTTTTTATAACCATGCTTTTAATATAATCATTGACTTAAATATTTTTGCAGTACTTTTCTAAATATTGTCTTATCTGTTCTATCCAATTTGAATGAAATTTAACACTTTTCATTAAATTTCTTTTTTTAAAAATTTTTAGTGTTTATTATTTATTTTTGAGAGAGAGAGAGCGAGCGAGCACAAGTGGGGTAGTGTTAGAGAGAGAGAGGGAGACACAGAATCTGAAGCAGGCTCTAGGCTCTGAGCTGTCAGTACAGAGCCCAACATGGGGCTCGAACTCATGAACCATGAGATCATGACCTGAGCTGAAGTCGGACACTTAACTGACTGAGCCACCGAGGTGCCCCTCATTAAGTTTCCAATGAGTTCTTCAAAGTATGCACACTTTAAGTATCTCACACATTATAGAACTATCAAAAAATGTTGTCGTTTTTAAAGTTTTATATTTTAATTCCAGTATAGTTACCGTACAGTGATATATTAGTTCCAGGTGTACTATAAATATAGTGATTTAACAATTCTGTGCATTACTCATTGCTCATCATAAGTGTGCTCTTAATCCCCTTCACCTGTTTTACCCACCCCCCACTCTCCTACAGTTATAAAAATTTTGGTAAGTAACAACTGGTTATTAATACTCAAATTTGAGAACCGTAAAAGCACATGGAAGAGTAGAGTCATGTTTAGAACATAAAACATCAATTTCAGAAATTATCCATTTATTAAGTTATATGTTGTACACATATTTATTTGACTTAAGGAAACATCTCTAAAGTCAGCAATCTCAGGCTTGTAAAGTTAAAAATCTAGAAGGCATCGCCATGGACTTCATTGTTTCTGATATCCTTAGTTGATAAAAAACAGGGCTTGTGGGGCACCTGGGTGGCTCAGTTGAGACTCAGTTGACACTCAGTATCTGACTTTGGCTTGGGTCATGATCTCACAGTTTGTGAGTTCGAGCCCTGCTTTGGGCTCTATGCTGACAGCTTGGAGCCTGGAGCCTGCTTTGGATTCTGTGTCTGCCTCTCTCTCTGCACCCTCCCCCACTCATGCTTTCTCTCTCTCTCTCTAAAAAATAAATATTTTTTTAAAAAACAGGGCTTATAAAAAACATGCCTACGCAGTAATACATTTCTGACTATATCAGAATACACATTTTGGCCTGAGATGCTCCTGAATTACAGTTCTGATGACTTATGAAAACAAACAGGCTCCCTACTCCAGCAAAACCAATTTCCTCATGCCCTGCAAATAGGATGTGTACCTTCCAACCTCAGGTTTGCTCTCGTGTTTTTCCAAGTTCAATAATGCTCTTTTGACTCTTGTCAGGCCTCTAGATCCTTCCTTTCCTTTCACAGCATCAGAGTAAATCCCTCACCATCCCACCCAGGCTCCTCATAATGCCTGTCTTTGTACCAGGCCTTCATCCCGGAGCGCTGTCCGCACCCCACGCATGCCCAGCACACCCATCATTTAAGTCCTCTTCACTGTCCCCCTGAGGGTGTCTCCTCCACTGAGGCCTTCCCTGTGACCCAGGGCAACCTGCATAAACCTCAAAGGATGCATTTGTGGGCTTTAATTCCTCCCCTCTAAAATGTATGCTGTGCTCTCTGTGATCCCAGGGGTACTTTCACTCTTTCCTGAAATTTTTTGTCTCTACTGATCATTATGCATCATGATAAGCATTCATTCATTTACTCAACAAGTACTTATGGGGGAGCCCCTTCCATGTGTCTGTCATTGTTAGCCAGTGGGGATCCAGCCATGAAAAAAATGGACTCCCTTCCCCTCTAGGGGACTACTGGGTAAATACCCAGTAGTGCGATTGCTGGATCATAAGGTAGTTCTATTTTTAACTTTTTGAAGAACTTCCATACTGTTTTCCACAATGGCTATACCAGTTTGTATTCCTACCAATAATATATGACACCTGTTGTTTCTTGTGTTTTTGATTTTAGCCATTCTGATAGGTGTGAGGTGATATCTCATTGTAGTTTTGATTTGCATTTCCCTGATGATGAACAGTGATGAGCATCTTTTCCTATGTGTTGGCCATCTGGCTGTCTTTGGAGAAGTGTCTGTTTGTGTCTTCTGTCCATTTCTAATTGGATTATTTGTTTTTTGGGTTTTGAGTTGTATAAGTTCTTGATATATTTTGGATAATGACCCTTTATCAGATATGTCATTTGCATATATTGTCTGCTATTCCACAGGCTGCCTTTTAGTTTTATTGATTGTTTTCTGTGAAGAAGCTTTTTGTTTTGATGTAATCAAGTAGTTTATTTTTGCTTTTGCTTCCCTTGTCTCAGGAGACATCTAGAAAGCAGTTGCGACAGCTGATATCAAAGAGGTTGTTGCCTGGGTTCTCTTCTAAGATTTTTATGGTTTTAGGTCTCACATTAAGTCTTTAATCCATTCTGAATTTATTTTTGTGTATGGTGTAAGAAAGTGGTCCTGTTTAATTCTTTTGCATGTGGCTGTCCAGTTTTCCCAATACCATTTGTTGTAGAGACTTTCTCTCACTGGATATTCTTTCCTACCTTGTCAAGATGAATTGACCATATAACTGTGGGCTTATTTCTGGGTTTTCTATTCTGATCTGTTGATCTATGTGTCTGTTTTTGTGCCAGTACCATCCTGTTTTGATTACTACAGCTTTGTACATAACTTGAAATCCAGAATTCTTTTTTTTTTAACGTTTATTTATTTATTGAGAGAGAGAGAGAGAGAGAGAATATGAGTGGGAGAGGGGCAGAGAGTGAGAGGGAGAGAGAGAATCCCAAGCAGGTTCCACACTGTCAGCGCAGAGGCCGATGTGGGGCTCGATCCCAGTAGTGCAGGATCACGACCCGAGCCAAAAGCAAGAGCTGGACACTCAACCAAGCCACGCAGGTGCCCCAGAAATCCAGAATTCTGATGCCTCCAGTTTGCTTTTCTTTTTCAGGATTGCTTTGGCTATTCAGGGTCTTTCATGGTTCCATACAAACTTCAGGCTTATTCTAGTTCTCTGAAAAATGCTGTTGGCATTTTGATAGTGATTGTATTAAATGCGTACATTGTTTTGGGTAGTACAGACATTTAACAATATTTATTCTTCCAATCCATGAGCATGGAAATGATCTAATCCCACCCTAACTTCTGTCCTTTTTTTTTTTAAATTTTTTTTTCAACGTTTATTTATTTTTGGGACAGAGAGAGACAGAGCATGAACGGGGGAGGGGCAGAGAGAGAGGGAGACACAGAATCGGAAACAGGCTCCAGGCTCTGAGCCATCAGCCCAGAGCCTGACGCAGGGCCCGAACTCCCAGACCGCGAGATCGTGACCTGGCTGAAGTCGGACGCTTAACCGACTGCGCCACCCAGGCGCCCCTGTCCTTTTGAGGGAATCACTGCTCCTTGATTAGAATCATGGAAATTCAAATGGTTTTCAGATCGTTTCATGAGAAAATATGGGATTATTAGGGGTAAATCTCTCATGTTTCCATTTGGGAGATGTTGTCAGGCATTTGGAAGAGATCTGGGTGTGTGGGGGGGGGAGATGTCACAGGGATTATTTAAGAAATTTACTTAGGAACGCTGTGAAATGGGAAGAACATGGATTGGACTCAGAAGCTGTGGGTTCCAGGCTCCCTTCTGCCCCTGACAGCTCAGCGTCTGGTCTTCTTGGTCTGTCTGTAACGTGGAGGAGTTCTTAGTGTTGTTTGTTCATTTGTTCAAGATGAGCCTAAGGCCTCTGGTCTAAAGTCCTGTGGTCTCGTGTGTCTTTTGCTGTCTCCATTTCCTCAGGGTAAATCCTCGTGGAATAATCACAGATGTTAGAAAGCCGTTGGATTTTCTGCGTTTGCTAGCCAAGGTTCTCCATTTCCCATGATGATGTTTCTAAAAGCACGTCTTACCTCTTTGAATCCATGGCTTTATACATAAGGCATGTTGGTGCTGAAGCTGGCTTCACAGCCCTGGTGAACGTATGCAATTTGATATTTCACATGATGGGAGGAGGGCCTCTCTGTAACGGCTGGGTTAAGCAGAGGGTCTCTGGTTCCTGTTCTGAAGCAGGCCTTCAGAATTCTGCTGGATCCCCCGTTGCCACATCTAGATGGTTAATTTTACATCTGGAAGTAAAACACCCTGCTTCCTTTGTAGCTCAGGCTCTCAAGCTGTGCTCCCACCAGCCTTCCTTGCTCTTCTCCTACCCTTGGCCACCCTCTACAAAGGTGCTCCCAGAGCCACCAAAGCTCTGTAGACATAACCTCCACCACTCCATACCTGCCTTCAGCCCAGCTGACAACAGTCGCTCGATGTTTTCTTTCTTGCCGGTTCTTTGACGTTGCTGAGAACCCCCCAGTGCCTCCCTCCCTGGGCTCCCCTACCCAGCCTCACCCCTGGCATGGGCCAGGGCACTGGTCCTGCCAGGCCAGAATCCTTCCCTCTGCGCCTGCCACATCCACCCTGCAGGTGCTAGAGCTGGACATGAGCGTAGCAGCGTGCATCTTCAGCTCCTACGCGGGGCTGCTGGGGACCGCTGGAGGACAGCACGTGGCCCGGTGGCTCAGAGCTGCTGCAAATTAAATGGTGCTCATCTCAGAAATGATGGCCCGTTTTATTACCTCTGCCATGACCACGTATTCTCAGTCCCCGGCACCGCTCAGCTCTCCTTTCCCGTGATTCTGGTTAGATTCCTTTCCCGTTCTCTTGTATTCTGTTTACTCCACACATTTATCATTTGTCCTAAGCTGCCAGCTCCATCGGTTGCCTATTAGAACCCGATGAGCCTTTGAGGGAGGAACTTTGTAAATCAATTTACGTGTACTAAAACAGCATCACACTTCTTTGTAAATAAATCCCCCGTAGTTTGGTGCATTGGTTAAAAGACAGTCAGAAATCTGTAGTCGAAGTATTCGATGAGTGAAGTGCAAACAACAGCCACTTTGAAGCTTTTCGCAAATTACAGTTATTGAAAACAAAACTTGCAACGTCTCCCTATGAGAGGAAGAAAGAAACGGAACCAATTTGGTGAGGAGAGCTTGATGGTGTATAAGAGTGTGTTTGGAAATTCTAGAATTGTGCTTTGGCATAACTCAATCTGTGGGAAGTGTCTTGGTGGAACCCCTGTTTTGAATTGGGTAATTTTATGTCTATACTGCAGTGGAATGAGATTGGGAAGGCTGACTATTTCGCAGCCCCCAAATTTGGAGAAGCATTTAAAAATCCATTAATAGAGACATGTTCTTTGACAAGGTTTATCTTTTGAGATTTACTGACGAAAGGTATTATTTGTTGAGGGAAGGTAGCAAAATGACAGTGTTTTCCAAGTTTAAAACATCGTGGCCACTCGAGAAGAATCCATTGAAGATGCTGACAGGTGCAAACGCAGTGATCATAAAATACAACTTTGAAGATGATTGTAAACAATCTGGTGAAAAAATACAAAATAATAAATCCACATTGGAAAAAAGTAAATTCTTCAGATACGCTAGAAATAAAAATTGATTATAATATGTGAATATGTGCCGAGAGTAATTAATGATGCTGAAATTATTTTCTGATATTCAGACAATGAACAGAAAGAAGTTAAATTTTTTCTTGTTTTCACATACATTGATAGAAAGTATTTTAATTTTTTGGAAATAATTAAAAAAAATAGTTTTTAAACAGAATTCCTTTTGTGGGCCTACCAATGTGATAAACCAGTTTGTCAGTCCATAAATGAAAATTTCAGACATTATGTGGTTCTGTTGACTCTCAAAATGGACTTGTTGGATACGAAATCATACAGCACTTCTCTTTGTGATGCTGTTTCTGACCTGCCTTCTCTCTGGGAATGAAGCCCGTCCTTCCTGGCTGTTCCACCTGTTACCGTATATGATTTTATCGTGCTTTTTCTGCTTTATTTGCTCATATGTGTTCATCTACCTAAGCTCTTTGAGAAGAAGATCATTGTCTTTTTTTCTTTTTCTTTTTCTTTTTTTGTTTTTGCATTTGCCAATGCCCAGAACATAATAAGTCTGTCATAAGATTATTAAGTAAATGAATTTACGGATCTAGGGTTGTTGTTGTTGTTTGTTTTTTTTGTTTTTTGTTTTTGTTTTGTTTTATTTTTTGTATAGCTCCCTAATAAATTAAACTATCAGCAAGTATTTGTTTTCAGCACTATACCTCTGTTTTCATTACCCCTGCGATAACCATTTATTCAGACTCTTAGTCACTGAGCAAATGAGACTGAAATATTTCAAAGCAACTAAACCTGGTGTTTTCCCTCATAATGGATGAATAGGGCGTGCTGTCCTATGCATTGCATACAGATGGGGCATCTGATGCCTTTAAAACAAACAAAGCAAGCCATAGGGAAGACAGGACCTGAAGGGAGAGCAATTTCTTGTTCTGTGAAGGGAGTGATGTGCACAGACACCCTTAGTACACGCACCTCGGAGCCCAGGGGCCCGTTTGTGTGGCTCCCAGTACGGCAGAGAGCTCCTGTGTAGGGAGTCAGCTGCAGCAGGAAGTTTGCTACCATCTTGGTATTTTAAGAAGCCATCATGCCCCCTGGGAGAGTGGAGTACTTTGAGTTACTGGGCGCTTTCAAAGGATCAGTGACCTCCCACTGCGTCTCTGGAGGGTGTCAGATGGGATCGGGGTAGCAGAGAAAGTGTGTTGGGTCAGACATGAGGTGAGTGCATTAGAGAAGTGAGGATCTCAGAAACAGTCCTAGCCAGGGTATTTCCCACGGATTTATGCCAAGTTCTTTGGAAGAAAGGACTCCAGCCATGTTATGAGCCCTTGTTGTAAGAGTCCTTGAGGGAGATAACTGAATTTTTAAAAGACATCTCTGAGTATCCTAGATTATTGATGTATGTGTCTAAATACTAAAAAAAAAAAAAAAAAATGGAGTTATTTTAAAATATTTTAAAATGACTGCTTATTTAAAAAATTGCATCACTGTATGTATTGAACAACTTCCTATAGCCACAGCATTTAAAGATAATGTGGTCTGTCGCCTTCTTGTGTAAATATATATTATATATCTCATTGGTAATCCGTATAATGAAAAATAACCTTAAGAGATTATATCCAGAAGATGTTGGGAGTTGGGCAAAATCCTTTTCTGTCACTGGGCTTTTTATTTATATTTTTGGTGTCGAGATCTCTAAACTCGGGAAATACAGCAAACCTGGAATAGGTTAGCTTTCACTGTGGGAAACAGAGAAACCTTTATGTAGAGTAGTTCATAGGAAATACTCCAGATGGAAATGGAAACAGAGTGACTACCTCCTGATATCCCAGCAGGGTCTGTAACTGAGGGATGTTTTCCAAGGGTTCCTGAAGGCTAAGCCTTGTCTTCTGAAGGTTACCTAAAAATAGTCATGTTTAACTCCACTGTACCGGAACTGTGATCTTGACTATAGACGTGTTAGAACTAAGAAACATGCCTGAGTTTTAGCATCTTTTACAAGGACTCAGTGCTGAGGGACTGTCCCTCCCATGTTGGAAGAGCCACCACAAGTCAGTAATAAGTACAGTATTCACTTTGCTCAAGCACCTGCCTTCTCACGAAGTGCAGCTTGTTTAACTGACGGCAACTTGACCGGGGCCCCTTATGAAAAGACTGAGTTGTTCATCATCTCCAGGAATAGTTCTTCAGCCACTGAATTATACATATTTTTATTCAGAAAAGTCACTCCAGGCCCCTCTGGGCAGTGATTCACTCTCTCCCTGTTCTCAATTATCCTGGGCTTGATAGGGAAAGAGGGGATGGCAGTTTTGAGTGGCAGAAAGTCATGGGCGATTGAGCACAGGTGAGTGCCCGGGGATGGGTAGACTCGCACCTTGAGAACAGGTGAGTGGGCCGTAATGGGAATTTTAGACTCTTAAAGTTTTGCAGGAGACGATGAGGCTTAGGTAGGACCCTGCCTTGCCTGCCTCTGCCCGTCAAGTGTACCTTAAGCTGTTCCATCATTCCCCCAACTACACGTCTGGCCGGAGAGCTGAGAAAGAGACAGTGTTTCCCGGATTGGAGTAACGGTGTCAGCAGTGAGTCCCATCAAATGGCAGACGCGAGTTGGAACACCAGGAGCTCCTGGGGACGGTTCGTTCCTAAGATTCATTGATTCTCCATTTAGCCTATTTACGTTAGGCTATTATTTACCCTTTGAAAGTTCCATATGCATGTGTGGAAATATTATGTCCCGAATGAGGTTACTTTATATGTACTGATATGGGATGGTGGCAAAGATGTGATATTAATGAAGAAGCACTAAACACTAGCATTGTGTAGTGTACTCTCTTATTTCTGTTTTCAAATACGGTTATGTAGACACCTGTAGGCTTAGCTGTGCAGGAAGTGTCCGGAAGCATGTTTCGAAAATTGATAGGGGTTGATTCTTGGAGGAAAGATTGGGTGTTGAGAATACCAAGAAAACCTGTTTTGTACACTTTTGTACAAATAAAATTTCTTATTTTGCCGTACTATTTTTCCTTTAAAGAGCCCCCATCTGTCTTTATTCCCAGGGCTTTAAGACTGTATTGTGAAAATTGCTTACCAGATCTTTAAGAACCATGGGTTACTTAAGCAGACTGGAGCTCTCACTACCAATTTTGAATAGTAGTAATTTCACGGCTGCCAATAATTCTGACATGAGAATCAGTTGTCCACATGACAAACAATTTCATTTCGCTGGCACAGTCAGAGCCCAAGTCTTCCTGTGTGGGGATGGGATTGAAAGAGGGAGGGAAGAGATTGATGGGTAATAACAGACTCTAAATGGGAAAAAGTCTGATGTGATGCATTTTCAGAACAGATTCATTTTTAATGTCAGCCTTTGTACTGAGCCCTTAATGATTTGGGTCTTTAATTATCTCACTGAGCAACTCCTGTTGATTTGAGACCAGCCTTTCTTTCTGATTTATTGATTCTGTGCTCAGGGAAAAAAAAATTTTTTTTTCACAGTGTGTTTTGACAAAGAGCCTTTTAACACGTTGCCTCCTATGTTGTGCCCCAGCGACTGTGTGTCAGAAATCTTTATATCTGTTCTCTCCCTACTGGGTTTTACATTTGTAGTAGATTAAAGATGCTGTTTAATTTTTATTATGACTTTAATATATGATTGTGGAATCTTTGTGAGTTTATGAGCTTCGCATTTTGTGGTGATGTGCAGTGGTTGATGGATGATCGTGAATGGTGGCTATATGCTAACAAAACTACATTTTCTCACGATCAAATCGCTCAACTAAACCAAAGGCCTCTGTGTGTACAGCGTAGGAGTGTCTGAACCAAAGGGCATAGGCACCAGGCTAGGACAGGAGGCAACATTTGCCACAGTGCAAGCAAGAGAGCCATTGACTGAAATAAAGGCCACTTCTTCCAACTCTGGGGATAAATAAAAAAGGGGAACGCCAAAGGGGACAGCTGCCAAGTGCTGCAGTAGCAGGGAAGCTTGGCTTCCCCGCCAAAGAGCTGTATGGCTGTAATAAGTTGTGTTTCCTTGCCAATTATCCCATGTTCTTCCCTCACGATTTCTCAGGAACATCGTGGCACGTAAGCTCAAAAACAGTTGTGTTGCAGTGTTTGTGACCAACTGGCTTTGAGAATGGCCCTAAATTCGGCTGATGAATGACCTTCATACATGTGGGCCCTTCATCTGACTGTAAAAATTAGTTGAAAACAAAGAGTCCCTGCCCACCAGAAATGGACATGACGAAAAGCAGAAGGGGAATAAGGCACAGCTCATTTTCATCCAGGCTCTGCTTGGAAAGTATCCCCAAGTTCTCATTTAGTTTTCCAAGGTGAGAAAATACCATGGTGATCTGAGCCCTCTCATCTTCCACAATATCTCTTCAGGGCTGTTTGGTTCTTTCCAGGGCTGACATCTCTCTCGGCCACCAGGGGAACAAGTGGCTTATGGCGATGCCAAGCTCTGTTTGGCCATGGATGACTGAACCATAGTGTCATGGTGTCTGCTTTCATCTTAGAAAAATAAATTATTTATTTATTTATTTATTTATTTATTTATTTATTTATTTATTTATTTATTTTTTATGAAATTTATTGACAAATTGGTTTCCATACAACACCCAGTGCTCATCCCAAAAGGTGCCCTCCTCAATACCCATCACCCACCCTCTCCTCCCTCCCACCCCCCATCAACCCTCAGTTTGTTCTCAGTTTTTAACAGTCTCTTATGCTTTGGCTCTCTCCCATTCTAACCTCTTTTTTTTTTTTTTCCTTCCCCTCCCCCATGGGTTCCTGTTAAGTTTCTCAGGATCCACATAAGAGTGAAACCATATGGTATCTGTCTTTCTCTGTATGGCTTATTTCACTTAACATCACACTCTCCAGTTCCATCCACGTTGCTACAAAAGGCCATATTTCATTTTTTCTCATTGCCACGTAATATTCCATTGTGTATATAAACCACAATTTCTTTATCCATTCATCAGTTGATGGACATTTAGGCTCTTTCCATAATTTGGCTATTGTTGAGAGTGCTACTATGAACATTGGGGTACAAGTGGCCCTATGCATCAGTACTCCTGTATCCCTTGGGTAAATTCCTAGCAGTGCTATTGCTGGGTCATAGGGTAGGTCTATTTTTAATTTTCTGAGGAACCTCCACACTGCTTTCCAGAGCGGCTGCACCAATTTGCATTCCCACCAACAGTGCAAGAGGGTTCCCGTTTCTCCACATCCTCTCCAGCATCTATAGTCTCCGGATTTGTTCATTTTGGCCACTCTGACTGGCGTGAGGTGATACCTGAGTGTGGTTTTGATTTGTATTTCCCTGATAAGGAGCGACGCTGAACATCTTTTCATGTGCCTGTTGGCCATCCGGATGTCTTCTTTAGAGAAGTGTCTATTCATGTTTTCTGCCCATTTCTTCACTGGGTTATTTGTTTTTCGGGTGTGGAGTTTGGTGAGCTCTTTATAGATTTTGGATACTAGCCCTTTGTCCGATATGTCATTTGCGAATATCTTTTCCCATTCCGTTGGTTGCCTTTTAGTTTTGTTGGTTGTTTCCTTTGCTGTGCAGAAGCTTTTGATCTTCATAAGGTCCCAGTAATTTACTTTTGCTTTTAATTCCCTTGCCTTTGGGGACGTGTCGAGTAAGAGATTGCTACGGCTGAGGTCAGAGAGGTCTTTTCCTGCTTTCTCCTCTAAGGTTTTGATGGTTTCCTGTCTCACATTTAGGTCCTTTATCCATTTTGAGTTTATTTTTGTGAATGGTGTGAGAAAGTGGTCTAGTTTCAACCTTCTGCATGTTGCTGTCCAGTTCTCCCAGCACCATTTGTTAAAGAGGCTGTCTTTTTTCCATTGGATGTTCTTTCCTGCTTTGTCAAAGATGAGTTGGCCATACGTTTGTGGGTCTAGTTCTGGGGTTTCTATTCTATTCCATTGGTCTATGTGTCTGTTTTTGTGCCATAAATAATTTATTGAAATAAGAATGGTTGCAACCCTATCCCTAATGACTAACCTCTGTTCTCAAGGAGGAATAATGAGGAGAAGGATTTAAAGAAATACAAACCACTCAACAGAATTTGGTGCCTTAATGTTACAATTTTAGTATAATCTTGGCAGTTTTTCCCTGCCACGTGTGGGTAGAAAACTCATCCAGAAGCCGTTAGATCCAGAGGTCATTGAAATGGCGAGGATCCCTCACCACTTTCAGATTTCCAGAACGCTCACAGCTTCGGTTTGTCCTTTAAGGTGTTTTGGAAGGCTGTTTACACTTCTGAGAAACGGAGCAGGGAGTCCATTTCTCAGTGGTCCCATATGCACTCTGGAAGGGGGAGAGGGTCCTCCCCCTTGGACTTCCTCTTCCGTGCAACCTGGATTAAGCAGCTGGAAGGGGGATATGACCACCCTAAGCTGTGACTGCATTTTTGCACTTAGAAGGGTTCCTTAGCAACTAGTTGAATAACTTCTTCGTTTCTCTCCTCCCACCCTCTCCGCTTCCAAACACCTCGTAATCTCTATTAACTGGTTAAGTATACTCATTAGCTAAACAAAGTATACTCTCTAATACCCTATTTTTCCTTATGACAGCTTGACGGCCGGCTTCATGAAGAGATTTTGCTTCTCTTTCACTGCCCCTCATCTAAAATTTAAAATCCTTCTGAACAGAAAACCCACTTAAAGGCAGTGGGTAAAGAGGTTTTCTCACAAAAGCGTAGATACTAGGAATCGGTTTGAACTGAGCTGAGTCTGCAATTTATTACTTGAAAAGTTATATTTAAGTTTCTATTTATATGCAGTTTATCATTAAGTGGAAAACAAAATAAGGTTGACATTTGGTCATTTCATTTTTATGGTTCATTGTGATTCACAGTTTCATTGTAAAGTGTACAGAGTGAACAAGGCATTAACATACAGAGATCTCTTCAAAGTGCAGAGATCATGGATGTATTTTATGATTTGACAGGAGCCCCGCCCTCTAATCTGAGCACCACGCCATGTGTTGAGGACTGGTTGGTCCTCTGATCTCCATGTGGACCTGTGAGCTTCACTCAGGCTTTGACCATTTATGCCACGTGACCATAGATTTGCAGAGAGTCAGAGAGAACTGGCAAAAATATAGAAGAGTTACCATTTATTGAGCCCTTGCCGTGCCGGCCACTGTCCATGCACTGTTTGTGCCTTGACTCTTTTAATATTTCAGTGCCTACTGAAGTTAACTCAAGTCATATTTTCTACTGACAGTAGGCTGACCCCTTGCTTCGTAATGCACATGATCACACATGTCTGGCTGAACCAGGGTTCCCTGGGATAACAAAGAGGGTCTCTAGAGACTTCCTCTTCCTTGTCTGCAAATTCTTGAAGACTGTCTCTGAAGTGATGCTTGAAATAGAAGAAGAGCCAAGGTAGGCAGGGCCTTCTAGAGATTGGACTGATACATGGTTGTCAGAGTGTGAGAAGCAGAGAAGCTGAACAGATAGGAAGGCAGTCTAGTGGCGGTGTGGGCTGGCACTTGAGCGTGGGGTTCGAGGATCTTGGGCAAAAGAGGGAGAACTGACATGGGCTCCGTTCCTCAGTATTGTAATATGCAACATACGTAGTGCGTCTGTTCTGTGAATAAAATGAAGAGGAGAGGGAGGCCTTGCATAACCAATCCAACATTTACACGGTGCGGCTGTAGATGTTGAAATTGCCAGCGACAAGGAGGGAGAGTGGCGCCAGTTACATTGTAGCTGCGGGACCACCTCTGGCAGGGAGCCTAGTTCACTTTGGCTCCTACAACTGACGGTTGGCGTCCCCTTTGATTCCAAAGGGAGATGATACAGACCTGGCACTTCTATCTTGCTATAAAAGGCAGAGTTAGCTAAACCACGTGAACTTTTTGCCTCTGTCACAAAGGGCTGTATTAACAAAGCACCTACTTTATTGCACACATTGTTAATTTTATTTCTCCTTCACAGGTATTTCTGGATTTTGATACAGCTTTTCAATTTAGCTGCAAAACTAGCCCCTTCAGTAATCTGATAATAGACTGTGGCCTGTTTCTTACTGATAGAGTAGAGCTCATTGGTACTGAGTGATTTCCCTAATATGTGATATTGGTGCAAGACAGATAAAGGGACAGAGGAGAGAGTTCAGAAAATAGACCCCCACAATTATTCTCTCTCTCTCTCTCTCTCTCTCTCTCTCTCTCTCTCTCTCTCTCTCTCTCACACACACACACACACACACACACACACACACACACACGATTTATATGGTAAAGAAAATATTTCAGGCCAATGGGGAAGATAGATTATTTAATAAATCCTGCTAGTAATTTGGATCTCTACCTTAGTAACTCATACAAAATAAACTCTAGTTGTACCAAAGATAAAACTGTAAAATACTGAAATAATAAAATACTAAATGTCATACTGCTTTTTACTTATTTATTCATTTTTTTATTTTTAGAGAGAGAGTGTGCGGGTGGGGGAGAGTGGCAGAGGAAGACAGAGAGAGAATCATAAGCAGGTTCTACACTCAGTGCCGAGCATGATCTCATGACCCTGGGATCATGACCTGAGCCAAAATCAAGAGTTGCACGGTCAACCAACTGAGCCACCTTGGTGCCCCATACTGCTTTTTATCATGCTGAGTTGCAAAAAATTTCTGAGCTCGACATAAAACTAAGAAACCTTAATAAATAATGATATCTTTGACTATAGGAAAATAAAAATAAGGACTTCTTTACAGCTAAAAGCAATTTAAAAAGTGAAGGGAAAAGGAAAAATATTTGCAAAACATGTAACTGACCAAACCAAACTTAAATTTTTGTGTTAGTCAAAGTGCAAATCAACAGGAAAAGTCCAAGCCATTTAAATTTTAAAAATGGGCAAATAATATACATAAGTAATTCTGGGAAGAGATGGCCATTCATTCATTCAACACACATGGATGAGTGTTTTCTACTGCTGTAGGTTTTAGTAGGGCTGGGAATTAGCAGTTGACATGCAATGATCCTGCCCAAAGAGCTTATTTTCTTTTGTGGTTTTTTTTTTTTAAATTTTTAATGGTTATTTATTTTTGAGAGGGAGAGGGAGAGAGAGAGAGTGTTGGCAGGTGAGGGGTAGAGAGAAGGAGACACAGACTCTAAAGCAGGCTCCAGGCTCTGAGCTGTCAGCACAGAGACGGATGTGAGGCTCCAACTCACAAACCATGAGCCAAAGTCGGATGCTTAATCAACTGAGCCACCCAAGCACCCCAAAAGGAGCTTACATTCTGGTGGAGCTAACAGCAAACAGTACATGAATACATTAGCAAAGAAGTAGCAAGTTGATAAAGTGTTGTGGGATAATATGACAGTGTATTAACCATGTGTTTCTGATGTTTTGACATCTTGGGGACTTGACAGCCTTCGAGAGACTGCCCCTTCCAGGTTAGCCACTTTCTAGAGAGAGTAAATGACTCACCTGTGATCACACATGCACACCAACCAGTCTAGAGGCCACAACCTAACTATCTCCTCCATTGGGCTCTTACACTCAGGAACGCTGTTCCTCCCATGCTTAACCCCCCAGGGCCAGGTACCAGACAATTTAGGGCAACCCTTGTATCCTAGAAATTATTCAGACTGAAATGATTAAAACTAGCTAATCGTAGGGCACCTGGGTGGCTCAGTCAGTTGTATCCAAATTCAGCTCAGGTCATGATCTTGCGGTTCTTGAGTTCAAGACCCGCATCAGGCTCTGTGCTGACAGTGAGGAGCCTGCTTGAGATATTCTCTCTCTCTCTCTCTCTCCCTCTGTCCCCACCCCTGCCCTGCTTGTGCATGCACTCTCTCTCAAAATAAATACACTTAAAAAATGTACTTGAACACAGACTAGCCAATCATAAACCCCCTTGCCCTGCCTTGCCAGTTTCTTCCTGGAAACTACAATAAAGGCTCTTGTCCATATTTCCCCACTCTTTCTGCCTCCCAACTGTTCCGGGTGCTTTCCTCATGTGGCCCCCGAATGGTACCATGTGCCTCCTTCTCTCGGAAACCCTCAGTAGCAATCTGCCTTTTCAGTGCCAACCATCCCCTGGTCTGTTGGCCTCACTTTGCTAAATAAAATTAAAACCTACATTAAAAATTTTTTTTTTTTTAATTTTTGAGAGACAGAGTGAGACAAAGTGAGAGTGGGGGAGGGGCAGAGAGAGAGGGAGACACAGGATTGGAAGCAGGCTCCAGGCTCTGAGCTGTCTGTACAGACTGTGAGATCATGACCTGAGCGGAAGTTGGACGCTCAACTGACTGAGCCACCCAGACACCCCTAAAACCTACATTTTAAAACACAAGAGTGGCTTGGAGTTTCCTTAGGCTTGTTGATCGGAGAAGGCTTCCCGGGAGAGATGACATTCACATAAAGATCTTGAAGACAAGGAGGGGCCTGCTGGGCCAAGAACTGGGGAAAGTGCATTCCAGGCAGAGGAAGGAACTTCTGCAAAGGTCCTGTGGGGGGTATGCTTGATGCAGATTCGGAGCTGGAAAGAATGTTAAGATATGAAGTTGGAGAGGCAGGCAGGGACCTGCAGATGAAATCAACAAAATGGCTTTAAAAAAAAAAACAAACAATCACATGGTAAAGATGTTAAAGGTTGATAATACCCACGGAGCACAGAGTGTAGGGTAGGAAACATTCTTGTGCACTGGCAGTGAGATCAGACGTTTGTACAGTCTTTATGGAGGACAGTTTGGCCGTATTGCTCAGGGTTTTAAATACACATGCTCTATAATTTTTTTTTTTTTTAATTGGTATAGCTAGCACACAATGGCTCATTAGTTTCAGGTGTACAATAAGGTTTCACCATCTCTTATGCTGTGCTCAGCGCAAGTATAGTTCCCATCTTTTACCTTACAGTGCTGTTCCAATACCATTGACTCTATTCCCTGCACTGTACCTTTTATTCCTGTGGCTTATTCATCCCATCACTGGAAGCCTGTGCCTCGAAGTCCCCTGCACGCCTTTTACCACCCCCCTCCCCTCCCTCCCTTCCCTATGGCAACCGTCAGTTTGTTTTCTGGGTTTATAGGTCTGATTCTGCATTTTGTTGGTTCACTTGTTTGCTTTTTAGATTCCACCCAGGAGTGAAACCATATGATATTTATCTTTCTTGGTCTTATTTTACTTATCATAATACCTACTAGGTCAATCCATGTTGTTGCAAATGGCAAGATCTTATCCTTTTATGACTGCTTTTATATAGATATAAAATATATAGTATATATAAATATATATATTAGTATACTATATATAATAGTATACTAAATATAGTATACTAAATATATTATATATATGTCATATAGCTGACACACTGTTATATTAGTTTCATATATATATGTTTCATATATATGTTTCATATATGTTTCATATATGTGTTTCATATGTATACATATATGTTTCATATATGAATATATGTTTCATATATGAATATATGTTTCATATATATATATATATATGTATATATATATATATATATATATGAAATAAGAAGATGTGGCATATAGGGGCTCCTGGGTGGCTCTGTCGGTTAAGCATTTGACTCTTGGTTTCGGCTCAGGTCATGATCTCACAGTTTTTGAGTTCAAGCTGACAGCACAGCCTGCTTGGGATTTTCTCCCTTTCTCTCTGCCCCTCCCCTGCTCGCACTGCTCGCACTGTGTCTCTCCTAGAATAAATAAATAAACTTTAAAAAGATGTGGCATATATAGATATATATAATATATATGTCAGTTACATCTTCTTTATCCATTCATTTATCGATGGACATTTAGGTCACTTCCATATCTTGGCTATTACAAATAATGTTGCAATAAACTTGGGGTGCATAAATCTTTTCAAATTAGTATTTTTGGGCTGGGGGGGATAAATTATTGGGTCATTTGGTATTTCTATTTTTAATTTTTTGAGGAGCCTCCATACTCTTTTCCACAGTGGCTGCACCAGTCTGCATTCCCACCAACAGTGCACGACCGTTCTCTTTTCTGCACACCCTCCCCAACACTAGTTATTTCTTGTCTTTTTGATGCCACTTATTCTGACAGGTGTGAGGTGGCATCTCATTGTGGTTTTGATTTGCATTTCCCTGATGATGAGTGATGTTGAACATACTTTCATGTGCCTGCTGGCCATCTGTACATCCTCTTTGGAGAAATGTCTGTTCAGGTCCTCTGCCCATTTTTTAATTGGATTGTTTGGGGTTTTTGGTGTTGAGTTGTATCAGTTCTTTATATATAAATGCACATACTTCTCTTAACCCTAAAATTTCAAGTCTAGAAATTTGTCCAGCAAATCAATTTATTGCCTCATTTGTGATAAAAAAAAAAAAAACAGAACAAACAGAAGTGGAAATAAGCTATTAGAGATTAGTTGAATAAATTATGGAACTTGAATACGACACAGTAGTACGTGGATGGATATGTACCGATATGAAAAATTATAGGGGCGCCTGGGTGGCGCAGTCGGTTAAGCGTCCGACTTCAGCCAGGTCACGATCTCGCGGTCCGTGAGTTCGAGCCCCGCGTCAGGCTCTGGGCTGAGCCTGGAGCCTGTTTCCGATTCTGTGTCTCCCTCTCTCTCTGCCCCTCCCCCGTTCATGCTCTGTCTCTCTCTGTCCCAAAAATAAATAAAAAACGTTAAAAATTATCTATTATTCTTATGTTATATTTGTTCACGTATGTATTTATTGATCATATGATACACATAGACTCACACATACATATACCCTTTTTAGGGAGAAGAGGGCAAATCTGTTGTTTAGGACGGACGTGCAGTAACTTTTAACTCCCATAAGAAAATGTTTGGCTGATGATAAGGAGTGGGATGGTGATGAGGGAAACCTCTGGACTAGTTGCAGCGAATAATATTAGGGGGAAATTGTGAGATACACAGGAGTGTGCTGTACCATCTTTGCAATTTTTCTGGAAATCTAAAACTTCTGAAATAAAAAGTTTATCTAAAAAGTGGATTTTTCCTGGGGTGCCAGGGTGGCTCAGTCAGTTGAACATCTGACTCTTGATTTTGGCTCAGGTCACGATCCCAGCGTCGTGGGATCAAGTCCCACATTGAACTCTGCACTGAGCATGGAGCCTGCTTAAGACTCTCCCTTTCTCTCCCTCGGCCCCTCTCTCATACTCAAGCTCTTTCCCTCTAAAATAAATAAATAAACAAACAAGCAAACAAATAAATAAATAGAAATAGATCTCCCCCCAGATTTTGGAAGTGTATATATTAAAGCATCAACAGAGGTTGTCTTATGTTAGTGGGATAATAAGTGATGTATTTTCTTCTATGTTTATAGTTTTATACAACTACCATGTATTATTTGTTTAACTTTTAAAGACTATTTGAGGAGATTTTTTGAACTGTTGGGCTGGCAGAACATGGCTAGTGTATTCTGGACTTTATTGTTCTCTCCTAACCTCCCTACTCCCCAAATTTATTTGCCTGCTTTAAAATGTCAGCGAGCGGGTGTTTTTATTTGAAGAAGAAAGAGAAGTTTCACAATGATGGTGTATGATTCAGGGCTCATTCAGTTACAGTATTAGCAACCCAATTCACCTGGGCTTAAGCAAAAAGTATTGCTTCAAAATTGAAAGTCAGCGGGGGGAAAGCAAGCATTTGACACAGTTGGATTCCAGTCCAGATCTGTTTTCATCTTTTAGTTCCGCATCCTCTTCGGTTCTTTATTTTTAGGTAGTTTTTCCGGCTGACAGCCCCTCCACCCTGCACAAAGAACTCTCCTTTTGTTCCCAAAAGTTCCAGCAGAAACCAGGGCAGGTGAAGTCGCTGCCTATGGCCCCTCGGCCACGGTCTTGAATGTCCAGGCACTGGGACAGAGCACCTGCCATGGTTTCCATTTGTGCCTCCAGTAGAGGCACTGAGTTTGCTCCCGACTCTAAAATCGAACAGTTTTACAAGGTAATCCGTGTAACAGTGTAGTCAATTAAAAAAAATAAAGGAATATTTTATCTCTTTGGAAATCCTGCCATAGCTTTGCCTTATAAAAGAGACATGTGGAGCTGGAATGTTTTCCAGACTTTTTCAATAATTGTCCTGGGGTGAGAAAGCTTGAAAACTGCAGCTTTAAAATTATCCCAGGAATCTGAATGCCTGCAGAAATATCCATCTACTTAAGTTATACATTCATATTCATGTTCAACAGTAATTGTCTTAATAGACGAAAATGTCATTCTCTAAAAGCTGTCATTTACTGACTAAATTCTACTTATAATTCTTGATGATGTTCTTCATTATATTTGGGAATGTAAGAATTTTCCACTCAGTTGAACAAGTAGTTCTGGTAATAGATTTCAAATTCTTGCTTTCATAGGAAAATGAGACTTTCGAAGAAAACAGCTTATGAAGCTGTGTCAGTTTTCTATAAATACACAGTTTGGGGTTCGAAATGGCTCCATTTTGGCAGCCTCGTTTGATATTCTAGAATATTTATCTGCCTGGATCCTTTGAAAGTAGATCAGAGTTCCCAGCTAAGCAGTTTGCTGTCACAATGATGGTACTTTTCACTGAATTTAGGAAAAAAAGAAATAATACCGAATTCAATATAATTTGCAGTGAAAAAAAGTAGGCTACCTTAGGGGCAAGGGAAGATAAGCCCAAAGCAGGCTATAGGAATAATACTTGAATTCACCCAGAATTTAGAGGAAACAATGGATTCGGATTTGGGTTACGTTGTGCTAAAAACTCTCAAAATGGTTCTTAACTTTTCGTATGTCAGAGAACTAGAATTTGGGATTCTCTAGGCACCAGAAAATGTTTCTCTACTCTGACCTCCTGGCTTGCTGTTCTGTTGTTCAATGTAAAGCAGAGAAGATTAAGAATCTGGGCTCAACTTCTTCAGTGTTGCCAAATTTTTGGCGAATGCAATGTTGGTTTTCAAAATCACAAGGGAAAGACCCTTGACCTGGACATACTTCCTGTGTTTCTACTGATGTTACCGGGCCTCTGGCTCTGGTCTGGGTTTCGGCCAGGCATCGCTCAGGGTTTGGGATAGAGGCAGTGGGCTGTGTTCATTTTAGCAGCCATGTGGCATGAAGGGTCAGAGGGCTTTGTAGACAGTCCACAGGAAATGGCTCTGGTAGTTTCCAAAACTACTAAATCTCACAAAGTCTGTTCGGTTGACTTGGCAAGAATTGTTTGACAGGAAAGCTTGTATTGGCCTTGGAATGGCTGCTGTTTATTGAAATTGTGATACTCGTTTTCTCCAGATATTGACTCTGTAAGAACTACTCTATTGTCAGGCCTGGTACAGTTTTTTAAGTATGCCTAAATTGCGAACACGTTTGTGAAATGTTTAGCGTGATGTGTCATGCAAAATAGATGCTTCTGCCATTTACTCGCTGGAATTCTCAGGCATATAAAGTCACCTTGAACACCAAATTAGCAAATTCTGGCCATTGCTCCTAGGGGAAAACAGGGTTAGGTGCCTGCGAGCCTCTGGTCACACCTTTTTCATCAACCCATCAGGACATAACCTTATTTATTTGTGTTTCTGTTTAATATGTATTACTGATGCATTGCCATTGGACTCATGGCCAGTACAGCACTACAGTTCATGCCTCAACAAAGCTTCTCTAGCACATGTATTTTTGCCAGAAGACACATTCCATCTTTTTTGTAGTCAAGAACACTAGCCAGCATTTCAGTACGGAGCTTGGGAGCCATTTGAACAACACAGTCACCAGCAGAAAACACTGGCACTAAATCGATTTCAAAAAGAAACTCATTTATAGTATGAGGGCCGAAACAAGAAGGCAACATGTCACCTCGGTTGACCCACCCTGGCGTCCTGTGAGTCGGGACTCAAATTTTCTCCCCTCTGCCCATGTCCACCGATGACCACAAAAGGGCCACGAGGATTGATTTTGGTGTTACAAAGAAATTTCAGCAAGTGGTGGAATTTACAAATATGGAATCCACAAAGAATGAGGACGGACTGTACTCGCATTTTAATTTAGTTCACTACACATCTTTCTACAAATTTATAAAAATTAGGCATTTCCTGGGGCGCCTGGGTGGCGCAGTCGGTTAAGCGTCCGACTTCAGCCAGGTCACGATCTCACAGTCCGTGAGTTCGAGCCCCGCGTCAGGCTCTGGGCTGATGGCTCGGAGCCTGGAGCCTGTTTCCGATTCTGTGTCTCCCTCTCTCTCTGCCCCTCCCCGTTCATGCTCTGTCTCTCTCTGTCCCAAAAATAAATAAACGTTGAAAAAAAAAATTAAAAAATTAGGCATTTCCCCTTTCTGATACTGGCCAAAATCCTGACCAGAGCTGGAGTCCCTGTAACATCAGTGGAAATACAGGAAGTACGTCCAGGTCAAGGGTCTTTCCCTTGTTCTTGATTTTGAAAACCACCATTGCATTCTCAGAAAACTTGGCAACACTGTGGAAGTTGAGCCCAGATTTCTACTCTCAATCTCCCCTGCTTTACATTTAGCAATAGAGTAGCAAGCAAGCTAGCAGATAAAAGTAGAGAAGCATTTTACAGTGCCTGGAGACTCCTAAAATCTAGTTCTGGTTCTCGAACACATGAAAGGAAGAATCGTTTTGAGAGTTTTTAGGACAGTTTAGCCCAAGTCTGATTTCACTGTTTTTCTAAAACTGGGTGAATCCGTGTATTGTGGATTTCACCTTACACTGCTCCTAGGTTAGCTTTTTGCTTTTTTTAAACTATAAATTATATTAGGTTCAGTATGATTACCTCCTTGGGTAAATACACTGTCATTTAAAAGCTGACATTTCCACGTTGTAGTGACAATAGCTTTGTCTTTAGTGTCCAAAGGATTTTTACTTCCGATTTGCAAAAAGAAAAAGAAAACAAATTAAAACCCCACCAAAATAAAAATCCTGTGCAGGGATTTTAACTAATAAATGAATTGCAATTAATTATCATCATGTCCCTGTTTTTAAGTACACCCTGAACCGGCTTTAGACTTCTTCCAGTAAGAGCTGAGCTGGGGATCAGGAGAGGAATGGAAGGCTATGCCAGATCTTTCTGGCCGGCTGCATGGCCTCTTCTGTGTCAGCTTAATTTTGTTTAGGATCGTGTGGCTTCTTAGGTGACATCTCTGTGATAAACCACCATGTGCTTTGCATTGTAAGATGTTTCTTAAGTGTCCATCTTCCCGCGAACCTTAGGTCATTCCCCAGTATTTACTGGGGAGCCCTGTATAAATGAAGGAAGCCCTGTATTTATTTACTGCAGGAGCCCTGTATAAATGAAGGAAGTTTTCTTTTTCTCCAAACACATGGTGCCTGTTCACCTGCTCCTAGAAAGGAAAACTAGGGTTCTTTTCTGCTCGAGTGGATAAATCCCGGATCTTAGAGGCCAAATAGGATAGAAGCGTATTTCTCATTCATGTAATACCCAATTGGGAGCCCAGCCAGGGGCCAGGGGTTCCCCTCCAGCTGTCATTCAGACCCCTGGGCAGGCAGAGACTAGTAGATATATATATATCCAGCCAGTAGCAGGGAAAAGAAAATGAATAGGAAAGCAGGCAAGAAGTTTTTATGAGGCCCTACATAACACTAGAAAAATGTGTACCGTGCTTTACCGTGGGCCAGACCCTGTGCTGAGCACTTAACATCTGTTATCTCATTTAATCTCCAGATCACCATTACGAGGCAGCTTCTGTTAGTATGACCCCAATTTTACAGCAGAGGAAATCGTGTGGCACCAAGACATGTAACCTGCGCACAGCACATAACCTGGGAATAGCAGAGCTAGGATTTGAACCCAGACCACTCGTGGAGGGTGAGGGAGGCTGGATGAAGAAAATGAGCAGCGCTGGGAATGAACAAGAGTGACGTATCACCCCTCTTTGGTACTTCCCGAGGGTTTCACACAGTGTGCACCCTAGTGACTGAAGGTCGTCGAACTGGGTGTTATTTTAGATTCCCTACCAGTGAGGTACCGTTGTTCCTTTCGGATCACAATGCCAGAGACTAGGCCCAATGGGGATGTTACAGTTACATAATCCCCACTTGACAGACAGAGAAACTGAGGTTCAGTAAGTAAATGCCTCGCCCACAGTTACATGATAGGTCAGAGCTGTCTCGTAAAAAGTTCATCTGATTTTTGGGGGTTCCTTCTAAGCAATAGCTTATCACCATCAAAAAAGATAACCAGTTGTAAAATAAACCTGAGATTTTCCTGAAGTTTAGCCATATTCACTTAAAAAAATTTTTTTGAGTAGTGTAATATTAGTTTCAGGTGTGCAGTATAGTGATTTAACAATTCCATACATCACCCAGTGCTCATCACAAGAAGTGCGATCCCCAAGGTTAGCCATTAAAAAAAATAATAAATCTATCATTTGGTAAATAGCTGTCCATATCACAAGCAATTTTAGTCAGTACCAATGCCTCAGTCTTTCCAGAGTTGGAATGGACACAAACACTAACCCTCTCGGACCTACGTGCTCAGCCCCAGAATCAGGCCAGGTAAGGGATGTGGTGCTGGGAGTTGGCGGGTCACATGCTGCAGGTGGCAGTGGCTCAAAGGGTCCCGCTGGTGGCGCTCGGGACAGCCTGTGTGGAAGACATCGGACCCGCGGGTGGTGGACGTGGGGTCCCCAGGTTGTCTTGTCTCCTGGTGACTTAAGTCAACTGCTAACACTGTAAGAAAGGTCCTTCCACAGCACCAACCTGGAAATGATCCATATTTAGCTGCTTTGTCAAACAGCAGCCTTTTTATACATTGCCCAGATCCCTTTTGAGCCGAGTTTGAGTTCAGTTAAGTGAAAAGCTGTCACAAAGTAAGTTCTTATATTTATTCAAAGGTATAAATTCCATAGATGAATCATCTAACGTTTGGCACTTGATTAACTCTTCTCGGTGAACCAGAAATTAAACCAGTACTGTTTTCTGAATGATTTTCTAGCTTTTTTGAAGTGTGCGTAAGCGTGTGTAGATGTGTGCAAAATAAGTAGTTTAACTGACCCTCCAATTCGTTGTATTAATGAGCTCCTCCTGCAGCTGTGTCCACTGCCGTACTCTATTCCTCCATTTTTAGTCTTTTAAATATAATTTTAAGAAGTAGCCTCATTAGGCAAAGTTAAAAAATAGACCCATTATTTATGTAAAACCCCTTGCTGGTATCATTATTTCATATAAATGTAGCTGATTACAGTCAGCAGCCTCCCACTATTGCTGGATTATAAACACGAGCTCATTATAAATTTTTTTTTTTTTTTCAACGTTTATTTTATTTTTGGGACAGAGAGAGACAGAGCATGAACGGGGGAGGGGCAGAGAGAGAGGGAGACACAGAATCGGAAACAGGCTCCAGGCTCTGAGCCATCAGCCCAGAGCCTGACGCGGGGCTCGAACTCACGGACCGCGAGATCGTGACCTGGCTGAAGTCGGACGCTTAACCGACTGCGCCACCCAGGCGCCCCAAACACGAGCTCATTATAACAAGTACACTATTATCTTAGTTTTGTATGAAACGCTGAGTAATAATGGCTCGGGACAAATGGAAATGTGGGCAGGGTGCAAGTCCGTAGACCCTGCATCTGGCCATTGGAGTTTTGAGTTAAGACCTCTGTCTGCCAGAGACAGTCCTCCCAGAAGATGTCACATTTTCAAGAATCTCTTTTTTTGCTAACACTCAAAAAGAAGAGAGACTTCCCCGCGAATGAGTCACCAAGTATCGAAACTCAGGTGAAGGGAATATTCTGGATGATTGACAATTTCCAAGATGACAGTTGGGAATAAAATGGCTTCCGTCCAACTTTGTGAGTTGGTGGTGGGGCAGGACATGGTGATCATTAGATGTAAAGCACTGTTTGTGTAATTCCTTTACGTTGGATGGCGTTCATTCCATGCATCTCCCATCGTGTGTATTTATAACATGAGTTAAGTAGCACTTCTTTCTCTTCTTGGTCTAGTAAATTCCTGCCTTGCAGTGGTGGTGTCGGTAGTGATTTTGGTTTCAGAGGCATGAAATGAGACCTGGTAAAAGCTGTTGGACAGAACTGAAGTACAGAGGTAGTGGGTGTGCTGTTGCTCACAGCCATTTTTCCTGAGCAGTGTTGAGGGGAGGGGATCAGGCAGCTGACCAGTGCACAGCTCAATTGGTGGGTTTTGGATACAGTTTAGATTTCTTTATACTCTGGTCTTGATGCACCATTGGATACTAAAACCATCTTGATGGATTTCAACTGGCTTTGAAAAAAGAAAACAGAACAGAATAGACAATAACTGTATACTATATATAGTAAGGACAAGAAAAGATTCTTTTCTGCAACTTTTATTTCACTAACCTGCCCATGGGGGTGTGTAAAATGGATGCTGGTTTAGGAAGACTAGCCTGGTCTTTGCTTGTGAGTATGGCGGTCCATGTCCATTTGGACCACTACGTCTCTTCGGCTCTGGTGCCCAGGATGGAGACATAGTATCCGTAAGTGTCACTGACGTATGGTGTGTGCTGCTCTAAGAACAGCCATCTCTCCCTTCCCTGGACTAACTGGAGGACAGGAATGCTTCCGTGAATTGAACAGTGGGATTAACTAAAGTGACATTAACTAGAAACTCGTGTTTTCATGATTCCAGCAGTGGTTGAGCATCTTTATGAGATGCATTATCATACTTCAGCCTCCTTATTTAGCATTTAATTGTACTAAAGTCATTTCGTCTTTACCGATTTGGTAAATTACACCATCGTCATTCCGAAATGAGGAACCTTGGTGTAGCAATGTAGCTGCGGAGATCAAAGGCAGAAAAGATTGCTTTTTCCTTCATTCCCTCATTTGTTCTTTTTTTTAAATTAATTTATGTATTTATTTATTTTTCAATATATGAAGTTTATTGTCAAATTGGTTTCCATACAACACCCAGTGCTCATCCCAACAGGTGCCCTCCTCAATACCCATCACCCACCCTCCCCTCCCTCCCACCCCCCATCAACCCTCAGTTAGTTCTCAGTTTCATTTGTTCTTTAATACAAGCATTTTGGTAGAACAAAGATGATCACCTTGGCCCTTGGTCCAGAGGCAGAAGCATAGGTGTAGATCCACAGGGGCAATTCAGGATAGTAAGTGCTTGAGTAGAGACAGAAAGATGTGTAAAGTTACCTGGGATTTTATTAAAATATTTTTAATGCTTATTTATTTTTAAGGGAGAGACAGCACGAGTGGGGGAGGGGCAGAGAGAGAGGGAGACATAGAATCTGAAGCAGGCTCCAGGCTCTGAGCTGTCGGCTCAGAGCCCAACTCAAGGTTCGAACTCAATAACCACGAGATCATGACCTGAGCCGAAGTCGGACACTTAACCTACTGAGCCACCCAGGCACCCCAAGTTATCTGGGATTTTAAAGAAAGAAGGAGTAAGTGTGGGGTGTGGGAAGACATTACTTGTCACAAAATCATAGAAAGAAAACCCAACAGGCAAATAAGGGTTTTCTAGCTACAGAAAGATAGGTGTCAGAAAGGGGTGGGGCATGCCCTGACTCCAGAACACAGCCCAGAATTTGTTTTGCTTAGTTAGCACATGATGAACTTTGAGCATTGATTATCTTTCTCTTAAAAATTGAATTCAGAGAAAAGTAATTCTAGTTATTCAGAGTAGACGTTAGTGGAGGGCTGGCTACTTAAGGGTTCACTGTGAACGCAGGATTATAATAATGTGTTTCACTTTCATTGTTTCTAGAGGTATTTTTTATTGTTTTTGCTTGTTTGGGATGGGATAGAAATTGGTCTGTGCCATTTTGATTTTGAGTTCTCCCTTACAAATCCAATGTGTCATCCATATCCTGTCCCCAACGAGACTTTGTAGTGTTTATTGAAAAGGGAAGAGAGAGAGAGAAAGTGGACTGAAGTGTGGACAGCAGGGAAGGTGGCCAAATCCAGTGACGAAGCGGGGTATATCTGCTGGGCATGATCAGAAAACAGACGACAGAGGTGAAGACCAGCAGGGGAATCCAGAACATAGAGGGCAAAGGTCAGTTCCATTGATTCAACATAGTTTCCTCCCTCTGGCCTCTCAGGGATGGATTCCCTTGTTCTTTGAGTGTGATGAGGGCTAGTAGAAAGAGCCTGGGTTCTAGAAGACCTGCTTTCAAAGCCCAGGACTAGAACCTCTCTGAGCCTACTTCCTTAGTTTAAAATCAGCCCTAAACCGACTCCCTTCAAGCCATTGCTCGGTGGAGATTCCTAAAGATTTGTATGTGTTTAGCACAAAGCCTGGGGCACTGGAGGTGCTCCTTAAATGGTTTTCCTCCTCCACCCCTCACCTCAACGTGTAATCCTGTTAGCCTCTCTAGGAATTATTAAGGTGACATTGTCACTGCAATGACCAGGGCACACGTTGTATTTAGTTTAGCTTTTTCTGTCTAAAATGCAGAATGTGTTTCTACAACAGAGTAAATTTCAGAGGTGCACACATAGTACCATGGTTTTAGCTTCAACCTTAATGGCCTACCCCATAGTTTTATGTGTACACAGTCAGCCTTCTGCCTCTTGTGACTCAGGCTCCAGTCAAGCTGGCGGTGCGCCCCCTGGGGGAAGCCTGGAGCTTCAGTTCCAGGGGTGTTTGGATGTGCTTACACACTGGTTGAAAGATAATGGACTTGGGGGTGTGTAGGGAGATATTTATTTAACTCCATATAGAGATTGAAAAACCATAGGAAGCATGGCCAATATGGCCTATATATTTACTTCCCTGCTTTTCTGTCTGATTCCTGATCCCAGTCAGATCTAAATATAGAATAACGGTGGTCAAGGCAGCATCGTCGCAAACCAGGTTTTTGTTAAACTCTGCGATATACTTGCGTTACTTGTTTCTACAAAATCTTTGGATGACCTCAGCAAAAGAATTGGGGCTCTTTTCCTTTGCCCGTAATTTGAAAACATTTTGCGTGTCTCTGTGCTCTTTAATAGCATGGATTTCCTCGAATCATTTTATATATATCCACTCCCAAGCCAGTGTAATCATAACAGCCTTGCATGATTATGGAGGCTGTTTACTTCTTTTCATTTTTGTTATATAGTGAGTCTACATGTAATTTTACTGATCTAGGATATTGTCGGGTATTAACTACGGGCCACTTGTTTGATGTGCTGGGGCGTGTTTTAAATGACCCCACTTAGATGTCAGGGTCCTGAAGCTGTCAGGTGCACAGTGAGAAGCTGAGCTGGAATCTACCTTCCCCTTCAGTGTTCGTTTTCTCAGGCCCTTCCCCGTTCCCATGGGTCTTTCTTAGGCAGTGTTAACCCCCAGACGTTTGATATTTGGAAATACACAACACAGACCGCTGTATTCTGTATACAACTACATACAGAGGCACATTCTTTTGCTTTGTAAAATTAAAGTGAATGGGGCCTTGATGTCGGGTTAAGATGCTGATTTGGAGGAAGGCTTAGTAATTGCAGGGGGAGAAGTGTAATAGATGTTCATGGCTCTAGGCTTCTGCGAGATACTTAAACCGAATTCCTCTCCTCATGAAGCGAACTGAACACTTACAGGCAGAAGGTGAGTAACAACTTGTATCACGTAATTAGTTCAAAATACCATGGTCAAAAAAATCTCCAAAGGCTAGAGCTGCTCAGGCCTCCCCCCATGGCCTCACTGGGGCCACCTTGTGGCTGCACAAATTGCAGGCTTTGAGGGACTTGGGCTAATGGATGGCATTTCTTTTGTTGCCATTCAGGAGCCTGGTGAGCTAAGGAGGGGGGGGGGAAGATGATTAGTTTTGAAACTTAATTGCAATTTTGAAGCTGTTGTCAGAAACCCTAGATAGTATGAAAGTATATGGAGCTTGGGTGTTCCTGTGGGGGTGATGCTTAAGACATGGGAGATTTAAACTGATCCAGGATTTAAATACCAGGTCTTCTGTCATTAAGAGATTTGAAAGCCAGAAGTCACACAAGGGCCTTTAAGAGATGGTGGGGGAGGGTGGTGGGGGGGAGTGAGGGGGCGCTGACCTTTGGGAAGAACCTGTGAGCTGGGGGTGGGGGTGTGGGGGAGGTGTCCCCTCTCAGCATCAGCCCACACATTGCCAAGGTTGCAGCCCTGACTCTCTGGGGGCTTGGATAGTGGCGGGGGAGGGGAGGGCTATATTGGGACGTGGTGGCAGCCCAGCACATTGTTAGACCTCCCTCCTGGGTGAGTCACCCTGTCTGGGGGCCGGGTGAGAACCTGATTGTGGAGGCTCGGGGGAAAGCCCACGTGAAGCCTGGAGCCTCCACAATGATATAAATGGAAAGTAAAAAGAGAGAAAAAAAAAAGACACTGAGGGTTTGTAACGATGGAATACATGTAGCTAAGAAAATTCTTGGCTGAGAAAATGTGGGGTGAGCGCTAGGGCCTTTGTTGGAGGGTTTTTGTTGTTGCTGGCCCAGAAAGGGGCCAGCTGGCCCCACCCCTTTGCCATTGTGGAAACAAACAGACAAACGGAAAAGAAGACTTTGCAATGCAATTAGGAGTCTGGGGAGGCAAAGTGAAAGAATGGGGACTATAAAGAATTGAATGCATTCCTACATTTTAGGGGGATAAAAATATCTAGAACGGAGGCTAAGAGTCTGCTAACTCCGATACAGCAAGAAGCATGTTATTGTTCAGTTGCTGCAGGATTGGGTCATTCCCTGTCCTCTCTACACAGCATCCAAGAGAATGTTTTACCCACTGCCTTGGGAGGACATTAGAAGAATGTACGATTCAGTGGGTTTTAAAATATTTCTGTAGAGGGGTGCCTGGGTGGCTCAGTCGGTTAAGCGGCCGACTTCAGCTCAGGTCACGATCTCACGGTCCGTGAGTTCGAGCCCCGCGTCGGGCTCTGGGCTGATGGCTCAGAGCCTGGAGCCTGCTTCCAGTTCTGTATCTCCCTCTCTCTCTGCCCCTCCCCCGTTCATGCTCTGTCTCTCTCTGTCTCAAAAATAAATAAATGTTAAAAAAAAAAATAATAAAATAAAATATTTCTGTAGACTTTAATCACTTTAATTTAATTTTGAATTTTTTAGTAGCTGGTGGACTTTAGGCATATTTAACAGGTGGGACATTTCGAAGGAAAGGTTATTTTGATAGGAAGCCAATAGGAAATGAATTAAACACAGTGGATTAGCTGCCCAGAATTTCTTGCTTTAAGTACTGTTGACCATAATTAAAAAAAAAAATTTTTTTTGAATTTGTTTTTGTTCGTAAGCTTGTCATACCTGGAGACCACTTAGGGCACTTCCAAAAAATAAAACAAAAGCACTGATAGTCTGTTGAGTAGAATTAAGGGGAGCACCTCCAAATGACTCGGGCATAAGGTAAGATCTGGTTGGGACCGTGTGGTCTCTATTTAGAGTCCACTCATTGATTAATCATTTTGGATACACAGATGATTTTGCATTACCTGATGGAAAAAAAAATGCTATATGATGGGTACTGCTTGCATGGCGGTTGAGATTTTCATTATTTTCTAGAGCTGTTTACTTGATCCTGTGTGATGCCGGCCAAACTGTGTTATAAACCTGTTTTGCTCCCCCCGCCCCTGCCCCCGCCATGAAACCATCTGCCCCTATTACAGGGTCCTCAGTGGCTCTGATGCAGGCAGGCCAGGTCCGAGGACCCAGAGGAGGTCCCGCAGGACCAGCTAAGAGAGTGGGGTAGAAATCAAACACGAGCCAGCAGGAGGTGAAAGCAGAGTTCACCGAAGGCATAGGGAGAGTGCAGGCGCGGACAGGGTGTCTGGGAGACACAGGAAAGGGGGGCGTCTCCTCTTTGCTCAGGGCCTGGAGTTTTTACTGAGGCTGCTGGTCTGGTGCATGTGTCCCCGAAGGCGTCCAGGAACCGGTTAGAACAAAGACCAGGGTCCAGGCGTTCTTCCTTGGAGCCAGGGGGTCTTGGCGTTGAGACATCTGTTGTGGGTGGTCTGGGATACTCGTGTGATGGCTTCATCAGGGCATTCTCACCTGGTCCTACCTTCGATGTTACCTCTTCTAGAGAAATCATTTACTCCTTGTCCCTTACAAGGAAGACAGACAGTGTTTGCATTCTGAGGCATGTGTAGAGTGGGGGTGCAGGTCCTAGCAAGAACAGAAACAGGAAAAGGGGCAAAAAGCAGAGTTTTGTGCAGTCCTTCAGTTTCCTGATCTTGGTTTTCGTTATTTGCGAGGTCTCATCCCCAGTGCAAAAGCACACTCCTTTGTTACTTGGTTTAATAAAACCTGGAACGTGCAGGTGATAATTCACTTTGAAACTTGAAAATGAAAATGTAATGGATGTGGTCTTCAAAAATCTGAATTTGCATCAGCCACACTTTGCATCTACGGAGACCTTGTATCTTCTCCCAGCAGCTGACCCTTCTGTTGTCCCACAGCCTGCTCATGGCCCCTCCCCTGCCTGCCTGCCCTCCCCCCGCCCCCAACCACCATCTGCGAGAAAGACCAGGAAGTATCATTTTCATTTCAAAATGCTGACAGTGAGGCCCAGAAGAGATGTGCATTATTCCATCCAAATTGTAACTCATCAGCTATTTAGCAAAGAAGATAAATTCCCATTCCAGATCTCCTGGTTCCTAACCAGGGATTTAGGCCATTAAACCAGGCCTAGGGAACCGACTGTCTGCAGGGCTTGGACTCACTTTCATTTTATCTGTGGGTCAAGGGCAAAGGGATGTCTCCTCATCTGATTACAGTATCTTCTTTTGAAAATCTAACACGGCTTTAAGAGTATTTCAGATGTGAGGGGCCCGGGTGGCTCAGTCGGTTAAGCATCTAACTCTCAATTTCGGCTCAAGTCACGATCTCATGGTTCATGGGATCAAGCTCTATGGCAGGTTCTGTGCTCACATTGTGGAGCCTGCTTGGGATTCTCTCTCTCTGTTCTCTCTCTGTCTCTCTGCCCCGCCCCCACTTGCATACACACGTATGTGCTCGGGCTCTCTCTTTCAAAATAAATTAAACTTAAAAAAAAGAGAGTATTTTAGATTGTATCACAGTGGTCTCCTCTCTCCCTCCCTTATTTGTAAATTCATTCATTAGTTCCTTCCTTCCACAGCTATTTGTCAAATCTGTGAAATTATATATATATATATATATATATATATATATATATATATAATGTATATATATACACACAAATGTATGTTTGTTAAATGTGTGAAATTATATATATATAATATATAATTATATATACATATATATATAATTTCACGGTGGTTGGCAGAGGTATTTCACAAATAGCTGTGGGAGGACGGAACTAATGAATGAATTTATAATCATGATATAAATATGAATGAAATATAATCATGATAGCATCATTGTCCTTCTTATAATATGAAAGAGGGGAGAAAACCAAATCAGTGCAATGTTGTTCTATCTTCTGGAATTAGAATTATGTGTATTGTCTGAAAGGTAAATCCGTAAGGTAGCTAACTCATCAGAAAGGCTTATGAGGGATTGAAATGCCCTGGTTGAATATCTTTGCTGCCTTTTATTACCAGTCACTCTGTGTTCAGTTTTAGACAGGAACTAATTTGAGGTCCTACTTGCTTAGTTGATTTGGTCAGTTAGAAAGCAGTGGGGACAGGGGCCAAAATAGAATCCTCGTCTCAGGACTGCTGCTGGAGGTGGTGTGATACCCTCCGTTGTCTGCAGTGGCACATCGGTTAGCACCGGGTGGTCTCCAGGCTGGTGGAGGCTTGTGAGCTCTCTGAGCCTAAGCCCCTGAAAGACTCCAGCGTTGCAATAGAAAGATGATCTGATGACAGGAACAGACAGGGATCCATCCATCATTTTTCATTCAAGAGCATTTATCCTTAGAAAACGGGCACCTGAGCATCACATAGTGTCTATTAATTAGAAAAGCACAGCTGTAGAAGGTAGTTGTGGAAATACTGACTCCCGAGACAGTAGCCCAGAATTATTTTTCAGTCTGTCTGTAGCTCCAGACTGTAGCTGATGGGGCTTCTGAGCAGAAGTTTTCAGACTTGACACCCCAGACTCCTAAGGTATGCAGGGAGTGGGGTCCAGAGAGGAACCATGGGAGGAGCCCAGTGCGTCGCTCCCATCCCCCAACCTCCCATCCCCCAGAACGGGTTCACCTTTTTTGTGATTTCTGACACCATCAGCACTTTTGCGTCTGCCATCTGTCACTTGTGGGGGCACTTGCGTCAGGGGATGGAATGAAATACTGGCTGTGGTTGTGTTCCCTGCGGTGACTGCTGAGGGCAGCCTCCTGGAGCTGGAGCAGCCATGACCGAGAGGCAGTGGAAGGAGATCAGCCCTGGTCCCCTTGTGCGGAAGAAGACACATTAGCAACCGAGAAGCTCCAGGTTCTCCCTTTGTTTTATTTTGTATAACCTCTCACAGACTACACACAACCTGTTTGGAGAGCGTGGCGAAAACCAACCTTGAAGTCCTAATGTAAAATAAAGAACCTGGAAGTTCCAATGTCATGGTTCTCTCCCTGAAAAAAAAAAAAAAAGTGATGTACTGTAATAATGCAGGGGTTTGAAATTCTCTTATTGATTGCATCTTCTGTTAATTCTAAGATTAGCCTGTGTGGCAGAAGCTGGCTAGCTATTTATCAAACCCATTTCCTTTCCTTCCTGGGCACAGCATTGCATTTTTCCAGTTAATCCTGCAGCTAGATTCAGCCCCAGGAGTGTGTTCTGCCCAGTGGTATGTGAGTGGAAGTGATGTGCGCCACCTCTTGGCCCCGCCCATCGAGCCCACCGTTTCAGAATTCCTTGTGTCCTTTCTCCTTCTGCTGGGTTGATGGAGAGGCGCACCCTTTGTGCTGAATATGGATCAATCTGAAGGAGGGATCTTGGGTTCTAGAGTCACTCTTGGGAGGAGAGCAATAATCAAGGACATATGAGCTGTGTGCACGAGAAGTAAATTTCTACTGCATTGGAGCCATTGTACATTTTGGGGTTTGTTTCTCCCAACAGAGCTTGCCATCAGAATTTCGTTAATTTCATTCATCCTGATGAGCAAACAGGATCTCCAAGAAGCACTTGAAAGTTCCAAGAACAACAGAAATCCTGAACCCAAGTGCTAGAAACCTCCCTTAGTGGATGGTGATGAATGTGTCAGAGAACATGGTTGACCATCTACTGATAGGGTTGAGTAAGGTCAGATTTGCAAAGAACTTCCTCCCCCAGGCCCCCACCTCGCTGCGAGAAGCTACTGGTATTAGTGTGGGTGCTGCTTAAGACTTTCCATTAATGGAACTGGAGATACCCACACAGTACGGGGAGGCAGGACACATAGTGATTCAGAGAAACAGCTCTCAAGTCAGACTGCACGGGTTTGCACCCTGACTCAGCAATTTACTGTGTGATTTAAGCAAATCACTCAATTTCTCCATTCCTTAGTTTCCTCTCTTTAATATTTTTCTTTTTTTATGTTTATTTATATTTGAGAGAGATAGACAGTGCAAGCAGGGGAGGGGCAGAGAGAGAGGGAGACACAGAATCTGAAGCAGGCTCCAGGCTCTGAGATATCAGCACAGAGCCCGACACGGGGCTCGAACCCATGAACCATGAGATCATGACCTGAACCGAAGTTGGACGCTTAACCAACTGAGCCACCCAGGTGCCCCTCCTCTCTTTAAAATATGATAATAATACCTTATTTCACAGATTGTCGTGCGCACTAAACAAGATAGTATGTAAGTGCTTAAACAGTGTCACATAATTTTTCAAAGAAATACCAACTAGTATCACTTGTAGCTAACTGATTCAAAGACACTCAGATTGTTCCTTAGTTTTCTCACTTAGAACTCAAGGTATATTTCTGCCAACTGGTGCAGTAGCTGGGTCCAGATGGAATGTCACTGGTTTATAAATAAGTGCTATGCCACCTTCACCAGAACACTTGAGCCATTCCACACATGTTTCCTGAGCACCTATTCTGTACTAGGAACAACAGCAGCTATGGAAGATACCCAGAAGGAAAATAAAGAGCTTGCAGACTAGTGGGAGAGACAGAGAAGCAACCAAATCCTTCTTGATACCCAGCTTTTGATTTTGTATATAACAGTTGTTAGCACTCTGGACAATGACTGGGAAGACCAGGGCAGTAGGCTTCTTTAGGGCTCAGATCCTGCAGATTGTGGGGTGACGTGTGGCCAGCAGTGCTTGGATTAATCTACCTGCTGCAGCCCAGAACACTCTCCAACCTCAGCCAGTGAAAATGCAGTACTTTAAGAGACAGGCCCCAGGCAGAGGGAGATTTTGTAAAGAACAGACTACATCCCATTAAGAGCAAATAACAATCACACATCATACTTCCAGGACAACAGAGAAAACCGGGATGATCCGAACCCTATCACAGACAGTGTCCCCCCAAGCGTACATTGAGGCATCCCTGAGCACACTCAGCAGGCAAAAAGTTACACCAATCCCTGTCGTGTTTTGGTCAATCGTAGTTGGGATTTTCATCAGCTTGTTCAGACTGTAACACGGATTTCTGTTTGGCAGAATATGCTTTTGTATGTTTAGCTTCTCTGATTCATCAGGAAGTCAAAATCCATCCCCCACATACACCTGTCGTATAGAATTCCCAGTCATGGATGCCTGTTCTTTTTCTTCTTCGCGGCCCCTTTGTATTAATTTCCGCTTAATAAGGTCTAATGGCCCTGTGATTCCCAGAACAGTTGGTTTCTGGCTAAAAGCAAAACAGAAAACCGCCTGTTTTAGTTACATAAGGTGATGTGGCCAAGTACTTGCTTCTGAGGAATCAAGATCTATTTATAGCTGGGCGGTTTGAACGCACTGGAGCAGGGGCGCCACCTGCAGGGCTAGGGGAGAAAAACACCATGTGGGAAAAAAAACCCAAACAAAAAAAAAAAAACGAATCCAAACCTTGCTTTACAGGAAAGGCAGGAAACATAAAAAGAATGGCAAAGAAGCCAAAGAAAGCAAAGAACTCAGCAGGATCACTTGCCGATAAATATGTGTGACGACACATCCTTGCAAGAGTTCTGCCAAATCCCCTTCGCTCCTGTATTTTCTTTCCTTTTGTTTTTCTTTTTCAGCGTGGGGAGAAACTAAAATTTTCCTTCATAGAACTTGCTGCTTCATGCTGCTGCTGGCTGATGTTTTAACAAAAAGCAAAGCATTCTTTGTTTTGATAAGATAAAGTGAATGTTATCGCAAACTCTGTTAGTATGCGTTAGGGAAGGACACTGGCCCTCAACCCACTGCCCCCACACTGTTTTGGTATCTCTCCTTTCCAGAGCCCTAACTATCTTGTCCCCCTGCACCCACCCACCTATTCCACAGAAACAACAGCACTAGTCGAGAATGAAGGGAACATTGGTAATGAAGATTGTCAAACATTAGTTTTTCTGTATGCCATGGAAAACAACCTGGTCCAAGACAAGTTTCCACCAGAATTCTTCTGTTTAAATGCATGCTTCCATAAAGGTAGCGCATTTTTCTTGGACAGACCTAATTTCAAATATCTATGTGCCGTGCGATCTGATCATGTTCCTGGTATGCTCAGCCACGAATCAGCTGTTTAGTTTTGTTTATTTCGAGGGGCCAAGTGGGGTTGATTCGCAGATTTAGACATTTTGTCAGTATCTGTGAAGCCTCTGCTGTTGTGCCCGGGACAGGGGACACAGCAGGTGCAGAAGGTACTTTTAAGAGTTTCACCACGAAGCTCAGGAGTCAGAGTTTAGGTGCCTCCGATGGAAAACCCACTCTTCTCCACGTGAAGCTCTTCGAACCACAGATGGCAACAACAGTCGCTGAGGGGCGACACTTAATGAAGCGTCACATTGTAGCGGTCATTGTGGAGAATTCAGAGGTGTTAAGATGCAGCCCTTACTTCCAGAGTGCTTAGAATCCAGTGCAGGAGAGGGGCTGGGATAGTCATGCATCTAACCGTCACTGACAGCCAGGCTCACCAAGGGCCATGGATTGAGGTACGCAAGGCAAAGGAGGGGAAGATTCAGCCGTGGGGTTATTCGAATCTAAGATCCCTTTGTCCCTGCCCAGCGCACAAACACACCTTTAGTGACAAGAGGACTAAAGTGCAGAGGGCACAGAGCTTAACGGCAGCCGGCCACCTTGTCAGTCTGACACTTTGAGGAGCTTCAAAGACCACTCTCTGTGAAAGGAACAAAGCCTCATCACGTGGAAAAATACATTTCTGTGCAGAAAAGGTCCTTTTAAGATTCCTGGAGGCATCAGACCTATTTCAGATCTTTTTAGGGCTTCTGCTAAGTGGGTGCCAAGTGGGTGCCTCCTGCAAGAAATCAAACCACAGGGGACTTGTGGGAGCCACCTCAGGTATACTGTGGGTCTCATTTGGGCGTTGGGGTTTCCATGAATTGCCCTTTATCCAGAGGTTGGTTGAAGGGTGGCTCTCAAGAATTCCCAGGGTGCTAAGTGCTAATGAGTTTTTTTGCAGCGGTGACATTAACACCTGGATGTGCTGTGTTGGCACAGCAGATATTCACTTATCTGCTGCTTCTTGGTGAAAAAATAAAACCAAGGAGAGACTTAGTTTTATAAAACCCAAATGCAGACTGTGATCGCGTTTGTAGAATCCAGAATAGAAAGAGAGGAAGAGAGGATGGTCCGGCCATCCCCAAGCCTGAAATTCATTCAGCTGCAGGGGGATTATTAGGATTGTGGAAGACCTGGGAAGGTCAACTGCACACATAGGCAGCCCCCAAGGTGTGGCCTTTACTTGGATCAGTTAATTCCCCACAGTCCAAGGTCTTGGCCTCAGCTGATATGTTGACATACCAAGATCGGGTTTTTTGGTCAGAGCAGGATCCCATTAGTCAACAGTGAGCAGCAAGTCAAAACTGATTAGAGGACAGGTCACCACTGTCACTCACCCTCACCCCAGCTTTGGGACTCTCTTATTGGAGTAAGGAGAGCAGAGGACAGGGAGAGTGGAGTAGCAGCGATCTCCACCCCCTTTCAGACACCAGATGCCATAAACAGTGCTTCTGACCACAGAAGTTACTAGGGTATATATCCACTGGGACTACACTGATAATTTCTCACATTAAGTGTATTGGTTAACATTTTTTTAAAAATGCCAATCACAAAAATAGACAGATTGGTCACTGGAACAGAATAGAGAGCCCCAAAATAACCCATGATTATGTGGTCAATTAATCTATGACAAAGGAGGCAAGAATATACAATGGGGAAAATACCATCTCTTCAACAAATGATGCCAGGAAAACTGGACAGTCACACGCAAAAGAATGAAACTGGGCCGCTTTCTTACACAATACACAAAAATAAACTCAAAACAGATTAAAGACCTAAATGTGAGACCTGAAACCATAAAAGTCCTAGAGAAAAAAAAAAAGCAGTAATTTCTTTGACATTGGCTGTAGAAACATTTCTCTAGATATGTCTCCTAAGGCAAGGGAAACCAAAGCAAAATTAAACTATTGGGATGACACCAACATAAAAAGCTTTTGCACAGGAAAGGGAGTCATCAACAAAACAACAAGGCAACCTACTGAATGGGAGAAGATATCTACAAATGATATATTCAGTAAGGGGTTAATAGCCAAAATATATAAAGAATTCATACAACTCAACATCATAAAAACAAATAATCCAATGGGTAGGGGACCTGAATAGACATTTTCCCCAAGAAGACATACAGATGCCCAACGGACACATGAAAAGTGCTCAACATCATTCATCATCAGGGAAATGAAAATCATAACCACGAGATGTTACCTCACACCTGTCAGAAAGTCCAGAATAAAAAACACAAGGAATAACAGGTGTGGGTGAGGATGTGGAGAAAAAGGAACCCTCATGCACTGTTGGTGGGGATTTGAATTGGTTCAGCCACTATGGAAAACAGTATAGAATTTCCTCAAAAAAATTAAAAATAGAATTACCATATGATCCAGTCATTTCACTAATGGGTATTTACCCAAATAAAATTAAAACACTAATTTGAAAGGCTACAAGCACACTTATGTTTATTGCAGCATTTTTTATAATAGAAAAGGTATAGAAGCACCCAAGTGTCCATCCACAGATGAATGGATAAAGAAGACATCCACTCCATCCAAAGAAGATATGTGTGTGTATATATATATACACACACACACATATATATACACACATAAATATACACACACACACATATACATATATATATATACATATATATGTATATATATATATATATATACACACACAAACACACACAATTGAATATTTCTCAGCCATGAAAAAAAAATAAAATCTTGACATCTGCAATGACATGGAGACACCTAGAGGGTATTATGCTAAATGAAATAAGTCAGAGAAAGACAAACGCCATGCGATTTCACTCCTATGCGGAATTTAAGAAATAAAACAAATAGAAACAAACCAAAAAAACCCCAGACTCTTAAATACAAAGAACAAGCTCATGGTTGCCAGAGGGGAGTTGGAGGGTGGGGGATGGGTGAAACAGATAAAGGAGATAAGGAGTATGCTTATTGTGAACACTGAATAATGTATATAGAATTATTGGATCATTAGGTTGTGCCCCCACACTAACACAACACTGTATGTTAACTAACTATACTTCAATTAAAAAAAAAAATACACATTATAAAAACCCATTGGGGGTTAGGCAGTTGGACTTGGCTTGAGGGTCTGGGCAGTGGATGGCAGGGAAGACACAGCAGAGCCACCAAGGATGCCCAGTGTTGCTGGGACAGGGCCAGGAGAGACCTCAAAGGGCAGCAGAGGAGCTGACTCCAAAGAAGAGAGAGAGAGAGAGGCAGACACACGAAGGGAGAACCCATATGACAGCACAGGAGTTACACAGCTGCAAGTCAGGAAGCTTCAAGGATCGACAGCCACCACCAGCAGCTGAAAGAAAGGCATGGAACAGATCCTGCCCTCCAGCCTTCAGACGGACCGTGGCCTTGCTGACATCTTGATTTCAGACTTCTGGCCACCAAGACTGGCAGAGAATACCCTGGCTGTTTTAAGCCACCCAGTTTGGGGCAGTTTGTTAAGCAGCCCTAGGAATCTAATACACAAACCTTCAAAAGTGGTGTTGGGACAATTGACTTTTCTGTTTGGAAAAAAACCAAACAAACATGAAGGTAGATCACTAGTGTCTACTATCAAAAAACCACATTCATGCTATATTAAATTCCCAAACACGAAAAGCAAACCTTCAGCGTTTTGGAAGAAAATGTAGAAAATTTTTGTAGCCTCAAGGTAGAAAAGAATTTCTTAAAATGCAAAAAGCAAAATGACCCAAGAAGAGGTCAGTACATTTGCATCAAAATTGAAAACTCCCGTAAGACACCATAGATTAAAAGATAAACCACAGACTAGGAGAGAGTATTCGTAACCTAATGTAGTCCACCAATAATCAATACACAGGTTATATGAGGAAATGAAACTGTCCTAGAAATGAAAGGACAGGTGGCCTAATAAAAATGTAGGCAACAAAAAAAAGCAGGCACATCACAGAAGTGAAAACAAATGGCCAGTGGAGAAAATGGGTTAAACATATCCATTCAGAGAAGGAAACTCTATACAAAATAAAAATAAATCCGTTCTGTATATATCAAAATATGCAGATTTGAAGATGTCGAATGAAAAATGCAAGCTGCCGTATAAGAGAGCACTTGTCCATAAAAGACAAAGCAGTACCACATATTTATGTGTGGATACATATGTGTAGTAGAAAATTAAAAACAGGAACTGAAAAGCTAACCGCATCCATCATAATGTTTGTTTCTAGGGAAGAGGGAGAACAAGACTGAGCCTGCGAACAGGATTGAAGAGGGGGACAAGGGAACTTGAGTTTCCTCTGTTGTGTTCTATCTATTTCATTAGAAGGAAATCTGAAGGAGAATGTTAAATTTGTTCAGTCAGTGGTGGATCCTAGAATGCCTGTTACAGTGCTCTCTGTACATTTTTTAGATCTTTTGAACTTCTGAAAATTCAAGTAACAGTGAAGCTTTTTGAGCATGTTTTGGAAAACATTTTCAAAGTAAGGAATTTAATCAGAGAAGAGAAGGAGTGTGTTTAACACGGAAACAAAACCATGCCTTCCGTTCTATAATACATCAAGTGTATTTCTGAGACAGCATGATGCGAAAGCATGCAAACAAACAGAGCTTATGGGGGAAAATGGTATTAGACACACAACACTCAGTAAATTCATCAGTGACGTTAAAATGGGAAGGTAGGAACCTAATGAAAGCAGCACAATTTTATGCATGTTAAATGATGAAAAAATGAACCATTCCCCTAAAACCTACCGGAGATCTGTGGGAGTGGGCGTAAAGAGGGGTGGGGCTTGCCAGTTACCCTGAAGGGGTGGAAGTCAGGTTACCTGAAATGAAATAAGTTGTGATCGAGGACGTGGCTGGGCGGGGCTCACGGCACAGGGTAATGCGGGGAGGCTGGTAGACGCTGGAAAGGTTGGTGTGCGTGTACGTGGGTATGTGCGTGTATGTGTGCGTGTGAGTGCTTGCGTGCGTGCGCGCGCGCTCATGTGTGTTGTAGATTCCCGCTCAGCTCGGTCGTCTGTGTCCACCTAGGGCAACGTCTCGCACCCTTTTCACTGCTGACATTTTGTACCACATAATTTCATGTTGTGGGGTCTGTCTTGGACATTGTATGTTTATTATCATCCTTGGCCTCTGCCCACTAGATGCCGGTAGCAAACCCCTCAGTCATAGCACGGATGCCTCTCGACATTGCCAGATGACCTCTGAAGGGGCAAAAACACCCAGATTTGGAGTTGATCTAGCATTTCTGACAGACAAAATGGCATATAGGCAAATGTGAAATTTTGTGGTATATTATTCCCTATAATATATCAATCACATTGGAACAAGTTCACAATTTCTTTCTTAAAATTTTTGTTAATGTTTATTTTTGAGAGAGAGAGAGAGAAAGAGCAAGCAGGAGATGGGCAGAGAGAGGGGGACAGAGGATTCGAAGCAGTCTCCCTCCTGACAGTAGCTTCAGCACGGCAACTCCATGTAGGGCTCTTAGTCACAAACTGCAAGATCATGACCTGAGCGGAAGTCAGTCTCTCAACCTACTGAGCCACCCAGGTGCTCCCAAGTTTACATTTTCAAAACAGGTGCTATAGCAAAAATGGCTGGATTTCATTAAACTTAAAATAATGAACTTGTGATTTAAATATGAAGGAATCATTTGAGTTTTAAAAACTGAATTATACGTTTCCTATTGAATACAACACAAAGATGAATATAAACTAAAAATAAAAGTTGAAACAAGTTATACTTTAATACCCATAGGAAATAAACATATATGGCAATAACAGAGGTAAAACTGATTTAAAGAAAACAATGCAATAAAAGGTAGAACATACAGGGGCGCCTGGGTGGCTCAGTCAGTTAAGCATCCAACTTCAGCTCAGGTCATGATCTCATGGTCTGTAAGTTCGAGCCCCACGTCGGGCTCTGTGTTGACAGTTCAGAGCCTGGAGCCTGCTTTGGATTCTGTGTCTCCCTCTCTGTCTGCCCTTCCCCTACTCATACTCTGTCTCTCGCTCTCTCTCAAAAATAAATACTAAAAAAAAATTTTTAAAGGTGGAACATACAATTAAAGTAATTAGAGTGTGTGAAACTAACAGATACATAATTTACATACTTCTAGCCATGAACTTCATGTTTAGTTTATCCAAGACAACCACAAAAATAAATAAACAAAAATGTTAAGCAACTGGAAAAGAACCCAGAATGCCATCAATTTTGGAATAGTCCAGTGACAATGTACATTTCATAGTACATTTCACGGTTTTAATATTATATGTGGTTTAAAATATAGTTTAGGAGACATATCTCTTTTTTAAAGTGATCTTTGTATTGGTTTTGTAGGTCATTTTGAAAATTACATTTTGATTTTTAACATTTACACTGATTTTCAAGCACATTTTTATAGCCAATTTATACTTTAACAATGAGGTATAAAGGCAATAATAGGAACCCTTAACTGCTTGTTCTTCATGGTTGCCAGTAAAATTGATATAATTAGGCTTTCATGTTAGGAACTGGGTTTTGCTCATGCAAAAAAAAAAAAAAAATCACTTCCAGTAACTTATTTGGGACTGGGCAGGTTGGAGTGATGGAAGCTTTAGAAGAAAAGTTTATCAAGTATATTGTTATAGAAGAACCATCTCTTATTCAAGGCAATTATCTGAAATTTGAAGTGATCTTGCCTCCATAATAAAAATGATACATAGACATTTTTCAACATGAAAAAAATATAGAGCAAGAGTATTTGATGAAACAGATACTGACTTGAAACCACTAACAATTTCAGTGTGACATTATAGACCTGAAAGAAAGTATGCATTAAATATTAAGGTATTTTTAATTACAGTGCTCAGAATCTGAATTAAAAAAATGTTTCTGAGTAGGAACTACATCTCCTCCCGCCCCCACTCAACTGCTTCTCTTACAAAGTAGGAGCAAGATATAAAGATACAAAGCTAAGTAAACCTATGCATCATTTCACTGAGCCATTGATTGATGTTTTTTGGTTTGATTTCTACTTTTGTCTCTGTATTCGATGTGAAAAATGCTATCTTGAAATAGAGTTAAAACACAATTTTTGTTATTCATAACCATTATTTGGTTTCTTTTTCAGAGCAGGTAGGGACAATAATATCAGAATTACTCTTAATCATATTGAGCTTTAATTTTGGTTTGATTGTTTCTTTTTTTTTATTAACTTTTTTTTTTATGTTTTATGTTAGAGAGAGAGAGAGAGAGAGAGAGAGAGAGAGAGAGAGAGAACGAGCGGGGGAGGGGCAGAGAGACAGAGACAGAATCCAAAACAGGCTCCAGGCTTCGAGCTGTCAGCACAGCCCGATGATGATGTGGGGCTGGAACTCCAGAGCAGTGAGATCATGACCTGAGCCAAAGTCAGACACTTAACCGACCGAGCCACCCAGGTGCCCCATGGTTTTATTGTTTCTAAATTGGTTTTCATTGACCATCAAAATGCTTTTTGTCAACTCTCTTTTGTCTTGTGCCATTTGCTTATGCCAATGACAGTGCTCCCAGGACAGCAATCTTGTGCCCAAGAGAAGAGTGTTAGTTAGTAGGCACACAAGCCACCAGATGGCTCCCTCAGGTTTTTGAATCTCCATTTGGATAAATAAGTTGGCTTTCTCTGAAAAAATTACTTGGATAAATTTTGAATAATGCCCTAAAGTGGTAATGTGAGCAGATCTTCAAAACTGAAGATAAATCAAACTGCTCTTCAAACTGAATTTATGGGTTTAGAGCTGGCAGGGGGTTACTATACAAGGTCACCAAGATGTTTCTACTTCCTGCATCATTCAGTAGATCTAGTTGGGAAAGGGGGTATACATTTGCATTTCAAATGGGCTCCCAGGTGATGCTGAGGGTCCAGGGACTAGCCTCCAGGCAGAAAGACCTGTGAACATAGGCTTTTCATTCTCAGTTTTTGTCACCTGTAGGGAGGAGTGCCTTTGTAGGTAAACAACAGGTGCAGCCACATCAAACCATTTGCAGTCTGAACCACACATGATTTTATGTGACTTGGGACTCATGATTTCATTAGGGTGTAAAGAAGCCTAATTTGGTCCATCTCCAGAATTTCTAGCAAAGAGCACTTTTGGGATAGAGAAAGGACATCGGAACCTCCTAGAGAATGTTCCTTCTTGGTTTTATGTCTTCAGTTACATCTAGAAGGAGATGACTGAGATACATCTAAGGCATCATCCCATCCCCCACACAGAAGACTTGATGCCTGTTGCTGAACGTGAGGAGACATGACGAGTGATGAGAAACGTGCCAAGTCTGTGACCAGCCTCCTCCAACAAGTCACTGCAGGGCATTCTTACCGATCTTTCAACCCAAACACTGCTTCCGGGCAATGAAACCCAAAGGTGACATCTTAGATAAGATGACTGCTGACAGATTCTCTAATCTCAAGTCAAGTAAACAGAGATCCATTGTCCCAAGCCAGTGGCTGGTACAAAGCCCTGATTCTCTTAACAGAATTTTGATATGAAATAGCCTTTCAAACCTTTTTTGAGAATGAAACCGCATCCCTGGAGAAAAAAAGTTTTTCTCTTCAATGACCCTGCAGAATCAATAAGGATTCATATCTAAGGCTTTTCAAATCCATGGAAAGGAGGCTGCTCTTGGCAGGTTATGCTGAGGAACCTATTGTGTGTGCTATCATCCCTGAGCCCTTTCAGCCTTAGAATTAATTGCAGCCCAAAGACATACATCGAACCAAGCATGTGAGTAGTTCTCAGAAGCCAACAATAGGGTGCCTAGCTTCTGGAGTTTACCGATTCACTCAACAGACACCTTTGGCAAAGACTCTGTGTGAGATGATATAAACACAGGCCCTGGCCCGTGGACTTGTTGCCTTTGGGTGAGGTATAGATGTATATACGTGAATAACTATAGATGGGTTAATTTACACCACATGAGTAGCAGACATTGAGCTATCCCCAGGATGCTTGGGAAGCATCAGGGATGGAAGGACTGGTATGGAGAGGTGCAGGCGGGTATAGCCTTGAGGAAGGAGGCTTTCCCAGGCAGAACCAGGATCTTGAAGGCCAAGGGATTGGGAGTCTGGAAAAGCATGGACACATGAACATATGAAATGGGGACAGGGACCATGTTGCAACTCATGTAGTCTCATTGGCCACCCCCAGCTTCTGGGATATTTCAGTCCCTCAATAAGTATTTTGAGACTGATTGCAATACATGTTCTTACAGAGTAGACAGCCTTAATGAGAGTTAGCAGCGTCTCTGCTTCTGGCTCCCTCCACGTTCAGCTTATGAAAACACCTTGTAGAACTCCATATAAAAACAAGGAAATTTCTCTAGAAGAGATGTGTTAGGGAGATCATTTATCACTCCATTTTGCACTGTTCGTGGCACATCCAAATCTGGGATTCTGGTGTTACATAGCTCAGGGCTTCAAAATTCAATGTTGCTTTCTCTGGACAAATTCATGTATTTGTTCATTCATTCAAAAAATATTGGGGGGCGCCTGGGTGGCGCAGTCGGTTAAGCGTCCGACTTCAGCCAGGTCACGATCTCGCGGTCCGTGAGTTCGAGCCCCGCGTCAGGCTCTGGGCTGATGGCTCAGAGCCTGGAGCCTGTTTCCGATTCTGTGTCTCCCTCTCTCTCTGCCCCTCCCCCGTTCATGCTCTGTCTCTCTCTGTCCCAAAAATAAATAAACGTTGAAAAACAAATTAAAAAAAAAATATTTATTCAACATCTGCTAAGTGATAGGCCCTTTCTAGGCAAGAGGGATATAGCAGTGAACAAAACAGTCAAGGACCCTGCGCTCACAGAGCCCATTGCCTAGTAGAGGGAAACTCATAGTAGTAGGTAAACACATAAATGATCAAGGTACTTCCAGGTGAGGTAACGCCTTGAAGATCTGATGGAAGATCACTGGTGGGAAATAGTAGGTTTGGGTTGAGTGGGAAATAAGTGGTGGGAGAAAGTTTTGGTTGGTTTCTGTCCTGCAGACCACTACCAGCTATGGACACAGTGCTACTCTCTAGAGGCCAAAACTGCCGGCAATATTCGGTAACAGAAGTTTGGGAGGAGCTATTTAAACCCCTTGCTGGTTTGGTTCCTAAGAGCAGTGGGCTCTGTAACCCGGGCAGCCCCTATTTTACTGATCACAGAGGCGCATGAGGGAGCGTGAGTAGAGAAGGGGTCTCAGGGCAGAGTGAGTTGCTCTGTACGTGGAAGGAGTGAGAAATGGAAGCGATTCGGGGGAGAGAACCCTGAATCTGGGCAGGCCAAGGGCAGGCAGAGCTGGGGGAAAACTAAACCCTCTGCTGAGAGCTTGGGCGAGGAAGGGCTCTGGAGCCAGAACGGAGCTATCTTGTGAGACCGTGTGTCTCCATTGTTGTCTGTGCAGAGCGAGAGGTGACCTCCATCCTCCAGGTGCCCTCAGACTTCAGCAGGGTCTGCGTTGCTTGTTAATGCTATTCAGTGGCTGGATCATTTTTGGTGAATTCAAAGCAGGGCTGAGTTGTGTGTCTGGGCTGGCGTCAGGGATGACAAGTTCCGATCGGGGGGACACGGGCACTGGAAGATCGGCAGGCTACACTTTAAAACCATTCCAGAGAGGTCTGGAATGAGTACAAATCGTACGTCATCCCCTGGAGGTACTAGAAACATGTCCTTCAGTATCCTCCTATAGACGGTGGAGAAAATTATTCTCTGTGGAGGTGTTGTGAAGAATATGTCCCCAAGTGCTTGGCACACTGTAGCTGTTATGGACTAAATGTGTGCACCCTAAATTCATATTGGAATCCTAGCCTCTAATGTGATGGTATTAGAAGGTGTGTCTTGGGGCGCCTGGGTGGCACAGTCGGTTAAGCGTCCGACTTCAGCCAGGTCACGATCTCGCGGTCTGTGAGTTTGAGCCCCGAGTCAGGCTCTGGGCTGATGGCTCAGAGCCTGGAGCCTGCTTCCGATTCTGTGTCTCCTTCTCTCTCTGCCCCTCCCCCATTCATGCTCTGTCTCTCTCTGTCTCAAAAATAAATAAATGTTAAAAAAAAAAAAAAAAAAGAAGGTGTGTCTTTTGGGGGATAGTTAGGTCACGGGAGTGGAGCCTCATGATGGAATCCGTGCCCTTGTAAGAACAGGCATCTGAGGACTTCCTTCATCTCTGTCTGCTCTCACCACGTGAGGGCACAACCATGAAAACCGGGAAACTGGCTCTTACCAGACCCAGAACTGCCAGCACTGTGAACTTGGACTTCAGGAACTGTGGGAAATAAGTTTGTTGTTAAATCCACCCAGTCTATGGTAATTTGTTATGGCAGCCTGAGCTAAGACGGTACCACCCCATTCAACAAATGTTACCTCCTCTCCCACAGCCTACTGGGGCATTTGGATCAGGTCCCTCTAAGGGCCTTACCATTTAAATTTGAAGAAACCATACAGTACCTCTCCGATAAAAGTCTCTGTCCTCGCTGAGTTTCCAGTCTTACGGCAGGAGCGAAAGGAACATAATCACTGAAACGAATGCCGTCTAATTAGGACCACTTGAAACAAGAGTGAAAAATGAGGAAACAAAGTAAACCCTTCACAGACACTATCTAATAAATAAGTGACAGGATGCTGAAAGTGTTAATTAGCCCACCTCGCACGGCAGTAAGTAGCATGGGGAGATGTGTGGACTGGAGCTACGGTAGAGTGGAGATTGGGGCAAAAGGTAGAAGGGTGATCTAGAGTCCATAGCGGGAGGAAAACAACGTAGGCACAGGTATGAAGGCAAGAATAAGTGAGCATATGCAGAGACCAAAGCCTCCATGACACTGCGTTGTTGTGGGTGCCCATGTGTGAGCCCACACGTTAATCAGGCAAAATCCCATTGAGTCATACTTAACTTAGAGTTACCATTTACCATTTTAACTTACGATTATTTGGAAGGAGACAGTCCACCGTTTGGGAGGATGGAGATCTCTTCACTTTTTGAACACCCTCAGCAGGAGAATTGGAGAATTTCAGCTCCAAAAGGAAAAGGTGAGGTGTCCGCAGCTCAGAGAGGTTAAGTAGCTTTCCTAACCTAACACAGCTGGTCAACGAAAGACCCAGAATTAAAGCAAGCCTATCCTTCCTGGCATCATGTTCAGGGCATCTCATCTTAGCTCAGAAAGAAGGGGAGGGTTCTCTACTTAAGGAAACAAATTATTAAAAATACCCTGGGCGTATCAGTTACACAAAAGCATGCCGAATTGCAGCCTGACACAGGTGGACGTGCATCTTCTGTCGCTTTGAGCTCCTCGCTCAAATGGTAGCAGGACCTCCAGGAGGCAGCACATTTTTTTCTGTAAACCCAGCGTAATTTTTCTTTTTTGATTCAAATACACAAATTATCATGGTCGTGTTCTTGCAGTAGTTTTAATATGCATGAGCAGGTTTTTAAGATGTATTTCTGGATCTGGATCTTTTTATCTTTGGTTGTCTGTTATCTTAAGAGTGTAAGGAAAATGGCATCGGTACAAAGAGAGAAGGTCTGATGTTTGTACTCAGGGACTTTTATTCCCCTGAGAGTGTCCCGTAGTAACTAAGGGTAGGAGTCCTCTCACTGCCGGTGCTTGTCACTGCCTCAGATTTCTTATGGTTGTATCTCTGTATCTTCTGGTGGTTGTTAGACAAAACCAAAATTTTGTAAATCGGCTTTGAAGAACACAGTTGTGGGGTGCCTGGGTGGCTCAGTCAGTTTAGGGTCCGACTTCGGCTCAAGTCATGATCTCACAGTTCGTGGTTTTGAGCCCCACGTCGGGCTCTGTGCTCACAGCTCGGAGCTTGGCTCCTGCTTTGGATTCTGTGTCTCTGTCTGTCTCTGCCCCTCCCCTGCTTGCTCTCTTTCTCTCTCTCTCTCTCGCTCTCTCTCTCTCTCTCTCTCTCAAAAATAAATAAACATTAAAAAATTTTTAATAAAAAATAAATAAAAGGCTCTTTCTGGAAGTGTTCATATTTTAGAGCTTGATCCCAGGCAGGGATCTAATTGGAAGGAGATGTTCCTTCTGTGTTGGAATAAAGCCCTGCCCAGTCATACTTCTCTGGACCTTCCCTCGGGTCTAACCAGGTGACATAATATGCTTTCTTGTCCAGATTTCTGCCACCAGAGATGTTTGATGTAACTGTGGAAGTATTAAAGGCACATTTCCTTCCACCCAACTGGTTCAAAAACTTAAATGTCTCAGATAATAACTAAGCATGTCTGTCTAGTAGTCTGCAACAGAAGAGAGTCCTGGCTGCGTTCCTCTTTAGCTACATGGTTTTGGGGGAACCTGGGGAGCACCCCCAGAGCCATGATCCACTGTCTCTGAAATCAGCTTGCAGACCCCTGTCCTGGGTCCCCAGCAGATCAGCTGAAGAAAATGCACGTGAAAGCACTGGGTGGTCACAACTTTGGAAATTGTCACCAATGTGAGCCGTTAGTATATTTCTATGTGTGAATGGATTGCAAAGCTCCTTGACATCTAAACTTGAAAATAGGGTGTTTTTTTCCTCAACAAAAAGAACGTGAAAATAGTCCTTTTAAAGAGAAAGTAAAATGTAACCTCCTCTCAGAAATATTAATCCAAACAGGATTTTTAAAAATTCTTTCAGAGAGTGCATATTCAGCCGGAATTGTGACTAAGCATATAGCTGCTAACAGCTCCCTTAAAAAGTGCTAAGTAGCCACAGGAAATGTCAAGTGATGCTTTATTTTCTCAACGTCCATCTCTCATCTTGGAATCTGGCAGGTGAGATTAATAGCATAAGGCACGTCTACACCTGTTCCTGAAAAGGAAAGAATGTCAAGGATTCCAAAATGGGTCACGTTTTCCTGGGAGATTAGACACTACTGAATGGTATGGTGTGCATTTATTTGTATAGATGATTTCTCTTTTTAGCGAATATTTCTAATTCATACATGCTGCAGGTCAAAACAAGTCTTTTCTTTTTCTTTATTTACTTGAGGTGAAAGCCATTTTAACGTGCTCCTGAGTTCTTTAAGTGTCAGACGTATACCCAAAATAACATTTGCTGTGGAAGATTTCCAGTTTTGTTCTACCATCAATGACCATCACAGAATGAAATTTTGATATTCGATACCGCATATATTTTAAATCGATGTTGGGGCGCCTGGGTGGCTCAGTTATTAAATTTCTGACTCTTGATTTCAGCTCAGGTCATGATCTCACGGTTTGTGGGGTTGAGTTCCACGTCAGGCTCTGTGCTGAATGTGGAACCTGCCTGGGATTCTCTGTCTCCTCCTCTCTTTGCTCCTCCCCCACTCGCACATGTGCTTTCTCTCTTCTCTCAAAAATAAATAAATAAACATTAAAAAAATTAAAATGGATGTGCTCACCCCCCCCTCCCAGAATGGTTTATCATTTGTTTTTCTTTAAGTCCCATTGTTTACATAATGGATTTACAGGCAGCACTTAAATTTCTCAAAATAAAATGAATACTAATTACTCTCCCCACACATAACAAACACATTGGAAAAGAATTCTGTGGCTGAACTTCCCAGTATTTCACCACTATGCACATGCCAAATTCTTTTTCTAGCTATTGCATACTTCATCAGGATTCGTACCTAGCTTATAAAATAGAATTGGTGACATTTAATATTATGAAGAGAATACTGAAGTCAAATAAAAAACAGACTCTCATCAACAGCATCTCATCAACTTTAATTAGATCCTTCTCTGCCACAGCATGAAGAGAGCCATGTTCCAGAAAATGTTCTATGGCAGCTACAATCAGAACATGTTGCTGTTGGGGAACCTGGGTGGCTCAGTCGGTTAAGTGTCCGACTTCGGCTCAGGTCATGATGTCATGGTTCCTGGGTTCGAACCTCGCATTGAACTCTGTGCTGACAGCTCAGAGCCTGGAGCCTGCTTCAAGGATTCTGTGGCTCCCCCTCTCTCTGCCCCTTCCCCATTCATGCTCTGTCTGTCTGTCTCTCTCTCTCTCAAAAATAAACATTAAAAAAAATTTAAAGAACATGTTACTGTTGGTATTAGTAATTTTTGACCTCCAGTCCATAGAGCAAACCATGCTGAACACTTGGTATTGTTTACTAAGTACTCACACCCTCTCTGTGCTGGTTGAGGTGCAGAGAGTTGGAGAAAGAAGGGACTTGCCTAAGTGACACAGCTTGGATTTGTTGTCCCGTCTCCCAGTTCCCAAGCTGTACCTGTGACGACTGTGGTTTCCAAACAGATGGCAGGATGTTGAGTCCCTACCTTTGTTTCTACCAGAATATCCCTCCGTTGCTCTTGGGCTTTTTCTCTCAAACTCTTTGCGTTTCTTTGTGCATCTGGCTAAGCGGTCATTGGTTCCAAGTTTCCTCTGAGCTGCACACCCAGGCCCGGTAGTAAAGGCCTGTGCGGCTGGTGGCTGAGCCTGTGACCACATGCAGACCCACCTGCATAGTCCCCAGCTGTTCGGCCCAGGCGCCTGGCAGGTGCATGGGGCTTGTGGGCGGCGGGACCAAAGAGCCGGCGGCCGAGGCTTTGCCGCTGTGTGAAAACTCATTACCCAGGTGAGGGAAGCAAAAATAAGGCTCGTTTTGATTAGAGTAGGCTACAACATAAAGCCCTCTGCAGACTTTAAACAATCCCTTTCAAGTCCAGAAATATGAGAGAGGTTGTGACTCAAAACCATCAAGCCAGGGTGATTTGTGAGCCGAGGTTAAATAATCAGGGGGCTGTACTTATTCGCAATGTTTCTTGATGTCTTGCTTCAGGCAGCATTTTTACTGACAGAGTGTGTGAATGCCTAAGCAATTTGTGTCCTGGGATTATGTATACTATATCGGGATGATACATCATTCAGAGGTGTAGGGTACATACACTGCGATGAGGGTGTCTTTGGGCACTCTTCCATACCAGGCAGTGACCTCTGGCATACGGTCTTAAATGCAACTCCCAACATCAAAGAAATTTTTAAAAAATGGTTATTCTCAAGGTCAGATTCTGGTGCATCTCGGTATATCATAGTGTACATCTAAAAGCCACAGACTTTGTCAAACATAGTGCATTTCCGAGTAGATCATAGCCATTTAACCCCAAAAATGTGCTCCAATGCCTCCCTGTGAACCAAGCAGAGAGGCCACCTCCATAGGGCTGAGTTACGTTTCCAGACTTGCGCGGTGCATCGGAGGGCTGACAGAGTCGTGGTGTTGCATTTCTTAATAGATGCGGCAGGTTGACAATTTTTAAAATTAAAGATCTAAGGAAATACTGCCTGCTTTTCTAGCAACCATTTTGTGCCAGCATCTCGCAGGGACAGCCCTGTCTGCTTCATGATCCCAGTTGGCTGTTGGTATGGATCCTTGGGCTGGATGGCTTTGCAGCTTGGGCTGCAAGCATTTGAGAGGTGTGACAATCTTAGTCCATTAGCTGGGCTCCTGTCTGAGGCTAATAGCCATTGCAGAGCTGAGATAGTGTGTGACAGTGAACTGGCATCAGAGCAGCGATAAGTGGCTTAACACAACCCGCTTTCTAAGAACTGTAGGCTAGGAGTTACGGTCTTTTGGAAGAAGTGCTCCAGTGTCGCCTTGCTGGTGTGGTAACAAGACCAAGCAGAATACTTTGCTTGTACAATCACTATAAAAGAGATGCTATCTCTGTGCTCTTGATGGTTGCAGGAGATGGGGCACCCTGGGTTTTCCACCTGCCCTCTAACTCTCCCTTCTTCCCCTCACCGACCTGTGCTACAGAGGTACAGACCTTGGCTGCCAAAGTCAATGATTCCATAGAGGTCCCTACTGTTGTTTGGCTTTTGGTATATGTGTTTGTGTTTCTGCCTTCGCTCACTCTTTGGTCAGGTGCCTGCTTATAGAAAAGTCTAGAAGAGATGACAGTCCTGGAGATTATCATTTGCAGCAGCTTTTCTGAAAAGAAGTCATTGTAACTACTACAAATTCTGTGACAAGGGAAAAAAAAGTAAAAGGTACTCCAACACATAAAAAAACTAAAAAGTAACTGAAATCATTATCATTCTTTCTTCCTGAGGTTCGGTATTTTGACTGATGCCGTCCTTCATGCTGTCATGTCACTGCAGTTGGGTATAAAAGAATTCCCAGCATAATGGAGCTTTGGAACCTGGGACAGGGCAGTTCTGGGTGTATTTTTCATTCAACAAATTGTGTATATTGTGTATGCAGTGAGGGCCAGGGATGGTTATAGGTTTCAAAACAGACAAAATCTCTGCCTCTTTAGAGAAGGGGAGATGGGCAGTACCAATAAAAATAATCAGCAAATACAGTCTGTAGTATGGTGGAAGGTGGTAAGTACTCTAGAGAAAATTAAGTGGTGTGGATTGATGAGGGTTCCAGGAGGAGATGGGTGGTCAGGTACGAACCTCATTGAACAGGTGACATCTGAGCAGAGACTTCAGGAGCTGAGGAAGAAAATAGAGTGGATATTGAAGACAAGAGCATTGCAGGCAGAAGGGAAAGTAAAAAAAGGTCTAAGGCAGGAATATGCCTAGTGTGGCCAAGGGACAGTGGAGAGGCTAATGTGGCTGGGGCAGGGCAAGGGAAGGGAAAGATGGACAAACATAAGGCTCCAGCTGCAACAGTAGGACCACTTCTATAGGACCTTGTAGCCCTATGTGGACTATAGGACTTTGGGTTGAGGCTGAGGAGAATGCAGGGCTATTGGAAGATTTTTAGCCGAGGCGAATTGTGATGTTTCTTTATAAAAGAATCACTCTGGCTGCCCTGCTATGTTGAGAATAGACTGTAGGGGGCAGTGGTGGACACCAGGAGACCATCACAAGGCTATTGTAGTGATCCGCTTAGGATGTGTTTTGGACCAGGGTGGTTGCAAGGGAGATAGGCAGATGTGATAGGAATCTGGATATATTTGGAGGGTCAGTAATATTCTCTGGCAGGTTGGTTGTGGACCAGTAAGGGAAAGAGAGGACTCAAGAGTGATGCCAGGATTTCTGACCTGAGCAGCGGGAAAGGATGGATTTGCCATCAACTGATATCGGGCAGAGGGGGGTTAGAGTAGATGTGAGGGAAAGATCAGAAATTCACTCTTAGAGATGCTGAGTCTGAAATGCCTGAGACCTATCCAAGTGGAGAGTTTGAGTAAGCAGTTCTGTGCATTCAGGCTAGAGGTCTGGGCTGTAGATAGAACTGGCATTGCCAGCTAAATTTTTATCTATAACCCAGGATGAGCTCACCGAAGTAGTGAAGATAGATACAGAGGAGGATGGAGGACTGAGCCCTGGGACTCCCCAACATGGAGGGGCTGGGAGAAGAGGAAGAGTCAGAAATGAGATTGAGAAGGAGTGACTGGTGAGGGAGTCAGGAAATGAGATCCATATCTTGGAGGGTAAGTCAAGAAAAATTTTTCCGGAGGGAAGGTATGGCCATTGATACATGATGCTGCTGGTGGGCCAGGTAGGTTGAGGGCCAAGTCTTGGCTGCTATATTGGTGACCCTGGTGGAATCCTTCCAGTGAAGTGTTAGGGCAAAAGACTGACGGGAGGCGAAGGTTTTAGAGAGAATTGTGGGGAAAAGATTTCAATGTAATCATAGAATGTGTGTTTGAGCTGCTTTGCTGCCAAGGAGAATAGAGAAATAGGGGAGTAGCTGGAGGGGAAGTGAGGTCAAGTTGGGGGGTTTGTGTGTTTGTTTTAATGGAAAAAGGACTGTATATTCATGTTCCAATGACAATGATTCAGCAGAGAGAGGGGAAGGCTGGTACTATGAGGGAAAATAAGGAGAATCATTCAAATGGGTCTCTTGCATGGTGGAGAGGGCATGAGGTGTGGTGCAAAGGCAAAAGGGCTGGTATTAGAAAGATAGATGTAGTTGTCCATGAAAGGGGAAGAAGACAGAATAACTTGGTGCAGATGCTTTATTTAGGTGGTGAAAGTCTATGGACATTCTTCTCTGATTTTCTTAGGGAAGAAGGAAACCAGGTCCTTGTCTGAGAGTCTTGGAAACTAGAGATTGGGAGAGGAGAAAAGTTGTGAAATGACTGTCTGCAGAAGGACTCAGAAAGTAAATGGACTAGGGGCATAGAATATGACTGCCAGGCATCGTCAAAGGTCAGCATGGTCAGGAATTTGAAGTGGACCCATCAATGGACTTGGGTGTCTTTCTGCCTCTGTGTTCAGCTGCACAGGTGCAGACACAGAGTACGTAGAGGGTTGGCTCTAACCAGGGTCATGACTCTTCTGGGTAAATGAGACAAGGAGAGGAGCAAGGGCATATAGAAGGGGTGATTTTAATGAGTGGCTGTGGAATTTAAGCTACTTAAAGAAGCAAGAGAGAGCATGGAATTGGTTAAGGACAGTGAAAAGATGGCAGATTGAAAAGATGGATAGGAAGCCCAATGGGTTGAAGGATTACTGGAGTCTGGGTACTGGAAAGAATGGGCTGGAAAGATTGAAGGTGGAGATGAAAAAGGAGGCTGGACGCCTGGTGTTGAGATTATGGAAGGGGTTAGTGTTATTGGTGATGCCAGGCAAGGTCTCAGTTACAACCGGGAGCATGAATGGATGATGAGGCGGGTGGAGACCTAAATCCTTGGATGCTCTGAGAGGACCTCCATTCAAGACCCAAGAGTCCCATGTATGGGCAGTGTAATTTCCATGCGTATTGAAATGACTAAGTACTAATGATTTTGAAGTGCGTGAGCATGAACGAGGAGCTCAAATCATTGACAAATGAGAGAAAGTGATCTGGAGTCAAGAGTCAACGACAGCAATGAGGGGCAGTGGTGCTAGCTCATGGGGGTGGGATCATCTATGTCATATGATTGACAGGCATTGGCATTGGCGCCACAGTGGACCTCATCTCAGGTCTTTGTTCCACCACTACTGCCAGGCGAGTACTAACCCCTCTCATTCCTGGTTTCTTCATCTGCTCAGTGGACACAATAATAGTACATACCCCAACGACTGGGCAATTCATGACAGTTAAATAAGACAATGTATATAAAATGTTAATACGTACAGTGCCTGGTATATAGTAATTACTGAAGATATCACTGTGATGTCCCTCTCCTGCTTTGAATCTTCATGTGAGACCCTGTGCCTCCGGTTTCGAGCATAGTGACAGTTTATCTTTCTATTTTTATGTAGCAGCAGCTGTTTGCTAAATATGGTTCCTTTGCCTTTGTTTCATAGTTTCTGTTCCATAATGGTGTATGGAGGGCAGATTTGAGAAGGATCTGCCAGCAAGAAAAGGAATGCACTAGAATGCTATCTAATAGCTGAGAGAGGTGAAGAAGCCATCTTCCTTAGCAGGAGAGACAATGAAGACGAGAGGAGAGATTAGAAATATATTAAGACCAAAAGTAGGCACAATTTGAAACCTGAATTAATAATGGATGGAGAGTCAGAGATGGTCTCCCAGGTTTCTGGCTCTGGTGACCATGCAGATGAGAAGAAAAGCTTGGAAGGGAGCTTCTAACACTTCCTGGCACATAGCTGCTTCATTGACTGAGCGAGTTTCCATCAGCTTTGGTGATAATCAGGGCATGGACCCATTTCTGCAATCCTCAGCACATTGGGAATTAACTTCCTCACTGTAGACAGCCACAGAAGAATTATACACAGGGTAGTGTTTTAGAAGCATCACAATTAAAATGCTAACCAGTGTCTCTTTACTCAGTACATTTCCTTATGTTCTGCCCCAGACCCAGTCCGATTGGTTTGTAATGATCATATATGCTAGTATTCTTTGAGCCATATGGCCCAAATGGTTTCATGGTTCTGGAATTGAACTTGTTTCTTTAGCCAATGAGTTCAAAACAGACGTTCATTTTATTGTGACTTGTAAAACCATACGTATCTATTATAAATGTACTCATTGTACGTATGCTCACTTTCTAAATTATTTTAAAGGGGCTCCTGGGTGGCTCAGTCAGTTAAGCGTCTGACTCTTGGGCTCTGCACTGACAGTGTGAAGCCTGCTTGCGATTCTGTCTCCCTCTCTCTCTGCCCTCCTCCCTCTTGCATTCTCTCTCTCTCTCTCAAAAATAAATAAATGAACATTTAAAAAATAAATTATTTTAAAGTTTTTGAAAAGCCAGAGGTTCAAAAGTGAGAAAATCAAACCTTGAGCCTTGCCAAGACTGCGTGTGATTAAGTCTCCTGCAGTGGCTTCCATTCAGATCCTCATGTCTCGTGATTCCCATGAGCAATTGATTTGTGGTCAATTATAGGCACACACCTCTTGGACTTGGCTGTAGGAAAATGTTACAGCCACATTGTGACCTGCTTCCACCAGGTATGGAGAACATCACGGGTCTGTGCACTCACCTCTCCCTCACCCCGTCTTAGCTGTATTCTGTTCCTTAACTTTGTTTGTCTTATATTACATATGCTTTTGTTTTTTGAATTGCTGGCATTCTTCCCAGCCTGCTCTTTGGGACAGGGTTGGGCATAAAAAGTAGTTCCTTTTGATGGATTTGGGCCTTTGGGCTGGTCCCTCCCCACTCCTAGCAGAGTGCTGTCACAAAACATGTACTCAGTGAACATTTGCTAGATCAGTGAAGGTTTACTGGATCCCATCTGTGTGATGGAGATGTGATCTCAAGTGTTTGCCTAGCATGAAGTGCCTTAGAAGGAGAAGGAGGGGGAGGGGGAGGAGGAGGAGGAGGAGGAGGAGGAGGAGGAGAAGAAGGACAATGGCTGGTATTTACAGAGTGCTCTCTCTGTGTCTAATTGTTTTTCAGAGTACCTTCATCCTAATGGTCCTGTGAGACCAGCACAATTATTATGCCCATTTTATAGATGTGAGTTCCAGAGTGGAAAGTATCTTATCCAAATTCAGGGAGCTAGAAGTAGGGGAGCAAGGATTGAGCCTCCGGCACCCAGAATCCTACCACCACCCTGCAATACACCATCCACACAATAAACTGGCTGAAGCATGTTTCCCTAGATGGAACTTTGTAACACTATGGTTTATAATAGAAGGCAGGAAATAGATATTTGCCTTTTGTCCCATGGCACAGAGCTCCTAAAACCATTGGAATTTTCTAAGTGACAAGAGCAGCCACAAATGTGTTTTTGTTATGGTAATGAGGCACCTTTTGGAAAGCTGGGGGGAGGGGGAGCCAACCAGGCAGTGAGAGCTTTGCAGCCTTCAGTTAGTTCTACCTGCCAGACTTTCCGGGAAGGGAAGAGGGTCCGAGACTTTCAGTCATTTTCAGTCACCAGCGGCCAATGATTTTATCACTCATGCCTGTGTGATGATGCCTCCAAAAACCCCAAAAGGATGAGGCTCAGTAGCTTCCAGATTGGTGAACACGGGGAGATTTGGGGTGAGTGGCGCGAGAAAGCTCCACACCCTTGTCCCTGTACCTTGCCCTATGCGTCTCTTCCATCTGGCCATTTCTGAGTCATATCCATTTATAATAAACCAGTGATCTAGTGACGAACATCAAACCCAAGGAGGGGGTCGTGGGACTCTCTGATTTTGAGTCATTTGGTCAGAAGGACGAGTGACAATCTGAACTTGGAATTGGCATCTCGAGTGGGGGAGGACACGGTCTTGTAGGACAGGGCCGTTAACCTGGGAGATATGACACGGTCTGCAGGTAGACAGTGTCAAAATTAAGTTAAATTGTAGGATATCCAGTCTGAGGATTGCTCGGTGATGTGGGAGAAGCACGTCATAGAGCTGGATGCTCACCGGTCTGTGGGACCAGCCCTCAATGTGCTCTTTGGTTCAGGTCACCAAACCCCACGTGGATCACCCTGCCTGAGCCAAGAACAGCAGTCTGACACGTGGGGCTGCTGGCCCAGCAAGTGCTAATCCCAGCAGAGTCACGGGATGGCAGAGTCAATCAGTGTTTTTTGTTTCATTTTTTCAAAGAAACAAAGAAATGATGGGGCCCTGGTGGATTAGTTGGTTAAGTGTCTGACTTCGGTTCCGGTCATGATCTTGCGGTTCATGAGTTCACGCCTCCCATCAGGCTCTGTGCTGACAGCTCAGAGCCCGGAGCTGCTTCAGTTTCTGTGTCTCCCTCTCTCTCTCTCTCTGCCCCTCCCCTGCTCACGCTCGGTCTGTCTGTCTCTGAAAGTAAAGAAACGTTAAAAAAAAATTTGTTTAAAGAAACAAAGAAATGAGAAAGCTGCGTTTACCATGAAAAGACATGGCGAAACTTAAATACGTATTAGTAAGTGAAGGAAGTCAATCTGAAAACGCGACATACCATATCTTTCCAGCTCTATGACCTTCTGGAAAAGGCAAAACTCTGAAGACAATGAAAGGAATGGTAGTTGGCAGGGGTTACTGAGGAGGGAGGGGTGAATAGGTGGAGCCTAGAGAGGATTTTTAGGGCGGTGAAGGTACTCTGCATGATGCCAACATGGTGGTTGCCCATGTCATTGTACATTTTTCCAAACCCATGGAACATACACCACCAAGACTGACCCCAGTGTAAACTGTGGGCTTTGAAAGAGAAGGCTGTGTCCGTGAAGGCTCACCAAGTGTAACAAATGTCCCGCCGTGGTGGGGGGGTGTTGATGAGGAGAGTGCTCTACATGTGCGGGGGCAGGCTAGGGGTGTATGGGAAATCTCTGTCCCTTCCTCTCAATGTTGCTGTGAACCTAAAACTGCTCTTTAAAAAAGTGTGTTTGGAAAAAAGCTGTACTCCTATACCTCTGACCCCCATCCTCCACTGCTGTAGGTGGCTGGCAGGTGCTGAGATCACAAGGGAAAAAGAAGGATAAGCTGATTTTGATTGAAATTCCACTGAAGGCACCTTGAGGCATTTTCAAGAATCTCTGAGCCAGTGAATGCTGTGGGATCCTTTTGTTTAGCTCTGGCACTGGTTAGAAGGCAGTGCTGGCAGAGGGGCCTAATGTGGAGGACAGCCGGACCTGCAGCAAGTCCCAAAATGTGCCATTTTTCATCTAGAGATCATGGTGCCAGAAGCCAAAACTTCGGCGGAGCCTCTATTGCTTCAAGCAGCCTCCAAGTTTCTTCCTTGATGGAGAGAAGAGAGGCCATGCTGTCTCCTTCCTCCTCTCCTCCTTCCCTCTCACCTTCGCTTCTCCTCCCTTAAAGCCCCAGCCCCGCCCCGCCCCTGAGCCCTTTCTCCTGCCACTACCCTCCCCTCTGTGTCCCCATGGAGGGTACAAGATGAGCACGTGTGCGAGTGGCCTCGACCCAAGAGACCCGGGTCTCTAACGTTTGAGTAGAGAACCACGTGTTAGACCGGGTAGTTTTGTTCATGTAACTTCCAAAACTCAACGACTATATGACAGTGAATAATGAGAAAGCCAAGTCCATACGCTTATGTATAAGAGCGGCTGTATGTGGCTACTTGGATCTATCCATATGCTCTAATTTCAGACTTCCTTTTCCCTTCTAGTCCTTTTTTTCCACCTCGCAAATTGCTTCTCTAGATGCATGGCCCCATCGTCTGCCTGGTTGCTCATGCCAGAAGCCGACATGACATTTGTGTTTAGTTAGACTCCTTTGCTCGCCATTGACAGGAACCTCAAGCAGAACTGAGCTCCAGAATGGCGCCTCTTTAGCCACCGTTGATTCTCTCGGGTTCATTCATTCTCTCTCCTGGCCGCTCTCGTTATCTCTGCTCTCCCAGTCTCTCGGGATGTCGGTTCACTGTCGCTGCCATGGAGGAGCTTTGCCCCCGCAGTGGGGCCCGTGGCTGCAGGTTGGACTCCTTCTGGGTTACCAACCCAAGACAGCAGCGAGCATCCTTGAACAACTTCAGGAGATGCAGCTTCCAGCAAGACATGCCCTGGCTTAGTCTAAGTCACAGGACACTCACAAAGCCTAAAGCTGCGTTTTGTAAATTTTGAGTTTGAACATTTTAAATGCTTATTAGCTGTTTCTAAGTGACCTATGTGATTCTTTGTATTTCTTGCTCACGAATTACATGAGGTTACAGTGTTATCTTATTGGTGGAAAGGCTGCTAGACACACACCCCACTCTCTCAAACCTTCTCCCCGGCTCCCATCCTTCCGTCCCCCCAACATCCAATTGAGCACCGACAGTCCTCTTTCCCAGCGAGCTCTCAGACTCCTTTCTTCCCTCCACTCCCTGTTGCCCCTTTAGACATCTTCCCTCATCCTTCTGACTTGTTGCAGTAGCCTTTTGATGGTTTCTGGCAAGTCTCAGCACTAGAATGCTCATCCCAGAACATAGGCCTAGACATGAGATCTCTGTGCTTAGCACACTGTCTCTAACACCAGTAGAATAAAGTCCCAAGGCCTTCTCTCTGTGATTTAGTTGGCCACGCCACTAAGATCTATGATGATGGATAACATTTCTATCATCAGCGCTTTATATTGTGAATGTTTATTTATATAGTCCTGAGTATGGAGTACAATTTATTGAAAATTATCAATAATTGTCACTTATTACCACATCCTAGATTCTATAGCTTTCTGCTCACTTGTAGGGTATATGAGCTATGAGATCAGCACAAATAATTAAGACATAAAGAATGGGTGTTATAGTACCTAAAATAAACAAAAATACTCCTCCTTTAGATTTATTGACCTCATGTGCCAGTTATATAACACAAGACTGAGATACCACACCAAAACAAACTCTAGATGGAATAAATCGTATAGAACAGCAAATCAAATCACAAAAATCTCTGGGAAGAATTATTTGTGACCTCTCTGAAAGAGGGAAGACCTTTCGTCCGTGAAAGAAATAGAGAATATGTGGACAGATTGAACAACCTAATCAAATTGAAAGCACCTGTAGGAGACAAGGCATGAGGACAAAATTAAAAGTCAAAGGGTAAACTGTAAAGAATACTTCAAAAGTTGACAGACCCTAGGGTTAAGATCCTTGCCATACTAAGAGTTCACACTAATTTCTACCACAAGATGCTCAACCTTATGAAATGACTAAACAAAAATATAGTCGCATAGATGCATGAGGCATGGCTAATAAACATGTAAAATGTTCCAACTCACTAGCAATTAAGGACATACAAATTACAGCAGCATGTGTGAGTATGTGTGTGACCTATAAAATGAAAAAAAAAATAATTTTGACAAGGACTCAGGCATTCAATAGGAGACTGTTGGTATGAGTGAAAATGAGCACTTTCTTTCCTCCTAGCGTCTTGTCCAAGAGCTTTGGTTCTTTCTAGGAATGGAACCCAAAGGCATCATCAAAAATGTAAACAAAGATATTTATACCAAGATAGTCTCATTTTTATAACCAAAATATCCCCAAGGAGTATATTGTTAAAATATTTTTAATCACACTTGGTTTTGTGAAAACCCCCAAAATATTTTATGAAATATCTTTATTGAACATTTGTTATATATTATTTGAAAAGGTCAATAAAACGTGTGTGTGTGTGTGTGTGTGTGTGTGTGTGTGTGATCTCAGTATAACTTAAATAACAGATTGAGAGGTTAAAGGCAAAGTGTTTATTGTGGCTGCCCCACGGTGTTGTTTTGGGTGATATTTTAAAGTATTGTATGTTTTCTGTGCATTCCATATTGTCTCTAATGAGCATGTATTATTTGCAATCAGAAAATTTGAAAGGCCTCTAACTGTATGATGCTCTCTGGCTTTGTGTTCATTTCAGCTTACCTACTAACCCACCGAATCATTTATCCCTTCTGTAACCTAGGGACTTCATCCTTAAAACAACACCGGTAATAGCTGGCCTTGTGAGAAGCAAATGAAATTTATGTTTGCACAAATTCTTTTTTCCCCAGCTTTTGAAATATAATGGACACATGATATTGTATAAATCCAAGGTGTACAATGTGACTTGATACATGAAAATGTATTGTGAAATGATTAGAATGAGGTTAGTTAACACATTCTTCACCTCACATAATTATCATTTATTTTTGTGTGGTAAGAACACTTAAGATCTACTCTCTTAGAAGCTTTCAAGTATATAATACAATATTGTTAACTGTAATCACCACACTGTACATTAAATCCCCAGAACTTATTTATCTTACCAGTGGAAATTTGTACCCTTTGACCAACATTTGCCCATTTCCCTCACACCTCAGCACCTGAAAACCACGATTCCACTCTCTTATTTCTGTGATTTTGGCTTTTGTAGATTACATGAGTGGGAACATACAGTATTCTCTTTCTCTGTCTCACTTATTTCACTTAGCCTAATGCCTTCAAGGGTGATCCATATTGTCACAAATGGGAGAATTTCCTTCTTCTTCATGGTTCAATAATATCCCATTTTATGTATAGATACCACATTTTCTTCATCCACTCATCTCTCCATGGACACGTAGGTTGTTTCTATCTCTTGGCTGTTGTGAATAATGCTGCAGTGAATATGGGGGTGCCAATATCACTTTGAGAAAGTGATTTCTTTTCTTCCAGATAGATATATCCAGAAGTGGGATTCCTGGATCATAGGGTATTTCTATTTTTAATTTTTCGAGGCACCCTCCATATTATTTTCCATAGTGGCCACACCAATTTAATTTCTAACAGCAGTGTTCTAGGGTCCCCTTCTCTCACATCCTCACCAATACTTATTATCGCTTATCTTTTTGTTGACAGCCATTCTAAAAGATGTGAGGTAATATCTTCTTAGTGTTTTGATTTCCATTTTCCTGATGATTAGTGATGTCGAACATCTTTTAATGTACCTGTTGGCCATTTGTATGTCTACTTTGGAAAAGAGGGTTTATTCAGGTCCTCTACCCATCTGTTAATCGAATCATTTAGGGTTTTGTGCTATTGCGTTGCATATGTTCCTTATACATTTTGGATATTGACCCCTTCTCACATATACGATTTGCAGATATTTCCCCCCATTTTGTGGGTTGCATTTTCATTTCACTATTTCTGTTGCTGGCCAGAAGCTTTTTAGTTTGAAGTCCCACTTGTTTATTATTGCTTTTGTTGCCTGTGCTTTTGGTGTTACATCCAGAAATTGATTGCTAAAGCCAGTGTCTCATAGTTTTTCCCCAGCATTTTCTTCTAGAGTTTTGTAGCTTCAGGTCTTTGATTTAAGTCTTTAATCCATATTCAGTTAAGTTTTGTGAGCAATGTAAGACAAAGGTCCCGTTTCATTCTTTAGCATTGCATGTTCAGTTTTCCAAGCACCATTTATTGAAGAGACTGTCGTTTTCCCATTGAGAATTCCTGGTTCTCTTGTCAAACTTTAGTTGGCCATACATTCATAGGTTTACTTCTGGGCCCTCGATGCTGTTCTATTGGTCTATGTATCTGTTTTTATGCTGGTGCCATTCTGTTTGGATTACTGTAGCTTTGCAGTATGGTTCAAAGTGCGGAGTGTGATGCCTTCAGCTTTGTTTTTCCTTCCCAGAATTACTTTTGTTGTATGGGATCTTTTGTGGTTTTATATAAGTTTTAAGATTGCTTTTTCTATTCCTATGAAAATATCAGTGGGAATTTTGAAGGGAATTGTACTTAAAATTTTTTTAAATGTTTATTTATTTTTGAGAGAGAGAGACAGACAGAGCATGAGTAGTGGAGGGGAAGAGAGAATCACACAGAATCTGAAGCAGGCTCCAGGCTCTGAGCTGTCAGCACAGACCCCAACTTGGCGTTCAAACCTACGAACTGCAAGATGATGACCTGAGCTAAAGTCAGATGCTTAACCTGTTGAGCCACCCAGGTACTCCTTGGTTGGAATTGTATTGAATCTATTCAATTGCTTTAAGTAGTATAGATATTTTAATGACATTAATTCTTCTGCTTCATGAACATGGGATATCTTTCCATTTATTTGTGTCATCTCCAATTCCTTTTATCAATTTCTTATAGTTTTAGTGTACAGATCTTTTGCCTTCTAGGTTAAATATGTTTCTAAATATTTTATTTCATTTTTTGGATATTTTAAATGGGAATATTTTAATTTCCTTTTGGATAGCTCACTGTTAGTGTATTGAACTACAACAGACTTTTGTATTTGTATTTGCAACTTTACTGCATTCTTTTATTAGTTGTAACAGTTTTCTGGTGAAGTCTTTAGGGTTTTATTTACATAAGATCATATTATCTGTAAACAGAGAAAAATTTACTTCTTCCTTACCTATTTGAATGCCTTTTATTTCTTTTTCTTGCCTAACAGCTCTTGCTAGGGCTCCCAGGACTAGGTTGAAGGCAAGTGTTAGGAGTGAGCACCTTTATCTTGATCCTTATCTTAAAGGGAAAGCTTTTTGAATATGTGATTTCTGTAGGCTTGTCAAATATGACTTTTATAATGTTCAGGTATATTCCTTCTATTGCCAGTTTATTGAAAGTTTTTATCATGAAAACATGCTGAAATTGTCAAATGATTTTTTTCCCCATCTATTGAGAAGATCTTATGATTTTTATCTACCATTTTGTTAATGTAGCGTGTCGCATTGGTGTATATTGAACCATCCTTGCATGCCATGGATAAATTCTATTTGATCATGGTGTATGATCATTTTAATGTGCTTTTGAATTCAGTTTGCTAGTATTTTGTTGAGGATTTTTGCATCTATGTTCATCAGGTTGGCTTGTAGTTATCTTATTGTGTTCTTTTTTGGCTTTGGTATCAGGGTAAGACTGACCACATAAAATGAACTTGGTAGTGTTCTCTCCTCTTCAGTTATTTGGGAAGAGTTTGAGAAGGTGAGAAGGCTTGACATTAATCCTTCTTTAAATGTTTTTTAAAATATTTTTTTAATGCTTATTTATTTTTGAGAGAGAGAGAGAGAGCGAGGGAGGAACAGAGAAAGAGGGAGACATAGAATCTGAAGCAGGCTCCAGGCTCTGAGCTGTCAGCACAAAGCCCTACTCAGGGCTCAAGCCCACAATCCGTGAGATCATGACCTGAGCTGAAGTCAGACACTTAACTGACCGAACCACCCAGGCGGCCCCTTCTTTAAATGTTTGATAGAAATCACCAGGGAAACTATCTGCTATGAGCTTCTCTTTGTTAGGATGTTTTTAGCCACTAATTTAATACTTGTTATTTGTTCCACTTGTTATTTGTTCAGATTTTCCATTTCCTCTTGAATTAGTCTTGGTGGGTTGTGTGTTTCAAGGAATTTATCTATTTCTTTTAGATTATCCAATCAGTTGGTGTATATTGGTTCATAGTAGTCTCTTATGATCCTTTTCATTTCTGTGGTAACAGTTGTAATGTCTGCTCTTTTTATTTCTGATTTTGTTTGATTTTTTTCCTTTATTATAGTTAGCGTAACTAAAGGTTTATCAATTTCATTTATCTTTTCAAATAACAGCTCAGGTTTTCATTGAATTTTTCTATTGTTTTCCTGAGCTCTATTTCAGTTATTTCTGCTATCATCTTTATTTCCTTCCTTCTGTTAAATTTTGTAGTTTTTCTCTTGTTCCTTGAAGTGTGAAGTTAGCTTGTTTATTTAAGATATGTCTTTTTTATTTCTTTTATTTTAAGTTTTATTTAAATTCCAGTTAATTTGCATATAGTGTAATATTAGTTTCAATAGTAGAATTTTGTGATTCATCACTTATATACAACACCCACTGCTCATCACAAGTGCTCTCCTCAATGCCCGTCACCCATCCCCTGCCCACCATCCTCCATCAACCCTCAAAACTCAATTTGTTCTCTGTAGTTAGAAGGTTGTTTTATGGTTTGCCTGTCCCGTTGTTTCCCTATGTTCATCTGTTTTGTTTCTTAAATTCCACATATGAGTAAAATCATATGGTATCTGTCTTTCTCTGACTGACTTATTTCCCTTAGCAGTATGCTGTCTAGGTCCATCCACATTGTTGCAAATAGCAAGATTTCATTCTGTTTTATGGCTGAGTAATATTCCATTGTATGTATGTATGCATGTATATGTATATATACACACACATACCACAACTTCTTTATCCATTCATCAGTTCATGGATATTTGAACTCTTTCCATAATTTGGCTATTGTTGATAATTCCATGATAAATATTGGGGTGTGTGTGCCCCTTCAAATCAGTATTTTTGTATCATTTGGGTAAATACCTAGTAGTCCAATTGCAAGGGCATAGGTAGTTATATTTTTAACTTTTTCGTAAAAAATGTGTTTATGTATTTTGAGAGACAGAGACAGAGAGAAAGAAAGAGAGAGAGAGAGAGAGAGAGAGAGAGAGAGAGAGAGAATGCTAATGGAGGAGGGGCAGAGAAAGGAGAGAGAATCCCAAGCTCAGTGTGGAGCCCAATGTGGGCTCAATCTCATGACCATGAGATCATGACCTGAGCTGAAATCAAAGGTTGGTCGCTTAACCAACTGAGCTACTCAGGTGCCCCTATTTTTAATTTTCTGAGGAAATTCCATACTGTTTTCCAGAATGGCTGCACCAGTTTGCATCCTCACCAACAGTACCAGAAGGTTCCCCTTTCTCCACATCCTTGCCAACATCTTTTGTTTCCTGTATTGTCCTTTCTTTTTTTCTTAATTATGTATTTATTTCTATATTTCTAAAACTTCCCTTCAGAACTGTTTTTACTGTGTTCCAGAACTTTTGGTATATTGTATTTCCACTTTTCATTTGTTTCAAAAATTTTTTTAAATTTCTGTTTTGGCTTTACTTTGACCCATTGGTTGTTCAGGAATGTTTTGTTTAATGTCCAGTAATTTGTGAATATTCCAGTTTTCCTTCTGTTTTTCTAATTTCACACCACTGTAATTGGAAAAGGTATTTGGTATGATGATATGATTTCAGTCTTCTTAAATCTGCTAAGACTTGCTTTGTGACCTAATATATGATCTATCTTGGAGAATATTTTATATGCTCTTGAGAAAAATGTGTATTCTGCTGTAGGATGGAATGTCTGTGTATGTCTGTTAGGTCCATTTGGTCTAAAGTATAGTTTAAGTCTAATGTTTCTGTATTGATTTTCTTTCTAGAAGAATGTATTGAATCTATCACTCTCTCCTGGCCTGTAAAGTCTCTGAAGAGAAACCTCCTGATAGCCATATGGAAGTTTGCTTCTATGAGAGGATTTTGTTTTGTTTTTGCTACTTTAAAATTCTCTTTGTCTTTGATTTTAAATAGTTTTATTAGAACATATCTTGGAGAATATCACTTTGGGTTGAAATTTTGGGAAGACTTAAAAGCATCATGAACTTGGATATCTAAATGTCTCTCCAGATTTAGGAAGTTCTCCATCACTGTTCCTTCAAATAAGCTTTCTGCCCCTTTCTCCCTCACTTCTTTTTGTGGCTCTCTGATAATACATATATATTATGTCTCTTAATGCCATTCAATAGTTCACAAAGACTTTCTTCACTGTTTTTCATTTTTTTTCCTTTGTTGTCCTCTGACTGGATCATTTAAAATGGCCTGTCTTCTACTTCACAGATTCTTTCTTCTACTTGATCTAGTCTGATGTTGATACTTTCTATTGCATTTTTTAATTTCATTCACTGTATTCCTTGGCTCTTGAATTTGTTTCTTTTTTATGATGATTTCTGGCTGTTAAACTTCTCATTGTGTTTGCATATTGTCTTCCTAATTTTGTTGAATTGTCCTTCTATGTTTCCTTGTAGCTCACTGAGCTTCCTTAAAACAACTATTTTGAGTTCTTCATCAGGCAAATCATAGATCTTCATTTCTTAGGGGTTAGTTGCTGGAGAATTATTGTTTTTCTTATGAGGGTATCATGTTTCCTTTATTTTTCGTATTTCTTAAAGTCTTGCTTTGCTGTCTTCACATTTGAAGTGAAGTTACCTCATCCAGTGTTCACTGGCTGGCTTCAGAGAGAAAAACATTCCACTGGTCCTGCTAGAGCTTCTGAGGCTTTTCCAGACCTTTTCTCTGGATCCTTTTGCTCCCCATTTCTGTTCCTTTTTGTGAAGGAATTCTTAAGATTGTATGCCTTCTCTCAATTCTGCAAAGTCATGCCAGGTGCTGACAGCCTCCCGTTTGTTTGTTTCCCCCTCAGGCAGTGGTGAAAATGCTCAAGTTTATGGTCTCTATCTCAGTTTCATAGAGTTGGCCCAGCTTTTCACATGTGCTCACTAGCCATCTGCAAAGGCTTACTCTTGTTACCGTTCGGGATGTGCATAGGGAACTGGCCACAAGTTGGAGGGCTCAGGTACATGGAGCATTAGGGGTGCCCCTTGACCACTTGGCAGGATCTGCAGGAAAGGCATCCCCAAAGGCTCATGGTGGACTTCTGATAGAGTTGGTGAAGCAGTTAATAGGATCTGTGTCCCTTGGAGGGCATCAAAGAACCCTGACTACTTGTCTGCTAGCATCTTCTTGCCTTCCAGCCATACAGCATACCACAGTTTTCTGGTAGGGTAAAAAAGAAATTGGTTTCTTTGGTGGTATCGTGCACATCTAGGGAAGCCAGATGCTTGCTCATATGTTCTCATTTCCCCGAATGGGAGAAATCATGGGCCAAAAGGTCTCCCTTGGCCCTGAGATGTGCCACCTTGGGAGAGGGCTGACACTGGTAAAGCTAAACTATTTCTCTTCAATGGGTCCAATACCCTATTCAATGGGTCCCATCTCAGATTTTTTTTAAGCTCCAGTTGTATGCTGGAACATCTTCTCTGTACTTGTAGACTTCCACAAAGGCATTCTCACTGTGGGTGATTATCAAAATATGTGTTCATTGGAGGAAGATAATAGAAAACTCCTATTTTGCCATTTTTATCTCACAGATATTTTCAAAAAGTAAAAGACAACAGTTATGAGTTGAAACATGGTACTATTTGTGCCAAATGTTTCCTAACTTGTAAGAATATTATATAATAGGTAACATGGTCAGAGAAAGACAGATACCATATGATCTCTCTTATATGTAAAATCTAAAAATAACTAATTAAAAAAAAAAGCTCATAAGTGTGGGGAATAGATCGGTGGTTGCCAGAGGCAGGAGCAGGGGGTTGGGAGGTGGAAAAATGAGTGAAGGGGGTCAAAAGGTAAAAGTAAAATAAAATAAGACAAACATAAACAATTTTAAAAATAGCATATGGTAAAGGAGTAGTGCTGTTTGCCATTTCTTCTCATTATCTGGGGTTTAATTTTCCTGATTTCTCACTGTGTACTTCCCTGCCTGTGCCCAAGAAATCCCCTGTTCTCCACTTGGGCAGTGTTCCCTGAAGCTGGTTTGGGGTTTTGGCAAGACATACACAGATAGCAGCCTATGGGGGAAATTTACAAGTAGGAGAGGACTTTGTGATATGAGTAAGTGATTCATTCATGGAGATGCCACATCAAGGGAGAAAGACAAGGTGGGAAGGAGGAGATGGATTCAGAAAGGTAAGCAGGACAGATGGATAAACATAGGTGGGCTTACAACTGGAGAAACTAAGAGACTGAGCAAGGCAGAAAAAGGTAGACTGTGGCAGTTCTGCGGCAATTTGTAAGAACTTGGAAGGCAATGCCTCCGCTGGGGAGATCTGTTTTCACATAGGACAACACATTCCATAGTGCTGGGTACTGAGTTGGACCTAACATAACAAAATCAATAATTTATATCTGTTTGGTTGAAGACACTTGGTAGAGTACCAGCATTCATGAAATGGGGCAGTAGGAGTTAGTGACAATAAGATAACCAGAGGCTTCTAATAAGATTTGCAATTTTTTTTTTCTTTTAAGCAAGGCAATTTCAGATAATTGGTTCCTGGGCTCCCTAAGGAAAGGGGATTTTCCAGATGATCCTTTTGATGTAACAGACAGAATATGTGGAATGTTCTGTAAAATGTTAGACTATCGGTGACTTTAAATAATTTAACCACTGAAATCTTATTATCCTCCTGCCTGTGGGCTCTCTAGCAGAGAATGCAATTATATTAAATGTAGGAAATAAATGTAGGACTCTAAATTCAAGTGTGGGTACAGACTTACTTGGCATCTCATTGCCTTTCCAAGAGTCTCATTACTCTCAGATTCCTTGTTTTCCTTTCTTCATGCTTGGCAGAGATTGCATAGTCTTAAAAACGATTGCAGACAGTTAGGGCAAGACCTTCTGAATTCAACAACCCTGTCTACCCAGATGGGTAAATGCAATTCAGTCCTTAAGAAAGAGCAAGGAAAGTGCTGGTAAAGATGAGCCAGGGTTCTGATGTAGGATGCATCGAACGATAAATTTAGTATTGGCTACACAGTCTTTGAAACATCAAATCTAGTGTTCCTGGAGTTTGTGGTATTTTCGTTTGGGGAATATCAGGGTTTATTTTACTCCTTATTATAAAAATTTTTGAATGTTTGCATACATAGAAAGAATATATAATGAGCCTCAGTCTTATATCGGGTTCCCTGGAAACAGACTCTGAAGCACCCGTTTGGGTGTGGGTGGTTTTCTGGGGAAAGCTGCTGTGATTAGCATCTGCAGGGAGTAAGGGAAGCAGGATAGGGTGGAGGGAGATGCTGAACCGCAAGGCGGTCTCAGCAAAAGCCTCAGCCAACTCTGGGGCCTCTGGATGGGCATGGCCCTTAAAGGATCTCTCCTTCCTTGAAGCAAGGGTCTGGTCTTTGCATGTGGTCTCGGCTCAGAGAGGGAGCACAGCCTTGGACAAGCAACACTCTTCTGCTAAGGGAAATGCCTTTACGGCAACCCAGCCAAGAGCCACCAGTCCCTCATCTAGGGTGGCCTGAAGGGGAGCACAGAGCATCGCATGACAGTATCCACTCCATTCACCCGTCACTCAGCTTCCATGATTGTCAGCTGCCATGATTGTTAGCCTGGAGCCCATCTTGGTTTTTGTCTTCACCCACTTGTGCCCCTTTCAGCCCCATGGTTTCTTTATTTTTTGTGGTTTTTTTTTTGACAATTTATTAACGTGTAACTTATATACCATAAAATTCACTCATCTTAAGTGTACAACTCAATGATTTTCAGTAAATTCACCAAGTTATGTAACCCTACCCGCAATCCAGTTTTAGAATCTCTTTATCACTGTAACAGCACACTCCCTTTTTAAAATTATTCCTGGTATAGTTTGAAGCAAATCATTTTAGTGAGGTTTTAATGCAATTAAGTTCTTAACTGAAGGCATCTGTTGATAGGAAAAAGAAAAGACTCACATTTATATGAGTGAGGTGCCATTTAACAGTTATTTGAGGTCACAGCATGTAAGACCTTGGGAGATGTCACGAAGGCTTTTTCCAGAGAGAATGACTCTCACTCCCTTTAAGTGAGTTATTCCCAGAGGTCATCTGAGAATATCACATCTGACAGATGGCTCTGTGCATATAGTTCTACTGCGTTCCTGGAGAGAACTTGTGTCAGAGACCGGGAGCTGTTCAAGTTAAGTGTGTACGAGACAGCAGGCAGTGAGAGAGGGCTTTCTAAAAAAAGGAAATAGTGGTTCCAATGAGAGACCACCTTTGTATAGCATCAGAAAGAAGGGATGGATATGGAGAAGACAGAAATGATAAACCACGACAAAGGGGGAAAATTCCATTTGTTGAGTGACCAAGGTAGAAAACAAGGCATTTTCTAGAGTTTGTATAAAATCCTTTGCACATTTGTCATCCTGTTGATAAAATAAGGGGTCTAGAAAAACAAAAGAGAAGATTTTTTAAAGATAAAATATAATTCACTACCATAAAGCCACCTTTTGAAGGTATAACATCCAGTGGTTTTAGTTTATTCACTAGATTGTGGAAACATCACCACTATATAATTCCAGAAACTTTTCATCACTCCCCAAATAAACTCTGTCCTCATCAGTATTTACCCACCCTTCCATCGCCACCCCACCCCCCAGCCTTTGGCAACCACAAATCTCTATAGATTTGCCTATTCTGCATATTTCGTATAAATGGAATCATGCAACATGTACCCTATGTCTCATTTCTTTCCCTTAGTATAATGTTTTCAATATGTTGCAGTGTTGTAGTATGTACCAATACTGAATTCCTTTTTATGGCTGAACAATATTCCTTGTATGAATTATATGGATATACCACATATTGTTAATCCATCCATCAATTGGCGGCCATTTAGGTGGTTTCCACTTTTTGGCTAATATGAGTAATTTTGGTATGTACTTCACATACTAGTTTTTATAGACAATTTTGTTTACTGCACCTAGCAATGCAATTGCTGGGTCCTAGTGTAACCCTATGTTTAAATTTTCAGGAACTTCCATACTGTTTTCCCCAGAGGGGCTGCGCCATTTTACATTCCGCCACCCACCCCACCTCCCCGCCAGCAATGTGTGGATTCCAGTATGACCACATTCCCACCAACACTTGTCATTCTGGTTGTTTTGTTTTGCTTTGTTTTTAAGTTTTAGCCATCCTCTGTTTCTCTCTCTCTTTCAAAAATAAATGAACACTAAAAAAAAAGTTAAGTGACCAACTTTGCCTCAGATCATGATCTCCTGGTTCGTGGGTTCAGCCCCTCGTCAGGTTCCGTGTTGACAGCTCAGAGCCTGGAGCCTGGTTCAGAGTCTGTGTCTCCCTCTCTCTCTGCCCCTCCCCCTCTTGCGGCCTGTCTCTCTCTCAAAAATAAGTAAACATTAAAAACTATTTAAATTATAGTCATCCTAGCTTGCATGAAGTGGAAAGGCACATTTCAAAAGACTCTGGCAGAAAAAAAAATGGTGAATGCTAGAAACATAAGCTCTATGCTTGGGGCTCTCAATTCTGTGACCATAAAGCTTCATTCTTTGTACTCAGTGAGTAGGTTTGGTGGCCATTTGTGCTGAGAGCCCTGTCACTTGCAGGACTGTGAGGATGTCCCTTCCAGCCTCACTCGTTAAACAGAGGCTGCTCTCTTATAACACCCAGAATGATCAGAGCTCACGGTTATTTTCAAATAAATGTCTTTGTCAACACTCACCCGTAACTAAAACACTAGAAACAGAATGTGCTGAAGAGAATAGGAAAGGTAAATACTTTCGGTCCCACTGAAGAAAGTGTATCGCTGCCTACGATGATTTTTGTGGGTTTTTAAGGTATTTCTATATATGGATTTTTTTTTTAATTTTTTTTTTTCAACGTTTATTCATTTTTGGGACAGAGAGAGACAGAGCATGAACGGGGGAGGGGCAGAGAGAGAGGGAGACACAGAATCGGAAACAGGCTCCAGGCTCTGAGCCATCAGCCCAGAGCCCGACGCGGGGCTCGAACTCACGGACCGCGAGATCGTGACCTGGCTGAAGTCGGACGCTTAACGACTGCGCCACCCAGGCGCCCCTATATATGGATTTTTTATTTGTCTTTTTGCTTTTCCAAATACAAGGGAGGACAGTCTGAGAACCTCCTTCTAGAAAACTGTGAGTCAAGGACAGTGGCTTTGCTGAAAGTGTGTCCTGAGCCCCTTTTGCATTTGTACGGCCTGTTAGACTGTAGCTGTCCTTGAAGGGTTTTTGTCATCAAAGGTACATTTAATATTTGGCTTGATGTCTACAATTAACCTGTAGAACACAAGTTATGGAGTCTTAGAGACATCTGTTTGGGGCTCAAGTACCTTAGAAGAGCTTACCAGAAATTGTGGGGATATTATTTATAAATGTGAATTTTCCAGGGTGTATACTCCCGTTCCGTTCTGGAGAACATTTCGGGGGTCTCTGAGCAGACAGACAGCTCCTGAAAACACTTCCTCTTTTTGTGTTCCTTGCTGCCTCTTCTGTTCCACTCTTACTGCTTTCCTCTTCCTTTGCCACATTGTTTTTTTTTTTCTGCTGTCTGTTTTCTCTTCTAGAATCATGACTAGAGTTGCAGAGAAAAGCATCTCCCAGAAGGCAACATGAGGCAATGCCCTGCCATGGAGAACTATGTGACCATAGATAAGTCACACTGTAGCCCAGGGCACCACTTTCCTCGTCAACAGAACGAGGAGCTCAACCAGAGGGCCTTGAAGGTGCCTATGTTTTGGAGGCCAGACATTTATTTTTCTAAATACCACAGATGATGCCATTAATTGGGGCTGAGCCAAGGAGTTCTAGAAGCTTCAGAAACCGGGAAGCTGAAAGTCCCTGTCTGAGTCATGCATTCGTCAGGGTTCTCCAGAGAAACGGAGCCAACAGGATATGTGTACACATGATATTTTATATGTTTTATATAAATATATACATCTATAAAATATATATAAAGAGATTTATTGTAAGGAATTGGCTCACACTTTTGGGGAACCTCACAAGTCCTAAGATCTGCTGGGTGAGTCAGCAAGCTGGAGACACAGGACTGCTGATGGCATAGTCCTCATTGAAAGACCAGTCGGCTCAAGACCCAGAAAGAGCTGATGTTTTAGTTCAAGTTCAAAAGGCAAGAAAAAACAGATGTCTCAGCTTTGAGGCACTCAGGCAGGAAGAGTTCCCTCTTTCTCAGATTTTTTGTTCTGTCCAGGCCTTCACCTGATTGGATGGGGCCCACCCGCATTAGGGAAGACATCTGCTTTACTCTTTGTATCTGGTCATATGTTAATCTTGCCAAAACAGATACCACCCTCACAGACACACCCAGAATAATGTTTGACCAAGTATCTGAGTATCATGTGTTCCAGTCAAGTTGAAACACAAAATGAACTGTCACAGCGCCAGTTGGAGATGCAGCAAAGAGAAGCTAAGGAACTATCCCGGTGTCTAGTTTGCTGGGACTCCCCTACTCTTCACCCTCAGCCCCCAGCAGCTCATGGTATTTAAACTTTTCCAGTTGTTATTTGTTAAAATCTATGTATTTAAAAAATGGTTCAAAAGCAAGCATGCTTTATGTGTTTCAGAAAAATCTTGAGTAAGAAATATTTCCTTCAAAGTCCTCGTGTGAAACTGGAGTAGTGAAGAACCATACAGTGCTTAGAACATGGGGAGGAGGGGTGCCTGGGTGGCTCAGTTGCTTGAGCCTCTGACTATTGATTTCCACTCGGGTCATGATCAAGGACCGTAGGATCAAGCCCCGAGTTGGGCTGTTTGCTGAGTGTGGAGCCTGCTTAAGATTCTCTCTCTTCTCTCTCTCTCTCTCTCTCTCTCTCTCTCTCTCTCTCTCTCTCTCTCTCCCTCCTCCTCCTCCTCCTCCTCCTCCTCCTCCTCCTCCCCCCTGCTCACATGCTCTCTCTCTCTAAAAATAAATTAAAAATTAAAAAAGAAATAGAACATTGGGAAGAAGGAATGGAGTAAGGATGCATGGAACCCATGTGAGCC